>NC_044190.1:33015739-34215739 GCF_900880675.1 Sparus aurata | reverse complement strand
CCTTCTATTTTTGGGCTCTGACAACCTCTACCTGTATTCAGCCGCCTGCTAGCCCCCACCCAGACAGTGACTGGCCTAATGTCTGGTCGCAGTGGCTTCCTTGAAGTGCTCCTGCAAGTTAATAAATTCTGGGCCATCTGTTTCCATACAGCCCCTTTCCATTACCAGGTGCCCCCCCTCCTTGGACGTCTATCTAATTAACTTTCCTCTCTCTGCCTCTCTTTGTGCCCACATTCAAACTGGGGAAAGAAAGAGAGGTGGGGAGAGAAAGAGGACAGAGGGAGTGAAAGGGGGGAAAGGTAAATTTGTTTAACTCGATGTTTTGAGGCAAAGTAAACAGTGCGGTAACCTAGTTAGCTGCATTGCTTTTTTGTGTGATTTAGCAATGATGTTATTAATAACCATGTGGGTCTAAAGGGTACTTAACCATGCAATAAAGAGATGGGGCACTGAGTGCCACTGTTCTGCCTTCGCTTTGGAGAGGAACACTAATTGCTAGTCGGGGAATCTAATGAAAACCCTCCAAACAAATAACAAAGCAGACAGTGAGGAGTGTATGAAGTAGAACAAAGGGACGAGAGAAATGCATGGAAGAGAATGTATGAAATGATGATAACAATAAACACTGTAGCTATAACTATTAAAGGCAGTAAATACTTCACAGACAGTGAACCAACAGTATTTCAAAGTCACAAGGAGAAACAATAAAAAAATGCTGGCCGTGAATTGAGGAAGGTATTAGAGATCAATAAAATGAACATTTATGGCAAAGATAAGGTAGGTTAAAACAAATAATATAAAAGGCCTTTCTGTGAAACATGTTTTAGGGAAGAGATTTAAGAATCTGACCCAGGGGGACATGAAATGATCTCATTTCATCATTGGATGGCTTTTTATCAAATAAACATGAGCAACATGTTCTGCTCTCACAGATTTTCTGTCCTTTCTTTGGATGAATGCTGTTGTTGAGAACAGAAATGGCTGCGGGAAGAAAAACAGCTCTCTGACACTGAGAAGACTAGCAATGCCCACAGCATCTGACGCTTTTAACTACTTTTTGCTGTCAAAATCTAACTGAAAGCATCAAACATCAAAGCCATTAGGGTGCCGGAGTGCCCTTGTGGTTTTGCCATTAGCCCGTAATATATTGGCAGCAACGTGCCACGGCGGCGCTACAGTATCAACATACACACACGGAGGGAAAATTTGGCGCGTAAATAGCATAACCAAAAGAGCACAACAAGGTTAGGATTCCCCATTGTGGAGGAAATGTAAGTTATGTGTCTACATTAAGCTGTAATGTTCTTGGGGGAAGATGATGCCACTTTTTTTATGGTAGGGCTGTTGACTATTCATGAAAATCATGAAGGTGGCTGTGGGAGATTAGATTCCCGCTGTTGCAGGAAGCCCTCGTAAGTCCAACTAGTAATTTCCGTGTTTCTACCTGAGCTGAAGGTTTATGTGGTTCTTTATAGGAAGTACCAGCTGTGTGACCCCGAGGCCTACAAAATCTATTCATAAACTACAATAAGGATGCATGGTTGTCAGTGTGAAAATGGGGCTGCTTTTCAAAGATACAAGGTTTCTACCCAGTGGCAGTGATATTTCTGACACATGTTTGAGGCACTCCCATTTGCATGAATCCTATGCATATTACATCGCTCCGACCTGTTGGCTACCACGGGAATTGTCATCATCGGTTGCAGGCAATAATAGTAAGTTACTGCTGCTTGTCATATGCCATCCTGCTTCTGCCATAATTTATGTGCACAGGACCATTGTCTTCTGGCCCACGGGGCATTTTGTGTGCCTCCGATTTCAGCTTTATGACGCAAGGAGCGGAGAGCATCCACCAATGCCAAGTGAACCAAAACCTGGCGTATGCCGAGAAGCTCCTCTCCAAATGAATGTTTCTCTTCCCTCCCCAAATTGAATCCGTGAGACGCGGAGGGAAACGCATGGCCTTCCCGTTGACAGAGTCAGGGAGGGCTACATGTGAACGAAAACGGCAAGGAGAGTGATCGGGATGGTTTGCATCTCCGAGGAGCTCATCCGGAAGGGCACGTCCCTCATTACCGCTGTTTGGAGAGGGGGGTCTCGTTTTGCCGGCGCTCTCTCGTCTGCGTCTTCCACCTGCAGCAGGTCAGGGAGGGAGGGAGAAGTCTCTGACATGACCTCCAGTGAAGTGAGCATGTCGGGAACTGCTGGAGATTGGGGGCGGAACCAATGCCGAAGAGGGAGAAACACATGCCTCGCAATCAGCCATGAAATGCAACCTGGCACCAATTGGACTGGGCCTGCAGGGAGCCTCAATAGACCCAAGCCTGCTGAACAACAGGGAAGGGGAGAGACGGGTAGAGGGTGAGGGATGTGGAGGGTATGGAGAGGGTTGTGGGGTGCGAGGTCATTCTACCTCACAGGGTGTTTTATTAATGTAATTAAACACGGGCGAGCTCTTTGGCTCTGCATCATACCTGACCTCCACAGCGGAGGGAAGGGAGCAAGGGAGGGAGGGAGGAAATCGAGGGAGAGACAGACAGGGGGAAAGAAGGAGGGGAGGAGGAGGGAGGGAGTGTGCAGGAGAGAGAGGTAGGGATAACAAGGACATGAGATTGGCAGGATAAGGCAAGATGAAACAAGAGAGGACAGGGCTAAGCAAGAGGGATAAAAAGAGATAGATGCAGCATGATGCATGAGTGAGAGGGGGAAGATGTGAATTTAGTCGAAGAATTAGTGCGCGGGACAAGGCAACTGAGCCATGGAGGAGTCAAGGCCAGGGCATCTGAGGAAAGAGAGGTCAACGCGAGGGCAAACAATGGCCCCTGGGCCTGGTGCGAAATGTGAGGAATGTCATGTAATCATATTAGACACAGTTCACTGCGCTGTCTAAACACAAGGCTGTGCTCTCTCTTTCTCTCTCTCTCTCTCTGCATAATGATAATGTCGTATAATATTACCGCAGTTGAGTTGAGTTTTTCATTTGCTGGAGAGGTATACCTTTTTTTTCTTATTGTACGTCTTTTTATTTCACATTAAATACGCCCCAAAAAAAGCATCTAAATAGGGGCTTTCAAGGCCCCTGGGAACATGAAATCAACTGATGAGTTTTTCTTTATAACACTGAATATTCAAAGAGAGAGTTGAACTCAAAAAGCTGCTTCATTAGGACTGTGTGGGTGTGTTCTCACCGGTTTTGTCAGTCTGGCACAGTGGTCCAGAGTCCATTAGGGCCCAAGGCAAAGCAATTCCCAGGGCGCCCTCCTAATCACCGTCCATCACCATTGTGATATAAATAATCTGATACCGACGAAAAATATATGAAATCTGAACTTTTTTGAACGTTTCCAATGTTGAATTTGCATACACACACACATGCACATAAAACATGAAAAACAGAACAATTAAAACCTAAATTACTAACTCAACAACTCCAACATTGTCAGGTTGCAAATAACCCCGACAAAGCCAGTGATCGCCAGCACATACAGGAATGATTTTGAGGCGGCAGTAAAGTGCCTTTATGGGGGATTTGAGGGGGTTTTTATAGTTGCCATTGCAGAATGTGCCGATATGTTTGTCCATCAGGGGCCCCATTCTACCAAATTTCTTTGGGGGGTGGGGGGCCCGAACATTTGCCTAGTTTGCCTCTGCTGACATTGCGCCTCTGGCAACAAAAGCAAACAAACCTCACATTTTGATTCAAAAGTGGCTGAACTCAGTCTGTTTAAGTAATTGGCGTCAAAACAAATGAGCAGTTAAAAAAAAAAGAACAAATGTGATTTAACCAAAACTGTTCTGATTTTGGCAGAAAGTCTTGCAGGACGCCGTCTACAAAATATGTTTATGGCGCCTTACAAGTAACCTCACACCACCGTTAAAACAGCCGATGAAGCGACTACTTCTAACTCATTTTGTGGTGGTTGAAATCATGATTGTGCTCCAATTGAAAGGAAAAGGAAATTAGCAGGGATCATAGGAAAGACTCAATCTCACCCTATCTGCTGTACAAGTGTGTGAACAATCTCTTATTTCATGTCGGGTACAGCGCTGATTGCCGCTCAGGTCTTAGAAATAGCTTATTGCTAAATCACAGCCTCACTCTAACGTCTTAGACCTGTTTATCATTGTAAAAGAAAAAAGAAAAAGTTCAAATGAGCCTTTCATGTTTTTTTCTTATTGAGAGTTGGCTCAGGAACATAAGAGCCTTCAAACCGCAATGTTTCTGCTTTATTCTTTTGTTTGTTTCGGTGTTTATTGATTCTGTGTTTTTCTCTCCTTGCACATTGTAATAGCCACGCAACTTTAACCACATCTCGGCATCAACATAACTATGTTTTGTTGCCATGTCTTGCAGGTAAATACTCCGCTGTGTGAGATACTATAGGTGAATCTCAATTCTGTTTTCTTAATCTGTTATTACAGTGTGTTCACTCCATTGTACATGAGCATACGGTCACATACAGTGTACAGGAAGACAGACGGGCCTCTGCCTACAGACTAGAAAGATGTTGCTCCGTAATAGGTCAGGACTTTTTGAAAAGTGGTGTTGTAAAGGAGGGGGGTCGGCGAGAATTCACCACTGCATGTGACAGCTTGAAGCACACCCCGTCACAATCCATTTCTCATCTCCGCGACGCGCATTAGACGCCTTGTCACAATAATTACATTTCTCTGTATTAATTGATGACTTATAATGGAAATAAGAGCTGTCGGGGAATGTATCAAACTATGGCAACAATAATAGCAGAGGCAATAACCAAACAAATATCAAATGGACAAGAGAGGGAGAGCGTTGGACGTGATTGATGAGGGGGAGCCGGTGCAGCCACACACTGTGTATGTGGTGAGGGACTTCTGCTGCTGTGCATTTGACAGGCTTGTTTGGGCTGCATGCGTATGTATATATCAAAAAGAGAATAAACTTTATGTATGTGTGTGTGTGGCTGTACATGCAACCAGTATTCACTTTTAGTATGAGCTAGAGACTCGGCTTGGAGAGGAATCACAACAGCTAATAGAGCAGGAATGAAGAATTTGTAACGCGTGTCAGAAATGAATTACTATCCAATAATGCTTATTTCAGTACAACCAAAAGACATAATCCCATTCATCCGTACACTTTGCCGACTGTCATCAGCGCTCACACAGCAGAATATCAATGCGGGAACACACAGTCGTTACATTATTGATATGAGAGCTCCTTCGTCCTTTGCCCTCTAAGTTCAGCCTAATGAGGTATATCTGTGTTTTTCAGGTGCAAATATTTACAACTGCTGCATAATGGTTATGCGCAGGATGTCATTAGAGTGTATGCTTTCCTCAAGTGTAATGAAGTGAGGCACCATCACACGCAGTTAACGATGCAAGCACAAAGTGTTTCCATGTATACAATTAGTAATGCTACGATGTACTGTGATCATTTAGAGTTGGCCATTCATTTTTTATTTTTTTTGGTCTTCCCTAGGAATGTCTTGAGAGGTATAAAATTACAGCGGAAAATATTCATTTTTAACACTCTATCACCAACCAATTTGTATTTTTACAAAGTCAGTTTCTTTTTACAAAGTAAAAGCTCAAAAACTTTACAAAGCACAGACACGACACAACAATAAAAAGTCAAAAATGCTCTCCATTTGTAGGGTCAAAAAGTCTGACACATGGTCAAAATACTTATATTTTTCTTTTGTTTCAATTGTAATAATATTTTTTCTCTCTTTTTTTGAGTGAAAAGTTGAATATTTGCAAAATGTAAATGAATTTCAGAACATCTTAGTATTTGGCATGCACTCGACCTTCCATGGACTCCACAAGTTAGTTTAAAACCTGCTGACTCATGTTATCCCAGCATTACTTGATAGTGTACCACAAACCCTCTTGTGATGTCACAGAATGCTTGAGTTTCTCAATCTTCAAGCAACCCAATGGGGTTGAGGTCGGGTGAAGGTGGAGGAAATTCCATGACAGTCGGTTGACTGTTGAGGAAAGTCCATGACAGTCGGTTGACTGTTGAGGAAAGTCCATGACAGTTGGGTGACTGTTGAGGGAAGTCCATGACAGTCGGGTGACCGTTGAGGGAAGTCCATGACAGTCGGGTGACTGTTGAGGGAAGTCCATGACAGTCGGGTGACCGTTGAGGGAAGTTCATGACAGTCAGGACTCCTCAGTCTTCTTCAGACTTCCAGTAGTTCTGTCAAAGCTCCGAGGTGTGTTTGTGCTGCCGTATGAATCCCTCTCCACTAAGATCAGACTCCTTGGTTATGGGGGAGTCAATCATGTGCAGGTGTCCAAAAAACAGCAGACTTTAAATATTCCCACCACAATGATTCACTGTTGGTTTGAAACATTTCTCTTTCCTGTTCCTCTCCTTGAATACACCCTCTTGTTACTGGCATAAATCTCTGACATGGATTCATCAGTAAATAGAGCTTTTTTTCTCTCTCTCCAGTCATCCACTGTGAAATTCAAGTATGTTTTCAGCCCACCTCAAGCATTTGGCCTTGTTTCACCTCATGAGATGTGGTTTAAAAAGTGGTACTCGACAGGACGACTGCTGATTGGAGTCTTGCCTTTCTTTTCTTTGTCTTTACTTTTATTCATTTATTCTTTAGCAAATTCTGTATCTTTTCCTTTTCTACCTCTCGGGGAACTAAGATTAAGGTATTGATCTTGCTATGGTGTGGTCACACTTTGGATTCAACTGATTTCTGAAGTGTTTTAGAGTTCCAGTCACTGCCCCCTTAAGTAACCTAGCAAAGGGGGGGGGGATTAAAGATGAAAGTTTGTAGTCAAAGCTTTTTTATCTGTTTTGTCATTTGTAATGGGGAAAAAAATAGTGTTTCATTCTTACCAAATGCAAGTATTTTGACAAGTGGTCTCAGAGTGCTGGACCCTTCTGGATATATTTGTTGGAAGATATGAATAATTGAAGGGATCTGACTAAATTTTGTTCCATTTTTTAAACTTTTTTCCACATTTCGAACTCTCTTTTGTCTTTGAGAATATATCGTATGTCATCATATATATCACATGTCTGTATTAGATAACAAAGAGAAAGAAAGGAGGAGAAAGACTGCGAATGAACCAGCACTTGAGCACTGAGCATATACAGACAAACCTTGACCGTTTTTCACATCAGCCCGACACCATCCTCCTACATACCTTCTCTTTTCATGCCATACATTCAAAGAATCTTTGAAAAAGCTGTCTTTGTGAAAAGACTCACAATCATCATGCCAACTGTTCAGTGTTCTCTAAAGGCTGTACCAAAGTTTTCTATGTTTAAACACTTGCGGTTTACATCTTTTTTTGGGACACATTTAAAAGCAGCACGTACAGTGGTGTCATTTACAGCCCGAGGTCGCTCTGTGCCTCTAAGTGCTGTAACTGGAACAGATGAATATGTTTCCAAACTGACTGTTCTAAAATTGTGCTGATGATCATCCATGAAATCGTATCCTCAATCAAATCAAAAAGGTCCCTTGATTTTAACCTTGGCTCCGAAACAGCCAAGGTTTAAAACTGGTTAACTGGTCGACTCAAGAGGCCTCTGAGGACGGCAATGTTAGAGACTCACTGATAATCTGACATGAGAGAAAAACCTTTTTATAAAAAAAAATCTATATATACAATTAGAAAAAGACGATGTTGACAGTGTGTTTCTGCACAATTTGTAAATGAGTTCAAACTCAACTGTATGCAACAACGTAAGTGTAGTTTCTGGGTTATCTTCATCAAAGGTGTCGGCGTGTAGTTTGTTGATAAAAGGCTGGTTGGAATGATAGAGCAATCTTTTTTGAAACAGATCTCAAGCCTGCGCCTGAACCAGTGTAGCCACACTCTGGTATTCACAAATCTATGGCAAAGTAATGCCCAATGCTTTGCCCTCTGCTCTATCAGAAATCCTCTCGAAACTTCAACCGTAGGAAATCAACAAATTACCACCCCAATTTCTCTGCTTGTGCGGGCCTTTTTAAAGTCCATTCGCTCACACCTACCTACTTCTTCTAAGTGGTGACTTTGGTGGATTGAGGGTCCATCTATCCAATAGGAGAAAAAGGAGTGACCTATCTCCACTCCATCTGGAATAGCTCATCGTCTGGACATTACCTAACTCTGTTGATGAGAGATTTAGAGCTTACAGCCTAAAGTTGACTGGATTGTCGCTTCATGCTTATATGGAAATGTATACATTAAGTCAGCTCCGAACCTCTGGCATGAGAGATAAATTCAGATCAGGCGCTTCCTAGGGGGCCTCGTGCTCCTGCTAAACTTTAGCGCACACACAGAGCCCCTGGACATGTAAACACCACACTGGCCACACTTCTTACCTCACCATAAGGAAAAACAAACTATCACAGTTAAATCTTAGCTTGGAATGTGTGACTGTGCAGACACCTCAAGAGCATTTGACTCCTCCATCTTAGATAACTTTATATGTGCTTACCCCACAAAAAACCATTGCCAGTGTCTGAGAAATATAATTATCACCATATAGGATGCCTGGCCATATTTTATTTAACTTGTTACTAGCCAATTTGACAGTAGCTTATATAATGATAATAATAATAACTTTATATAGCACCTTTCAAAAACGAGTTACAAGGTGCTGTACAACAGAAATAAAACATAACAAATACAATTGCCTGACAACAACATAATAAAACCACCAAGAGAAATAAAACATAAAATACAGAAGTAAAACAGACAAGTGCAACTTTTCAAATAAAATACCTGTATATAGCCCACTTATGTGGGGACCTCTAGTCATTTGTAATAATTGCAGAGGTCAGCTTGCAAATCTGAAAGTAACAATTTCACCGCAAATTACCTACCGCATTTCAGCATGCACAGAGGTCATGTATTGTTACTAATGACATAGTCCGGGGCGAAAAGGCATGTTGAACAACAGTCGACGGAGCAACAAAAGGCTGTCATATTCAAGTACAGCCACAAGTGCAGCTGCATCTGCTACTTTTTTCCAAATAAGCTGCAAGTATGTATTAATGCCTGTAACACATGCATAAAGGGGGCAAATTATGTGACACGGAGCCTTGACATCATATTTTGGGGGATAATGGCAGTAAATTCGAGTAAAATACAGACTTCACATACCCTGTGGAAATGCTCCATACAAAACACTGGTGTGTGTGTGGGGGGGCAGCCTCTAAATCCTATGAGGTCCCCCGGTAATACTAGTCCCATGCAAATAGGGCTCACAATGAAACATTTTAAGGAAAGAGTTCAAAGAGAAAAACTGTAGCTTTTGGTGTACCCTGCCAGAACAAAACTATGCCAGATTAACCTCATTGATGCCACGTGGAGGTGGCAACATCACAGTAAAGATGTAGTTTTAAAAAATGACTACTGTGGACCATCTTTTTTGCAGTCTAGTTTCATGAGAACTGTGTTTACTGCAAAAAAAAATGTTTCTGTCTCTGAATGACATCCAGGATGCTGGGATAGTTTGATAGTTCCAGGTGTAGTTGTGTTGCAGGCTGACTACTGTTTCCTTCAGTGAATGATTAAAGCAGCATCTGATCAACCAGGAACCAGTACCATGTAGAGACCTGTTCAGGTGATCAGTCCACGCTGAAACAGAAACTAATATCTTAGGTAAACCGTGAGTGATCTCTGAAGCTGACATAAGCTGAGAAATTCATATTGGACTTAAAGGACATGAATCAATTGAAGGTAATCTCAGAAGTACCTACTGTCTTAATTTGTTGATTAGAGTAGCATGATTGATAGTGTTAAAGGTTGTGTTAAGGTCCTGGAAGACCAACATGGTGCAATCTCATGAATAAACTCTCAATGTCTTCATCACGATCATTCATCATAATCATTCATTATCAATAAATCATCGATGCTATATGTGAAAACAAAAACAAAGCCTCAAAATCTAAGCATTATTCAATGCCTCTAAAAGTTCATCAGACACAAGGTTGTTTTGTGCAGCACTGTCTGAAATGTATGGTTGTTTCAAAATTGGTCTAATTTTTCTGTTTTACTTACCGTAAGTATCAAGGTCAGACCATTTCAGCACTCCCCTCCTAAAATATCTGGAACACATCCAGATGAAAGAGAGCTGTTTTGAATAGAAAAGCAAACCAGGGCCTACAGCCCTCATAACCCTCGCTGAATAAATTTGGGAATACCATCTAGGGAACCTGAGCCTCGTATGTGACACAATCTCAGAGAGAGTATGCAAAGAAATCAGCCCAAAGCGATTCAACAAATTAGAGAACGGGCAAAGGTAGCTCCACAGCCAAAATTAGAGGAGTTGGAGGAGTGATATTTGTCCTTCCTCAGATTGAGCAAACCTGGGGAAAATATGTCAAGACTCTTTTCGTGTCCATCAGATAATCCAAACATTTAGAAATGAAAAGGAAATTAAGCTGCATGTGTCATATGTTAGCGAGGAGTACAGCTTCCTCTAGAGTCTCCACCTCCACTCGAACTTTCAGGAATAGTTTTTTTGACATAATAGAGTGGTGGGAGATGCTCCCTGGTCGTGATACCAATGCAAAGGCGTCAGCTAAACTATTAACTATCCTACAGAGAGGCGTTTTTCTCAGCAAACCATCAGCTTTTTAGTCACAAATGACCAGCATCAAAAGGACCACTCCGAAAGAGCTACACACCATTAGCAGCACGCTTTTTATTAACAATTAGTTGTGGGCAACTTTGTTGTTTTTTGGTGGTAATTGTGGTTTCAGTGTTTTGTTTGGAGACACAGTCTTTCAAGGATTTACTGTCTGTCCATATTGGACGAATGTGCAGCACATGATTTGTGCCTAATGCCTGTGTTCAGTGCCATTGTTTACAGGCACTTTACCTAGAAAAACCCATCTACATCTGACTTGGATAAAACACACAATGTTCAACCCAGTTTCCAAAACAGTTGAGACGCTGTGTAAAACATAAAACAAACAGAATGTGATATTTTGATAATCCTTCTAGAAATATACTCTGTTGGAAAAAAAACTGTCCAAAGTTTAAAAACAGTTTATTCACAAATGGTTGCATTCTGTTTTTTATGAAGTTTTGACAGCTTCCAAACTTTTGGGGGGTGTCGGGGCTGTTTCTGCACTTTGAAACATAAGGATATACAGAGATGAGACATTTTTCAGTGTTCTAGTTGTTATTAATAGTGGTTTGGATTTGCTCTTTTTTTGAACCACATTTAATAGATATAACTTATTTTTGGATATGCAACCTTTTCAACATGAGACACGTTTCTACCCCACACACTTCAAAGTAAAAGTCCTGGAGAGAGAAAAGTTAACAAGCTCTGGAGTGAGGGAGTACAGCAGAGTGCATTGATTACGTAGGTCGAGTCTAAAGTTTGCTTCGCAGCGCACGAGGTGTGTGTATAGCGTCGAGTGTGCTCGGGGGAAAGCCAAACACAGTTTTGACACCTTGGGGAGCACAAACCTATCGCACTTCTGTTTAACATATTTAAACTTGATAATGGGTCATTTGTCTTTAGTATGCAAATGTTCTCATCAAGCGTAGCAGCGAGATTAGCTTAGTGGAAGCCAAGTACAATGTTGACCTTTATGATAAGTTGCTCTTGATGGAAATGTTATTGGACCAATACTAGGACACTCTTTATCATATGCTTTTCTTATGGTATTATTGGATTTAAAGCAACATAACTCTTTTTTTACCTTGAAATAACAGTTTCACAATCATTTTGATGGTACAGTATCTTGTTATAGGGTGAATGTTGTCCTTGTCGCTTGTTTCTGCACTATGTAACTTCAGTGAGAGGGAAGGATCATAGCATAACATACATGCTTACTTCAAGATACAAGTTTATGAGACACAGCATTGTTCTGACGTGTTGAGTTTTGTTTGCAGTTCACACCTACATTACATCTGACAAATTATTACCAACCTGGGTTTGTATTTATGACAGTGGCGTCATGGGGGATGGGGGGCGTTTTACATGTTGCTTTACATGTTGATGCTACACTTTGCAAAACATAAGTCAACGCGTTAAGGATGCCCGACTGTCAACGCATTAAACCCCCCACCCTCCTCCTCGCAGGCGACGAGCCCCATTATAACAAGACGAGCATTGTATAATTGTATATTGCTCCATTATTTAATCGTCTTATACCGTCACCACCCCATGGCATTTTCAGAAAATTGTTACTGCCTACAGCGCTGCTTAACAATAAGGCTGTTTCACTGCATAAATACAGGCTAGTATGATGTTTGAGTTACCAAGTTGTCGAATGTTTGGATTGGCAGGTGGTTGAGTTCACATCTAACAGCCTTTAATGGTCGATGTCCTGCTGTAGAAGTGACAAACCCACAGCCCTTTATAAGTGAAAAGTCTGCTGTTATAAATGTGAGTGAGTCAGTGATAAATGCCGCCACCTTATTCACTCTAGAAAAAGCCATCAACCTTGCAGTGAAAAGTTTTAGTCAGTCTCTGTTTCGTATTTTCTTTTTCTGTCCCAAACAGTACACAGGAGGGTCCCTCTTGATTAAAGAGCGACCAAAAGGAAAGTAAAGGTTGGCAGATAATATAAAACTGGGCTTACAACTTAAAAAGAAAAGTTTTTATTTTATTTATACATTAAAAAAGCTTGACAAAAAAAAGCACGAATGCATAATTTATTAACCTTTTTAAAGGAAGTTTTTTTAAAACCCTGGTCTTATTGTAGTGTTGAATACATTTGATGAATTATTAACTACACAATCCTCAATGTACCATATATTAGAGGATCTATGATGATCAAATGTCGTTTGATCGCGGCACTGTTTCAGACACCTGAGATTGCGGGTCGTCGGGTTACCGGCATGGAAATTTAAGCAGCGCAAAAGCCCACTGTACAATTGGGAGACTGTAAAAATCCATATTTACATCACGAAAATCAATTCGAAAAAGGAGGCAAGCTGTTGGAAAGGGATACATAAACCTTCTAGTTGTAGTTGGCTGGAATTACAGTGCAGCAAGTTCACCACAACACAATAAGATGTTTATAACAAGGCCCTTTTTGTCTTTTCTAAGCATGAAACAGCGAGAACTACTATGTTTGCCTCGTCTTAACTTGTCTGGCTGTCTGTCTCTCCCGTTTTCAGGAATACGAGGTCCAAATATGTTAAGAAAGTTACACATTTGCATGGGGCGCATGGCTTTTCTCATGAGACTGTAGGGCCAGACCTCCACATAAAACTGGAAGATGACAAGTTGAACATCTGGAAGGAGGAAGGTGACAAGGAGACACGTTAGGAGTTATAGGGAGGACATCTGTTTGGCTCTCCTTCCTTCCCCAGCCTCTCTTGGAGCAGGATCTCTTCTCTCCTTCTTCCTTGTTTCTGGCATCTTTATCCGAGAAAGACAGATGGATTTGCTTCTCCCTGGATACCCACTCAATCACACACACATGCATGCCCGTGCACACATGTAGTGTATATACACACATATATAAAGTGATACACAACCAAAGGCACAAATAACTTACAGAGTGAAGGCATAGTGACTTTGACAAACAAATAGACTCCAGCGGGCACACACTGGTACACTCAGCGCTTGGGAGAAGGACAGCTGCGCAAATATGCCCGGCCCTCATTCTTGGGATCTGAGCGGCGCTCCAACCACAACAGCAAATATTTCCCCTGCTGTCATCTTCTCTATTTTCTCTCCCTTATTCATCGGAAGCGTGCCCAGGAAGTGGCAAGAGAGGTTCAGCAGCTTCACGGCATGGCAAGGAACCACCGCATCCCTCTTTCTCCCCATTTCCCCGGTCTTCCTCCACGAGCCAGATGCTGATTGGGGGGAAAAGTGGTGGCGAGGTGGGACCCTACCTGTCCCCTGGGGAAGATGAAATGTAAATTTTGCGACGTGGGCTCATTTGCTGCAGTCTGGTGCTGTCTGATAGGACCTGACTGGAGGCTTATTTGATTAGCTTAATTCCATTCTTGTGTGGACCTCCGCAGCAATATTCCTGAAACATTTGTTCGAGCATTAGGCCCACACTTAATGAACAATTTGTTCCGTTGAGCAACGAACCATGCGAGCCATCGTGAGCCGTCCATACGTTCCATGAAAAGGTTTTCATAGTTGTGACACCTGTTCGAGAAATTAGATCTGAGAACTTGTGACTGTAAAAAGTACAGCCTTATTAATTTCTCTCTGTTCAGATGAGGGAAAACCAGCCTTCAGTTCTGTATGCCTGGATGACGCCTTCATTTGATGGCTTGCATTAGTTTGGTATCGTCTCTCGGGCATCTCTTTGTATCATACTACGAATGTTAATTGTTAACCTGTGAGTGCACACGGAAACTACGACGAAAAATGTTCATCAACTATCCTTTTTCCATGACTAAGATGGAACATTATACGTGACTAATACGTCCCAGTCATTGATTGGCGTCTGCAGATGATGCTTTCCCAAACCGGCGGTGAGTTTGTGACAATGACATTATGACATTACTTTATTTATTATTCTGTAAAAAGGAAAATACGATGCGGTAAAGGAAGACTGAGCCACGACCTGTGGCTATAGATTGCGTACAAATAATACAAACAACCTAAAGTGACAGCTGAAGGCTATCAATACCACTGTTAGGTAGCTAACTTAACTGTAAATCCCAATGTTGACTAAGCATATTTGCTAACTTTAATGCTAACGGCTGTTTCAAAGTATTTATTTATTTCCTGTATGCCACGGGGGCTCAGCCTGGCTGGAAGACAGTTATTCTTTTCAGTTTTTCAGTTTGTGGAAACGAAATAATGAATGAATGACCTGGCCTCCAGGCTGGAATAATGTGTCAGCTAACATCAGTTCACTAGATTCAAAGCTTGTGAGTGAAACAAGTATGACTTTGCAATGAATATCATAACTTGTCCCTGACAAGTACAAATTTTGGTCGGACAAATGATTTGCTTACAATCATCATACAACTTACTGTCCTGTTTGAGTAAAACATATAGGGAAATGTGTCTAAATAGCCGTTACGTCTTGCTACATGTACCGCCTGCAAATAACTTGCTCGTCCTCACCAGGTAAAGCCCCATAGCAGTACTGAAAACAGCATTTCAATCACTATCTGGTAAAAGTGTTGTCGACTAAAACCAGACTAAATCTATGAGGAATAAACATGACTAAATTCATAGTCAAACTAATAAGACTGAATCTAAAATAGCTGCCAAAATCAACACTGGTCCACTGCTGTGCATACAGACTGAGGCCCTGTCCACACATACACCTGTACTTCTTAAAATTTAGCATTTTCTTAAAATGCATTTTTACTTTTTGTACCCATGTACAAGTGTTTTAGGTCACTGAAAAAGTACCTTTGGGAAAACTCTTTCCAGGATGAAGGAACTCCACTTTTAGAGTTTACATTTAAGATCTTTTAAAACAATGACACAGATACCCATGATCACTTCCTAATTGGCCAAATTCAAACTCACAGTATATATGTGATGATATTGGAGTATTTGAGTTTGCACATTGACATTCAGGTGTTATATATCGTCTATGTGTAGAAGGACAGAAAATAACAGTGATTATAAAGTGATGGTAATGAGATGAAAGTGGCTGTTGACAATGTTTGATAGAAACAGCATTATCCATGAGGACTCTGAATAGAGTCACATTCAGTCACCTTTCCCTGCCTCGCTAGTAGTATTTTCTGTAACTAAGCAACCAGCTGCAGAGTATACAATCTGCTTCCTGTTGCGCAGCCAGTGTACATGAATGGCCATGAGATATGTGTGTGTTGTGTGGATGGAGGTAATTTCAGAAACGCTCGTCTGGGCAAACATTTTCAAAATAGCCGCGTACGTGTGTTCTGTAGGCCTGGATTTCCTTCCCAGATATTAAATAGTATTTATCTTAAAGTATATGCTGCATATGAAGAGGTTGGTGGAAAGGGTAACTGTACCTGTGACAAAGACATTACGCACCTTTAACAGCGCCTCTTTCACACCTTCGCCATATGGTACATTTTAGCGTTCGTGCCCATGTGAGGAATAGCATGAGTCATAATATTATATAAACAGCCGTAAGAGCAGTCAAACATGAGTGAGGGAGCAGTGCATGTCACAATCCCACACAGATAGGAATGATTCAATATTAAGGGAAAATACAGCATTTTGACAAAATATACACTTGTATGTATTTTTTCATGTTAATCTCAAGATAAGTGCAATCACAGACAAGAGGAATCTCTTCTGTGAGACGAAGAGACAAGTTTCAATGTAAGACAAAAATAGCACTAGACGCTAGAACTGGTATAGGACAATTAATTTTTTGGGAGGTCGCCCAACAGTGGATTTTTTTTATGGCTGGGAATGTGGCAGATAATGAATAGTAGATAGCAGAAAGCTGACATTTTGTGGCATCAGAATTCAGCTGAAATTTAACAGGTGTGATTTATATCACAGAATAAATCATGAAACTCCCGCAGGCTAACAGATATGTTAACTACAGACCTGATTTTGTGCATAAATCAAAAAATTCACAAAAGTTTCTCATGAGTGAACCACCGGCTCATATATTAATTCTCTATTACTGTAGTTTCATGGGGATTTTTTTTAGTTTAGTTTAAATTTGCGGCATGAATCACACATAATCCAGTGTTGCTGTGTGTTGTCTTGACTCCTTGGGCCTTAAAAAGAAATCCATTGATATGGTAATGCTTGATTGTAATATATGTCGTATGAAGTATTTGAGTGGGAGGATACATTAATAGTAAAAATCTGTGGCTAGCTGGTCAGATAATGAATTAAATATGATCCAGAGAGTCCAGGTTGAATAATACATCCAAGAATTTGAAGGCTTTTGAGAATCCAAAACATTGTGAGGAACCTTTACAAATGAAACTCTGTAGGAATTTGCCCACGCAGAGCACCGCTTGACCACCCTGTATTGTGTTTATTACACTGGAACCCCCGGTGCATCGACAGAAACGGACTGCAGAACAGTCTCGTTGAAATGAATGTGAACAGTGTTTTTTGATGGCGCTCCGTCTGAAAGCGGTCTCTGTCGGGTCAACTAGCTATTATGTTCTAGGTCAAGATCAAAATCACAATCTGTGCTGTATGTGGATATATCGGTCTGATATTTCTATTTGTACATTATCAGAAACAGTTCCGTGGGCATTACTCGCCATGTTTTGACATCAGTAAGCAAATGTAAGCTTGATAACAACAATTCATTGAACGCAGGGCAAAAAAGGGAATGTCTGTTGCTAGATTTTAACTTCGAACTTGGCTACATCGTCACCATAACTGAATTCAAAGGAATAGTTAAACAGTTTGGGATATAGGCCCACACGTGCTTTCTTACAAAGAGCCAGCTAGCTTAACTCAACCACAACTCTTCATTTCATTTTTTTGCAGGACTAAACATGTGTGTTAATTTGTTTGCATTAGAGGTGCTGGGAGGTTGAACTGTTGAACAGAGCTAGGCTAGCAGTTTCCCCCTACTTCCACTCTTTATGCTAAGCTAATCTAATCGATAGCTGGCAGTAGCTTTATATATTTCGTTTACAGATATGAGGTATCAATCTAATTAACTTAATCCATTGGTAGATAACGATAAAGAACAATTAAATAGCCCAGACATTTTTAAAGCTGCTACTAGGAACTTTATTTTTTTGCTGATTCTGGCGGCCCCTGTGGACAAAACTGGTACGAGCACCACTGCATTGAACATATTTTAATGCTATTTTTCTTTTTTTGGACACAGTTCTTTGCAGGCTACACAGCAAGGAGGTAATGCATCTATTTGTAGCTATGTTAAATATGTAATATCATGATGGTGAAACAAAGTAAACACTGTTTTAGAGGCGTACCAGCTTTTTCCTCAGAGTGTGTGACTCCTCAAATCATCGTCACCACCCCACCATGAAAAACCGTTTAGATTTTAATGACTCAGCCAACCTGTATAAGTTGGAATCCAACCCGGTGGCATTAAGAACAACTATAATAGCTGTACGGAAATAGCCAATCTTCTCGCTGAAGGGCTTATTTACTTATGTAGGTCATATAGAGGCATCATTAAGACTGTCGCATGAATCCACTTAAAAACTACGTGTAGTACGTTCAAATAAACCACTAACCACTTCACTTGCAATTAGGTATAGTGTGTGGGCGTGTTTTTCCTGATTTTCTTCGGCCTTCGGTCTTCTACACACCTGTCGACCTCAAGGTGTGCAACAGCTGCACTCTGTACATTTAATTAAACAAAATAAACATTTTCAAGAACATAGAGTCTGACTCAACGGCAACAGGAAGTTCCCTCTGGGATTTTTTGTGCCGCAATGTGGACACATTTTTTTAAAAAGCAGTAAACACTTCCAGTCAGTAGTGTGTTACTTGACATAGTAAATGTATAAAATTACCAAATTCCTGTTAGCAACACATTGTAACTCCATAAAGTTATATATTATTATAACATGTTACCCCCACCGTCTACCAATAACTATAAATAAACCTTTCTGTCGCGCTCTTTTCTCTCTCTCCAACATCTCTGCACCTCCTCCTCCGTTCTTCCGATGCATGTGTGTCTCTCTCCGTCTCTCTCTCTCTCTCTCTCTTCTTTCTCTCTCTGCCCTTCCTCCTCCGGCCTGCCACGCTCTCATTTGTCACATTTACAATGGAAACATCCAAATTTACAGATGCTATCAATTAATCACCTCCGCTCTAATTACAATCCAATTAACCTCTGTTTCCATGCGCCATGCTGCAGGACGGCCAGCACCCCTCCCTACTCAATCACACTGCTCAGAGAGACACAGACAGAGAGACGGAGCAGGAGGGAGAGTGAAGAGCAGAGTGAGATTTAATGGAAGAAAAACTAAGTCCGAGGGGGAGAGAGATACTGTAGATAGACAGATAGATATAGTCTGTGGCCGAAAGTGTGTGGACACGTTCTGTCGGTTCTGAGCTGCTTAGGGTCAGCTTCATTTTGTTCAATTAAAGATATCTTAGACAATAACGTGCCTTTAATTTGGCCGACGGTTTGGGGAATACATTTCCTGCATCGACGCCCCCTCCCCGTGCACAAAGCGAGATCAATGAAGGGACGGTGTCGCAAGTTGGAGACACCTGACTTGGCGGCTGACCTCAACTCATCACACACCTGTGAGATGAGCCGGAGCA
This sequence comes from Sparus aurata, assembly GCF_900880675.1. Lineage (NCBI taxonomy): Eukaryota > Metazoa > Chordata > Actinopteri > Spariformes > Sparidae > Sparus > Sparus aurata. The sequence continues at coordinate 34,196,610 of NC_044190.1, read as the reverse complement.
CCACATGTTCATGAGTCCATGATACATCCTTACATATAGACATACGTAGATGGACCAAAAATGAGAGAGAAAGGGAGATGAGAAAGGAGACAAAAAAAATAGAGAAATAATGTGAGAGGGAAGGAAAAAAAAACGAAGCTCAGCTCAATAGCTGACGTCTCAGCGGAGGATCACAGGTGTGACTTGTGCGTAGACAAAGGAAGAAGAGAGAGGAAGAGGAAGGGAAAGAGTGACGGAGGGAGGGAGGGAGAGACGGGAGGGAGGGAGGGAGGCAGGGATGAGTAGCTGTGGCTGCTGCTGCTGTCAGGAGGATTGAAAAAGAGGAAGGATGTGTCCATTACAGACGAGACTGTTCTCCTGGTGCCGTGGGAGACCAGACTGTCACCACGAACCACCTGTGTATGAGTGTGTGTGTGTGTGTGTGTGTGTCTGTGTGTGTGTGTGTGTGCGGTGCGGTGCCGATGAGCACACGCACACAAACACACACGCCGATGTACCCAGTTGAACTTGCAGGCACACACATTTTAACGCATGCGATTAGCACATCTGTAATAAAACAGCACATGCACTTAAAGACACACAGTTTCATGTATGTGCACACATTAAGGTGCACAGACACGCACCGCAAATCATGTACGTGTGCGCACATACAACGAGATCAAGCACATACGCATGGACACACACACACACACACACACACTCATCCAGTACTAACCCAGATGGATATACAGCACCACTATTAGCAGCTCTGGATTTACAGTGGCCCGTCAGCCTTCAGCTTTTAATGCCACGTGGGGCCTGTTTTACAGCTCTGCCCCAGGGCCCCAATCGGCTTTCAATTAGCAGGTGAGCTGCAGCCCTGTTCCCAATCAATAGCCCAGTACAGGCAGGCTGCAGGCACCCTGGGGCCCCCAGCTTGGAGGGAGGAGAGAGGAGAAGAAGGGGGATGGAGCGAAGCTGGCAAGAAAGGCTAAGGTGGAATCATGCCACGCTGCCGGGCCAGAGGGCTGTTTAAAGGTGTTGGACCTGTCACTTCCTCTCTTTTCCACACACAAGAAGAAACGCGCCAAGGCACAATTAGTCCGCAAACTCAATCTCCAAATCTTGCTTTTCTTAATTAAACAAGGACAACTAGGCTAATAAAATCGACACACTTAGTGAGGAGTGTTAACGCACTTTTGGCAACCTCGGAGGAACGCGCTGCCCTCCACTCCAGCGTAGGAAACGAAAGCAGTGCTTCCGTGTGACCGCTTGAATGAAGGAAAAGTTCAATTAAATAAGTTTGGTTATATGAAATTTAGAATTCAGAAAGTTTGGAATTCATACGACTGTTTTTTAAACTCGACGGTTCAGTTTCACAAATGAACGCAATTCAAACAGAGTTACAGGTGACGAGGCTGCCGAACGGGCGACCGCAGTTCAAGGATATTTTTAAGTAGACCCGGGGACATCTCCAGTTGAGTGTTTTAACCATGATGTTTTCATTTCCATAATCAAGTGTTGTTTTTTTTTCTGCATAAACCTAACCGGAGCTTAAAGCAGAGCATTATGCGAAGAGACAAACCTAAAGCTGCAGCATTAGCAAACTGTACAGCTTGAACATCTGTGGCTCTGCAGAAACGTACTTAGCTAACATTTATTCTTGCAGGTGGGTGGCCGGCCCGGTTGCCAGGGGCAGAATTTAACTCTGGTTTCGCTGGCGATAATCTCTCAGACATAGTTTCTTATGCCGTTTTCCTTAAAAAACAAGTGAGAGCGTCTTCAAAGACAGCCATTAATCTGAGTTTTTCAAGGAAATGTCAGTTAATTCGAGGAGGCATTTGAAAGTGGCTGGGCTGCATTAGACGCGAGGGAATCCATCCCACAAAAGCTTGAATGTTTTACTGCACAAGACGACTGATGTAAAGACAGATAATGGGATGAAATAATACAAGACGGACTTTTTTTGGCAGTATATCTTTCATCAGGGGGGTCTGGGAAATCAGTCTCCTGCGTCTTTCCAGGAACATCAATAAAGCAGACATGAGTCAAGTCAAACTCAGCTGATAAACTGCCTGACAAGAGCACCACAATTTCTACACTTTGTGGTCCGGACATTTTAATGCTCCTGCATTGGACGTTAAATTATTTATGACTATAGGACGGAATACAAATTAAGGGACTTATTAAAATTTTGCCAGCGCGCACACACACACACGCGCGCGCGCAGACACACACAGAGGCGCACACAGAAACAAATTTGCGTCCGCTTGCATGCACAGCTGTCAAATCCGCACTCTCATCAAGGCTCAGCTCAGTCCAACTCCACAGAGAGGAAGAACCAAGCGAAACAAAATTAAGTATTTCGATTCTCATCCACCTCTCTGAGACACCATCGCATGGCAAAATAGCCAAGTCATTTTAATTAGACTCACACAGCACCACATGCTTTGGTCCCTACCTCCAACACATGAAAAAGAAAAAAAATCCCATTCCCCTCAGTGACAGCAGAGAGAGAGAGACAGAGAGAGAGAGAGAGAGAGAGAAGAGAGGAGGGGATCTGCCAAAGCAGGCAGTTTGGCACAGAACCGGCATTCACGGAATAACGGAACAGGGCGCCATTTTTACATCATGCCGTACTGATTGTCAGAAGAGCAACTCCCATCAAGCAATTTCCTGTCTCCACTTCTTTTTTTCATTTTTTTTTTTCCCCTCCTCCTCTGTGTTTTGTAACCTTGTGTGAAGAGACGGTAACAAAGGGAGTGTGGTGCACGGAGGAGAGGTTAGAGAAGATTGGAAGGCATTGAGGAAGAAGAAGAAGAAGAGGAGGAGGAGGAGGAGGAGCTGGAGCTACAGGGTTAGCGGAGTGACATGGGCGTCTTTGAAGGCCCCACAGCAGGGGGGTGCAGGGGTTGGCGAGTCGGAGGGGGGGTTGGGTAGATAGGGGGGAGAGGTGGGAGAGATAACCGGGTCCCCCTCCAAAACCCCTCTGTCTCTTTCCCCGTGCCAGTTTTATCGAAGGGAGAGGGGGGGTTGGGCGACGAGGGGTCTTTGAAGGCGTCCCAGCAGGAGGTGTGTGATTGTGCATCTGCGTGTGCGTGTTTGTTTTTTCACATACAAGTGCACAGATCCCAGATGCGGACGCGTGCATGCGAAAAAAAAAAAACATACAATTTGCGCGCGTGAGAAAATGAGCGCCTGTGTAAACGAGGCTAAGTAAATGAGTTCAGGTGTTGGCGCGCGTACGTGCGGGGCCCCCCGCTCGCGGACGCCCTCCGCGTGACGGGAGAGCGGCCCCTTGCTTTTCGGTACATCTCACTCTGAGCGGTGGAGAGGCAGAGCTGGAGCTGCTGGAAGGCGGAGAGACAGGCAGCTCTTCCCTCCACACATCTCTGTTCAAAGGCACCATCAAAGTCTGGCAGAAATGTCAGTGCTGCAGGCAGGGGACCGGCCTCTGAATGTCAGTCCTTCTCAGGTCAACACCGAGAGCCAGCCTGCCTCGCACAGACAGAGGGGGGGGGGGGGGGCGGCGGGGAGACACAGGGAGTAGATGAAGATAAAAAGAGAAAACATGGGGACAGTGATTAGGGGGGGGGGGGCACGATAAAGTGATGGAGAAGAAGAGAGAGACGGAGTTGGGGAGGGAAAGAGAGCGATAAGGGGAGGGGGAGGTCGTTTTTAACGGCAAAATAACAACAGAGACGAGGAGGAGGAGGAGGAGGAGGAGGAGGAGGAGGAGGAGAGAGAGCAAAATGTTGGCTTTGGCCGTTGGTTTGCGAGACTTTCATTCCGTCGGTGTGTGTTTCTACGGGTGCAGCGGGGTGTCAAGTGACTTCGGGGGCCCGGAGATCTAGGGGAGACGTTGAGTGAGAGGAGTAATAAGGAAAAGAAGAAGAACCAAAGCGGAGAATGTGCAAAAACACGCCCGTCGCCTCTGCGTGCGTCTGAAAACGCAGGGATACGCTCACAGAGACAGACATAACGGCGGACATCCACACAGAAATAGACACACACACACACACACACACACACACACACTCATGATTGTCCCAGTGCAGGCCATGAGGAGCCTGTCAGATTACAGGAGGGTAATTGAATGGTAAGGGAGCAGACAACACATCTAGCACAGCCGGACTCCAGAGGCGGCCGCCACCATACCAGAGCTCAGGGGAAATTCAGGGCCCACTTAATAGTGAATTGGAGATGGGGCATCGTGTGTGTGTGTGTGTGTGTGTGTCTGGGTATGAGTTTTGTGCGTGAGCGCTCGGTAGGTGTGGGACAAAGGAGGGCGCCCGTGGCAGCAGCAAAAAAAAAAAAAAATGGCCCCTAAAAATCTGAAGAAGGGCTTATTTGAAAAACTACTTGACATGTGCAGGGTTGGGGTGGTGGTGGTGGTGGTTGTGGTGGTGGGGGGAGGAACACACCCTGGAAAAAAAGAAAAAATAGAGAGGAATCACAAAGCAGAGAGAAAGAGGGGAAAAAAAAGAAAGACAAAGGGAGAAGAGAGACGGATGCATACAGAGAGGAGAAAATGATGCAGATGAATAGGAAGGCAAAGAGGGAGAGAGATAAGGCGAGGAGGAAAAAGAAAATGAAATGCAGTGGCAGTAAAAAAAAAAAAAAAAAAAAAAACATGAGAAGGGACAGAGGGACGGCGGGGGAAAAGAGCGGCCGGGAGAGTCAAAGAGAGGGAAAAAGATAGAGAAGCCGAGAGACGGAGGCGAGAGCCGAGCTGCTATATGACGAGCCTGAGTGTCCATCTGCCAATGAGCATCTCTAATAGCAGAGGAAATTGACAAGTGAGTGTTGTGGGGGAGTCAAAGGAAAGAGCGGTGGCAGAGCGCGACACGAGGAGAGGGAAGACAAGTGACAAATGAATGTGGATTTTATTTTTTTTAATTTTTTTTTTGATTTTTAGTTGGGTGGCACTTAAAAGGCAATGAACACTGTGTCGTTCTTATTCCCGTATGAATAGGGAGACATGAGCAGGCATGAACACACACACACGTCAGCGTTATGATATGGATTGTAGGAGGTGTGTGTGTGTGTGTGTGTGTGTGTGTGTGAGAGAGAGATAGAGAGACAGGCAGCAGACTTCTGTTGGGTCCCTGTCTCTGTAGACGGGAGCCCGGCGGCTTGGGTAAGAAGCCGGGTAAGTTCACTCTGGTTGAGCGAGACAGAGTTGGGAGGATGTTGTGGAGGAATGGATAGAAAGAGAAGGAGAGAGAGAGAGAGAGCGAGAGAAAATGAAGGGAGGTGTGAGACAGAGAGAGAGAGAGAGAGAGAGAGGAAGAGAGAGGAGGAGAAAAAAACAGGGAGGTCTGCGGGGTGTAAAGTTTCCCCCTGGATATGATATGTGGATATGGGGATGTCATGAAGTCTGTGAAGTGGAAATAATAAAGAATTAGGATTGTCTCTGAAGACAGGGGAATTAATCCAAAATGAATTACGAAGAGGGGGAGAGGAGAGGAGAAAAAAAAAAAAAAAAAAAATCAACATCAGCTATTTCCTTTTCCTCTGCTCCGAGGCAGATAGGGGGCGGTTTGTGCGAAGTACTTTGAATCCCATAAAAATTAAATTAATAACAAAGAAAAAAAACACACACACACACACACACACACACATACACACACACAAATAGAAGCGGAAAAAATTAGTAATACGGGGGTGGAGAGAGAGAGATAGTTGTACGGAGAGAGCAAGGGTACAGATGGAAAAAAAAAAAAAAAGACAAGAGAGAGAGATTTGAGGGGAACTGAGGGTGGGCACTGTTGCTGCCAGATTGCACTGCTCTTTTGTTCCCCCCCCACCCCCCCCACCAACTCCTCCTCTCGTCTTTCTGGGAAAAAAAAAAAAAGGGCTGCCGGTGTTAAAGAGGAGATGCCGCCGAGGCCATTGTAATAAATGCCACTTGTAAATTGCGGAGTGGAATTATACAGCGTGCAGATGGATCCATACGCCTGAGCAAAACGTGGCCAAAAAACCGGGAGCGATAATTAAGACTTAGGGGGTGAATGACAGAGCCATTTGTGACGACGGAATATGGCGTCTCCTAGCTCTCTGGGAAACAGAAGGGCTCGGAGAGGCTCGGTGTCACAAAACATTACCCACACAGCTGTTGGCTTTATGAGCAGCGATGGTGTACTCCCTTTCCTCCCTCCCTCTCCCTCTCATCCTCTCCGACTCTCTATCTCCTTTCTACCCTCTTCTTCTTCTTCTTCTTCTTCTTCTTATCCTTCTTCTTCTTCTTCTTCTTCTTCTTCCCTCACAGCCCTCCCTCCCTCCTCACCCACACCCGTCTCCCTTTGGTCACCACAGAGCGGTGCTGTTCTTTCCCAGTTTGTGCCATTTAAAAAAAAACAAAAAACAACAACCCCCTCCCTCCTCCCCACCTCCTCACCCTTCCTTCTTCTCCCCCCCCCCAAAAAAAAACCCACCGCCACCATCGGCTCTTCCATCGCCTCGCCACCCCCTTCGCCTTTCCTCGCCTCACACCAACACCACCATCCTTGCCATCTCTGAGGGACTAGACAAGGACTTGTACTCCATCATTCATATCCAGGGAGGAGGAGGAGGAGGAGGAGGAGGAGGAGGCACTCGGCATGCACACAAATATAGAGTAACACCCGGGCTGAAAATTCAATAAAAAGCACTGACACTGACAGTGCTCGGTACTGTTTTGAATGGGAGTTTGGGCTTACTGGGGCTCTGGGCTGACTGTAAAGTAGGAAAATCGAATCCTGTTGTTTTTTCTTCTCTCTCTTTGTTAAAAAAAAAAACATTTTTGTATGCCTCCCCTGCTCTCACGATGTCCACACAAGTCCACGCATGCTGCACTGCTTGTAAGGTTTCAGAAAATTATGTCTGGGCTTTGTTCATACTCGCGGCATTCTTCTCTAAAACCGCCAGACGCAGCTTCGCGTCGCACTCCTGGGAATTCGCCGCACCGCCCGCTCAACAAGTGCAACTGTCATGTACCCCGAATGCCCCTTTTGTTTTGTGTCACCGCATACATTCTCGCCGCATCTCGCCGCAAAACAGCGCCGAGAGAAAACTCCTGCACATTCATCCCGCTCGGACGGATAAAGTGATTCTGATTCTGATGTGTCCCCCAAACTCTGCCCTTTAGTCTCCCTCTCTCCGCTAAGTCCATCTATCTCTCTGCCTGGCTGGCCAGCCTGTCTTCTGGTCTCGTCTACCTCTTTGTCTCTGTCCCGGGGGCCTCCGCAGCGTGCAGAGTAGCCTGCGAAGTCTTAACTCAAACGAGACCCCTTCGCGCCCCGTTAAACCACCGACCTTCTCTGTCACTCCTGTCGCCCGCCGCTGCCGACGACGGGGGCCTGAGCTGCAAGCTAAGAGACCCCTAGCTCAATAAAAGTGTGGGTGATTAAACAACTCCCTGTAATTGCTCCTTTTGTGCAGAAATCAAACGGTCACACTTATTACGGAGGAAGGAGAGAGGGAGGTTGAGAGCAGTCGCTTCCGCCGAGGGCCAGACACCCTCAATGACCCCCTGCCCTCCCGTCACTAGTCCTTTATCTGACCAAACAACCACTGTGTAGTGTGTGTTTACCTGCGTGTGTGTGTGTGTGTTCTAATGCCCAGTGCGTATGTGTCAGTGTGTGTGCGTGTGTGTGTGTTAAGTATGCAAAGAAAGCCGTCGAAACAGGGCAAAGTAGAATGACACCAGAGCTCCCCTCAGTGGCGGACGGTTGAACTGCGCAAAAGCAAAAAGCCCCGGTCGGATCTGAACGACGCGCAGTTGCGTGCCGCCAGCCAGCTGGCTTTGGTAATGGGGGACAAAGCCAAACCAGGGGACCGTGTCCAACATGAGGGCCGGGTTTCAGAGATCATACTAACACGTGAACCGTACACATCATCTGCTAGTCACACACACATATACAGATATCAGTACAAGGGCCCCAGCCACAGGCCCCCCGTCAAATGGGTCAGCTCGCGAAGGGAGGGGCCCAATTACCGTCGCCACAAATACACACATAAAGTGCCTTTCAAGGGCCCATGAGTGCTCCAGCTTCCCCGTGATTATGCCCCGCTCTCTACACACCCAGCACTTGTCGGTACACAGACGAGGGCCTTCCGTGCCAAAACAGCCATCACGACCGGACTTCTGCAGCGGAATAGCGGGATCAGATGTGTTCAGCTGGTTCTTGAAAGAGGAGAGCTTTTTCTGTGGTCGGAGACTCAGACAGACGGCAGGGGAGGGAGGGCGGAGTGAGCGAAAGGGGGGAGGGGAGGGGAGGGGAGGGGGGGCGGTCAACAACTGTTAGCGATCTGCTCTCTTCTGAGGCCGTATTCGAACCAGGGCAGATTAGGAGGAATCAATGTAAAACCTGGGTGAATTTGTGATGCAATGAATTGAAACATTCAGATGTGGTTTTTTCAGCGGGCCCGCAGGTGCTGCGGCACGCGGCGGTGTATCGGCCCGTCCTGCATAGCTTCCTTCAGGAGGAAATCAATACGTTCTGAAATGAGAAATCTGTTTGACCCACGGTGACATGCTTAAGGACTGAGGTGTGTTTGTATTACGTGATTCCTTAAAAAAAAAAATCTTTAGTGTGTTCGTGGTGTAGAGACAGTATAACCATCCGTTTGTCATGCATTGCTCAAGTTAGTATGATGAATGTATATTACGCACTTCAGCGTTTATACCCACTGGCTTCTCTCCTTATATTTGCACGGAACATATATATACAATGTGGCGATAGCGGGGCAGACATTTTGTTTATCAGCCAGGCTGTGATTATTATTCACCCAACTTTTTTTCCTCGCCGTCTGTCTTCACGCATCGATGAGTACTATTTTCGGGCGAGAATCGCTAGAGCAGCATATTCTGTCACGCGTGGCCAACACGCTTTGTGACAAACACAAACACAGGTGAATTATATCTCTGAAGCACGTTTCAATTAAAATCTTCTTTTTTTTTTAAATGCGGGGACATAATGCCTCTATGAATAGAAGTGCTGATTGCAGATAATTGATTTACGTCACCGTGTGAACTTCAGAGGAAATCTGATTCACGTGTGGGGGAAAAAAAAAAAATAGGGTCCGCAGACTCAGAACATTATAATTCACTTATAATTGCGTCAACTCTCGCAAGTAATTATACACGTGAGAGTTATGAATGCAAGGAGGCAAAAAAAAAAAAAAAAAAAAAAAAAAGGGAGTCTGGTTTGAGTTTCAGTCTAGACATCAAATAGAATAGAGGACTCAGGTGGTTTCGGGGGGGATGTGTTGGTGGAGTAATGGTGCCCCCTTCTGCTCGAAAATGTGAGCCTCAGCCGCGACAGACAATTCGAGCAATTCAATGGCCAAACTATTATCCACAGAGACATGAAAGGAAAGGAGACTGTATATAAAACTGTGCAAAATCAGGCTTTATTCTTTTCGTCGTCATCATCATCATCATCATCATCATCATCATCATAATCACCACTATTGTCGTCAACATCGTCCTCGAAAAAAACATTGCTCACCGGAGACAGACAGCTGGGGGGGGGGAGGAGGAGGAGGGGGAGGAGGGGGGGGAATGGATCCTCAAAGAGAATCTCGCCGCTCAAATCTCTCGCCAAAAAAACAGGCATCAGCTATTAGCACAGTCCCGCAACACAATGAGTAAAGCTGTACATGTCCGTCTTTTCTTTCTGGGCAATGCATTTCATTTCGACAGAGTTTTCGTCAATGTCCTTTATTTACAGTTCGCTCTCGCTTTCAGCGCCTCAAAAGTCCATTCAGTAGTCAGAATTTTTTTTTTTTAGTTCCAGGAGAGAGGAGACTGAGAGCCCGTCTCGGACACAGACTTGGTTAAAGATGTTGGATATTATAGTCTCGCTGACTCCATAAATATATTTTTTTTTCCCTCTCCTTTTTGTCCTCCACTACTCGTCTGCCGCAGGTCCGAGGACAGCGCATTTTCTCCAGTTTAGGCAAACGTTGAATAAGTGCAATGTCTAGTATAATGTCAAGAAAATACAAACCCACACGTACATACATACATACAGTACATGACTAACTGATAAACTTGATAAGCTATACAAGGTTGCAATTCTCCGGGGGGGGGGGGGTTTGAAACCGTAAGAGTTTGCACATTAATGCGGATCTATATCATCCAGTGTCCATTAGTCAGGGCCTGGGAGGAGGTGAGCTCCTTGACTGGATACTGTCAGTAGATAGTTTGGTGAAACTGTCCATGAATTGTCTGTACAGTGGATTTTGTAGGTTGTGAATCCAGTGTGTGGCGTTTGCTCGTACACAAAGGAGATTCGTTTTTGAAAAATGAGATGCTCGCCACTTTAAGAAAAAAGTGATGAACAAAGTATCCGCACAGGACAGATTGTGGTAGTTTTTTTTTGTTTTGTTTAAGAACATAGAACAAAAAGCAACAGATATAACGTGTCCACGGATGAAATCATATCCACTGTTTTCTGTTTTTTTTTTTTTTGTTTGCAGCGAGAGTAACAAGATGGTCGCATGTGTTTTAATTTAATTGTGATACTGTATCTGTGTTGCTGTTGTTGAGGGTTAAACCAGTTTAAGATAACGCCTGAAATATCCTCCATTGAGCAATTGTTTGGACAACTCTGGGGGCTGAGAGACAACTAAACTCACTGCGACTGGGGCCTTGACGCACCGTTTTCATTCACAGCTCTCGTGAATATTTAACATTAACGCGGAGTCCAAACGTTATGAGCCCTGCAGCTGACGGAGACGACGACATTTTATCTGTGTTATCGTCTTCAAAATGTCAAACTGCTCAAACCGTTCTGGCGAGTATGGAGAAAAACATAGTACTCCAGTTCCACATTTCAGCTTTTCAGGCCGACAAATAGAAGCAAACCACTGCGAACACCAAAGAAAAATGAACTTAAAGCGTCGGTGAGTGCAAGAAGCTTCGGACGTGAGTGTTGCTTCGCAGTGGGATCAGCAGTACTAGCAGCCCTTTTCGCCTCACAGAATGTAATTTCATTAATGTTCACACCAGAAATATTGAGGAGGAGCTGTGAGGATATTGTACGACCCTTGTTCTTGACCCCGCCTTGTTACTCTTCTGTCCGCTCTGTTTGACCTTTTGGGAGGGGTTGTGAGGTTTTGAAAAGTGCATCGTCGATCAGAACCAATTTAAGCTCTGAAATAAAAATCATAACACTGTTAATGGCTGGATTTTTACACTCGATAATGTTATCAAAAAGTGCCTATAGTGTTACGCAACTTGAGTTCAAGCCACACCTCGCTTATTGGATTCTGGTAGCTCCGTCGAGCGGACAAGGACAAAGTGACGGAGCAGAGCTCGCCCCTCGGATAACAATATGATCGTGTCGCCGGCCTTAATTCATGTCATTTGTCAAATAATATTAAATAAACGGATCAGAGATAATGCCTTTGCAAACACAATAAGAGAACAAACTTCAATGTGCATGTAAATCCATCACTTGTTTTCCACAACGGGATCTAATTATCATTTGGAATGATGTTTTTTGTTTTTTTTTTACTATTCACAAAGAGAAATGATAGAGATAATTAGTCCAAAGGATCAGTAAAAGTGCAGCAAGAATGAAGAAAGCCCAGTCGACCCTGGGTTTGAAAGTGTGTGTTTGTCTGGGGAGCCACACCGGTGACTTCCTCCGTCGTCATCAGTGTTTTACAGTTCTGATGCTAAGTGACATGAACTGAGAAAAAGCAGACTGACTGACCTGAACCACGTAAGACCAAAACCGAAAGGTCAAATGAACATATAATGCGTAAAACCACTTGGAGACGAGGAACAAAGGAGAGAGAGGAAAATGAGAGGGACCAGAACAAAACGACTTTAGAAACAATGTGCTCTAGAGCGCCCTCGGCCTTCAGCATCAGGCCTGAGGTCAGCTCGCCCAAACATTCGCTGTCTGCCTGCCCGCGTGCCTCTGCCCCAGAGACGTATGGAGAACCTCCATTAGCTGGAGTAGATCTGGGTCCCAATCACACGCATGATCTCCTTCTGCACCTTAGGCTCCTGGGTGTTGATGTTGGCATCTCCTACTTGGCCATCCTCATACCTGCACACACAGAAACGTGAGTCGACATGCTGACATGGTGTTTTCTTTTCATCCTCTCGTCAACAAAATAAAAACCTAGCATCTTTAAGGTTTTTCTGATGTGTGCTGCTGCTGAAGACGAATCGTAAATAAGTAGATTTTACATTGTACTTATATTATTAACAAAGCAAAATACCGTTGATAAAAAAAGTAAATTTTTTGTACAAGAGTGAGCCTCTGTGATTTATTTCTGTCGAGGAGGCATTGCGAGGTCTGACACGTGAAATCGTCTTGTTGTTCTTCTATCTGATCCTTCAAACTGAAAAATACAACCGCACACTGAGCGCAAGTTCAGAACTCGATTATATTTAGCCGTGATTTAAATTTGATTGCGGGCCATCTCAAAATCCAATTTCCAACTCAGAAGACAGCAGTGGACATAATAATAGACTTGGCCATCTGGTGAATGAGCGCGTGTCCAAAAAGCTTGGACATCAGCGGCCATGTTTTTTAAACAAAACACAGCGTTAAACATCCATATTGAAAGGCTACGACCTGAGAGGGACCCACTCGAGTGCAGTTCTAGCACCGCTCACCCATCAGCACAAATCATTCACTGCTCATTCTAAATGATAATGGGTGACATGGGACGACTGCAGCATATACAATCGTTTTTTTTTTTCATTTATGATTAACAATGCGTTATATAAGGGTGATAATGAACTTATGATTTACTGGCTGCTATACAAACTCCTGCCTAATGTAATGATACTTTCTGTCCGTGGGAGGCGTTAAAAAAAAAAAAGAAAGCTTGGAGACACTCACACAAAAAAGAAGCGAGTACAGACGTGGTCGGACACCGGACACACCCAGATGTTTCCGTGTTTCTGCAGATCCTTCGATGTGATAACTGTTTTAAGGATAAAACACACGTTACACCAACAGTACCAAATATATTTTTATTGTACTTTCTTCTTCTATTGTTATTATTTTCAGTTGTAGTAGTGCTGATGCTGTTGTTTTCGGTATTATACACTAACTTAAATTACAATACGTGACACCTTAAGTGCTTAAACTCAATTATTATCTTCAGTGATGTGCTTTTTTCACCTCTTTGTTTGCATAAGAATCATATTGTTCTATTTTTTATAACTGGTATACATGTTTTTATTGTGTATTCAAACACTCCTCAAATTACCCAGTTTTATTTTAAATGTTGTGATCTAATTTTAGGGTGTTTCCTTTTCTCTTTTAGGTTTTTCAACAGTTTTTTTTTTCTTATTGTTCTATAATAACTGTTGTTAACTCATACAAATCATGTCTGATCATTTTAATTTAATGTTTACTTGTTCAGAGACATGTTTTAAATGGACAAATATCCATACAGGCTGCCGCGTTAAACCGATATTGATGATAATCCCGATATTTAAAAATTAACTACCGATATTCTGCCAATAATACACATGTGATAATATCGTGTAGATAAACATCGCCTCTTAATCATGTCAGTTTCTGTCCCTTCTTGCTTTGTGACAGTAGGTGGCGGTGATGCACTTTAACTCCGGCTGCCACCTGCCATAAAACGGTAAATATGTTCGTTTGTGAAATTCTGTACATTTATTCTCACAGATGGTCTCTCCACCTCCCCAGACTTGTAGTTCAGTGTTATACATTTGCCAAATAACAGATAATACACAGAGTTAAAGATGAATTTGACTGAGCATATTTTTGTATACATATTTTCTGTAGGTATTGTGAGTTCTTTATGCTGCAATAATCATGCTGTGAGAATCTGATATTGTGACAGCCCTTGTATCCATTACTATCTCAGCTTTCACATGTATTATACCCTCCGCTCGTTATTACCTTCACACAGAGCGATGCAGTTCAGGTTTCGACTCTGAAGGAACCTCGATTGTATTGGACGGCTCTGTTGAAAGAAAGAGGCAACAGTTAAGTCCCGGCAAGCAGCTGCAGTAAAGGCCGTGCTCCAACTGTAATGATCTCAAACACTGAAACAATCGGAACCGAGACACAGCGAATGTAAGAAGCATTTCGAGTCAACATCCAAAAAATTGTCCTCAACTGGAAACCAATATCTTTCAGCGCTTCTATTCCTTCCTTCATTTTCTTCTTTCTGTATAATGGGAGTCAGGATTCACGGAGCCCAACTATCTTTTCGGAGGATAAAGTATTTCTATTATGTTGTAAATCCTGTACGTGCGAGGCTGTAATGCATCCTGTTCACTCACCTGTGGGATGGTGTTCATTCGGTTGTAACGCTGCACCAGTTCATCTTTGGTGGGCATGCGGTGCTGTCCTTTCCCCATTCCTGCAAGAAGTAGCACACAGAAAGCAAACAGCCCTGAGTCAGAACGACCTTACCTTGAGTCACTCAAGCTGTGAAAAACCTTCCTCTAGTGGTCTTGAGCTCCTTGTACAGACAAATTATTACCCACGGTGCTAACCTTCATATGAAGGTTACTGTCCCAAATTACTGCTGAATATTTCAACCTGAACTGCAACTTTCAGTACGGAGAGAAAGAAGGAGATACAGCAGGTAGCGCTGTTAGCATTTTTTCAATAATTTGTCCCAATGAATGAAGTATTTATTTTTTGGATTTCATTCCAAAGATTAATGGTTGTATGACCAGCAACTGATTTTTCTTTTCCATCTTTAGATTTCTACACCCATCTATAAAGGCAGGAACACACAGGCCCAAACATTGACATCTAAAGCATTTGGGGAGACTCAGACGAGTTCGGGAACAAATCTGTTCGGTGTGTTCAGCTGTGTTGGAAGATTTTGGAACCGAGCGGATGGTGTCTAGTCAGATTCAACTTGCAAAGTCTGAGAGTGTTGGCGGTCTGAGGATTGGACGCCATTGGATACTCTGATTGGCGGTGTGCCAGCTGTTCAATGACCATTCTGATTGGCGGTGTGCTAGCGAATCAGCGCGGTGTGTGGGAGGGGCCGAAGTGAAGATGGTCTGCACTTCGTTCTGTCATTTCCTGTTTTCATGTTTTGGATTTCTGGCATGAGACTAGTGCCACTCAATGTTAAGGAGACTTATTGCATCTTGCACAAGTGTAGAACGTACACGCTACTGTGTAGTTGGCAGTAGTCGAGGCGGTACGTTTCAATGCAACTTTTCTGCCGAACGGGTCAGACCAGAGGCAACGGAGTGGTTGGATAAAGGCGGTTGGCTGTTGGTTTGAGTCTGGGTGGTGTGTGGGCCCCTTAAGACTGGGAAGCCATTGCTTAGAGGCTTGTTTATATGTCGGTCATTCTGGCAACTGGCTGACCTCCTGTCAACATAACCAGCACCAAAACCAGACTACAATAGCAGGCTCCAAACCTAACCCTAACCCTAACCTCTGAAATTGTGTTTCAGCAGAAATATGCAGGGAGAAGTAATGTAAAGCTTTAACATGGTTGTACAGCCCCACCCCAAGAAAAGAAAAGAATATATAAAAGCCAACAAGGTACAAAGTGACACACACAGATCCACTGACAACCCAATTTTACACAGTCACAACATAATGTATGGTATGGTACGTGGCACGCAAGCTCAGATAAAAGGCCCAAGGCCCCAGCACCCCAAATATGGACACACAACACAGAGCAAGACAATAGAGTTTGCATGAAGAGCTCCCACAAGTGAAAATGAAGTATTCCACAGTGATAATCAGGCCATGTTACAAACACAGAGCGTACGCAGTCAACACGGTGGAAAAACTTAAAGAAAAAAAGGCGGGGGGGGGGAGCGGGCCGGAGGAATCGTTTCCTACCTGAGTATCCAAAAGATATGCTGGAGATGGGGCTCAGATAGATGCCCTTTCCGTACGCTGCCCCATGCAGCTTGGGTTTGAAAAGAGCAGGAAGGAAGGGTCACTGAGCAGTTGCACAGGACAACCTCACACACTCACACGGATGCACTCCCATACATAGTGCATACATACCAGTCATACTGTAGATAAATCTTGATTTTGGCTGTCGTTATATTGTGATATACCAGAAGTGCTGTGTTTCCCTGGTTTTAAAGGCTGCATTACAGTTAAGTGGCTTCATTTTCTGAACTTACTTGACTGCTCAACTTGTCGTGATACCCACTTAGTCATGATCTCCATATCATTCATTACTTCAGCATTCACACAGTCCTAGCATTTATGTAGTGCTTTTGAGATTCTATATCAACAATATATTATTTTAAAAAGGTGCAATATGTAAGAATTAGAAACTTGGAGCTAGTTAACGAAGTTAGCTCAGTTAGCCGTGCAGCTAGTGGTCTGGGCTGGGAGCTCTGAGCACCTGGGACAGACCAGGGCTAGTTGGTTAGCATGCTAAACATTGCAACACACACCATGGACGTCGTAACATCCAAACTGTCTTTCCTCCACATTCTGTTGATCATTTTAGTTGAGTCTTTTCAGCCGTAATTCTTAAATAATGCACCTTTGAGGTCATGTTGCCCAGCCCTATCTAAAAGTCAGTGTTTTATATGCGTCTGTGACAGTTTACAAGTAACCCCAGCGACCAAGCACACACACACACACACACACACACACACAATAAAATCCAAAGATGTTGGATGGTACAGAGCCAAAGAAAGAAAAGAGTTTTATTATTCCATTTATGTGGAAACAACTCCATTAATCTCCACAGGAGCACCTTAAACTACCAATATATTTTCTCTCCACAATGAAGATTGTGTGATGCTCTAAAATCTGGTGTGAAAAATGCCCAGGTATTCAAGCAGTGCTGATGAGAAATGAGACCACGTACGATGACTTGAAGGTAAAGATGATAAGGAAGTAAGAGGATGACTGATAATGACGATGAGCCTCCAAACAAGAATGTCAAGAAGAATGAGAGGAAAAACGAAAGGACCACAGGTGCAACGTGGACGAGTGTTCATGCGCCACGGCGAAACCAGAGGAGTAATGAGAGGAAGGAACAAAGAGCGACTTGAGAATTTGGGAGCAAAATGTGAAGGAAGGTGGAGGTCAGGACGTGGCACATCTGGAAGAAATCAAAAGCAACACTAGACGAGGGGTTTTTGTGTGATGGCTGGAGCTGGAGGCAGACCCAGTCCTCCTCCTGTGACACACAGTGACAGAGGAAGGGGGTGGTGTCAATGCTCAAGGTGAAAAGGAGAGGAGAGGGAGAGAGAGAACGAGCACTGAGGCGAGATCAAAGATGGAGAGTTCAAAAGTTGGAGAACAAAGGGGAGCGTAAATGAAACACATCAGCATGATAGAGCAATCACCGCCGGCGTCGAAGTCTCAAAGATCCCTGAGATTTCACATTTAAATGTGTTTAATCCATTTGATGACACGGCGGTGTATCTCCAAGCAGTCATTATCAGCCGTGTTGCGCAAAAGAGACAATCTGGCGCTCTCTAGTGCTCAGTTTTTTCTTGTTTGATTATTTATTTATCTTTTTGCAGGCCTGGGTCACAAAGTGCAACAGCAACAGTGGCAGAAAAATATAAATATATATATATATGCAGATGGATGCAGACCTGAGTCCAACAGGACTACACATATACATTTTGCTTTGGCCTTGAAATGATCTCTATGGTTTGGTCTACTGCACCCATACGGTATCATTAAGATTTAAATCAACTTTAAATGACTGCACGCTACTATTTGACCCAGGTCTGAAAAGATAATGAGTGGTGCCAGTTACTGACCTTTTCTGGATCAATCCTTTATCACCCACAGGAAGTCTGTACTCACTATCATGGAGCTTGTCCTTTGCATCCTTCAGCTTCAGACCTAACCTACTCAGTGCTCTAGGTGGTTAACCCCAACAGGGCACACAGGCAG
Source organism: Sparus aurata (assembly GCF_900880675.1). Taxonomy (NCBI): domain Eukaryota; kingdom Metazoa; phylum Chordata; class Actinopteri; order Spariformes; family Sparidae; genus Sparus; species Sparus aurata. Next base: position 34,178,770 of record NC_044190.1, on the reverse strand, counting down.
CCCCCTGACATCACAGCCGACACCACAGCCCCCTCCCTTTGTCCTGCAACAGGAAGGGACGTGCTGTCCGCTGCTGCCGGCGAAGGAGGGAAATAGGTGGCCGGCATCGGCCAGGAAAATCTCCCAGTGTGCCCCGCTCGCTAAAATGCCAATTGCAAAGCTGACGAAAGGGAAGCTGGCATCCATTAACTGCAAAAATGAATCAGCCGGACAGCGAGCCTGCTCTGTCCGAGAGCAGGTTCACTGTCCGAGAGGAGATGCATCGTAAATTCCAGCCAACTGCCAGGGTTACGTACCTGCAGTTTGGTATAAGAGGCATTGACTAGTCCATTTCTCAGAACAGAGTGCCAGTTCTCTATATGGGAACCACTAGAGCAAGTGTAGAGAGAGGGAGAGATGGGAAAGAAGAGATATAACAAAGTGCTGTGTGAATACAAATGGCGTGGATCTCAGTGTGCAACCATTGACGTGCAGCGGCCAGATCCATAATGTTCAAGAACGTTGTGATAACTTTTTGTCAGTGGACATTCACTATTAGTTCATTTATTATGATATTATTAACTTTTTGGAAAATGGCATGATTTATGACAGTCGACAGTCTATAATGTGTTATATTAGTTCACATCTTTTTACTTTTTACTATTAAAAAAGTATTTTTGGAAAACTGAAAAGACTCAAGAAGAGTTCTCTTCTGCCAACAACCAAAGAAGTACTGTGGTCGTCTATTTATAAAATTTGTTCGAGGATATTTTGGGACATTCTGTTACATCATCAAAGTCGTCTAAATTTATATCATAAAACAAAAAAAAACGTATTTAAAGATGAAGATGAAAGCAGACAGTTGTTCTCCAGGATCTGGATTGTCTTAAAAAAAAATACAGTGTCATGACTGCTGTTATTTTTAACTAGTTCCGAAGCAGCGTGACCTTCTTGTTCCCACAGTCTAATAAATTGAACAGGGAAAAGTTTGTAATTTCACAAAGCAGCCGTTTATGGATTCCCTTCAAAATCTCACAGATTGTCATTAAACTGACTTTGAACATGTATTTATAGTTCCTAGGATTCTATTTATATCAACATAAAATAATGGCAGCCAAGCTGACATTAAGAATTTGGCATTAACTACTGAGAATTATGAAATTTCCAGCATTAACCAGCACAAAGAGAGACTGTTAGCACTGCTCACGAGTTAGTTGTACCCTGCGAGTGCCCAGATGGGCCGTGTGTATCTAAAATATTCAGCAAAGCCCCATCTGCTACAGTACAAATCTCTATCTCGCAGATAGTGCTGGCTCCATGTGCTGGCTTAGCGAGGTGGTTTCTCCGTCCAAGAGAACGGCCACTGCTCTGTGCTGTTGTTTGTTATGGTTCCATAAAAATCTGCTAGACTGGTTCCTTCCATCCGCAACATAATGACCAGGTGTTACACCGAGACGTGTTCGTGTTTGACAGAGTGTGCCGCTGTAATGCTCAATTATGTATGCATTTTTAGTCACTATGCTTGATTTGAGATCAATTATTCACAGTAAGTGATTTCTCACATTTCGCATGTGCCCAACAGCCACAAGCTCAGCAATAAAATAACCTCAAATTACTATTCTGATATTTTTATAACAGTCCGAATGGTTTTAAGCCTCAAAAGTAGCCATTCAATGAAAACGTAAGAGTTTTGATTGTATGACTGCTGCGTCAGCTAATGAGAGGAACGGGGTGGACTCACTGGAAGGCGAAGGTGCTGCCGTACAGCTTCTTGGCAGTGCGAAAACGAGCCTCCTTGGCCGGGGGGCTGCTGAGCAGCAGGAACTGGTGGGAGGTGTGCATGAATTTCAGTTGCTAACAAAATGAGACGCAAGAGACGAGTGAGAGCGAGAGAGAGACAAACAGAGAATGAGTATGAGCCGTCAAATTACATCACGAAGCATTAAAAACTCATTTGACAGAGGACACTTGAGGGGATGACATTCTGCTTCCTACCCTACTCAGAGGCAGCTTGACGATATGGGACCTGTTACTGGAAATAATCCTGCGGAGAGACAGAGAGAGGACCAAAAGATAAATAACATAATGTGACGCAGAATTTAGAGCACCAGCCATTTTGCTGCCACTTTGCTTGAACCACAATGGGCCTTTTTCACAGCAGACGTTAAGACTCCGCCAATTTTACACAATTTCTTTACAGGTCTTGAAAAAAAGCAGTATAAAGCCTTTTGTGGCTCCAGAGAAAGCTGTATGTAATATGACAAAATGCTTACAAATGCAAACCGCGACATTATGGATAATGATGGCATCAGGTTTTGAAAAGGAAGATGGATGCATGGGACAGAGTGCTGTGGTAGTAAGTCCTAAAACCCGGAAATCAGGTAGCGTTTTTGCATTTCGGTTCCGTCCTCTCAAAGTATGTGGCTTATTTGAATTGGTTTTCAGTTCAACACCTTACATGTTTTGTTCCACGGCATTAAATGTCCCCCAATTTAATTACAAAATGCTTACGTGTCTTAAAAAATGTGGACATTAAATGCTGTCATGCCAGACACAGAGACTCATCCACTCTACGACCGCAGCGTAGTCTGTTTATAGCCTAACATTAACTTTTTACCCGTAGAGTTTTAATTTACATTTCGGACAATCACAAAAGTGGTGTTCATCTGTGAAGATTATGTTGCTGAACGAGTATCATAAGCTTGTGTTGGCCACAGAGCTTATTTTCAGCAATAATCCAAAATCCAATATAATAGGCTTTTAATCGAAGGACATCAGGGCGATGCTAACTTCCGAAGGTGATGTCTCTGGTTCCGCTGAATTGATTGTGATGATTTGTTTTTAAACTGTCCATTATGGTTAATAGATAGTTTGGATGGATAATAATGGAAACAAACAGTGTTATTGGAGAGCAATGCTGGACCAGTGGACTGGGATCAAAACATGACACCTACATTACCCACAATGCAACACAACCACTGAGTGACATCACTGGAGGTAATTTATCAGATTACATATATTCCAATGTACAGCAGTATTGCCAAACCTGTAAAAATGATGGAATTAACCTTAAAGAAGGCTCCGTTTAATTCACATGTCCCAGTAAGGCATGCCAGTGTGACAACGCAGGACAATGTGTGCAAAGCAGCTAAATTAAATTGGGCCAACATCAAACATGTTTTATGTCTTCCATGAAAAAGCTGATTAAGCATTATAATGTTGTCCACGATCATTTATTTACTCTCTGCAAACGAGCACTGCCGTATTTTAGATTCTGGAATCACTTCAATACCTGTTAACATTCAAAGCAGAAGTAAGCCCGCATTTTCCGAGCCGCTCCCGTCTACTCACCACTGTAGCAGAGGATGGGCCAGAGGGTCAAGTTTGTCCATCTGTTTCTTGATCTCTAGATATGAGCCCTGGGAAAAAAAGAGAAAAAAAAAAAAAACACAACCATGTGTTGTTTGCAGTTCGTTTCTGGTTTCGACAGATTTCCTTCTTTTTTTTTTTAACATAGTCAAATGAGCGAGAGACTCATGATTCCTTTAATACATAGTACAAATGCAGTCAGTCAAGCCACAGTGGAAAGAAGAGTGAGGAAGTACAGAGACGAAAAACTAATCTGCAACTGCCACTTAGATAAACAAAGACCCCACCCATGCAGCTTGAACACCACAGTCCAAAGTAAACACTAAACTGAGCTATATTAAACTTAATACAGTCACAGTGAAACATACAGTGATGATGTCATATGGACTAAAAAACAAAACGTCCTTCTCCCCCTCCCATCTCCTTCTTGTACCTGGGTCATTTCCCGGATGGACATGACGCTGTCCAGCGCTTTCTGCAGTCTCTCATAATTCTTCTTCTGTGTTCATCGGTTGAGCCAAACATCCATTGTATGCAATGAGAGTGGGAACAACATACAGATGTCTAAAATCACTTGTAGAGGTAAAAGCTTGTGATATCCATGTCATGAAAATGTTTAGTTCGTGTTTAAGTACAGTAATATTTTCCACATGTGTTCTGACAGCAGCAGTTGTTTTAACAGAATGTATTTACAAATGTGCGTGTCATGTGATTTAATCAGTAAACATAATTTCAGCAGTGCGGATGCAGACCTTTGGATTGAAGGCAAGCGTCTTGGGGTCATTGGGGTCAACGACTGATGGGTAGGGCTCAAAGATGATGCTCTTACGGGGAGACTCGAGAGCAGCTCGACACATAGCCACCAGCAGGTCCACCACCTGGGGAGAAAAGGGATTTTATGTCTTTATTTAATGCCTTTATTGACTCATTTTCAGGGTAATATGACACAAGAACCTGCCTCAGTTTCGATAATAACTAATCAGAAGTGAACATCATCACAGCTTCCGTTACAGTCTAATGTGTCGGTGCGAAAAGAAATCTTTGAGAAACGACAATGAATCGCTGCAGGAGCAAAAAGATACAAATAATCTATTATATATCTGTCGTCACCTCCGCTCCGGTCGCCACTTCCTCAGCAGCTCCAGACATCACACCCAGAGTGTAGAAGGAGAACACACACAGCTCCCTGGTGCACACAGCCGGCTTTATAAAGCATACAAGAAAATAAATGTGTCAGGAAAAAAAAAAGCACACACTCTTTCTCACTGTTAATCCTGCTCCCTTCACAGCTACAACGGTGGGAAATTCATTTACCGATGACATAACTGATTCAATTACAGAAAGAAAACTTCATGCACGTGCTGCTCATAACTTTTCCTGATTTCTTTTGAGTGAATCTATACTGTTTGTTTCTCCCCCTCCTCCTCCTCCTCCTCTCTGATACCTTCAGCATGGATCCGTTCTGAAAGACGTGCTGCTCGTCACACACCACGCAGTACTCGTTGAGCGTGGGGATCCTCTGCTCTGAGTACTTCATTATCTGCGAGGAGAAAAGCACAGTGGTGTCCCCTGTTATCACTCCCACCTGCAGCACTGCCATATAAAGCCACTACTTTTTGGCAGCAGGATTGTGACAAAAATTACAAATGTGTACCGCAATTATGGCTGTCTTAACTTGTTTACGAGGTGCTAGCACAACAATGCACTGCGGGCCCAACCGTGCCGTCCCTGCCGGCTACCAGCAGTCGCGCAATCCCCCGCGAATAAACAGCTAATACAATACAGCCCTCACATCCAAACAGATTGTAAGGTTGGCTTTTATTGTTGCTCACACGCGTACGGTACACGCAATTGTTCGTCGTGTTTTTGGACTGCAGAAATGACTCTGAAAAGACAGGCTGTGTGAGCGGACTCCATTCTTCCCCCCCGGAGGTCTAACCTGCACTAAGAAGCCGTACTCCAAGGTAGGGATGTTCTTGCAGTGGCCGCCGGCCTGGGATGAGAAAAACAATTCAATCAGCTGCCTCGTGGTAATCTGCGCTGGGGCCCTGGCCGCCGGGACAGCCACAGTCTGATGGGTCAAGTGAAGACAAAGCATTATGGGAAACGGCGCAGCAGCCATGTTACGGTAGGGGTAAGGAAAGGCTCAGGTGGGAACAGTGCAGGTGGCGGGTGACTGAGAAGAGGGTCACAGTGGATTAAAACAGAAAAGGATGATACAGCAGCATTTATCGTCAGGATTTTGCAGAACTGTGGATGATTTTGAACCAGTGTCTATATCAGCATTGTTTCACGTATGCGTGAGGAGTGTAACTGAGTATCTGACTGCAAATCTGAGACGTGCGCGGGTGCTGAAGTGTCCAGACTGGCTCCTCACCTGGCTGTTTGGTGGGTAGCTGAAGAGCTCCCCTTTAGGGTTCTTCATGGTGCACGAGATGGAGCGATTCATCAGGCGGGTCACTCTCAGCTCAGGGACGCTCAGCTTCCCTTTTAAAACCGTGTCTTGGATCAGAGGAAAACTTGGAGACCTGGAGAGAAAAAAGTGGGACCCAATTCACGTGCATTACTTCACCAGTTGTTACTTTTCTGTGATGAGAAAGTGCTTATGGTGGGTTTTTCTTGCAGAAATGCAGCTTATTATCTCACTATTTCTAGACATGCAATTTTATTTGCAACACAGCTCAGCGGTGTGTATTCTTGTATGAGGCTACACACTCACACCACGCTGATCTTATCTCAGATAACTGGAATCTGTTTGGGCAGCAGCTCATGTCACTCACTGTTAATATACAAGAACCAGTGTTCACTTCCACCGTGACCCTCAGCGCACTATCCGTGTACACTCCTGACATGAGACTCCTGTCAAGTAGTGAGGTTGTCAAGACAGCCTAGTAGTTAGCGAAGCTGACCTCCATCGAGCGGGCCGGGATTTCAATCCCCGTGCTCCCATAACTGTCAAAGAGTCCCAGGGAAAGACAGAGTCCGTGAAGAGTACTTCCCCCCTGGGGAAATTGGTTGAGTGTGTCAAATTTTGAGTTTAAGTCAATCTGCAGTCTGCTGTGTCAGAGCTTCCTCTCCCTCGCTTGTCTTCTTTGCTACAGTTCATCTCTCGCAGACACAACCTTCACAAAGTGTTTCTATCCTCACAGCTTGCAGTCAGTTGAGCAGATGGGTTGCATTTTTTTTGTACCCTGATTCTGTACTGGTTTGATCACGCCTGTTTCTACTATCTATAGCTGAGATGAGACTATCTATCACTGCAGCTCCCTTTTCACCTGCCCACAAACTGACTTACGAGTGGCTCAAAATGTCGCTGCCAAGCTTCTGACCAACTCCCCTAAGAAGTCTCATGTCACACCCAATCAGATGTCTTTTCACCGGCGTCCCATCAAAGCTCAACATCCCGTTCAAGATTCTCGTAATAACGCTCTGAGCCTTTTATGGTCAGGCATCTGTCCACATCGAAGAGCTCACTGGTGGCATATAATACCAGCAGGAATCTCAGGTCCTCTGATCACAGATTTGATGGTTGATTCAGGCTGAAGACAAAAGAAGACTGTGCTTTTAAGGTAACCCTAACCCTAAAAAGCAGCTTCAGACCTGTATGATCTGGTTTTGTTTAATACGTATTGTTTGTTTTTTGTGCTGCCTCCTGTTTGAGATGGTTGTCTGACATGAGTGTCCTTTGCTTTGTCCCTTATTTGCTTTTAAGTTAATTCTTCTTCTGTGAAGCGCCGAGCGATGTCTGCATTTGAAAGCTGCTTTATAAATAAACATATTACTGTTATTTGTATTATTATCCCTCATAAAATCTTGTATCTCGATGTTTAAGTGTGCACAACATTAAAATTCATTTATACTGCATTTTCCTAGACTAAGAGTGAAGAAGAAAGACAAAAGAAACATATTAGGTAGAGAAACAACCTAGAAGTAATTAAGAAAAAAGAAAATAATGAATGAACTGAATTGAAAATACACATAATGATGTGTAAAACAGGATATTCCTTTGAAATCTGTAAGTTTAGTGCTGCACATTAAACTGTGAAACCTTTCACCTCTATTACGTGTTCTTTAAAATGAACCGTCCATAAGCGATAATAAGCCGTTTTCTAAATGACTGTTACTAACCAACTGTAAATTATTAAACGAATCTGCCTTCTGTTATTTCCTTACTACGCTTGTGACAACTGAAGAAAGCAGAATTCACCCTTTTCAATATTTATAAAAACCTGCTCTCACTTGAGTTACGGGAATACTTTCAAATTTACCTCCTGTGGAGAAATGCAAAACATAACTGAACATTATGCCAACACAACACTAATTACGTCGTAATTGTTACAAATGTTTTTCTCTACTTAAGCAAAATGAATCAGTGCTCTTCTCCTTCAGCGATTGCAGACACTTGGAAACAGCGATGTACAAATCAGGACAATAACAATAACTAATAAAACTGTTCTTTAAAACATAATCATCGAGACAAGCGTGACAGTCACAGTCACAGGTGAACCGCACAGGTGAGCCTAAACATCTCCATTTAGTGACCAAAGCAGCCTGCGTCAGTTATCAGATATTGTCAAAAATGTCAATGTCTTGCATCCCTACAACTGTATCCTGTCGATATACAACACACGATACAAACACGCACGTTTGTTTCAGTGAAAATGTTGATTTACAGCGTACATTTCCTCTGGACTGGAGTGTCAGTTACTACCCCAAAATGTGCCGCACGCTGTGTATGAAACAAAGGCGCGGTTGTGTCGACGCCTTGAAAGGGATGCGCAACATTAGAGAGAGAGAGAGAGACCTACTTGGGTATGGGGGAGAAGATGCTGAGCCCGGCGCGGAACTTCTTGATGGTTCCTCCGGCTTTGAACCAGCTGTGCCGCTTCTCCTGCTGTGCCTTGAGGAACTCATTACTGAGGTGCTTCCACTGCTGTGAGGTGAACGTGCTCAGGATCCTGTCAGACAAAAAAAAAAAGAGGGGAGAGTGAAGCAAAGAGAGGAAGGAACGTCAGTGAACACGCCGGTGTGCATTATCATTTTGTGGGAGTGAAGATTACAATGAAATGTTTGTATTTTATGCATCTATCTATATCTGGGATTTCTGACGCTGCATAAAATCTACTATACACAATTTCCCTACGAAACATTGGAGGTGGCACGACTTACTTTTTGAGCTGCAGGCCCAGGCTGAAGCCTTCTTTATTGGAGGGCTGGAACACTTCCACTGACGGCTCTGAGTAAAGATGACTAACATTATTACACAGCGCACGGATACACACTCGCGCTTTTCTTTCACTCTCCCTCTTGCATTGCACATATTGTACTCACCTCCTACGCTCAGTGAGTGGCACAAATACCTAAAGTCCCTCCCAGAAAACCAACATCCACACTGACATCTTTACTCACCAGGTCCATCGAGGTACTGAGAAAGAGAAAAGCGCAGTCTCAGAATAATGGGCTCTGTTCTGATAACTTTCCAAGCTGTCGCAACCTCCTCCTGAGTCAGACACACACACACATACACACATACACACAAATATACAGAGTTAGCATCCTAATTAGGGCCATTTCTCATTACATAAATAAGTTATGAGCAGCGCGATGCATAATAAATGATGTGTTACTTCGCAAAATGTCAACGTCGGAATAGTAATGGGCAAAAGACGGAGGAGGTGTGTGCAGGGAGAGAGGACTGCTGACTCACATCTAAGAAACCGATGTTAATATGAAGATCGATGTCCACGTCATCAATTGTTCCATACTCCCTGTTTGGAGACACAACAACAGATAAAGTTAGTTTATCATAATTAATGGGATGCATTACACTCCAACCCCTTTCAACTGATTATCCCTTGAGGGAGAAAAATAAGGGTTGTTTATTGTTCTAATTTGCCAGACACCGCCTCGCTGAAATTAGTACACAATGTATCTGAGTCATTCCTCTGTACAGTGTGTGGTAAATGAAGAAGTACTGTACGGCACACAAAATTGATCCAAACAAATTGTATAACAGTTGTGTTTGTGTGTGTTTGTGTGTGTGTCAGTACTGTACCTAACAGAGACAGCGCTGTCGGTGTAGATGTCTTTTACCGCCTCAATATCTGCGTCCAGTTGAGGATGGCGGTACAGGTCGGCGGCACAGCTCCCCTGTAACAAGCAGCACTGTTCACAGTTACAGCACATGAATTTTACGGAGCAGTGGTTCTGTGTCTTTATCTGAGCTAAACACACAACTTTGTCAAATTAATTCAAGTTACCTCAACACCGCTCAGCTTGTTAATTTGTATTTTAAAAAATATTTGGAAACAGTTGTGTTTTTAGCAAAGCTCATAACTTAAAGTGGATTCTGAAACAAATAATGTTTATAATGTTAAAAAAATGTGTTTTTTTTAAATAATGCACACAATGTAACTGTATCTTTCTATGCTGGTTGTTCAAGTTTGCATTTGTAGTGCTATTCATCCATTACTTTTAGCCATCAATTTTCCTAATTTATCTAAGACTGGTAACAGTTTCAACCTGTGTGAACTACTATTCTTTTTAGCTAAATGAACAATCCATTAATTGTATTTTATTTTTTAGTTAAACCAGTCATTTACTACTTTTATGGACCTATTTCAAACACTTTAAGCGAGAAAAACCATAAGCTAACTACTGTATTTAAACCATTTATCTATCTTTATCTGTCTATCTAGATCTAGATAGCTAGCTAGCTATTTTAAATATCCATCACTTTTAGGCAAGGCAAGGCAAGGCAAGTTTATTTGTATAGCACAATTCAGACACAAGGCAACTCAAAGTGCTTTACAGGCACACACAAATTACATTAAAAGACAAACATTTCATTTAAAAGACATTAAAAATTGCATTATAAAAAATAAAAAAAACTCAGAGTAATAATGCAGTTCAAAGACTTCAGTTAAAAGCAGTGGCAAAAAGAAATGTTTTAAGTCTTGATTTAAAAGAGGTGAGTGTTGGAGCAGACCTGCAATTTTCAGGGAGTTTGTTCCAAATATGTGGCGCATAGTAACTGAAAGCTGCATAGTAACTGAAAGCTGCTTCTCCATGCTTCTCCATGTTTACTTTTAGCTAGCTTTGGCAAGTTAATTATTACTTTCAGTTACCTATCAAACATTTATCCATCACCATGTGCCTGCTATTTCATCTATGTATCCATAACTTTAAGCTCTCCATTACAAAAACTATATTTCAACTCTTTATCACCAATTCAGGTTTTAAGCTAACTGTTTTAATTGTTTACTTACTAAATTAAGCTATCAATCTCCATAATCTGTCTATGACTGTTAGCTAATAATTCAACTTGTATTAACTATTATGAACTATTCAAGCATGTTTCTATTGGTTTTGGCTATTTTAATCATCCATTATTTTAGCTAACAAGCTATCTTGAGCTAGCTGACTATTTGAACCAGTTAACTATAACTTTTAGTTTGTTATTTCAGACATGTATCCATTTCATTTCTCTTACGACTACAACTCTTTATGCTGCACATTTAAAAACTATTCATTTTAAAGCTATTTCCATCATTCACCCATTCATTCTATTACTGTTACTGTTTTTTAACACACTCAATCCCAACACATAGTGTCATGGTGTTACAGCTGACTCACAATGTGAAAACATGTTCTTAATCTCATTAATTCCGATTTCATTTTTCAAATCACCTGAGCAGTTTCATACTTCACCTCCTCAACACACACTCCAGATCAGATCATCACATCATGAAATAAGATCCCAGTTGTTAAATGTCAGAACTGTCCAGGATCATTTAATCCATATTTCCAGCTCTGATCCAACCTCAAGTTGTATCATCATTTCGTATTTGCAGTTACAAAATATGATGTTTGATAGAAGAATTTTGTTCAGGAAAAAAAAAAACTGTGAGCAACGACAATCTATTCGAGTGAGATGAGTTAGTGTTATCAAGATCTCAAACAGCAGGAGTGAATTTTCATCAAACAGCAGGAGTGAATTTTCATGTTCCAAACATATCCACATTTTTTTTTTTGTCATTTTTCAGAGATGGTTTTACATCATCTCATTTCATATGTTCACCAGATTTGTCACCCTCCGTACATAGCATATTTAAGTATAAATAATAGCAGTTGACTTAAGTTTGTTTTACATATTCTTGGTGTCTAGACTTGAAGTCAGACTCTCATCTCCTCAGCTCTGAGTGAGAAGAACAGATCATATGCTTTCAACCTTATCTTCAGTATGCTGCTTTCATGTTCTCTGACTGCATAGAAATGAGCTTTAAGTCCCCAGACTGGATTTACATTTCAATCACAGGACTTTGGGAGATAACAGTAAAAAAGGATGAGTAACAGATTAAGATCGTCTATGGAATTGAAGCATTGGACATGAAATGGCAGCCACAGAAATGGATTTGCCCGTGTTGCTTGGGAGGCTTTGTTACAAATGCCTGCAAAGGGTCAAAGTACTAAACCTGTTTTGTACTTCTGTGTAAAAAAAAAAAAAATCACATTTGAGACCAAACTCCTTACATTTTAAAAGACTTTCCTGCTTCAGATGAATTTAAGTATGCCCTGCTAGCAGCGAGACATTAGGTTGTAAATGTCAGTGAGCCGGTCCATCTGTTCTGCACTACCAGAGAAAAGTCTCCACAATTATTCACCACATTGCGATGACATTTGGTCTAAATATTCATAATCCCCAACAGAATGATTCCTAAGATTGTTGGTGACCCTCTGATTTACTGTCTGGCACCACTATCGGGTAGAACGAAATTCCCCTTGACCAACAATATTGAAAGACTGCTTGTAAACGTTCAAAAATTGTGCGCTCCTCTTTTGCTGCCAACATATTTTAGCAGTAGAATGAGCAAGTCAGCAAAACACATCCATTCAGAGGCTCTTTTATTGTTGTTGGGGGAATAAAATATTCATATTGAGTCCCTGGGTGATGATGTTTTTTTAATTATGCTGTGGTGTTGTTTTGGAATTAAAACGATATATGAAACGATACAAACTAGCATCAGCACTTTAAGAACAACATTTTAAGTGTCATGCAAACACCATATTAAACATTATAGATTCACTGTGGAAAGTGTAATAGAGTCTGCTCTACCTGAATGCCATACAGGAACTGTTCCGACTCGTTCTCCCCGTCCGACTCCTCATCTGTCCAACACTGGCCTTTGATGTCCTGTGGGCCCACACGTCGTGAAAAGGCCATTATAGTGGAGTGGAAAGAAAATGCAACCTCTTTCTATCATCCTTTCATCTCGCATCCTTTCTCACATCTCCCTATTTAGCCTCTCGTTCAAGGGGCTTCAAAAACACTGCTTTATATAGCATCTCAAAGAGAGAGAGAGAGAGAGAGAGAGAGAGGAAAAAAAAGCCTCTGTTTATTTCCAACAGACAGGATATTGTCTGAAGAATACTCGACTGACAATTAAAAGGATTGTGCTAATAAAAATGTCTTTTTTTTTTTTTAAACAAAAATAACCATGTCAGCTCTCGTCATTTCGAGCAAAGCCTGGAGATTCTGTTGCATAAACAGTACAGTGCCTAACTTAGATAAAGCCAGTACAACATTTGAGTTTCTACGTAAAGTCTACATTAAGTTGAGCATTTTCTACATCGTAACAAAAACATGAATGACTGACAAAGCCCAATCGTATTCAGGGATTACAGCAATAGGATCGTAGCTGTCTTACCATTGGGTCTGCTGTTCATAGAGCTCACTCAGACAGGTTTAGGCCTTTGAATACTGCCAACCATTGCAGCCTATTTCCAGTTGGAAGGAACGAAAACAGAAAAAAAAAACCAGAGCGCCCCTTTTTCGACGGACCGCTTCTTTTCCTCGCACACTTCGGAAACCGCAAAACCTTCAAAGGAAACAGAAATTTCGGATCAGTACGGGCAGAAAGCGAGAAACAAAGAGGCCATTTCCAGCGATGCCATGCTTTGTAAACGGTGCCCTCCTCCTCTTTTTCTTTAAATGGTCTGCACTTCACCTTGCCATGTATCCTAGCAACAGCCATCTCTGCCTCCATTCAGAGTGGCATTAATCACTGTGGAGAGAATGTGTGGGAGATATGTGCTGTACGTTCGGTACCCAGGATGTCTCCATTTCTTTGTTTTGTTTTGTTTTTTTTCCCAGGAACTTCATCTATTAATATCGAAAGCACCAAAGGATGGCGCACCTTCATAGACGCACGGCGAAAAAAAAACAGCCCATCTGCTGATGTCAGTGCATTGTTGGACTGACGTTTTTAATTTGTCTGGCAAAAAAAAGAAAAATGGAAGGATATATTTGAAACGCTCATTTCCTGGGTTAGCATGAGGAGAGCGCACTGTAGCAACAAGGTGTTGAGTAAAGACATTCCTCAAGAATGTAACATAACAGAATGAAAGGGTTCCCATAAAAGTAGTATGACAAAAATTACAGAGAATTTATGATACAATCGGAGAAGAAGCAGCAAGCGTAAACATGACTGATATCACAGAGGCAGCTACAGCACACTGTGTTTCATGGCAACCCATCACGTTTTGTGTCAGGCATGTAAACAATGAGCATGGTGTCCTTTTAACGGGACTCGCACATTTGACACTGCAGTACACAAATTAAAATGTACATAATGTGGTGCATATTGAACCAAAATACGAAGAATGAGAATTTCTAATATTTTTTTATCAGGACCAAATCCTGAGACGTGCAGACGAGGACGGCATGGAAACGAAGATTTGGCACTACAAGATCTCCACAAAACCATCAGGCATGAAGGCATCTACGCTGTTTCTAGGTCAACAGAAGTAAATCAGCACAGATTATTTGTTTTTCTTCTTTGTTCCTCACACTAACATAAGGCAGTTAGCTCGTCTCTACCTCAGACTGGGCCATCATCTGCGTGTCTGTACATTATAATCTCAACACTGTGTTTTTCTCTTCCTGATTATCTCTCCTTTTTATTTATTTTTTTATGTTACGTCTGGCTCGTCTTGAAAAACCCTTCCAGACATCATCTGCACCCTACTGAACGCAGATCCGTCCTCATTACCGCGCCTTCCACTCCAGCTCCTCTGCTTCTCTTTATGTGCCTGCTGCCCTGCCATGTCCTCAACACTGCTAGCATCTACACCCCTCTGCTTCCCCCCCACTCCCCGCCATTCCCACAGCCGCTGTCGTCTCACATACCAACAGTCGCCGACAAAGTCCCCCCCCCCCCCCCCCCTCCCTCCCTCTGTCAAACCCCCCCCCCTCACATCCACCACCACCGTCCCCATTCCACCTTCTGATAATATTCAACACAAACACAGATGCAGTCAGCCGGATTTTCCCCTCCCCCCACGCTCTGCACCCCTACCCCATCCATCCACACTTACCTCCACAGAGGATGGAGCCTCGGATGCTGTCCTTGCCTCAGCTGCTCCCCCTCTTAAAGGGCACACCTGCCCCTCTCTCTCGGTGGCTGTTTTCCGCTGAAACGATAGATGACAATAAGCCCATTAAAAAAAGAAATCAGAGAAACCAGCGCCCACAATCCAGTTCTTCAGCGTCTGTCCTCTTAGTGCTAATGGTGTGTGTGTGTGTGTGTCTGCGAGCAATCCAGCCGGTGTGTGTTAGTCTGTGTGTTTATCTATTGCAGATCTCTCTGCTCCTACTGCTGTCTTATATTTTGCCTGACAACACTGAGGGGTCTGAGCATGCTCAGTGAGATCAGGCAAGCCAGTCATGTGACCTGCAGCTGACTGCACTGCTGCTGCTGCTGCTGAGAAATCGGAGGAAAAAATGGAGGAAAATGGCTCTGCCTGTGTTTATGCGCCTGCCTGTGTGTGTGTTTTGTGTTTGTCTGGCTGCCTAAGTCTGTGTCTATGTGCAATTCTGTGCTGGGAGCCACTTCTGGTTGATATTCAAGTGTCTAAATGTATTAATTTTTGGGAAATAGAAAGAAAAAAAGAGAGAAGGCACAAATATGCTTGCTCCATTTGTGCTTTACACTTAACCTGCAGTGCATGGTGTACAAAAGCAGCTAAACAGAAGCTGAATTGATCTAACATTCAAATGATATTATATATTTCATTTACATTTCTGAAAAATAATACAACAGAAAGAATATTACATCTGCTGTGTCTGCGACACGCTGCCATTGTCTGCCTGTGTGAGATAATGGCCATTAGGCTTTCGAGCTAATCAGTCTTTACCCTAATTATCTCAGGTATCTATTTAAGAACTGACCTAAAGAATGGACGGATTAATGAACAGGTGCTCGGCAAACCGTCTGCTCCATGTGTGGCTGCAGTCAGGAAATGAAAAGAGGAACTGACGGCGTAATATGAATATGGGAAAATGTTCTGGCATCATGCCATAGTTGCTTCGTCATGCACAGTTAAACCGCCTGGTACTTCCCCTCAAATGATAAGGTGCTCCAGGTACAAATCAAGCGCTCACTATGGCAGTAGGCTGGTCATCATCTTCCACTTGTAGTCCAACTGTCCTTAACTGTACAACAACAGTCATGCGTGTTGTTTCTGCAGCTGAATATGCAGACTGTTAAATAATTCAGCCGTCTTTTTATTTTTGCACCATTACAGTATGTGTTTTAGCAACAAATCTTCAAATATTTCCCTCCGCGGTGACAGAAGGAGGGATTTCTTATGGATATTACCCATCACCAATGGTCCCCATTAATGCTGTTGTTTGTCTTTTTGTTATATTACGATAACATAATTAATACATAACTGTGGTGTTGTAGTTATGGTATTGTATTGATTGCCTTCCCCTTTTAGCCCTTGCTGTACTCGTGCAGTAATAACACAATTAAAAGCATTAGGTCGTCCGTCCAGCTCATCTCTAAGATTTATCTGAGCATATTCCCACAGTGTCTTAACTGTACCTCGTGTCCCAGGGGTGATCAGCCATTAATACTGACTGACAGCCAGGGGCTTGGCCAGTGGACAGGGCGACTGGCTGTCAGGTCTGTCCCTCACCTGGACAGGTGTGACCATTGGCCTCAGGCAGTGGAGTGGAGTGGAGTTGGGGTGGAGTGGATCCAGGCAGAGGCTGTCAGCAGCCGGTGAGACAGCATCATGGGCAGTGGAAGCAGCAGTGCTAACACCAACACAGATGTGAACAGGTGAGAGCAAAGCGGGACAGAGTGGGATGAGACACGGACACTGGAGAGTGCACCTTTACTGTAGGTCACTGGGAGTGTAGAAAAAAAACGAGGTGTTCTCTTTTTGTCTTTGCATTTGCTACGTAAATAATCATTTGAGGAGTATCTTTGCAACATTGATTTGCGTAATCTCGGCTGCAGAGTTTGAATGTTTGGATTTGAATGTCGCTGTGGTTGAAGCAGTTGAGTCTGGGGAACGGATTTAGTTTGTCTGCCATCTCCTTGGCCGAGCTGATTATCATAACAGCAGAATGAATCCTCCCTGGGAACATTTGTGACATTAGCTGTCTGCAGTGGACAAACAAACATTATGTCTGCAGTTACTGTCCGTGGTTATTATACCACAGCTGACTGGTTCTGTGATGACATTACACTAATCATGTTGAGGAAGTCCAGTAACACAGTGCACCTCCAACATAGACTCTGGTGCTCATGCTGTGTGGAGATTACATCATAATCATTATGTTTTAATGTGTAATACTGGCGCTGTTGCTTTTATTTCCACTTGTATAATGTTATGGTTTCAGTAGGTCTGTGGCAACGTTAGCCGAGCACTTGAAATGGGTCATTTTTGAATATGTTGTGAAAATGTAAAAATCTGTTAAATGTAAATGTTGAAACTGAAACTGCACTTGATACTCATGATAAAAGCACATGTTTTTTCATTACTCTATATGAAGTACCTCAGTGTACCTTAAATTATATAATTGGAGAAGAAAAAAAAAAACTCTTAAACCTGTAATCTTATTTTTCATCACTAGATGGAGGTATTGCCTCAAACACTGTACTCGAACACCACGAGGGGCCCTTGATTCATAACTCATACATCCCAGTCTAGTGGGAGGGTATCCATAATCTTGACACACATAACAATGTGTCTATATTCTCTAAGGTCTCCCAAATGTATAAAGAAATGTTGTATGAATGATGGACTATGATGGACTTGCTGTGTGCAAGTCAAAGGTGCAGATAACAGAGGTAGAAACCATAGAATACCATGATAGTAACCAGGAAGAAGACAATACAAGACTGGAGATACATTTACAGTCACATTTTTGTCTTATCATCAAATGCGATGACAGATTTGTTTATCCCAATCTGTGCTATAACACAGATTCAATATTCATTAAACTTATTTAAACTTATATTGTGCTAAAAAGAACTGATTCAAATGAATAACACTTTATAATAACTGTCATTAATAAATGATGCATTTGTTTAGTAGCTTTAGTTCAGTAATTTCACTGTTTGGAATCAATGAAATGGTTCATAAAAAATTTTCTGAGCAATCGTTCAATCATTTTTAACTCTCTAATAGCCATCAAATAATGTTCATAAATGGACTACACAGTATTTATTTATTAACCATTCATCAAGTATGATTTAATACTTTCATACTTAATGTCTCATTGCCTTGTTAACAGGGAAATAATTATTAAATAAAGTTAATTAACTACAAATATGTCATTTCTAATTATATATAATAGTTCAATTTTATGATATGATAGCTATTACCAAATGTGGGATTATTACAGTTTGGGTTATGCAGTGACATTAGAGAACTTAAGCGTGTTATAATCAACCTCTGCTCCATTGATGCATTTTGGGCACTGGGGTGTCATTACTGCATTACCAACTTTTTAACATTTAAACAGCAGAGGAGGGTGCACATTATTTCTTTAAGCCTTTGAGACAGTTACCGTTTATCCCACGAATTATGTCGGCAGTAGGCTAATGGAGCAAGACACTGAAATGATGTTCTACTTATCTCAGTTAAGGCCATTAAACTGGGCAAAGCGTTGAATTGTCACGGAAACCTGTGACACTGCGTCTTTCAGGAAGCTCCTCTCCGCCATCCCCAGTCACATGTCAGACTCCACGAGCTACTGATGTATTCAAGCGCTCTGATTGGCTCCCAACTTTACCGAGCACTTCCACCGCGTACCCGCGTATCCTTCCGCGTCGATTTAATTTATTTAACTATTTTCCGATCCACGTTTGATCATATTAACAAAATCACACATTTGAATACTCTGCGATGAATGTAGTTGATGTGAACGAGCGACGACCTCGTATTTATTGATAATCGATCTGTACTGAGTCGGATGGATATGTCTCAGCATCCCTGCGAAGTAGTTCCCAGAGTAAAGGAGTAGAGAGATCACCTTGAGCTGGTCTCACTGTGACGGCAGATACATCGGTCCAAGCAGTTGCCCAGAGACGTAAGGTGGGTATCCTCAACGGGGACGGCAGGTTATCGATCCTATGAATAGATACTGATAACTTGCGCGGTTACATTACTTCCTTTTAAAACATTTTGTCTTCTATTTGTATCTGTAAGTTAGTTATCGTTACATCGTGCGAGCTGGTAAGTCCGGTAGTATGAGTCACTGGTGTATCCACTCTTTTACTAACTATCTTTTTTATTAGCGTGAGCATGTTTAAACATTCCAATGCAGCTGGACGTATGTGATTAGATTTAATAAGCCATTTTTAGCCCGTCTGTGGGTGTTTGGTACTTGCTCATCAACGTTGTGGTTTAAAAATGCAGTTAATACATTGATAGACTCGGGAGGGGATGTGTGCCTGCTTTGAGCACGTCGTCCTTTTACAAGCTGCTGACATCCTTTTATTAGAAATCACAGTTTTTACGTCTAAAATGATGGAATTAAATGTGATGCGTGAAGTGTTGAACGTTGAGGAATCGCTTCCTGTTGCCTCCTGTAGTAGGTGTGGCCGCTGCGTCTTCGCGGCCTCCCATTGGCTCGTGTCCGTGATGTCTTCAGATCAGGAAAATGTGACGCAGGATGAGAACGTGACCTCTAGCGCATCGTCTGTTCTCTGTATGAGTAAATTATGATAAAATGCTAATGAGTTTGAACTAGTTACACGAATGAATCAAAGCTAAAAACTCATATCCGTTTTAGAAAGTCGTGTATTGTCGTCGTATTCCTCCATGTGGCTGCTGGTTGTATAAATTCATCACGTCCATCCTTTTTTTTTTTTAATCATTCATATTGCCTTACGTAATATTTCACTCAGCTTTGTTTGATCGTTATGATGTCGGAAATAACCAACATGCTATAAATAAGGTTTCAACGTGTGAACATTATCCATAAGCTTCACTGCAGTAGCTTGCTGCAGTGTTGCTATAGATAATAGGCCTTGTTGACACCTAATACATGGAAAAGAAGGGCAGGTCTCACCCTCCCTGTTTTGGCTGAAAAGCTGTTATGTCTTTTAGCTCTCTGTCTACCAGAACTGTGTCCTTGGTATGTGATCATATGTGCCCTGTTTTTAAAGACAGCAGGAAGAAGTAGATTTGATAGAAGCAGGGTTATGAGTGTGCATTTTTAAAAGTGTAATGTCATATCCTTTCTCAAATACATCTACCTTGACAGACATGATACAGGATATTACTAAGGCCGTGTGATATAGCCTGCATATGCTTTATGTCGTGAGAATTGATTGTCTTGTGTATAACGAAATTATCGAAGAGACATTCTGCCATTGCGATGTCCATAATTGGCGGAGTGCCCTCTCGACAAAATCGAGGGTTTTTTTCCCCAAGGGACCAGTCAGGCCATCCTGTCAATGTCAAGAGAAGAGCTCCAAAAAAGGGAACTGCGCAAGGTCTTCCTATTATTTAAATGTAGGTTGATGACCAGGAGTGGAAGCCTTCAGAAAAAACCTTCTATTAACACTTTGCTCAGGTGGTTAAAAGTCTTAAGTCATAGATGAACCCTTACACAATCACTGTTAACTTATTTGATAGCTCTCACAAGTTGATCCAAGTTTTTCTTAGAGTCCAGATGCTGGAACTTACTCATCCTCAGATATGAACAGCTCATGAAACAAACAGCAACATGTACGTACAATTAAGTGATCATTTTAGCTGTGGCTGTTGATGTTTTTCTACTTTAAGATGCACGTTGGCCAGGCAGGTAAGATGATGATGATCTAAGTAGAGCCCATCAGCTACTGCTGATGATAATGGGTGTCAAAACAGCGATTTGTCTGTGCCGGAGGTGCGTGTCCTTGACCTGCTGTTGTGGCGAAGTAGCTGAGCTGGTGGTCAGTACAGCAAACTAGTTATTTTGCAGCTGGCAATGCTCTCAGGCAGCAGCTCCCCACCACTCAATCTGCATATTTGCTGACTAATGCTACGTTGCGCTATGAGCTGGAACTCTACCAATTATGGGTATTCCTTTGGCTTCGCACTCCAACTGACTAACTACACAGAATACATTGAGTTACTCAACTTGATGCAAGGTGCTTGTGTTTAAAATGTGTGTAACTGACATGCATTGAATATGCACAGCATTCACAGTCATCAACCTAAACCCATGCAGTACCCCAACTCAGGTTTGTTTTTGGAGTTTAAAGGCCTACATAGTGAAAGTACCATCGTACGCTGCTAGTATTGGATTACTACAAACAGACATGGTGTTTTATTATTAGCCTTTGCTCCGTTTTTAGACCTGGGGCTCAGTATGACCTATGCTAGTAGTAACATTGGTGTCATATGGAACTGGCGTTTCGTGGGAGAAGGCTCATGTATGTTTACTGTATCGGGGCATGGCGGATGCTTGGTCACAGCAGGCACTCGCCATGTCCTTTATCCTCATTGAAAGGATTTACTCTTGAGCTCCTGAAAGTGTGGTACGTTTGCACGCACGCTGCAGCGGTCAGTTTTGCTGGGACTGCTGTTGCAAGGAGAAGATCGCTGACTGGCAGTGGAGGCTCCAGCACACTGGGGTTGTTGCAGAGGTCTTTGGTAGCGACCTGCCTGTTTGTCCCCAGGAGGAACAGGAAGATCTACTGGGGGTATGTAGTGCAACCTGCAAATGGTGCCTCGGTTGAGTCGATGTGACTGATAGAAACTGTCTCTGTGAGCCACCTAGGATTAGCCCAATGTTACGTCACAGACATAGATAGTACTAAGTGTCATGTCAACCCGATAGCAATGACACTATGGCTGCTAATGATTGTGCAGGGAAGATAAGTGATGAAGAGTCTGTTTGGAAAGACCGTACAAGATGGTTACTAAGTGTATGTTTACAATGAGAGAGTATGATACAAACATAGAAGATGTGAGAAGGGATTGAAGGGGATTATAAGCAGCCAGCTCTAAAGTTAGCCCTGCATCTGTGTCAGGGTTACTATGGCTGCTGTTAGCCTGTGGTGGCTGCTCACTGGCTGTCCCGGGGTCAGGCATGTCAGACCTGTCTTTCCACAACAAGCAGGAGCTGGCAAGCTAGATCCAACAGACCAAGAATATATACTGCACACGGTGAAGTCTTTCATTTTATAGCAAGAGAACATGATTCTTTTGCCAGCCATATTCCCCCCAATGGCTCCAAAAATAACATTTCACCTGAGGATACAGGCAGTATTTGAGGTTGAGTAGCCCGAGGATGACAGGCTGTGACTTGTTCGCTAATGAAATGTGAGCCATGAAAGTAAAGCAAAGACATCTATGCACATATCAGATTCGCTGAGGGAAGATATAAAACAATACACGACACTTGTAATCCATTGGTAGGCCTTGATTTAAAGGGAAAAGGGGCAAAAAATGTTGTTGAAGATAAAATCAGACATGAGGCATAAGAATTCTAGTATATACATACCTTTCTACATGTCACTGTTCTATAGCAGTGGCATTCAAAGTCAGCTATGCTCTGTTGTATTGGGAGTAAATTTACACATTTCTTGACATGCATCTGATTTGTAGTCAGTGCATGGGGCCAAGTAGCAAAACAGCTTGTAAGTGGAGCTGTCTGAAACATAATGTCAAGAGAAGAATCTCTTTTGGACAAATGTGCATCCCCTTTCAGTTTTGCAATTGCAGCTGTCAGTGTTGCATTGTCTTTGAAGCATGCTCCAGACACAGACCTATTAACAAAGATGCTTCACCAAATGGTTCACATAAGCATGTCTGGATAGTTCATTGTCTTGGTTACTGTAGCCCAAAAATTATTAATGATACAAAATATGCAACAGGCCAGGGAAAAAAACAGATGCTCTCATTGAGAAGCTCTAGCAAGCGTCTGATATTTTTATTGGATAAAATGTAATACATCTGATTTGTTATATCACCATATTCATCCTATCATTACATTTTGTAAATAAATGCCAATGAAGCATAGACTTTAGAAGTTTAATTTGGAAGCAAATAATGAATAAATAAAACGGGGAAACGATTTTGAAATGACACACACGACACTTCAGACCTAGACTCAGACTTTCCCCCCCTCTGCAGTCTTTCCAGTGGTTCAGCCCACTCAGATGCCTGCCTCCTCAAGGCTGTGTGTGTGTTGCAGTAGTGGGATGTGACTGTGCTCACGTACAGCACTGGTCTGGCACTGGTCTGCCCCATTGACTCAAGTGTTACATCATCAGCAGCCCCTGTTGAAGGAGTGTGTTGGTATATTGGCTTTGCCTGGAATCCCCCACTATGATGCCTTTTGTATTTATGATGTGATGAGTAAGAGGAGGTCAGACGGCTGGTGTCAACATATTTTCCTCTGAGAGACTCTTAGAAGCCATCCATCTATAATTTGCCATCCCTGTGTTTAATTTCTACCTCCACCTTATACAGTAAATACTACATTAGACTTTGCAGCCTGTTATAAATGGAAGTACCTATTTTGTAATAGTAATGTGAAACCATCCTTGGTACCTTCAAGTTGTTCTTTATTTTTGTGGCTTAGCATGGAGACTAGAGCTAATATAGGTACCAAACGCTTTGTGTATTTATCGTATATTGCATCTCCATTGCAGTATTTAACAAAGTTATCACACATTGCAGTTTCCCCAGATATCCTGCAGGCCTACATGCTAGCTGAGTCGAGATGTACGTGCAGGGCACCACGCTGCAGCCATTAGTCACATGACCTACTCTTTCCAGAAGAAATGCATCATGCCGTTTACGCGGCCAAGATATAAAAAGAAAGGAACACCATGCTCATGGTGTTCTCCAACATTTGCTGACTCGACCACACGCTTTTGAACATAAAACACGTGTAAAGCTCAGCGACAGCATGCAGCAAAAACTGTGCAGGGAAAAGCACACTCATCGAATTGCCGTTCCTCGGCCAGCAGCATATGAAAGACAGGAATCTAGTATTGGTATTTAGTGGTGGCGGAAATGACAATAAAATGCGATACAGCCTGTCACATCAACGAGGAAGTGCTACCTCTTACTACATGTAAGAGTCACCTTGAATTGTTAAAAAGAACAACAGTTCAAGTGAATCTGACTTACAGCAATGACACAGCCTCTGCAGAGGTCACTGGAGTTATCGCTTCAACCAAAAAAGAATACCAAAGGAAAGATAAAGCATTCCATTTATCTGTCCTTGATAACTGATAATGATGACATTGATATTTAAACTCAAGAACGCAAGATTGTCACATCAAGGGCTGGCAGATATTCTAATTGGCCGTTTAAGTCCAGCATGCGTTGAGTGGACCAGAAACAGATGAGGGGTTGTTCCTTTTTAGAGATGCACAAGTTTGTACCTGTTGTTCCACAAAAGAAGCCGGCAGTGAGAGTGTCCCATGTTGAACTGCACTTTAATTTGTAATTTAAACCGTGGGAACCTGATCTCTCCACTGGGTGGTCTGGACAGTGGCGTGTGTTCTGAGTGGCCTGGTAGACATTCATTATAATTTTAAGGCAATTGAGTAAAATGCATATATAAAGCCTGAACTTAAAAATGATTATATTAAACATTATTGCATTGTGTTGATGGGAAATGATGATGAAAAGTAAAAATGGTTTGCACATCCAACCCCAAGTGGGTACAGGTAAAGAAGTCATTGTATTGCAGGCACTTAATCATTTTAGATTGCCAGATTTTTTTAGATTTGCAAGCTTCCAAGTATTTAGCAGCAAGAATCTCTAAATGAATGAAGTGATATTTGATAAAGCTGAATACCTGCTTGTTATGAAGCCCGGTTTGAATAATGTCATAGTCAAGTTTGGCCAGTTTCCATCCATCTAATTATTGCTCAGGCCCACAGCTTGAATCTGACATGTTTATACTAGTTACTGTGCCATCAGATTGGCTGTTCAGCCAAGCATTTCAGCCTCAGTCAGCCGTGTTGTAGTTATGTAACAACCACAGCCAGAGCCGTAGTAGAAGCTGCATTCCTCGTCGTTATAGTTTAGAAAGGGCACACCCTGCTCACATAAACCCACCTTATTGACTGTTTGCAGAAACATTCCAGATGTCAGTGTATACAGTTTCACATAGTTCTCAGTGTTTCTCACATGTGGCCTATAAAATTAAAGAAGACCATGTATGCTAAGATGGGTCACCAAATATACCAGGACAGCCTTCCCCAAGTAAAGACTGGTGGAGAAAAAAGAAGTGTCTCAGGCAAGCCACACATCCCTGCACTCTGTTTGCACTTGACAGTATTGCGCAATTCATAACCACTCAGGATTTGATGTAACATCACCTCTTCTGTGCCTCCATGTGCAGTGTACAGTACAGTGCGTTTTCACCGTTTTTGGCCCAAAAAAAGGAGTAATGAAAGTGTCGTGATGCAAGCCTGGCAATCCCAGCCCCGAAGATGAGCTCAGTGATGGTGTTGTTGCCATGGGTGACTCAGGAAGAAGTGGGTGGGGGGGGAACAGAATGTACAATACGGTGGAGCAGCTCAGTAAGCTATACTGCTCTACTCTCAGTGTGAGTATGGAGGGCTGAATGATATGCAGAACAAATCATGTTGCAAGGATTCTGAGAAATACTGCAATTGGGATTTGAGTCACAATTTTACCTGGAAGGGTAGTTACTGAATTTCATTTTCAGAGAAATGTTTTTTCAATGATTAGATTTTTCTGGAGTCTGTATCAAACAAGCATGTTCTCTTACATTTTTGAAGAATATGATTGTGACACATTTACCTTTTTATACAAAAATTGCAGATTCTGCGATTTCCTTTTTGCGATTGACTATATATTGTGATTTTGCTAATGTTTCGTTTTATCGTTCAGCCCCTGTACAGTGCATGTTCTTTTTGCATTTTATGGTTGATGTTCATGCATCTGTTATTAAACTATACGCAGTTGGAAGCTACCTGTAAGAGCGGGAGTGTTTCTTCACAGTCAACATAAGTGTACATTTATCCACCATATAAGCTGCTGATTGTGCAATCTAAAAGGCAAATAGTAACTCAAGATAAGTCAGTGATGTGCAAAGTATGTCACAAGTCCCCATTATTTGAAAAGAATGCCAGTGGTGATATTTCATAACTCAATCTTAGTCTTTATTGTCCTTAGTCATGGTTCGCTGAGGTTAGACGGAGATGGTTGTGCTGCGAATGAATAGCAGTTCTTTGTCTGTTTGTCCACTTGAACTACAGCAGTCAACATAATTAATTGATTAACTCTCTCGGCCATTCTCCTTTCCTTTGGCTTCACTACCACAAGGTCAGCTGCACAGCAGGATTGGTTACAGTATGTTGTTAAGAACACTCAGTGGATATAGGGCCTTTTAATAGATTGCCAGTCTGACCTCAGTGGGAAATAAATCCCCAACTCTACAACTCTTAACCTACCTAGGTATGGATGAATACAACCAGCCAAATACCATCAAGCTTTGACTTGAGGCGTACCTGATGTAAACGATATAACCAGCAATAGAAACTTTTGAAAAGATCAAGGAAGTCAAAGAATCCTGGACAAAATTACCATCAGAGCTGTCATTTGCAATCACTGTGTCCTCTGTCATACCTATGATTCCGTCTTTTTTTTTTTCCTGCAGGATTTCTACAGTTGCCCCATCAAACACCATGCCTCAAACAAAGACTCAAGACATGGGCTCTGCCTTCATTCAGACACAGCAGCTTAATGCTGCCATGGCTGACACCTTCCTGGAACACATGTGCCTGCTGGACATCGACTCCGAGCCCACCACTGCACGCAACACTGGCATCATCTGCACCATCGGTTGGTCCTCACTATCAGTTAGCATTTTAGTCGCTGAGGGATATGGTTGCTTTTGATAGATACCTGACAGAGCTGACCCATTACAGCTTTTCTCCTCAGCAAAAACTAGTGTGTCTTCTACATGTAATCTGGATATGCATGTCAGTGGATAAAGAGAAAAAATAAAAAAAATAAGCATTCAATAATTGATCTATTTCTCTTAATGATCAGGCAATATTTCAAAAGTTATGCTTTGTCTTAATCCTTTACTTTCAATGACTGCCTGCAGGGCCAGCCTCCCGGTCTGTGGAGATGCTGAAAGAGATGATCAAATCCGGAATGAACATCGCTCGCATGAACTTCTCCCATGGCTCACATGAGGTGGGTCTATCCACAGTTTTGACTACTGTGTAAATGTCTTGGGCCGGTACAGCTAACCAATCACATTGTTAAGTCACGTTGCAAACTGCTGATAATTTTCATCAAACAAGGTTCTGTGCTCTATCACAGAATGGCTTTGTTTGGTATGTTGATCTTCGTGGCAGTCTTTGCTTATCTTGTCTAGCCTTTTTTCTTTTTTTTAACTTTTCAAGCAGCTTTGGTAACTCTGCATAAAACAGTTATGGTGAAAGTAAATGGTCAACAGTGCTTGCAGGGAACAAGCACGTAATTTATTATGCCAATCAGCTTTAACTTTAAGCAAGACTTGGCAAGCCAGCATGAATGAGAAAATATAGTTTGTCACACAATGGCAAGTATTTATACCTTTCAGTTTTTTGATAAGACACATGATTAAAGTAGCTTAGATCAGCTGCAGATCTCATCTGAAAGTGCAATTGGATATAAGCCAGTGAACAATAGTCAGTGGCACTATTTTAAAGTAATATTCAAAAGCAGCCTTCAACAAAATGTACCTATTGTATCCTAAAACAAACTGGATTTTAAAAAGGGAGTTGGATTATGATTCCCATCTGTCAGTGCAAGTTCTCATTTAAAAGCCAGTTAAGTTATAAACTTAAAGGATTTGTTTCACTTTTACCAAACCAAACAAACCCAAGAGGTGGAAGCCATGGGAGACGGACACTGACTGACTGCCACCAGCTTAGTCAGTCTGGGTGACCTGAATCTCCCTGGCAACCCGACTCTCCTGCTGGGTGAAATAAGAGAATCCTGTCTCTTGGGTGGTCATAATTGTCAACCTTCTATTCAATCCAAATAAAGAGACACACAAGAAGTGGTACTCTTCAAACACATTTGAGAAGCATTTCATGGTGTCACACTCTTTGAAGGTGCACTGTTTGTGGCATTTTCAAAAGACTTGTATGTATGGATACATAAAAATCACAAAGATTAAATTGGCTGGGAATACATAAATGATAACATCTGACATCTTGAAGTCCTCCCCTGTCAGTTTGTGTGGTTTGGATTATTTCAGCACAGTGCAAGGTTGGATTCTAGATTCGGAGAACTGCAAAAGTAACCAGGGCTTTGTTGGCTTGGGCTGCTATAAATACGTCATGTGCAGCTTCCTGCCCTGCCTTTATCTCCTCAGCAGGCAGTATGCCTAGACTCTTAGTGTGTGTGTGTCTGTGTAACCAAAGCAACACCAAGGTCAGTCAACTTTTAACTAAAGTGGGAAGTAGAAAGTAGATTATGATGCAAATCCAGAAAGTCACATTTCTTAAGGCCACTTTTGATAATGTTGATGGACATTAAATGGAGTTTCACTAAACACTAAACTTGACTACATGGATTATAAATTCATTCACTCTGACCTATACACGGTCACCTGCTCTGCATTCACTTCCCTACCTAGGAGTGTCTACCTTGTCTCTGTCTATCACTCAAAGGCTGCAGCACATCATCCTTATGATTGATTCTGGCCTCACATGTAACTTCAACTTTCTGAAGCTAACTTTTCCAACACCATAGCCTCAGTGCTGGACTATGTAAGCGTTTTTTCGTCTTTTACAGATGCTGACACCATCCAGGTTCTCTTTCAGTCAGTGTGGTGCAGCTCTGTGTGAAAAGGCAACCAATGTGATTACCTGCCACTTAAGTTATTACTGAAAGCTCTGCTCGCCCATGTGGTCCACGTCAGCCATGTGCGGCAGACAGACGTTTCTTTTTTCAAAGTCACAACCATCGGGCTACGTGTTCACTCACCCACACTAATGGGAAAAGACTGCTGCATCAGTCTCATGACACAGCCGAACTTCTCATCACTTCCTAAAGCATTGTGTAGCCGAGTTCGTCATTTCCTGGGCAAATGTGCACCTACCTTCATTGTTTCGGGTGGAATTTTAGGCTGTGGATGGTTTGAACAAAGTCAGACCCACAAGTCTTTTGGAAGTCTGTTTACATTACTAATTGTAATATGATTTAGATTGTTTGGTTTTGTTGTGTCTATTGTTCAACGCAGACTTCATTGAGGAATTTCTTCCTGAGGAACGCTGCACTTCCTCAGCTCGCAATTTCATAAGTTTGAGGCAGGAGACATTGTAATCCACGCAAGCGGTAAAGTGAAACATGTGCTCAAGGACATTTGCTTACGATGACACTTTATATCTGTATATTGCTACTCCATAAGGGCTACTGTATGATATGTAATCAAAGGACTTGTTTAATGAGGTTTTATTCAAAAGCCTTTTAAATGTAAGGGCTGATTCCTCAATAAAAGTTAGAGTGTCGGTAAGTGTGATAGAAAGAACTGTATGACCTCTTTGTGACGGTGACAGCATGACTCATGTTTATGACTGTGTGAGTTGTCAGACGCACCTTATCTTTTAATTACCGTGGCCTGATTAAACCTGTATCTCACTGCAACTATATTACCAGTGCCTGCTGCCAAATTTCTTTCTTTTCAACGTGTTTGACAGCAGCAGCAGATTGGTTTGAAATCCCTGCAGTTCAGTATCTTGCGTAGTTTTCTCTTCATATGTATATTTGTTTATTTATGTTAAACTTCTCTTCCTTTCTGTAGTACCATGCAGAGACCATCAAGAATGTGCGTAAGGCATGCGAGAGCTTCGAGCCTGGCAGTATCCAGTACAGACCTATTGGTATTGCCCTGGACACCAAGGGCCCAGAGATCAGGACCGGCCTCATCCAGGGAGTGAGTTCTTGCTTTGCTTGTTCTTATAATGGCTTTAATAGCTGCTATTGACAATCGAGAACATTTTCCATGAAGATGACCCAAAAACATATGTCTGTTAATGATTTGACAGAGCGGTACAGCTGAGGTGGAGCTGAAGAAGGGCAACATGATCAAGATCACTTTGGACGATGCAAACATGGAGAACTGCAGCGAGGAGCTCCTCTGGCTCGACTACAAAAACATCACCAAAGTGGTGGAAATTGGCAGCAAGATCTACATTGACGACGGACTCATATCGCTGCAGGTCAAGGAGATTGGTGAGTGGAGAGCATAGATGCAGTCGGACATATAAAACCTCTCATGATCCTTTAGAATATTCATAGAACGCTGTTATTCATGATCACCGGATGAACAATCCAATCATATTTTCTTGTTCTCCAGGTTCTGATTTCCTCATGTGCGAGATTGAGAACGGTGGCACCCTGGGCAGCAAGAAGGGAGTGAACCTCCCCGGTGCTGCCGTAGATCTGCCTGCTGTTTCAGACAAGGACGTCAAAGACCTGCAGTTCGGTGTGGAGCACGGAGTCGACATGGTCTTCGCCTCCTTCATCCGCAAAGCAGCCGATGTGCACGCCGTCAGAGCAGTCCTGGGAGAGAAGGGCAAAGACATCAAGATCATCAGCAAACTTGAGAACCACGAGGGTGTGCGCAGGTGTGTGTGTTTGTGTTTGTGTGTATGAACTGCTGCAGTCTTCCTTGGTTGGCTTAACAACAAGGTCGTTTATGTAAATTTGTGGTTGTGGTTATGAAGTGGCAGCTGTGAAAAGCACTGTTTTATGAACCCGTCCTTTTTACAAGGCCTTAAAAATCGTAACCATCAAGAATGATGTCCAGTTTTACTTGATCAAACTTTCATTTTCTGTCTTCTGTGCAGATTTGATGAGATCATGGAGGCCAGCGATGGCATCATGGTTGCCCGTGGTGACCTGGGAATTGAGATCCCCACAGAAAAGGTCTTCCTTGCTCAGAAGATGATGATCGGTCGCTGCAACAGAGCTGGCAAGCCAATCACATGCGCCACTCAGGTTAGATTAAAGCACATGCTTTATGTCTTCATAAAGACATAAAGCACCTGGCAGCTTATATGTGTCAGTATCCTCAGCTATGCAAATACGAAATGAGGGCAGTAAAACCTCCGTAAAACGCATTGTTTGCATTCATTATGTTTGTACCGCTCAAAAGATTATGAGATCTGTTTATTTGTGTGCGTTACCCTCTAACACTTCACATAAACACCATTCAGATGTTGGAGAGCATGATCAAGAAGCCCAGACCCACGCGTGCTGAGGGCAGCGACGTTGCCAACGCCGTGCTGGACGGAGCCGACTGCATCATGCTGAGCGGAGAGACCGCCAAGGGAGACTATCCCCTGGAGGCAGTACGCACACAGCACATGGTGAGTTAACGTACCTAAAATACAACGGCAGCACACGTTAGAAAAAGAGTTTCTGTGTTCTCCTCAACACATCTGTGGCTCATTCAGTTTCCCGATGAATCTTCTTTTTTCCCCCCTTGCCTGTCAGCTGCTAAAGAAAGTTTCACTAAGACCGTTCTGCCGGCTGGAAACGCCTCTTTTCTATAGTCTTTTATCTATCCACTTATTGCAGTTAAGATATGCTAACGAATAATCAGTCATTAACTGATTGATCACCATTATACATTTTATCAGTTTAAGATAACATAATTGACAGTGCACAAGGTTGCCGCAACCTTATTCATGCATCCCTGAGGTATTCCAGCTGTGCAGATGATTTAAATGGCCCGTGCATTGTTTCCATACAATAGTGGAAAGTGTAACTCTCCTTAATGACATGTTGGGACATCTTAGTCCACTCAGACCGAGGTAAACGCATGCGGCCTCCTCCTCCTCCTCACCTAACAAATTCACCACACTGTTCTTCTTATTTTGACCTGGTTTTCCCAACCTGATCCACCCAAATTCAAGTCAACAAGGATTTATAGCGCACACATGTGTAACCCCAACCTACATAGATACATTTGTATTCTTAAATAACAAGCAGAAACAGCCACTTTGAGTGATGCCACCCTCCAGAAATGAAACATTTCTACACAGTGGGGCTTCAAATTGCATTTAAAGTGCATTTATGGAGGATAGAGTGTGTTTATATATCTGTATTGTATAAGCTTTTAATGATTTATCAATTGATGATCATCGAAAATGCTGCTAACGGTTTCAGAAAACTGCTTAAAATGTGTTTTTCTGTGATCCTATATTTGTTCATTGTGTATTGCTAGTCAGGGACAGATGCAGGTAGAACAACTTTTTGAAGCCTTAGACTCATTAATAATGAAATCCTACATTAATATCACAGTTGATATCAGTCAGTTGCATGGATGGATAATGCAGTCAGTGCCGTCTTGCCTGTCCTTCGTTGCTCAGGCCTTTCTTGGCTAACCTCCACTGTTCTCGGCTACACTGTTTCTGCACTGCTATGCAGATGCAGGAGTGACTCAGCAGTGCTGCAGCTCCTGCCTTTGAGCTTGTCACCCTCATACTGACGCTGCATGAGAGGCCTCACAATCCAAAGTAAACCACACTTACTGACCTAAAACCAGACCTTTTTATCAATCCCTATAAAATCATACGGACCAAATCTGCTCTAAGCTGCTTTTGCTCTCAGGCTGTCTTTGTCTTTGTCTTTTTCTCATTGACTTTAATCTGTATAAGGCTTTTCTTGTGATTGCGCTGTTCTTTTCTTGACTGTCGTTAACCGTGTCTTCATACTTGTGTGTGTGTGTGCTGTATTTTAACTCTCAGCTCCCCTTTTTTTTAACCTCCAGTTGACTAAAAGGAAATTTCCCAGTAGTCCAAATCTATTGCTGTCATTTTATATTAGAAAGCTCAGCTCTGTTGATTTTATTCCTTGATTACTTGATTTGGATTTCTTTATTTTTTTTAAATCATGAAGTTGAATAATGCTTTTGAAAATGTTAATCTCAGCAGTTCAGTTGTCTTACACCTGATTAACATGGGTTGATTTGTACTATTTTGGTGTAATAGCTCATGTAAATTGCTGTGGTTAAATTTTGACCCTTGGATATGTTTTAATGATTATGTTTCCCTGTTTCCCCGCACTAACTGCACACCTAACCACCTCCATTCACCGTTCCTCCTGTCCTTTCCTTCTGTCTGAACGTTTCTTAAACTTCTGTTTGTCTCTCTAACGTTGTCCCTCTCTTGTCCCATGACCCGGTCCTCTTCTCCTTTTCTTCCACCCATTTTCCTCATTTTCCGTCTGTGTGTGCCTGGTGTGGGAATGCCTTTGCTTGATGCATCCTACCCTCACTTGTGTCAGATTGCTCGTGAAGCCGAGGCAGCCATGTTCCACCGGCAGGTGTTTGAGGACCTGCGCCGCTCCACGCCGCACTGCACAGACCACGCTGAGGCTATTGCAATCGGCGCTGTTGAGGCATCCTTTAAGAGCTTAGCCTCTGGGATGATTGTGCTCACTGGCTCTGGAAGGTAGGCAGGGTACCTGGTCCTGGCAGGTCAATGAGGACAATGATGTCGGTACTTCAGCAGTCTGAGAGGGAGGGTAGGGCCAGACAGGGACTGACTGTGGAGGTAACTGGGAGAGGCTGGCAAACACTGCAAGTAGACTGCTGCTTTTTATCTGTGAACAAATTTAAAAACTAGAAAAAAGGGCCTTGGCCCAAAAGTTTGACATTTTTTGTGTTTTGCTTCAGTGTCCAAACTACCAGTTAGCTTGTCATTAAACCAACAGCTAACCTTATTCAACCAGGAGTCTACCTATCCATTTGCCGGTCACTCCCAGTGGTGTGAATGACTCGGCGTGCAGCAGCAGTCATGTGTGTGATTGAGAGTAACCCCCCGACCCTTCCCTCATGGTCCCTGTGGGCTCAGATAGCACGGGAGGCCGAGGCGGCCGTCTTCCACAGGCAGCTGTTCGAGGAGCTGAGGAGACACTCCAAAGTGACCAGAGACCACTCTGAGGCTGTAGCTGTCGGCGCCGTCGAGTCATCCTTCAAATGCTGCGCTAGTGCCCTCATTGTTCTCACCAAGACTGGGAGGTAAGACAGAGAAGCATAGAGGGGAATTGATCATGGTCCCTGAAGGTAAGCTGTTGCCAATTACATGACAACCTGTCCCAACAAAGCTCCTGATTCACACCTAATGTGCTCTTACGCGCCCCCTCCTCCTGTGATATGTGCGTGTGTGTCTGATGTGTGCTGTTACAGAGGGTGGGTGGAGATAGCAGGAGTGAGCGTGAGGGTTGTCATCAGCCCCGTCCCGATGTCCATCTTTCACACACTTAGATTTGTGAATCATGTGATATTAAAATAGAGTGCTACCACACAGCTTCATGTACATGTATATTATTTTGGGACACTTCTTTCGGCATCCCTGTTTTTAACATTGTACCGCTGTGGGTAAG
The DNA here is from genome assembly GCF_900880675.1 of Sparus aurata. NCBI lineage: Eukaryota > Metazoa > Chordata > Actinopteri > Spariformes > Sparidae > Sparus > Sparus aurata. The sequence goes on along the minus strand of NC_044190.1, from coordinate 34,144,741 downwards.
CAAAGTCTGCCTACTGCAGTTCTGTCCCACAGAAGGTCAAATACACAGTGGAAACGTCCTGAGGCCTCACTGGTTTAATGGGGATGCACATTAAACCAGTGATGCGCATTTGTGTGTTGGGGTGGACATTTGGATAGGGCCAGTGTTATCACCTGTTTCCCAGGATTGATTGGACGTTTACAGTCTCTGCTCAGCTTCTCTGTTAGTTATGACACAGCAATAAATGTTTTTTTTCAATTCAGTCGTGCTCTGCAAAACCTCAACTAGAGGTCAGACTGTCTAAAAACATCTGTGTATGTGGGGTGCGGTGTTGATAACCACATTCAACACTTTATGCATACTAGTTTCTTGCAGATGAGTTCTTGGTAGGATTCAATGTTAATGGGTAATACAGTGCTAATAAAGTTATTCAATCGAAGGCTTTAGACAATAACAATTTCAAATTCTGCTTTTCAGTGTATACCTGAATGCTCTTTACACTTTTTCTAAACAATACTACATGCTGACATGGTATCTGAGCAGTTTAGGGTTTTTCCCACTAAATCAACTCTGGTTATTGAACCTTAAACCACTTCAGGTTAAGGAAGACCTGTAACTTTTTGGTTCCTATTTTCTAACTTCATGGTGGTAGAAAAGAGGCATTTGTGATGTTAACACCAAGAGTGAATTATTAATAGTTAAGTAAATGAACCTGTTCAGCTGTACCCTACCCTCATCATCATAAATTCAATTTAATTAAAAAAAACTTTATTTGTCCTCAGGGGGCCATTAAAGGCACATGGAGTAGTTGTACACAGACACCAACAAGTCAGATGGAATTAAATATACTAAATAAACTTAATTATCAGGTCATAAAGCTGAAATCATCAATAGTTTAAGGAGAGATGCTCCACATGTGATTAAAGTGAGGTAATCCTGTTTACTTAGCTGTGCGTTTCTGTGCGTGCATGTGCAGGTCCGCCCACCTGATCTCAAGGTACAGGCCCCGTGCCCCCATCCTGGCCGTCACCCGTAACGCCCAGACAGCTCGCCAAGCCCACCTGTACCGCGGCATCTTCCCAGTCCTCTACACCAAGCCCGCCCACGATGTGTGGGCAGAGGATGTCGACATGCGCGTCAACTTTGCCATGGACGTGGGTAAGTGTCTGCGGCAGTTCTGATCGTATTGTGCAGCCGTTTAACAATGCAGAAGAACATGGAAAAAATAGTGAGCTTTGAGCCAAGACACTGCTGAACACAACGTAACACCACAGATAAGCATTGTTAAGTAAATTGTGTCTTTTTATTTGTTTAATTTCCAGGCAAGGCTCGAGGCTTCTTCAAAGTGGGAGACGTTGTCATCATCTTGACCGGCTGGCGTCCAGGCTCCGGTTACACCAACACCATGCGCGTGGTTCCAGTGGCTTGAGCAGCCAACGGGGCTCCTCCGCTTCCTCCCTCCTTCATATATCTGTCATAGCTCTCCACCCAACAATGCACTCCAGCTCATAGCCCTTACTCATCCGACACCTGGGCTGACAGAGTCATCCTCTGAACAATTTAGGCAATAAGGCGGAAAGAAACTAAAAATATAAAGTATAGCCCTCATGGGAAAAAAGAGCTGTTTTGGGTGGTAGTGGAGGGCTTGATCCATGCAATTCCACTTTACTTCTCCATTCCTTTCACATCGATTCTCTCAATCAAACCAGTCTGCAGGGCCTCAGATTTAATACACCCCGACCAGAAACTGCTGTATTTATTCACTCCCAAAAAAGTTGTGCGTTTATTAAAAGCGAAGCAGTCCGAGAGTGAATGCATCCTGGTCCGTGTGCATGCGCATACTGCCTCTCGTTTAGGCGGGGCTGGTGGCGGGGCAGGCTGAGCTCGACACAGAGCACCTTGAGTACTGGCACGGTTTACTAATCACACTCCTCTGCCGATAAAACGAACAAACTTGTGGCGTCCTAAAAAAGTCAAAGGGCTCCTCCCACAGCGCAGCCTCGCTTCCACCACTCCACCCAAACGGGTTCTTCTGTAGTGCTGTTTGTATGAAGTGTCCTCTCTTAGTGCCAGCTTTCATTGTATTTACTTGTATCTGTAAGTGTTGCACTCCTAATCTACTCCACAATGTTTCATTCGATATTATACTTGACTTTTGTGAATGGTAAAGTTGTGTTTCTGGACATCCGATTCTACTTATATTTTGTCTGACTATAGAGAAATGTTAGTTTTGGATGTCCGCTCCGGAGGTGTTTGAGCTAGTTACTGTATTCGTGTTGTTAGATGTGACATAAAAGCCTTTACATTTCTTTGCATTTGGATCATATCTAAGTTGGCACTTATGAATCATGTGTGGTTCACTAAAGTTAACTGATATGAATGAGCACTTTGAGGTTTTTTTTTTCCACAGGGATCTGATGAGGGGGTGAAGCTCTGTCCCTGATGGGCAGAGCTCCACTGCTCGTCGCTTTCTCTCATGTTAGTGAATCACTGTAGCCGTCTTCATATGTCTAACATGCTTTGGATTGTACCGCTAGAGTGTAAGAACTAAATGTAAAGGACTATTCTAATTTTAGCTGGTGTACTGAGCTGTCCTTAAAGGCTGGATTTCCATCAATAAAAGAGATGAGCACTTATTTCACGCTGTCTTGTAAATGATTTGTTTCTAAATGAATAATGTTTGTTATACTTTAATTCTGTTACATGGGAAATGTTGAAAGTTAAGAGAGGTTAAAGTCTGCACCAAGAGAACCTCCTCTCTCCCACAGAAAACTCTGCTCCAGAAACGCCACATCACTAGTCCCGCCTTTGACTCTGTGAGTTGATTCATACCTTTGGATAATTTGAGACAGGCGGCTGTGAGCTGACCAATCAGAACGGACTGGATATTCAGGAGGAGGGGCCTTAAAGACACTCTTTTGAGACACTTTTTGGCACCACAGCACATTTACATAAAGTGAAGCTTTCTAGTGAAACATTATGGACACAAAACTATTAAATATCATTGAAAATACGGTACAGACCTTTTATAAGACTTGGGTGTAGCAGCCTTTTTGGCACCATCATTGCTAAATCATGTAAAATCAATGTGAGGAGCATCAAAACTAAATGCATGCCTGGTCTAATGGTTGTAGTTGGTCCACAATTGACTTCCTTAGTTTTGTCTGTAAACCCCAAACCAAATAAATGCTGTGGCGACCCCTGCTGGTGTTTGCCAGTGGGGTCTGGAGTGGGTTGCTGGTTGGCAGTGAGTTGGGCCAGCCTGGCAATCTGGTAACTGAAGACACCTGGGTCCTCGGCTGGTTTACTATGCAATGTATGCATGTTCTTTTATGCACCATAAAACATCCACACACACACACCATACTAACCACGCATGCACATCCCACACCACTGATCTTACTGACTCTCACACCTCATGTTATTGAATTTTTTTATTCTAAGTTACCTTTACTACTGTGTTAAATACATATGTTTTTGTTATTCCTTTGAAACGGTGCATCGCTCTTGTTTGTCATGGCCAGCTGTCACATCACCTGCACCATACTCTTCCACATACTGTACCTCTGGGAAACACTGCGGACTGTATATTACTCAAATGGTTCTACAATGTAGTTAATGATAAGCTTAAACGTACAAATACATCAAGTCTTCATCGGGACAAATTGAGATCATGATCAGCCACTTCAGAAAAAAGAAGACGCAGTTTGAACACAAATGATGATTGATTGTGCTCCTCACAACAAGGGAATGTGACTCAGTGATTCACTGGCTGTCCTGGCTGTACACCACCCCAATCTGCCTGCGGACCTCGTCCTCCACCTCAGCCAGCAGCAGAGAGTCGGCGTGGGACATAACTGCACTCTCCTTCAGCCCTACATGGGTAAATCATGGATATGTGAGAAGACATGCAGCGTACTGAGATAGTGAGAGGGCCATTGAGAGTTCAGTGTTTCTGATGCCACCCTGTGGTGTGTATGTGTAAAACAAGTGACAGGAGGCTTCAGCATTCATAAATCTGACAGTTTTATTGTGATTCTTTTAAATATTATGTTAACAGGGCAATACACATGTGTAGTAATAATACATGCAGGTTAAAATATGCTAAATGTCACAGTACCTTTGAGCAAACACTGTCGAACCGCCTCTGCCTCGTAGCGCATCCCTGTACTGTTGATGAAGTTGATAGGCAGATAGGGTTCTGGCACCGGGTACTTCGTCTCCTTCCCATTCACCACCAATGATGTGGGGCACCATATGTGCCCAGGGATCTAAACGCAAGGTGCAACAAGACGTTTTCACAGTAGCTGTATGTGCATAAGTCTGTGCAGTGAATACTTCTTCTTTGTGTTACACAACTTCCTAACTTCCCTCTTAAGTTGCTTCACACACGACCTTGTATTACTTAGCGACACATGGTGTGAATGGGAACAGCATTTCAGGCTATTTGAATTGGATTTGATAACGCGGCCCTGCAGCGATGACCTACCCTGATGGTGCCCTTTGTGCCCACAATAACTGCCTCGTTGGGCAGCTCAATATCCGAACGACAGATAAACACTGCCAGCCTGTTGTTGGAGTACTTCAGAGTGACGACGTCAATGTCATCCACTCCTGCAACAACATACAAATATATGATTCACACTTGATGAAGAGACCAGAAAACTAATGACATGACTGTAGAGACCTGGTTTTAAGAAGTGCAACACAAATGGCTGTTGCAGTGTTTTCCATGTGTCGTCTGCAAATAACAATGATAAGTAATTTATTTCTGATGTGTTTTATATCCAAGAAGAAGCCTGTCTGTATGTATGAATGAATGCTGGACAGCACTATCAAACCTTAACCTTTATTGTGGCTTGGCAACACATAAAAAAAGAAATGAAGCAACAGAGGTAAGAGGTAAGGTCTTATCAGACTCCCTCACACATGTATACAACTGAGGTCAATGGGTAACTGTCAGTCTGTGTGACCTGATGAAAGAGAAACCAGTGGTGGTGAGGAGGATGACTCAAACATTACAACAGGTTGCTTAGTGTACTTTTGAACCTAGAAAGAACCACTCCTCCACACGTTACTGAAGTGACTTAAGAAATCATATCTGTGAGATCCTATTGGTCTCTTTTTCCATCACCTGTCTCCATGAAGGTCCCCGTGGCGTGGATGCTCTCTGGCTTCTCTCCATTGTACACCATGCACGTGAGCTGCAGGCAGTAGACGCCGAGATCTAGCATCGTTCCTGCACCCAGCTCCTTTTGCATCACTCTCGGCACACCATGCAAGGGCATACCAAACTCCGATCTCACCATCTTCACCTCGCCTATCTCCCCCTGGGCCAGCAGCCGCCTGATCTCCACCGAGACCGGGAAGAATCGGGTCCACACCGCCTGAGAGCAAAGGACAGGAGGCAACATACAGTTTTATTTATAGGTACTAACTTATAGCTTAAATTATTGACAACGGTTGGCATGAAAATCACATGAAGGCACAGCTTTTATTTACCTTAATGGAACGCAGCCATCATTAATGCTACAAATTTCACCTGTGCTTTTCCTTCTTTGAAAAGCCAAAAAATATCTGCTGTGAAAATGTTCTATTACATTAATGCGTATATAACAATGCAGCCTTTTGGCGTAAGATTTATTCTGAATTAGTTACTATTGTTACGATAAAAATTACACTTAAGTGGGATGAACTTCTCTTTGGCGTTTTATGTTCAACTTCTACAAATATTAAAACAAGACACTTATTTGGTATCCTAAGTATTGCTGCTAGAAAAGAAATGACAAGGAAAGGGCTCCAGCCAGATGCCCCATCTACAGAGAACTGGTACGATATTATCCATGAAATCTTTGTTATGGAGAGAATTACATTTTCAATGAGGCTCCAGAAACTTAAAATTGAGGAAATTTGGAATAAGTGGAAAATGTATATTTCTCCCAAACACCTGTCTTTTGTTTAAAAGAAAATAAGAGAAAAGAAATGTTAATTTATCTCTTTATAACTTGTCTACTTTTCATTTATCTTCTCAAATTCAAGACAGCCCGTGTTCTGTTTGTTTTGTTTTGTGTAAAAAAAAAAAAATGGTTTACTCTATGTAAGGACATAACTACAGATATAAATGGAATTGTTGTGAAGATGTGAAACCAACTTTTTGAAATTGACATTTTTGTCCCCATCATTTCATAAAGCATAATTTGTTAAAAAATGTTATTTAAAAAAAGACCTTTTTTTTCATCAGCATAAAGTCATTTTTGACTCTGATGAATGAAATGTTACTGGTGAATGAAGACGGAGATTTATTTGTCATATTTCCATTAAAATTTTAATAAATAAGTGTTATTGTAAAAAAAAAAGTAAAAAGCTATCTAACTTTTGTTAATTATTTCTACAGTAACAGACTGCGTTTTCTTAGTTTCTTAGGAGCATCACATACTGCAGTCATTGTTCAGTCACTCTTTTTTTAACTGAAGTGCTGTTAGCTCCAGTAAGAGCTCTAACAAGCACCGTCCGTACCTCCATGAAGAAGACGTCATTCTCCTTGGCAGAGGCCAGGATCTGCTTGGCCTCCTTGGCGTTCATGGCCAGCGGCTTCTCACACAGCACGTTCTTCTTGGCGTTCGTAAAGAGCAGACATGTGCTCAGGTGGTATGGATGGATAACTCCGATGTACACCACATCTGCAGACACACACACACACAAAAAGCAGAGAGCACAATGTTAAAAGACGGTATCACGTAAAAAAGGTCAAATATCAACAGGAGATTCAAACAGCTGTGGGTCAAACTGAGCTGGATATCAGTGAGGATTCAACAGATGGCTGAGGGTTGGTGTTTACAGTGTGTTTTAGCTTTGACTCAAGTGTGCTGAAGCTGAAAAATCCCAGACATCTGCTGCCCAAACGGTGTGACAGAAACTCACCTATGTCTGGATCTCTGGCCAGCGCCTCGTAGCCCCCATATGCTCGGGGGATGCTGTGCTTCTTGGCAAACTCCTGTGCATCGTCTAACTTGCGAGCTGCCACAGCCACGACCTGTGAATACAGTTTGGAGACATGGACAAGGCCCCAACTTACTATCCAAGCATTGCTTTAAATCATTACAACATAATTGGCACATTTTTAATTACATTTGTCTGATCAGTCAGTTAATGGTGCACCATCTGAAGCTTCCTCCTAATCTGTTCGCCTCAATTAATTTTTTTGCTGCATTAAACGTAAAAGAAATGTTAAATCAATTTTTAAAAAATACCTTAACATTGTGTTAGAGCGCAAAAAACATTGGATTCCCATTTAGTTCACATTTACAGTACAAAACAAAAAATGTATGTCTTGCTGGTATAGAACTCATCTTTAATAGCTGCTTTAATTTTTTGCTGAGTCATTTGGCTGCTGTGGCAAACATTTTTCCTGTTCGTGGGGCAATAAAGGAATACTGATTCTGATAAAAAAACAAGTGGAGGTCAAAGTCTTCCACATGTTGCAGACTGCAGCCTCCATTGTATTCAAACTGCCTGATGTCATGTGTAGGTGTTATTTAGCTCCTCAGAGCCTCAGATTACATGTCTCCATCATTTAATTTAGGCATCAGTACTGATGTCACATTTTCTGCATTACTCAATTAATAAATGTGTGTCTTGCTGGTGCAGAACTCACCTTTAATAACTGCTTTAATTCACTGCTGAACAACTTCATTGTCACTTTCAACTACATTTGTAATTACATTTGTCTCCCAATTACTTTCAGTGTGGTAAGTCAGTTAATGGTGCATAATCTGAGACTGCTTCAATGTATTCTTTGATGCATTAATAGTAAAAATACATTATTGATACAGTGCAGTACATAATACATAAACAAAATACCGCAATATTTGTGTTAAAGCGCGTTGGAAACAAAAATAGATGCCCATTTTGTACATCTTTACGGTAAAAATCAAAACAAAGGAAGCCCAAAGTGCTCGACATGTTGCAGACATCAGCCTCCATTAAATTTAACCTTCCTGATGTCACATTAAATTGATATTTATCTCCTCTGAGCTCCAGATTACAACATCTCCTTCAATTCATCCTGATGTCTCTCACCGACATCACACCTTCTGAAACATGAGGTGCATTACGTGTGGACACGTCCACTCATACTGATACCTGGTGGTCTCCTGGAGGAAGAGATTTCAGCGCTACCGTGAAGTCGTGGCTGATCTTCCCCGCGCTGCAGATTCCCCACCTGGTTGCCATGCTGGACTGACAGTGAGCACCTTGAGTACTGGCACAGTTTACTAATCACACTCCTCTTTCGAGAAAAACAAACAAACTTGTGGCAAAGTCAAAGGGCTCCTCCCACAGCGCAGCCTCGCTTCCACCCCTCCACCCAGTAGGTGAATTGTTAATTTTTAACAGGGGGGGATGGCCCAATGGGAGCACCACCCTCCCCCGACACACCTATGTACACCTCCCAAAGGACACTGTTGCAGGACGCCTTAACCATAACTGTGACATTTCTAATTCTGCAATTCCATTTTATCCAGTTATCTTCCCTCTCTCCCTACTACAATTGTCTTTTTATAACTGTTTTAAAATAATGAGTAAATACACCTTTAAATTGTATGCAGTGGACTTTATTCAGGCCGGGTTTTCTCATGTTTCTCACAATACACTTCAAACGGGGTCATTTTAAAGTTACATGACCCCTTTGAGCTTATCACTGATATATCGGTATCGACGTCCAATATGAAAACCTTACATTTAAAAATTATAATGCAGAAAAACATGCTTGGGGTAATTAAAAATTGGTGTAATGACATAGTTTGTCCAGCAGAGTGCGCTTCAACAGGGGATAGAACAGCTGGCGTCATGAAATGCAACATCTACCTCACTAATGGTTACAGAGTGTAAGAACTAAATGTAAAGGACTATTCTAATTTTAGCTGGTGTGCTGAGCTGTCCTTAAAGGCTGGATTTCCATCAATAAAAGAGATGAGCACTTATTTAACGCTGTCTTGTTTCGTTTGAAAATGAATAATGTTTGTTATACTTTAATTCCGTTACATGGGAAATCTTGAAAGTTAAGAGAGGTTAAAGTCTGCGCCAAGAGAACCTCCTCTCTCCCACAGAAAACTCTGCTCCGGAAACGCCTCATCAGTAGTCCCGCCTTTGACTCTGTGAGTTGATTCATACCTTTGGATAATTTGAGTCAGGCGTGTGCGAGCTGACCAATCAGAACAGACTGGATATTCAGGAGGAGGGGCCTTAAAGACACTTTTTTAAGTTTATGGGTGGCACCACAGCATATTTATATAAAGTGAAGCTTTCAAGTGAAACATTAACACAAAACTAATAAATATCATTGGAAATACAGTGCAGACCTTTATAAGACTTGTGTGCAGCAGCCTGTTTGGCACCATCATTGCTAAATCATGTAAAATCAATGTGAGGAGCATCACAACTACATAAATACCTGGTCTAATGGTCGTAGTTGGTTCTCAATTAACTTCTTTAGTTTTGTCTGTAAACCCCAAACCAAGTAAACATCTGCACCAAACTCTTCCACATACCTCAGGGAAACACTGCAGACTGTAAATATTACTCACATGGTTCTACAATGTAGTTTATGATGAACTTAAAAATGTCAAGTCTTCATCGGGACAAATTGAGATCATGATCATCCACATCAGAAAAGAGAAGACGCAGTATGAACACAAATGATGATTTATTCTGAACCATGAATGTGCTCCTCACAACAAGGGAATGTGACTCAGTGATTCACTGGCTGTCCTGGCTGTACACCACCCCCATCTGCCTGCGGACCTCGTCTTCTAACTCAGCCAGCAGCAGAGAGTCGGCGTGGGACATAACTGCACTCTCCTTCAGCCCTACATGGGTAAATCATAGACATGTGAGGAGACATGCAGCGTACTGTGAAGTCTGCAGAACATAGTGAAAGGGCCATCGAGAGTTCAGTGTTTCTGATGCCACCCTGTGGTGTGTATGTGTAAAACAAGTAACAGGAGGCCTCAGCATTCATAAATCCGACAGTATTATTGTGCTTAAACATGCTAAATGTCACAGTACCTTTGAGCAAACACTGCCGAACCTCCTCTGCCTCGTAGCGCATCCCTGTACTGTTGATGAAGTTGAGAGGCAGATAAGGTTCTGGCACCGGGTACTTGGTCTCCTTCCCATTCACCACCAATGATGTGGGGCACCACATGTGCTCAGGGATCTAAACACAGGATGCAACAAGATGTTTTCACAGTAACGGTATGTGCAGTGAATACTTCTTCTTCTTTGTGTTACACAACTTCCTAACTTCCATCTTAAGTTGCTTCACACTCGACCTTGTATTACTTAACGACACATGGTGTGAATGGGAACATCATTTTAAGCCTATTTGAATTGTATTTGATAACGCGGCCCTGCAGCGATGACCTACCCTGATGGCGCCCTTTGTGCCCACAATGACTGCATCGTTGAGCAGCTCAATATCCGAAGAAGAGGTAAACACTGCCATCCTGTTGTTGGAGAACTTCAGAGTGACAACCTCAGTGTCATCCACTCCTGCAGCAACATACAAAATATATGATTCACACTTGATGAAGAGACCAGAAAACTAATGACATGGCTGCTGCAGTGTTTTCCATGTGTCATCTGCAAATAAAAATGATGGTAACTGTCAGTCTGCGTGACCTGATGGAAGAGAAACCAGTGGTGGTGAGGAGGATGACTCAAACATTACAACACGTCGCTCCTCCACACGTTCGTTACTGAAGTGACTTAAGAAATCATATCTGTGAGACCTTACTGGTTTATTTTTCCATCACCTGTCTCCAGGCAGGTCCCCATGGCGTGGATGCTCTCTGGCTTCTCTCCATTGTACACCATGCACGTGAGCTGCAGGCAGTAGATGCCAAGATCTAGCATCGTTCCTCCACCCAGCTCCTTCTGAATCGCTCTCGGCACGTGATGCAGCGGCACGCCAAACTCCGATCTCACCATCTTCACCTCGCCTATCTCCCCCTGGGCCAGCAGCCGCCTGATCTCCACCGAGGCCGGGAAGAATCGGGTCCACACGGCCTGAGAGCAAAGGACAGGAGGCAACATACAGTTTTATTTATAGGTACTAACTTATAGCTTAAATTATTAACAAGGGTTTGCATGAAAATCACAAGAATGCACAGCTTTCAGTTACACTGGGGATGCTGGGGACATCTCTCTAACCCTAACCCTACAAGTTTTTTTTATTTTATTTTCTAATTTCACTTTAGAGCTCTTATGTCCCACCCCTTTTCGACACAAAGTGAAATAGAAAAAAACTATCTATCTATCGTAATATTTGTCTTAGAGCGCAACAAAAAAAGATGCCCATTTAGTTCGTATTTACGGTGACAAAAAAATGGATGTCAAAGTGTTCAACATGTTGCAGCCTTGAGCCTCCAATGTATTTAAACTCCCTGATTACATGTTAAGATGTTAATTAGCCCTTGATGGAAGTACTTATCAGGGACTTTAAACGGACATGAATGCAAAATATGGTAAATGCTATTAAACATTTCTACAGTGACAGACTGTACTTTCTTGCAGTCCATTTTCACAGCAGACATTTGGACTTGTCAAACCAGGAAAAGCACAGGTGTGACGAATAACGTTAATTGGTGGGTCCATTCTATTAAGTGTCCCATCTAGCATGCACCAATACCAGAGCCCTGGGACCAGCCCATCTTAATGGAATGCGGCCATCATTGAGGGTACAAATGTCACCTGTGCTTTTCCTACTTTTATGATATCTGCTATGAAAATGGTCTATGACTACATTAACAGATGTATAACAGATAAGATGAGTATAAGATTTATTAGTTTAGAATAATATAGAATAGACTTTTATTCATCCCACATCGGGTAAATTCACTTGTGACATCAGCAGGTATACAGACATACAATGATTACAAGTAAAGACATTAAACAAGTAAAAATACTAAAAAAGATTTAGATCAGAGAAAGAAAGATACAATATAGAAAGGACTATAAGCTATGTGCATTATAATACATTTAAATAAAGTGAAAAAAAATTGCCTTGTTGAAGGCTGGATTCATGAATAAATACAGTGTTTGAAATAAACAGAATCAGTGTAAGAATATAAATATGTAAAAAAAAAAAATAGTATTATTGCACAGGATAATTGCACAAGATGGCGGAGGTAGAAGTCAATACATTATCAGAAGTATAACAATGCTGCCTTTTCGAGTAAGATTTATGAGTTTAGTTTAGTTTATTTCGAACATGTAAATGAAAAAATAAAAAAGAGAAAACCAACCACCATTGTCAAACAAAATGAAAAGACATGCACCACTCAAAGAGAAATGAAGGAATGAAAGGAAAGCGAGAGAAAACAAAAAAACCTATTCAGAATTAGTTAATATATTTGGGGGAAAAAAATGAATTGGGATGGACTCCTCTTTGGCCTTTGGAAAGTCATTGTTCAGTCACTCTTTTTTAACTAAAGTGCTGTTAGCTCCAGTAAAAGCTCTAACAAGCACCGTCCGTACCTCCATGAAGAAGACATCATTCTCCTTGGCAGAGGCCAGGATCTGCTTGGCCTCCTTGGCGTTCATGGCCAGCGGCTTCTCACACAGCACGTTCTTCTTGGCGTTCATAAAGAGCAGACAGGTGCTCAGGTGGTATGGATGGATAACTCCGATGTACACCACATCTGCAGACACACACACACACACACAAAAAGCAGAGAGCACAATGTTAAAAGACGGTATCACGTAAAAACTGTCAAATATCAACAGGAGATTCAAACAGCTGTGGGTCAAACTGAGCTGGATATCAGCGAGGATTCAACAGATGGCTGAGGGTTGGTGTTTAAAGTGTGTTTTAGCTTTGACTAAAGTGTGCTGAGGCTGAAAAATCCCAAACGTCTGCTGCTCGAACGGTGTGACAGAAACTCACCTATGTCTGGATCTCTGGCCAGCGCCTCGTAGCCCCCATATGCTCGGGGGATGCTGTGCTTCTTGGCAAACTCCTGTGCATTCTCTAACTTGCGAGCTGCCACAGCCACGACCTGTGAATACAGTTTTGAGACATGGACAAGGCCCCAACTTACTATCCAAGCATTGCTTTAAAATTGCTAAACAACATAATTGACACATTTTTAATTACATTTGTCTGATAAGTCAGTTAATGGTGCACCATCTGAAGCTTCCTCCTAATCTGTTTGCCTCAACGTATTTGTTGCTGCATTAATAGTAAAAAAAATCAATTTAAATTGATTTTTTTTTAAATACTGTAATATTTGTGTTAGAGCGCAAGAAACTATTGGATTCCCTTTTAGTTCATATTTAAGGTAAAAAAAAAAAAAAAAGTATGTCTTGCTGTATAGAACTAATCTTTAATAACCGCTTTAATTTATTGCTGAGTTATTTCCCGTTTGTGGGGCAACAAAGGAATACTGATTCTGATAAAAAACAAATGGAGGTCAAAGTCTTCGATGTGTTGCAGACTGCAGCCTCCATTGTATTCAAACTGCCTGATGTCATGTGTAGGCATTATTTAGCTCCTCAGAGCCTCAGATTACATGTCTCCATCATTTCATTTAGGCCTGGTTTTGATGCTGTGAACTTCAGATTCTCTAACTTGCGAGCTGCCACAGCCACAACCTGTAAATACAGTTTGGAGACATGGACAAGGCCCCTACTTACTCTCCAAGTATTGCTTTAAATCATTACAACATAATTAACATTTTGAATAACATTTGTCTGATAAGTCAGTTAATGGTGCACCATCTGAAGCTTCCTTTTAAACCGTTTGCCTGAATTTATTTGTTGCTGCATTAATAGTAAAAAAAAAGATTTATAGAATAGAATTCATCTTTAATAACTGCTTTAATTTATTGCTGAGTCATTTGGGTGCTGTGGCAAACACATTTCCTGTTAGTGGGGCAATAAAGGAATACTGATTCTGATAAAAAACAAATGGAGCTCAAAGTCTTCGACGTGTTGCAGACTGCAGCCTTCATTGTATTCAAACTGCCTGATGTCATGTGTAGGCATTATTTAGCTCCTCAGAGCCTCAGATTACATGTCTCCATCATTTCATTTAGGCCTGGTTTTGATGCTGTGAACTTCAGATTCTCTAACTTGCGAGCTGCCACAGCCACAACCTGTAAATACAGTTTGGAGACATGGACAAGGCCCCTACTTACTCTCCAAGTATTGCTTTAAATCATTACAACATAATTAACATTTTGAATAACATTTGTCTGATAAGTCAGTTAATGGTGCACCATCTGAAGCTTCCTTTTAAACCGTTTGCCTGAATTTATTTGTTGCTGCATTAATAGTAAAAAAAAAGATTTATAGAATAGAATTCATCTTTAATAACCGCTTTAATTTATTGCTGAGTCATTTGGGTGCTGTGGAAAACAAATTTCCCATTTGTGGGGCAATAAAGGAATACTGATTCTGATAAAAAAACAAATGGAGCTCAAAGTCTTCGATGTGTTGCAGACTGCAGCCTCCATTGTATTCAAACTGCCTGATGTCATGTGTAGGTGTTATTTAGCTCCTCAGAGCCTCAGATTACATGTCTCCATCATTTCATTTAGGCCTGGTTTTGATGGTGTGAACTTCAGATCCTCTAACTTGCGAGCTGCCACAGCCACAACCTGTAAATACAGTTTGGAGACATGGACAAGGCCCCTACTTACTCTCCAAGCATTGCTTTAAATCATTACAACATAATTAACATTTTGAATTACATTTGTCTGATAAGTCAGTTAATGGTGCACCATCTGAGGCTTGCTTTTAAACTGTTTGCCTGAATTTATTTGTTGCTGCATTAATAGTATATTAAAAAAAGATTTATAGAATAGAATTCATCTTTAATAACCACTTTAATTTATTGCTGAGTCATTTGGGTGCTGTGGCAAACAAATTTCCCGTTAGTGGGGCAATAAAGGAATACTGATTCTGATAAAAAACAAATGGAGCTCAAAGTCTTCGACGAGTTGCAGACTGCAGCCTCCATTGTATGTAAACTGCCTGATGTCATGTGTAGGTGTTATATATCTCCTCATAACCTCAGATTACATGTCTCCATTGTTTCATTTAGGCCTGGTTTTGATGGTGTGAACTTCAGATCCTCTAACTTGCGAGCTGCCACAGCCACAACCCATAAATACAGTTTGGAGACCTGGTTTATTGAGGTGGTTCTGACCCCAAAATACTATCTAACATGTTGTTAGTCTGTAAACCTGACCGAAGGCTGATGTGAGGGCTGTCAGACTGCAGACAATGTTCTCTTCTCAATATGGCATCAATACTAACATGTCACATTTTCTGCATTACTCAGTTAATAAATGTGTGTCTTGCTGGTATAAAACTCACCTTTAATAACTGCTTTAATTCACTGAACAACTTCATTGTCAATTTCAAATACATTTGTAATTACATTTATCTGCCAATTCATTTTGGTGTGGCAAGTCAGTTAATGGTGCATAATGTGAGGCTGCTTCAATGTATCATTTGATGCATAAATAGTAAAAATAGATACATTTAAATACCGTAATATTTGTGTAAGGGCGCGTTGAGAAATAATAAAAAAAAAAATAGATGCCCATTTTGTACATCTTTACGGTAATAAATACAAAGGCAGGTCCAAGTGCTCGACATGTTGCAGATTTTAGCCTCCATTGTTTTTAAACTTCCTGACGTCACACTAAATTAATAATTAGCTCCTCAGAGCTCCGGATTACAACATCCCCATCGTTTCAGTCTGGCCTAGTTTTGACGGTGTGAACTTAAGCGCGTCACAAACTGCTGACACCTGCAGACACCACCCTGGGCTGGGCGGCTCGAACAACCCTCGATGTCTCTCTCCGACTTCCTGCCTTCTGAAACATGTGGTGCATTACGTGTCGACGCGTCCACTCATACTGATACCTGGTGGTCTCCGGGAGGAAGAGTTTTCAGCGCCACCGTGAAGTCGTTGCTGATCTTCCCCGCGCTGCAGATTCCCCACCTGGTTGCCATGTTGGACTGACACTGATTGACTGTCGGTGTCGGCCACAGCGGCCGCTCCCCGCCGCAAGGTGGCGCCATCGTATCAGTTTTGACTGTGTGACGTAGCACAAAAACAAGCATCATGATGTGGCCATGATGATGATGATGATGATGATGATTTGTGCTAACAGAAGCAGAAACGTGACCTCCAGATAATGATGATGAGACAAATGTGATTGTTTTTTCTTTTCTTTTCTTTCCTTTTATGTAATTTATGTTTTGTGTCTGTGTGAAGCACTTTGAGCTGCGTTATATGTATGAAAGGTGCTGTGTGAATAAGATTGATTATTATTATTATTATTATTATTATTATTATTATTATCATCATTATTATTATTATTATTATTATTATTATTATTTAATCATTTTTTGTTTACTATTAACCATTTTACAGGTATTTTTATTGTATTTGTATGTTATTGTCATTATTATATTTGATATTAAATATTTTTTATCTGTTGATTGAGGTCTGTGTGAAGCACTTTGAGTTGCATTATATGTATGAAAGGTTCTATATGAATAAGATGTATTATTATTATTATTATTATTATTATTATTATTTAATTTATTTATCTACTATTTTGCTATTTTACAGTTATTTATTCATTTATATATTTATTGTTCTTTTATTTTTATTTATATATTTTATACTATGTTTTTTATATTTTATGTTTTTGTTTTTTGTCTGTGTTAAGTACTTTGAGCTGCATTTATGAATGCTGTATGAATAAGATTTATTATTAATCATTTTTTAAATCTACTATCTACTATTTTACAGTTATTTTAGTCACTTTTTTTTAACTCAGTCTGTATTTTATTTTTAGGCTACTACTCACTATTATTGTGTATTTGTTCTATATCGTGCTTTACTGACAATTTCCCTTGTGTTAAGTCAAGTTACATAATAATAATAAGAATAAGAAAAATAAGTAATAACACACTGATATTTTTCTCTCCACTGCCTCTCTTGTGCTGCCTTTCAGGGTGACATTTTATTTATTTTTTTCATGCAGTGACCAAAAGTGGTCAGAGGTCAGTCACAAAACGGCCTGCCCAAAAGCAGACATGAGGAGGCACCTGTCACTTTGTCTGGGCTGATATTCATCACATTGCATAAGGCTGGGTGGGTGCATTTATGAAACCTCTTTATTAAAATCAGTACATGTGATGTGTTAGAGTTGCGGCACAGAAACGGCACAACACGTATAGAGAGAAATCAAATATGTAATGTGCAGCATTCTGAAATCATTCAGGAAAAAGAAATAAAGTAGGCAAAGATAATGTTGATGCATTAAAATGTGCCGTTTTTCATCCATATACTGCATCCTGCATGAACCCAGGCAACCTCCAGTTTTTTAGGATTCCTGTGAGCCCAAAAGGTTGGGAACAAGTATTAAATGAGGCGTGCTCTTTGCTGACTCACAAAGGCCTTTCTCTCTGTCCTACCCTTGAAAAAGCGGACAGTGCAACCTATTTTTGTTTTGGAGAACATGAATCTATTCGTACACGGCTGCAGGGGTCAGACATGACAGAACACTTTGATTCAAATGTGCCACTCCGAGTGTCTTCTCTCCTCTCCAGCGGATGATATTTGGAATGAGACAAGGCCTTCACAATCAGTCCTTTATTGGATTCATCAATCACACACTGCACGGTGACAGCTGTGTTTGTCTTTAAAGGGCCCGGGACTTGATGACAGGGTGGTTACACGTGGTTGCTCTATTTGTTTACATTGTGCGATTTTGTTTTCTACCAATTGTATTTTTCACTGACAGTGTTTGTGTGCTGTGTTACAAGGACCTACAAGGTGTTTACACGGCGGCTCTGATGTAGGATGACAATGATGCAAAGATTTTTACAAAGATGTCGGGGGGGAAAAAAAGAAGAGAAAAGAAATATATTCAATAATTTGCCGATTGTATCTTTAATTCAGTAGCATCTTGCTGTGTCTGCCGCGTCTGCTCAGGCTTTTGTCGCACGGCGACATGAGTGATCTTCTTATACCAAAGACCCAAAGCCTGCCTCGAGCGGCTCCCTCCCTCTGTTCCATCTGAGTAGGTTTAGGTCAGGTGAAACAGCCGGGGTTTTTTGAGTGATGTCACTGGCTGTCCTGGCTGAAGGCAACTCCCACCTGCTTCCTGATTTCATCCATGATCTCTGTCAGTAAGACGGAGTCCGCCAGAGGCATCCGTGGGCTCTCTTTAAGTCCTGCAGGAGGAGAGGAGTTTCAAAATCACAGCGTCTGAAAAGTCTGTTTATAACCGCGGTTAAATTATGCACATATTTACAATACAAGCATAAATTATGTCAAAGCGGGGATGTAAGGATTATGCTAATTAATATAAGAAGCACAACCATACAGAGTGAATAAGCTAGAGGACACACCAAGGACTCATAACAGCATTGATTGTGAATCAATCTCAAGCTTCAGGAAAGGAACCGTTTTCCCAAACTGCGGCTTGTGTTTGGAGAAAAATACACAACTTCCCTCTCAACTACCTTTAAGCAGGCACTGCCTCACTTCCTCCGCCTCAAAGCGGAGCCCTGTGCTGTTGGTGAAATTCAGAGGGAGGCTGGGTTCAGGCAGAGGGTACTCCGTTTCCTTGTCGTTCACCACGAGCGTGGTGGGGCAGTGCATGGGGCCGAGAACCTGGAGGGGTCGAAGAGGAAATGCACTTCGCGTTAATCCAATCAGTCAACTCGTAAATCATCAAATGCAGCGGGTATGGATCTTTGTCCCGCATATTTCAATTTAATTAAATGTGAAAGTAATTAGCAGTCAACTCAGTTTTCGCACGTCTCAATCATCTCTTAATTAAGCCAAATGTTCCTGTACAAGACTAGCATAGCCTACTTTAATGGAGCCCTTGGTGCCGCTGATGACGGCGTCGTTCAGGAGGCGAGCCGAGATCGAAAAGGCACAGACGGCCACCCGGTTCCTGGAGAACTTCATCGCCACGACCACTGACTCGTCCACCCCTGACGAACATTTAAAAAGAGTAGTTAGCAAATCAATGTAAAACCGGTGAGCAGCAGAAGGACGGATGAATGAATGAACACTAACAATGCTGCTGTTGACATCAGTCAGCTCGGTTCACTTCAGGTCAAATCAATTTATTTTCTATCAGCTCAGAGTTAATTTAGGTAAAAGCAGCATTTCTGTTTCGCCTTATTAGCACGGCTGTGTGGTTAGAATAGACAAGGTCACAAATGTTCACATTCATTTTTTTTTTTTTTTTGCCAGTTGCTAAATATGCTCCATAAAGGTTAGTAAAAGATGAGTAAAGGCTCATTAAATGCACGGCGTGATGTGATGGTCTTACACTGAAGGATATCTTGCCGTAAGACATGCACTTACATATTCCCCTGCCACTTTTACTGTATTACTGTATTCTCAGGGGGGGGATTTGGATTAGTCTGACATTTTAAAGATAAGTCTGGGATTTTCTGTGTGAAGAATTCTTCCCTGAGGTGTTTACATTTTGGACAGTTAATAAAAAAAAAGTGATTTTCCGTCTGAGTTTTGTAACTCAGCAGGGATTCCTATTCTCGTCTCTTTCCTTCGTGGTAAGCAGCAGTTTCGATGGGCGGTTAGTGATCACTGACTAAACGCTCTGTGGTTAATGATACTTATTGACATCCCACCTCCGCTGCGCGACCCGTGTGCTGAACCATACCTGAGTCAAGCAGCACCCCTGTGGCCTGGACGGACTCTGGCCTCTCCCCGTTGAACACCATCAGCACAAACTGCAGACAGTACACACCGATGTCCAGCAGCGCGCCGCCGCCCAGCTCCTTCTCCACCGAGCGGGGGATGTGGAGCTGAGGGGAGCCGAAGTAGGCCTTTACCAGCTTCACGTCCCCCACCGCCTCCTCTGCCAGAAGCCTGCGCACCTCAGCGTGCACGGGGAAACAGCGGGACCAGATGGCCTGAGAGGGACAGAGCAGACAACCTAGCACCACCGCAACAGTAAACAGAGATTCACCCGGGCAGCAGTTTATTACCGCGGCTCTCCACTCCCTCCACCTCCCATGATACTGTGGCAGATGTGCTGGTCAAACATGACATGACATGATGTTCTCCTGTACTGAGTCATAAAATATTCCCAGGACGTTCGGGGTTTTTGCTTCCTACATGAACCTCCTGTGCTTAAAATGTCTGCACCCATGGCACTACAATGCAACCACTGACCTTAAATTTTAACATGTGTTGACTGCAAAGCCTAACAGCCGGCAACAGTGTTTGAAACAGTTTGGGAGTCATGCTTAATTGCTTTCTTGCCAATAGTTTGGCGAGAAGATTGATGCTTTTCGATCGTCCGTGTTCGGTAAATTAACAACCAGCTGCTGGTTAGCTTATCAGAGAAGACTGGAAGTACAGAAACAGCTAGCCCGGTTCTTTCTGAAGGCAACAAAATCCATCAACCAGGGACTCTATCGCTCCCTAATTACCACAAGAAATAATGTTTATCTAGTCCCTGCAAAAAAACAAGTGTAAAACAGACGAGGGGCAGATGGGACTATTCCTGGGACGGCAGGAGACGAGGCTGAAGTTTCAGGACCGCAATTGCGGACCCTAATCTTTTATGACCCGGAGAACTTTTTCTTTTTCTTTTTCACTTCTTTCTGTCCACTTTATATGGAAACAAGCATACACACTGAGGACAGGAGGCTACTGCTGCTGATGTCATGTTGCTGACGGACACAGATCTAACACATGCATCTACTGTAAGTCATTAAATCAACAGATAGTTAATATAGGACATGTGGTTGGGCTAGCTGAAATTGCACTATGGTTTTATTAACATTAAACAGAAGTAAAGCTAAATTGACTGATCACTTGCTATTATTTTTCTTGCACCAACAATAAAACACCCACTGACAGTGAGTTGTCTCTGGGCAAAGGTCTACACTCCTGTTAGTATCCCCTCAATCTTACCTCCATCAGGAAGACGTTGTGTTTCTTGGCTGCGGCGACGAGGTCTTTAACCTGTCTGGAGTTCATGGCGAAGGGCTTCTCGCACAGCACGTTCTTCCCAGCCTTGAGGAACAGCAGACCAACTCGCCAGTGCTCGGTGTGCAGCACTCCCAGGTACACAACGTCTGCGAGGACACACACGTTCCAGGCTCAGCTTCAAACAGCAACACGCCATTATCTCTGCCCGTGCAGCCAGGCCGCTCATCGCTCTTTACTCACCGATGTCTGGGTTGTTGGCCAGCTCCTCATAGCTGCCGTAAGCCTTAGCAATACCATGCTTCTTGGCAAACTCTTTGGCACGCTCCAAGCTCCTCGATGCAATGACCGCTATCTGCACGCAGGAGAGGAAAAAGAAAAACAACACACACATACTCATCACTGTGCTGCTCTGTAAGCAGGGTTGACATCCTGCGTGACCATGAAGATGTAGTGGGTTTGTTTGGATAGAGTACCTGGTGGTCTCCAGGAGGCAGAGTCTTCATGGCCACGCTGAAGTCATGGCTGATCTTCCCCGCACCACAGATTCCCCACCGGGTTGCCATGTCAAGCAGGATGGTAAGTGACAAATGAGCAGGTTGCTGCTTTAGTAAAGATCTGAGCTGCTGGCAAGTTGTGACCTTGGGAAAGGTTGCACGTTCGGGGGAAGAAACGCACTAAACTGTCATGCCTTGGAGCCGGCGGCGCTTGAGCGAGAAGGCTCCCGCATTTATATGCTGGGGAGGCAGGATGTGTCACCTTCCTTCTGCTCCCACCCTGAGGTAGAAGGTGCAACACAAATAACCCCCCCCCCCACGCACACACACACACACACACAGTGCTGTGTTGTCGTGTTGTTGCTGACACAGACCTTTCAATACGGGCTGAGGTGGTTTGCACCAGTTGTCTCCAACAATCTGTAACAGGACTATCAGCGGGGCCCTCATCATTAACGCAAACGAAGGGAAAAAAATGCACAGTCTAATGAGCACAGGGCGAAGGCTCACCTTGCCCGTAGATCAGCACTCTCTCACACCAGTCCAGGTCAAGTATTGGAACCAGGCGCTGCTTTGTTTCCTGCAGAGAGAGGCACTGATTAGCCGGTGATGGTTTGACAACTGCACAGGAGCCAATGATTAAACCAGGGTCTTGTGGGGATGGCTGGGATAAATAGATACGCCGGGTTCACAGAACGCACATCGGAGTCCACAGCAGGGCAATTTAACTGGCCAGTAAGCTGAGCCAGGATGACTATGGAAAAGCATCGGCTCAGTTGCCCTTGAGCTAAATATTATCCGTTTAGCAGGACAGGCGGCTGTGTAAACTTCCTGCCGCATGCTGCCAGCAGAGGACACTGTGTTGTCAGCGGAGTTTACTTTCCCTCTCAAGCTCTGAGGATTTGGCACATGGCTCGTTTGTGAGGAATTATATAAAGGTTTGCAAAAAATCAGGTGAGCCAAGGAGAAGACGGATGCACTTTGGAAAGTATCTTCCAGAGGTCAAGGTGGAATTTGTAAGATGAGTTTGTCAAGAAAAGAAAAAGAATGCAGATCGTCACGTCTGGATAGGAAGATACCAAGTGTTTGAAAGATATTTTTAATGACTGTGAACATTCAGCAGATACAAACCCATTTAACATTCGACTCAATCTGACCTACATTCATAATAATTATCTCATACAGTATATGACTTTTTTTTTTTCTCATTTCCTGCAGGTACTGTACGATGATTGGATTCACATGAAAACATAGTGTCAGTAACGTCTTCATTACAAATGAAAAGGAATTTTTATCAATGACTCCTCGTTGGCTGCCTTCCTTTTGTGTTTCACTTCCAAATGAATTCTGGGAGCTGTGTGCCGTTGTCATAACAACAAGGTGCCAGCTGGGCAATTTGTATGCAAATGGCATTGGGCTTGGCCTGATATTCCTGCCTCTACCACAGGACCTGGTTGCCATGGGAATGCCCAACTCTTCCCCAAGTCATTTTTACTTTTATTCCCCCCCCCCCCCCCCCCCCCACCTTCTTTTTTTTACTTTGTCGGGGGAAAGGACACGGCAGCATTTCTCTGGCAGGGCTGCACGGCGTCATCCCCACAGGTGTTAAGAAAAGAGGTAGAAGTGTGAGTGAGGAGGTACAACTGAATTTCTTGAATTGGTGTGAAGTGATGATTGGTTCTGTGCTGCCGGACTCGACGGACGGCAGACGGGCACGGAGGCTCAGGTGGTCGGAGGAGGGGTGTTTTGGACAGGGCCGCCTGACAGCCTCTCACAGGGACCCCTGCCGCTCTCACCCATCAGCTGAGCCATGGATGCCTACTTCTCAGGCAGAGACCGAAAACTGAAAATGTCCTGCTGGGAGCCGCCCTCCCCTGCATGAGCTCAAGGTCACGACGAGGAGCGGCCTGTAAACTGATCGCGCCTTCAGCTGTGGCTGAGGGGAAGGATATCACAGGGGGGCGTTTGGGGGCCCTGACGTTCAGACGGTAGAGAAAGGCTCCGGCAAGTGAGCGGTGATGAGCCGAGTCATTCAGAAACCTGGCATGCGGAAGCAAGCCGGTGCCTCATTAATTCAGCATGACCAGGACGATTGCCTTCCACTCCTATCACTTCGCACTGTCTTTATTTGATTATGAATTCATGCATCAACCCTTGTCTGTGTCCCTGCTCCACCAGGACATGGCAGAATGGCATCCGATGGGTCACGTGCCCCGGTCACAACGTTTTCCTCGGAGGGGGCGGATAATTCTGCCCGTGAAGGTGGTTGATCACAGCGGACAGTTTTGTTTCACACACTGTCACGTCATTTCATCTGTCAGGCAAAAAGAGTCTGCCCCCACTGTGTCACAGACGGCGGCGATGCATCAGCGTTACAATGAAGCCTCCACACCAACACCCTGTTAACGATCATGCCGATACTTCAGCTCTGTTATTTTTTACAACAATATAAATGTTGTTGTCTTTGTGACTTCCATGTATTTATTGCAGATAGTAAAAGCCACATTGTATCCCCGCAACCCCAGTTACCATTCAACGGCTCTGGATTTCATCAGCGACTTCAAGTTAATGGGAAATAAAAAGGACCAGAGAGAGGCACCCTAATCCTATTTTGATTGATGCGGATATGCAGAGGGTTTTCTCCCCCCCCCCCCCCCCCCCCCCCCCCCCCAGCTGTCAGTGTAAGTGAGAGCCATCTTGCCGCTGTGTATTTTTTATTTTTTTTGTTGGGGGGGGAGAAGGAGAGGAACTGTATTGCAGCAGTTATGGGAGCACCATCACTCCTTCATCTCTGTCTCAAGGTCACTGCAGAGGAAGGGTGACAGGCTAGACAAGCGCCAGGAGGTGCCAGCCATTTTGAGGGGGAGGTTGGGAGCCTGATGAATCCAGGGAGGGAGAGGGGAAGTGTGCGGCGAGGAGTAATAAGTCATTTTGTCAATGCTACAGCATGTTCTGATGTGTGGGCCTGGGTTATTTTTTTTCCATTAGAAGAAGTGTGATAGAGGGAGAGTGAGAGGAGCGAGCAGGAATGGGAGCCTTTGAGCCGCCCAGCATTGTGCCGGCCCTTTGAGAGTCCTATCTTTGTCCGCAGCACACACACACTGGGAGGCTGAGCTGTGGAGCAAGAGCAGGCTGGACCAGAGCTGACTTAGCAGCCCCTTCATCTGGATGTTACTGCCGGTGGGGAGGGGGGGGGGGAGCGGGATGTCGATTGAATACAGCCACACGTACAGTAGAGATACCACATCCAGTTACCGTTCTTCATTCTCAGCGCACACTCGGGTTTTGTCAGCCAGATGCACATTCACCATGGTCACGGCGAGGCGAGTCCTCTCTGTACGCTTTAATGTGGTGGAAAACACTCATGTTCAGTGGACAGGGAAGCATCACATCAGCAGGTTGGGTATTGTATAGTTTTATTGTTTACTTACATAGTCAGTATTGTACATTTGCCCACAATGCATATTGCCCGTTGAAGGCAGAACAACAACTTGGAATGTCTGAGAAAAATGTTGGTGCCAACTTTACGAAAGTAAACACTGGGTTGGTGAAACTTTTTCCAAAGTCACTGTATTGTTTCCTGTGGTCTTCCTTGCGATTCAAATACTGGAAACAGCTGTCAGTGTGTTGTTGAAGCGCTTCGAGCGATAAAAAGGCTAAGCAACTTCTTTTTGGCGTCCATGTTGCGCCCATATTCCATAAACACACCGAAGTCAGTGGAGCACCCTCCCAACTTGGTAAAATGGGACGGAGGAGCGCCTGAATGCAGCATGAGGGGGCAGTTGTCTGACGTCACACAACAATCGCGGCACCCATGGGGAGGAGGTAGGATGTATTTGCAGACAATAGAATTTGCATTAGTCTAGTGAATGCAATATTAAATTACATATCCGAGTATAAAAGCGCTGTGAAATAAAATGTATAACACAACTGTTACCTCATGTGTCATTATCCCTTCACTAATTCGTTTATATTTGCGAGGTGGCGGCTCTGCTGAGGGTTCAGTTGTGCGCACGCCTGCCAAAGAGACATCATCTTGTTACGGTCAGCCAAGTTTTTGTTAACTTCTGGCACCGTGCAAATGGAATGCAACTGGGGGTCAGGAGCTGGAAATGTCAACAAGGAAATTTCAACCTTTGGCTTTGACTGGAACGCAGCATTAGTCCCCCCCCACCGAGGATGCATGGAGAGACACAAGGAACCCGATGCGAATAGAGGGGAAACGAGGAAGTGCTTCTTAAGAGTAATGAGACGTCCGCGTCATGTGAAGCGACATCTGCCATCTCGACAGATGCAGGGGCAGCTGAAAGTCTTCCAAGAACCCCCCCCTTAATGGCTTTCTAAGGGATCTCCTTCTCGCCCCTCAGTGCGGGAATAAGAACTCTTTCGGAGCCTTAGGACTTTTCCCCTGAGAACCAACGCTCAAAGCAAAATTTCAAGCAAAATTTAATGCAACCCTTTTACTGTCCTACTGAGGTTAAATCTTTATTTCTAAATAAGTAATAGCAGTTGTTATTGCTCAGGGCAAGAGTTGCAGGCAGAAATAGGAGGAGAATGGGTTTAGCATGGTGAGGTTTCATGGTTGTAAGCGTGCTAAAGTATGTCTGCTCTTTTTCCGTAATGTTTACATCTAATGGAGCTGAAAGAGGTTTTTCCAACCAACAAATAAAGCCCTTTGAGGAGAGGTTTTGCCCCTGTGGTGACTGTTTATTTCTGTTTGAGTGCTAAACAGGGAGTGTAGTCTATCAGTGCTGTTGTTCCACTGGAGTAAGTACTATCTGTCTCCATTAACAGCAGCCTGAATCCAGGCAACTTGGGACACACTCACTGTCGCTCCCTTTCTCCTTTTTCTTACTCTGTCTCTCGCTCTCTTGCTCACGTACACCAAACCAAAAAGAAGTTGGGTCTCCGTCCAAGTCCACGGTGGTGCCGCCTTGTATCAGCTGGCTGACGTTGTGTGAGGCGATATGGAGTCCATCACAGAGACCCCTACCTGAGGTGAGAGTGGTGGGCATGCCAGGAGCCAAGACAGGGGGCAGATACCGACCTTCGTCACCCAGCTGATAGTGTCCATTTGAGTTTGAAGAACGTCCATTATGGAGTGCAGATGCATCATGTCTTGAGGTGAAACAGCGTCAGGGGGATGACGTCTATGTGCAAAAGGTTCCAATGTTTGTCCTCAATGTGGTGGTAACATGAAGTGACTTTCACATTGCATCATGACCTGACCGTCATATTGGGGGCCGGAGGGGTAAGTGGTCAAGTTACAGGTGACCGCAATTCAACTCTGTGTTTTAACATTTGTAAATGTGAAACCTCTGGATATCTTTTAGGCGACCTCGGGACATTTTCCAGCTGCGTTTGTGGAGACCAATATTTTTGTTGGTTGCAGTGTTGGGGAGTAACGAATTACATGTAACGACGTTACGTAATTTAATTACAAAATGTACGTAATTGTAATCTGTTACATTACTGTGAGAAAATATGTAATTAAATTACAGTTGCTTTTGGAAATTTCAACGATTACAACTTAAGTTACATTTGAAAAATCCCTGCAAAAGCTCGGATTCATCAAATAGTTTTTCGCCCCCCTGGATTCATGTTTGTTTTTAGTTATTTTCATATCAACATCCTTCTGCCAAAACTGACGCTTGTGATTGGCTCTGTCTGGTCATGTGCCATTCGACTCAACCGACAAACCGTACGGCGGCAGTCAGACTCAGCAGCAACAGTGTCAGCGGCGCACAAGATGTTCCTGGGCTGGAAATACAAAAACACTTAATACAGACAGAAGCCAGGCTTCCCTGTATTACAAAGGTGGCTCTCTTTTAACCCAGCTAGATCACCATGGTAACTTGTGCTTAGCTCATAACCTGGTCCCGACCAGGTTCTGTTCAGAGTTTAATCATAAAATCGGCTATAAAAGCGCCGCTGTTTCACTATTTAACTCATTTACAGCTGGCGTCACCTTTACTTTGAAAGTCCAGTGGAGCTGGATCAGAAGGGAGCATTTGTACGGAGGGAGAGATCGCGCTGACCCGCTGCTGTTTACTTTCTCTCTGAGGTCTCCGCCTACAGATGTTCAGCTGAGGGGATACGCTGCTCGGCTAATGATCCGACTCGCGTCAGGAGGTCATTTATTAGGCTATAGCCGATTTACTTTTATATACAGTCAGTCACCACTGAAAGAAGTTGTGCGCTCACAGCAGGACAGATCATTTAACTTAATGTGGCCATGAATAAATTAATTGTTTCGCCTGTTATGTGTTGCCCAAAAGCAAATCTTGAGTAGTCTACTCTGTTTTCTCACATTTAAAAAGGTCTTTGTACAGAGACAACATGAGATTTGCTTGTAGCTACAGCACCTAAAAAACCCACTGTAACCTATTTTCATGCGCACACCAGCCTCGCTTTCAATAAAACACACACTGGCATTTTATAATTGCGATCAGTGAAATATATTAAAACAATATAAAACACAGTTTAAAACAACAGTTGTTGTTGCTCTAAAGCTTCATATTTAAAAGCAGCTCAATGTAGAGCTGTCAGAAATTAAAATTAGCCTCCTCTTGTCATATTTGCAGCAACACTGTTGCTTCAGGCTGTGATCAGGCTTTTTTGTATCGCTCATACTCTCTCCATTAAAACAACCTGCTCCTCTTGGCTGAAATCAGCCCGTTGTCGCTCCGTTTAGTGAGGAAGTGAGCCTCCTTTGCAGCACAGGCCTAAGGTCAGACTCATAATATATGGTTAAACCTTTGAACTGAAAGGTTAATCACACTATAGGTCTTAAAATGTGAAAATGGTTAGCAGTTGAGAGATTTCATTCAAAATAAAGAAAAGTAATCATAATGTAATCAAATGTAATTAGTTACATTACTTTGAGAAAGTAATTGAAATAGTTACACTACTATTACATTTTCAACAGGGTAACTTGTAATTGTAACCAACTACATTTCCAAAGTAATCTTCCCAACACTGGTTTGTTGCAACAATGGTCTCATGCCCAGTTTGTTTGTATAAAACTGTATTTATTTCTCGAGAATCACTCGTCCGACCTTTGAGCTCACTCACCTTTCCACTCTATGCAAGAGGCTCCCATCTAATATACCCATTTTACATATTAAATTCAGAGAGAAGAAATCAGGAAAGTTATTTCACACCATAATCAGCTCCATGAGGAGGATAAAATAAGTGCATAAAACCATTATTAACAACAGGGTTTATGAGTCCTAATTAACTGATGTATTATGATTAATAAATCATTTATTTATGCTCTAGAGGTCAGCAGGCGGTGAGTCTGCAGTTGTAAATGTTATTAAGCTGTCGATAAGTGGATTGTGGTCGGTATGCTCTGCAGCCTTATCATCCAGCGGAGAGGCTCAAATGACAGCGGAAGTTGTTCTTTTTAATGGATCATTACAAACCTTTAAGGCAGTGATAAATTAACTTTTAACACACCCATTAGTTACAACTTGCAAACCATTTGTTAAGAGCTGCAGAAGAGCTAAAAATACCAAGAAGGTTTTGAGGAGGAGCGCCAGCCGAAAGGATTTCTCACAACCTGGGAGCCCAAACATTGTTCTCATTAATTGCTTATCGCTGATGAATAAGAGATCACCAAACAATTCATGAACCATTAATGGGCCCACGATTTGAGAAGGTATAAATTATGAGTTGTTCGAAAGCTGTAGTCAAACGACCCATATTTTATTCAAAAATGTTTGTGCACGCTGACAATTAATCTCTTGTAATATGCAACTTGACTTCACAGTTTAATCCTATTTTCTCCACGGAAACGTTTCCCCGGAACGTGGCAAGACCTCCCGAAGCAACCCTCCTACCACGTGACAGGGAAACTGTTCACTGAGACCAATGTAGCCGCTTCACCCACCTTCTGATTTCCCACTCCATCAGTGGTCTGTGTCCCCCCTGTTGGCCAGTCACCCTGGCTCCTGCTCGGGGAGGCTGAAGCCATTAAGCAGCCAACACACTCCGCTGCTGCGTCTCCCTGTTTAATTGCCTGATAGGGCTTGTGATATTTTTATCAGCCGTCCTGCGGCGGATGGCTGCCGAGAGGGGAGCTGTGTACGTGTGTGTGTGTGCGTGCCGCGTGTGTGTGTGTCTTTACGTGTCATGCCTCGGTACACCTCTGACAAGAGAGCTGCCTGCTTGCTGCAGGAAACCCTGCGCTTCTGTGCACCTGCATATCAAACTGTGTGACCCAGCCTCTCAGCCGTGACATAGCACAGAACGTCCATACCTAAATTGGGCTTTGGCTCTGACGCCTCATCATCACCGTGCCACAGATAATGAATCATGTCTTCAGCACTTTGGAGCCCGGCGCAAACACAAAACAGTGAGGAATTATTTTCCCGCGTACGGCAGACAGCTGTTACTCCGTGTGGCCCATAGGAGGACGCTCGCTGCGTTTAAAAAAAAGACGGCTCTGGAAAAATATGGTGGATGGCTTTATCACTCCGAGCTGCCATCAGTATCAGATACAGTGCTCCTTCCTCCCCAGAGACTTCATATACAGATACAGTAGGTTAGTCTGGCCCTCTCTCTCTCTCTCTCTCTCACACACACACACACACACACATGCACATATGGGCAAGGCTAGCACTTCCCTACCGGCTGTTAGGTTTATTAACTGGATGTTTGTCCACAGTCAAAGTGATTTAGGGCTTTAGAGGGAGGTGAAGGGAGGTAGAAGTGTCAGTGGGGGAGCCACAGAGAGAACGAGAGAAAGAGAAAGGCGGCACAGGGTCCTTAATGGAGCTCCAGAAGCCTTCCTGCCGACCAACGTAAGAACAGGGAAAAACCAATTCTCTCTTCTTTTCCAGCAGAGTTTTTTTTTTTTTTTGGCAGGGGATTAGGAAGTGGATTTCACCTCGCTGGGATCTCTTTTGAGTGCGAGCTCCGTCTTATGTGGGAATTATTGAATTCGTTCAGCAACTCCCTTCATGCGGTCTAAGACATTTTTCACCGCAGTCACTCCGCACGCTGATTGGATACAGCCAGTTAGTCACACCGCCTCACAAAGCAAGCGAGCACAGTTTTCTCCTAAAAATAGACTCTGAAGTGTAAAAACTCTGAACCCTGAAAGAAATAAATAAATGAAAGAATTAAATATGCACCATCTTTCATTTTCCGTTTTTTGGGGGGGGGGGCAGCAGCGTTAGAGCGCCCTCTCATTCACAGCAGTTACCGCTCAAAAAAAATAAAATCAATCAGAATCTGCTGCAGTTTGAGAGGAGAAGAAGAATGCTGATCAGCTGAAAGAATTGGTGCTCGATGCACTTCAGATAAACTTTCAGCGCCTGGTCACCGCTGCTCAGCTATGATTGGACAAAAGCAGTTCAGGGGGAGGGGGGGGGTTAGCGAAAGGCCAAACGGAAACAGGAGAGCAACCACAGGGTCAAGGAAGAACGCCGCTGACTCTTCCTGTGATCGCAACAGAAAGGAGCATGACACGGATCTCAATTTCTTTGTGGTTGACATATAAGAATCATGAAATATTCAGAGTTGAAGCGCCTCCTTTAATCCCGACGGCTGTGCCGGGATCAGAAAAAGTGAAGCACAGAAAAACACCGCCTCTCTCTCTTCCTGTCTGCCCGTCTCTTCCTCACCCTCTTCGGCATCACACCCCCCCATCGCCTCGCAGGTCTTTTCCCCTCGCCCCCCCCCGCACGACCCTCTCACATCTTCCTCCTCCTCCTCCTCCTTCCCACACTATCTCTGCTCCGGGTTCTCTCCTTCACCCCCTCCTCCATCCCCCTCTTATCACACACAAAACACACACATTTGCACATACTGACATACTTACAGCTTCTGTGTCCTGGCACACACACACACACATATACACACTCATAGACACACACGCACACACACAATACAATTTTCCCGTCTCCTCCCTCTTGTTGTTTTTTCACTGTTTGGCTCTGGGGAAGTTGGCACCGTTACTGTAACCGTCTATTGTATTCATCGCTGAGAGCTATGTGGTTACACAGTCCACACACACACACACACGCGCGCACACGCAGACAATTACATGCAATATAAATCTTTCACATTTTTGCAAATAAAAAATGATTTCCCTATGAAACACCTAAGGAGGAAAACACATCAAAGGTAGAGCCGCTCAGAAGGATCCACTCCCGCTAATGAAAGTGAGTCATCCTTCACACAAATTAGCATCTGCTTTCTCCGGGTTATGTAAAGACTCTATAGCTTCTGTGAGGCCTCCGTTATAGATGGGTGCCGGTAATGATGCAGGCAGGTGCTGTAGATCAAGTGCTGTGGGAGATCCCTGACTCTCCATCATGGCACGATAGAGACAAATCTAAAACAATGTATCTTTACGTTTAAGTGACAAATCCCCCGAGCAGCTGCAGGAATTATAATTCCTGTCTATCTAAATCTATATACGCATTGTCTTTATGCAGCCTGTAGAGGGAGTTCATGGTGGTTGAAAGGGTCATTTTCCGGGTTAAATTTGCTAACGATTATTTTAGACAGCGGTGCGTTGTCGTAGCTTAGCATTTTTTTTATTTTCAATGAAATTCAAAGGCGCTTCATTGACATGAAAAAAGGGGAAATTTGTCCAAATATCTAGAAAGTACACAATAAAATCAAAATTAACATTTAAAACCGTCATTATTTTATAACCATCACATTGTGCAATAAATACTTACTTCACAATTATAGGTTAGCCTAAATATTGTTTATTGTCAACATAAGATTGTGAGTTTTTTTAATCAAACCTTGGTGGAAAAGTCAAAAGTTAGTTTTTTCTTCATCTGTTATAAAACAGAGAGTTAACTTTTCACAGGTATTTTATGATCCGGTGGGTGTTATCTCAAAAAAAATACTTTTGATGCATTCACAGTAAAAAACATAATAATGATTTGAACTTAACCCTTCAGGTTTAAGGAGGGAATGCAAGAACCGACCAAATCACTGGGTAACGTACACGGCGGAGAGGTCACAGATGTGACTGGATGTTTCCTTTAAGCAGCTATAATAAGGGTTTTTAGAATAACAATGGGAGTGATGAACCTGTAGATAATGAGCCACTGACCCAAGGCAGGCTGGGGAACATTGTGGAGCATGTAGGCGCTAAAAGCCAAAGGTGGTAGAGACCAAAAACAGAGCTAAAAGAGAGCAAAGAGTGGACTTACATTCACGTGTGGTCAGAAACACAACTTCAAATTAATGCTAACGTTGCTCTTTAAACGACTGCATGTGTAAATGATGAAGCTTAATCCTCTTTAATGCAATTTAATTTACATTCTTGGGTCACATATTCCCATGCATTCCTTGTTCTGTGGACTAAAATAAGTATAGATTTGTTGTGATGATCCTTTATTATCGCTCTATATCGGTTATGGGACGTTTTTTTTTAAGTAACTAAAAAGTAGAGTAATAAACAACATATTACTCTACACAGACAGCAATATTGTAACTTAATACATTGCTTTAAAGTGAAGGTCACTAGCTTTATGTTGTGTATTGCATTTTGAAAGTAATGTGCTCAAATCTCTAAATAAGCCAGCTGCTTGCTGACATATTCTCCATGTCAAATGTCAGCGTTGTATTTACCTGTTCTGTTTGTTCCTCAGCGAACCCCATGTCAGTTTTTACACATGTGTCTCTCTCTGTTGCCAAGAGACTGAGACACGATCGGCGAGACTCTGCAGCGCCGACAGGCAGAAGGAGAGATCAACAAATGCCTGAATGATCTGCACACATCTTCTGTCTGAAGCCACATCGGCCGAAAAGTGCAGAAATCATTTCAAACTGCCCTTTGCCACGGCCGCTGAAAGAGGACCTGACCTGGTCAATACGGAGTGTCAATCAATACACAGGGTTTTTTTTTTTTAATAATTTAGATCATGTAGCCAGGAGTTGCACTTAATTAATTTTCTCTTGAGGTCATCCTCTTCACCCACCTCTTATATTCTTCTGTCACCTTCCTTACCCGGCCCTCTCCTCCTCTTCCTCCTCCTCCCCCACCTCCTCCTCCCTCCCTCCCTCCACAGCTGATTGTTCAACAGCCCATAAAGCCTTACGGTGAAATCTATTCCTGACTCCAAAGCAAACCAGAGGTGGTCAGCGACGGGGAATTTCATTGTACCAAGCCTATCTGATCTCACTCTGCGGTGGCGTATGGAACGGCGCCGCGACATTATTACATTACAGGCCACTCGACGGAAGAAGGGGGATCACAAGTGTTTGGCTTTCGCGCTCAGCCACGTGCGCTCCGTCTGTTACCTGGACGATTAGGAAACATTTTGTTTATGAATCCGGGGCGTAAGAGAAAGAAAGAATGTCGAGCGCAGGGGACGCCTGTTTGCTTCTTTGTTTCTGTCTGCAGCCCATTCACCGAGTGGATTCCGGTCACATTCGGTTTGGGAATCCACTGCATAATTAGGCTGCATTTTTTTTGCCCCCCCCTCTCTCCCCCACCAGCAGCTAAGACATTCTTCTGCAGGTGAAGCGTGGAGGTCGGTGACATTCTCCAATATTCTGCTCTGCTGACTAGCTCTTCTGCAAAAAAAAAAAAAAAACAACAAAAAAACATAACTATGGGATTCAGTAATGACACTCAGAAGATCTTAATTATCCTGAACAATGGCTCGCCCTGCACTGGTGTAATTAAGCTTTCTAGATGCATACGTGGGGGATGATCGTTTTGATCCCGGCTCCCCCAGCTCTCTCATCGACACGATTTCATCTCTATCAACATACTGCGCTGCTAATATTTCTTTAGTTTTTCACAGAGAAAAGAGAACAAATATTTAAAGGACCGTGTTTTTTTTCCCTGATCTCTCTCGAGGCTGGAAGAAGACCCGTCGCAGGATCACAAGCCTACTGAGACAGCCAATCAAGACGCTCCGTCCTGAAGCCTGGCGATGGTTTAGCACAAGGCCATTTACTGTCAGAATTTAAACCCACATGATTTATGGTATGGCCGCGCTGGTCTGTTTTTCTCTGCTTAGTTCAAAGGATGAGTCTGGCTACAAAATGCTCAAGGGCACGGGCTAATATGATAAACAGGGAACAGAGGCTGCAGGCTGTTTGGATCGGGGGGGTGCTCACTACAGTTTACCCTCACCCTGTGAGAGGCGAGCAATAGTGTGAGGGATGAAGCCAAAGGGGGGGGAGGAAGGGAGATCTTCCCCCCCCCCCAACATCAGCTCTCACTGGGGGTGAAGGAGGAAGTGGAGGAGGATGGTGTTGCAGGGATCACCAGTCATGGAGGATTATAATTGCTAAAAATAAGAAAATGGTATTTTCCTCTCGTTCAAATGAATTCCTCTGGGTCTCTCTCTTTTTTTTAATATGTATTATTTTAAGCAAAGAAAGAGAGAGAGAGAGAGAGAGAGAGATGGTTTTTTTTTATGAAATATGCACGAATCATCCACTGAACTATATAGCATGCTAATATATTGAAATGGTTTCCGTGCACAAGTGCAATGTTTGTTGTTGGGGGGGGGGGGGGGGGGGAAACTACATCAGCTTACTGCCGAGCATTTCAAAAACACATCACTCTCTTTTAAATTAATATCCCCCCAAAAATATCCGCTGGAATATTCGACTCTCATGCTAGCAATCAGTTAAAGCAGAGCAGGGGTCATACTTTGGAAAAAAACGGATATCACATTTCGGAATTAATCTCTGCAATTCAATCTGAAGGACTGATTCAATAAACAGTATTTAAACATTTTATGAGCAGTGCAAGATGGATTTAAGCCTCCCAGCCCTCGTCGGAAATAGGCAGCTAGCTGTATCCGCCTCGGAGGGGTATGTCTGGAGGGGAGATTGGCCGCGCTTCGAAACGGACATTTAGGATGGACTGTAAGCAGATGGCGTGGTGACAACTTGAGCCGCTAGTTCTTGTGTTGACATATCACAGCAGGGGCCGCGGCTCGAGGCAGCTCCCATCATCACATCAAAGTCTGTCTGTCCGAGTTCCGATTAACACTTGCAAAAACGACATGGGAATGACCCGAAAAGGTTTTTTTTTAAAAAAGTGGATGCAGTACGTTACGTGATAACTGGATGAATATGGCAGTTGCTCAGATGCTTTACTAAGCAAAAACAACAATGTAAGATTATTCAACTTAACACTTAAGTACAGAGGTATTATCAGCTAAAACTACCAACAGTGCCTGTATATAAAAATGTTTATTCATGTATTTATCGACCACTAACCTCTCCTCTCATGAGTACCTGTAAGTTAGAGCTGCTCTAAACAGAAAGTGAAAGAAAACATAATTATGTCTGCTGACAGATAATTTAAATAAACACTTCAAAATGTCCTTAAAGTATGCTATAAACTATTATAACACATTTTCATGCTGCTTACAAATGCTGAAGAGGGCGACCTAAAGTGCTAGTGAGGACGAGAGGCTCAGGCTCGTGCGGGTTGTAAACATTAATTATATCTTCCTTCAGCTGAGATGTAACATTAGCTATTTATGAAAGGTAGCCTCTTTTCCATGAGTAAATGCTAGCTAAAAAAAGTTACTGCTCACAACAAGGTGTGCCATCCCTGAAGTATCCAGGTCATGATTTCTTGAAATAGACATGGATCAATAGCACTTAAGTTAATATGAATTTTTTATATTTTGGGTGAACTGTCCCTTTAACCCTCACAGACCTAGACGGCCACTGGCAGATGAAAATAGCTAGCTATAGATATTGACAGGCTAATGTTGTCGGTCACGTCCACTGGGAAATATTTTGTATTTCTCTGAGAAAAACAGAACTTTTGCTTCAAATCCTCTGTCATAATTTAACAACCTTTCTGTTAAAGCTCTGAAGCAAAGGATTACACCTGTTTTTAACTGAAAACTGTAATATTGCAATAAATGAAATAAACACCCAAGTGCATCTTTTAAGGTAATACATTGACAGGCCTTTTAAAAAAACAATGTTTTAAATTCATCTTTACTCAAAGACAAAGTAGTTAAATGTCGTAAATCTGGGATTTTGTGATAAATCTGACTGAGACTTCAAGTTCTCCTGAATCAAATGCTGTATGACACTCGATGCTGACGGCTAGAAGATGGTGGGAAAAACAAAATGAATACAAGAGGGTAATTCTTCTCGGTGTTTGAGGATCAAGTACAATACTGAATGTGAATGTATAGTTACTGTCCACCACTAGCATACAGTGTCATAATGGCCCATGAGTTAATAATACACAGGGAAATCCAATTTGACAGACACGCATTCACCACTGAGGCTAATCCCATTTCACGTCTTCCCCTATTGATGGGAACTATCAGCGTGGCCCATGAGCTCATGTTATCAACTTTTATTTGAGTCACTCAGTTTTGTCAGCACTTCCCTTCACCTCTCTAAAGTAGGACACATATGGCCCATTTTTTCTGACCATCGTGATTTTTCAGCAAGGGGAGGGAAGTGAGCGAGCAGGAGGGCCGGGGCTTTTGGCAACCTGTGGCCATCTTTCTGATGTTATCCATGCGTATGCTTTCATGAACCTAATCCCAGCAGGCACACACACACACACACACACACACACACACACACACACACATACATACACACTGACGCACACACAAAAAAGAAAACTTTCAGCCATGTGCATCAAAAAGCTGGAGCATCGCAAAGTTGGCATTTGGACAGTATTTGCGAACAAACTGGCAGATATCAAAAGGCTTTGACGGCAGGGTTTTAGAGGGGCGAGAGAAAAAAAAAACACTAATACGGATGTGCTGTAGTTACTGTGTGTGTTTTTGAGTGCTCTGAGCCCTGGGCTGCCAAAAAATATAGAGCCAGGCCTGCATGCTATTGAGCGTGAGAAGATATGGGAAAAAAATAAATAAAAGCATGCGCCTTAAAAAACAAACTTACAAACATAACAGCTCTGTAAGACAGGAAGGAGAATAAAGAAAAAGAAAAGAGGTTGTTGAGAACGAGATAACGGGTCGTTTTTTTGACCTGAATTCAAACAACAGCTCCACTTTCAATCTACTCTTTCTTTGTACAGATCTTTGGACTTTCAGGGCACTCGCTTTTCATCCCGCTGGCCGACTGAAATCCTCCCAAATCCCCGTGTCCCTCTCAAATGTCGCTATAAACCCAATCTAATGTATGCAGAAGTCGAGGCATGCCCCATCACCAGAGTGGAGTTTAAAGGGGCTATCTGGACAAGAGTAAAAAAAAAACTTGAGACGCACGCATATATACAGTGCTTTAACCCTGAGGCCTGCAGGGTAATGGTAGGATTAATTACTGTTGAGTTTGACCCAAGGAGAACTAGAGCAGATTATCCCAGATGCTGCAGAGGAAGGCATTAGTGCTGGTCGTCCCTCCATGGCAGCCAGAGAGACAGCCACCTCAACTGCGACGATGTCACCATGACCTCGCTGATCTGGCCCGCTGCACAAAACCACACAGAGGCAGCAGCAGCAGCAGCATCATACAGGGGGTGGCTCACGTGGCAGCGGCGGCGGCGTCCGTGCACTCTTCACACCACGATCCAGCTCGTTTTTTTTTAGGTTTTTTTTTTTTTTGGTCGCCTTCAGTTGCGGAGCGTGGCGGCTGAGAGCCAGCTCCTCTCCTCTCAGCAGGCAGGCAGGCAGGCATCAGAGGAGGAGAATAATGTGTAATTACAATAGACAATCTAAAACAAAGCCCTTCACTTTCAATGAGTTCCTCTTGGAGAAGGGAAGGTTACCTCAAGGGGGAATTCTAATGAAGCAGATGGCTGAGTGCTCACAGGGGCAGACGCTGACTGTCCTCCTTTTTTTTTTTTTACAGTCTACCAACAATTCCAGCGTTCTGAGGAGCTTCACCTGTCTCTTGACCGCTCTCTGCGTGCATCTGGGGAGCGAATGTGTCTGCGTGATAGGCTTTTGCTTATTGACACCTCTCACAAGATGGAAGGGGGGGGGGGAGATAAAGAGTAACAGCACAGAATCGCCATTTTCCTGCGTCCCTGCTGCACACAAAAAGTAGAACAAAAGTGGCCTATCGTGCATATTGTACCGTGACGTGCAACTGAGAGCATGCAGCATGTGAACATTCCCTCTTTTTTCTCTCCTTTACCCCCTTTCTCTCTCACCACCCTCAACAAAAAGAAACAAAGAAACAAACAGAAGGGAAACAGAAAGGAAGAGGAAAGATAAATGAATAAATATAATGAAAGAAAAACTTCTCCCCACATGGGCAGGCTCTCATACGTTTCCTCTCCCTGCCAAGAAAACTCAGCCTAGTATTTATTTGTTTTTCTTTTTTCTTTATCAACACACACACGCACACACACACACACACATTCACGTAAATACTGCCAACAGGGCTCTATATATCTCAGCTATCTAAGAGGGGACCTCTGTTTCTGTTTATTTTGAAAAACAGAGCAGAAAAGTTTATTTTAAGGTCTTTTACCATAATATTACTTAAAAATGTGTTCTTTTAATATTTCTAAGAAATTACCATCCCTCAGTGACATCCACCTATCCACACACACACACACACACACACACACACACACATAACTTCACACAAAGACTGACATCACATTTTTCCAAGATGTTGGAGAACTGTGATGGCAGTAATTGGCAGTCATTTTTCCAGTTGCCCTTCTCTGTATTCAGTGTTTGTTTGTCCTCCCATAATGTGCTTATCCTCTGATGTTTTCTAATGTGCCATTATTTCCTTGTTTCGGCTCACTTGTAATATCTTGCATCGTGGAAGAAAGTGAAAAAAAAAACACTTAGTTTTCCATTTCTCTGTCCTTGTCCTGCTCTCCATTCTCCTCTCCCGACTCAAAAAAAGAAAGAAAAATGAAAAAGATGTGAATACATCAATGTTAGAACTGAGAAAGGGCTTCTCCTCACATCGGCAGGCTCTCTCTCGTCTGCTTTCACCTCCCTATTTGAAATTTTCCCATAAATAAAGATAATGAACAAACAAACACTCCAGGCAGGTGTTCCTTATATTTTATTCTATACCGTTTTATTTCATCCAGTATGTGTGCTTATCGAACAATGCAGTTTTTTTTTTTGCCTCTCTCCATTCACAGCCACACAGACTTCGGAGCCACGGCTACTGTGTGTGTGTGGTTGTCACGTGGATCGGCGCAATGTCCCCCGCAGGTAACACATCCAGTCACACCATACGTGTACAGTTTCCCTTATTGCTTTTTTCCCCCATAGTTCCTGTGTTTAAATGCAGAAAAAATAGATATCCGTTGATCAATAGCAAAGCGGTCAAAATACTGTCCTCCCCCAAAAGGTCGCGTGTCCTCGTAAAGAAGTGTTGAACCAGTCACTGCCTTCATGGAACAAAAAAAAAGGTCGAGCCTTCAGGTAGAAAGTCTTGGTGTCAAGCATCGTGTAACGAAAAATGTCCCACTCCTGCGCCGCATCAAAGTAGAGAGATTATACAATGTAAATGACATGTTTCCTTAAAAATCATGGACATGTTATGAGCTCTGTACATACACACAGGTTGGTGAACATTGCTTATCATTATCTGTTATGGTGATGACATCACTTATTAAGAGATTCTAAAATAAATACAGAAATATAAATAGGTCCTATGGAAATATATAAATCTGTATAAGTAAGTACCTTGTTGAGGTTACGCTCCCAACATCAGATTAAGTGGAATTATAGTACATACTTCAGCAAATGAAAGACAGCTTCGAGAAGCAGGATTTCTTTTTTTTTGTAAACCCCCATCTCTCCAAATGTAGTATGAACGTGACCTTACTGTTCCCACGCACACACACACACACACACACTTTAATCCAGTGAAGAGCAGCCTCACCTTTGGCTTCAACTCAGGATTTTATGATCAGCTGCAACCAGTAGAGGAACAAATGTGACCGTGTATTTTCAGAATCAAATCTAAGCATCTAATTTCAGCGACTTGACGACTAGATCGACATCTAAGAGGGAGAATCCTGCCAGTTAGCCGTACAGTGCCCGTTACCCTGAAGGATCGTTAGGTGACACAGACTGAGGAGTGAATTTGCCCCGCTGTTGCATGGCATTCTTAAACTGGGTCATATCCAGGTTACACTGCCCAACAGCCCACTTTGTGGTCAAAATAACATTAACGTTGTGTTATTCCATCTCACTAGAGCAGCAGCAAAAGAGGTCAGTTGTATTAGACGCTACGATAAACAGAACTTTTCACCACACATAGCAATCTTCATATCATATTCGATCACTCTGAGGTACATTGTCATACGGAACACCTGATTCTGGTGCTTGTGTGCAAAATAAATTGAGCGTTTGCGGGAAAGGGGACGGAGGAATTTGTGGTCATGAATGAATAAACGAGGGCTTCGGGAAAACCTCACACACGCGTGCCTTTTTTTCTCCCCCGAGAAATTGCAGGTTCGATTCCGCTGCTGCTACATCTAATCCTCAATCACAGCAAATGATTTCATTAGTGTGCATCGCTGATTCACCAACCCATATTCATGGGCGAGTAGGGCGGCACAAAGGGAGAGGGAGGCTAAGATTAGGCAGCGAAAATTGGAAGCACACCAAACAGAAATCTGAGAATGCTGCGTTATAGAAACAACCATGAATTGGAAATGGTACAGAGGTGCCCGCCAAAGCTCTGTGATGGCTGTCGCACTGAAGCAATTTTACAAACCTGCTGGCTGCTTCACAACACATCTACCAGGGATCAGAGCCGGGCAACACAGGTTTCATGGTAAAGACACGGCAGCCCCTGACCTAGATTCGATTCAGATAAAATAGAGCAACCAAGTCATACCAATGCATGATGTCAAAACGAAACAGGAGCAAAACACAAAAATGCCAGGTGCTTTCCCACTATCTCCTCTGTACTGGTTTCCAAACTGACCACAACGGACACAACCCCCGGCAGCTGATGTACTTCTTCGACTGGCCCCTCATTGCCTTTTCCTCTCTTGCATACAGCTGTTTGCCTACCATGTTTGGACACCGGGAGACTTAATGAAAATAGTGCCCTGCATGAGTCACGGTTGTTTTTCTTTATTCGCTTTCTCTCAGAAGACGCAACGTTTCAAAGCCTCCTTATCTAATTCCCAGCTGATTCCTCTGAAAAACACTGTCTCTATACTACATTACGCTACAGATGAGGCTGCAGCAAATAGTCTGGGAGGATGGAAATAGCAAATCCCCTTGAAGAATAAACATTGCTGTCAGGTGAAAGTCTTGTTACTCCAATTTCTGTTATTTTCATGTCTTGGATTGAAGGATTACAGGGTCTTCTGTGACTTGAGAAAATGATAATGAAACCGCTTTTCTAAATTCCCTACTACTGAAATTCAAAGCTGCAGGGTCAACAATCAAAAACAGCTTTTTTCTTGCATAAAAAGTCCCAGACAAGAGATTTTGACCATCACGCAGATTGTGTCTGCTCTCTAACTGACAGTGACAGATTCAGCTGATACCCTGTGCGCCCACCCAACCCTCGCCTAAACCACTAATCTGCGATGATGGACCAGACTTAGTTCAGGCCAACTAATCAGTCCCTGTCCAATGTCCGTCTCTCCCTAAGCTATGACCTGTGCCACTCTGTCCCACCCTCCTCCGATAGTGTCCAGCCCCTGCCATCGACCTTGCCAAGAAGTGTGGGAAACACAGTCACACACGTACACAGCCAAACACTATCTGCTAGATACATAGCTACACTCACAGCTTTCCCTCATATCCTTCCAATCAATACTACACTGACAAACATCAACTACCACTCAGGGACGACCACGAGGAAGAGGGTGACACGCTGCAAGTCCCAGAGAAACATCACCCCGTCACCCGAGAACGCTATAGTCTATAATTCCAGCTGCATCATTCTCTCAGTGCATCAGTGTTTCCGCACATCTCTACCTTCGTGTCGCCGACCGGCTCCAAACTGTTCCCCAACTCCACGCCTTAATCATATTGTGAGGAAAAAAGGGGGACTTTTTCCTGATGTGCGAGGCACAGCAGTCTGTCTGCTTTTGTGCAGTGCAAGGCTAGCATGTACAGGAAGACTGAGGTTTAAAAGCCTAGACAGTTGCTACTCCAGAGGTGAAACAGTTTAACTCCATTCCTCCATCCTCTTCGCCCCTCTGGTTGTTGGTCTTAAGAGTCCTTCTAAGAGATATTCCCACCGACATAGATCCGACCGTGAGGTGTAAGGCCAATGTAAATGTTTTACTGCCTTTCAGACGACTGTTTACTGTAGATATAGACAAGGTGTTAAATGTGGGATAGGCAAACAAAACACAGCTCTATCCATTAGCAAAGCCTACTCAGCCTGTGATGAAGACCATGTAAAAGGTCATGTGTATACAGATAAAAGCTATGACCCATTATTGATTTCACCTCTGTTATGTAATGATGAGTGAATCCATAATGACAACTCAAATAATCAGAGCATTCGTGCTTCACTTCTCTTTCTGCCTCATCCGATTCTGTGTCCGATGTTGTTTTTAATTTTAACATAATGACTGCTGGTGACATTGATTATGCCTGGACGTATTGCATACAGCTGTTGTTTTTATGTGCCCATATTTGCATATCGCTGTTGTCGAATTGTATCTTCTGAATTTGTTCTGTAATGGAACAATCTTGACATCACAAAAGGAAACCTGGATTTGACTAATAAACTAAACAAAAATAAGGAAATACATCACCAATCAACACAATGAACACTAATCTCTGGTCCTATTGGCTATCACCTGACCACAATTCAGTGCCTGGGGACAAAATTTGGGACTTCCAGTGAAGCCAGGGGATATCAAGACAACTGATATCCATGTCAAGTCTTCCTCATTCGCGCTTGTTGTATACAGTCCGGTCGGCAACTTGAGGTGAGGGAATGGAGTTGGAGACACGTTTTGGCTCATCTCTATTAACAGATATCTGCATATGAACACTGATATTATTTTTAAAAAAGGGATTCAGACTGTAAATTGGTTTCTGATGATACATGCAAGCAACGGATGCCAGCTCAAACGTGACAGGTCAATACTACTCGAACTACAGTAAAATCTAATATGAGAACGATATATCGATTGGTGCTTTCCATTGGAAGTTGGAAGTCAGAAGTTTTCAGTCTACACTTTCAACTGGAAAACAAAACTGAAATTTAGTAATAAGTCTTCTTCGATGTACAGTTCATGTTCATTCATGTCTGCCAAAATTCACATATTAAATCCAGAATCAGCTATTGGCTTGATAAATGGGATATAACTGATCTGAATGCAAGAGTGAAAAAATCAAATCAGTCATAAACATAACAACATAAAATGTGGACAAAAAAACCATGATTGCTGAATATTTTCTTATATCTGCCATGAGCAGTCATTATGTGCTGTTGTGGCTGTGTGCATGTCTGTAAATGTGCATTCGTGCAGCTCCGTGTCAGGTCATGTGTGTCGCTATACCTTATTATAGGGACTTCTGGGAGCTGTAATGAGAGGAGAGCATGGTCACTGTGCACCTCTGTGTGCGAGTCCATGATAGCCTGCGAGGGTCAAGGGATTACAGACATGTCTTGTTAAATTAGGCTGCTGAGGCTGAGTGCTGTGACTGAGTTAGGGACTCAGCTGTCTGAGTGGAACCCGGGTCTGTCTTGCTGATGAGCTACGGACAAACATGTAGAAGCATATCACTGCTCTTCTCCTGTGGGAGTTTAGCGATACCGTCCTCCACGGTG
The DNA here is from genome assembly GCF_900880675.1 of Sparus aurata. Classification (NCBI taxonomy): domain Eukaryota; kingdom Metazoa; phylum Chordata; class Actinopteri; order Spariformes; family Sparidae; genus Sparus; species Sparus aurata. Next base: position 34,100,566 of record NC_044190.1, on the reverse strand, counting down.
TATTCGGTTTTCTTGACCACTGTATGGCTCTCTGACAGTGTCACCAGAATCTGAATGGATACACATACAGTATAGACCTATTCTTATTTCTTTGATTTTGATTGCAAACAACTACATCTATTTGAATGATGTCTGGTACATTTGAAAACCTTAATTTGGTTGCAGTGTAGCAGTACAGAAATACTTCATGGAGAATGTTTAGTAAGGAGTGGGCTGGTTCAGGCAACTTACTGAGTCATCGATCCAGATTGCCTCGCAACAATTTAGTCTGTATCAGTTCTGTGTCTTGCAAAAGGACACTTGGGCAGGAAAAATGGCTGCTGATGAAAACGCCAAAGATATTGAACCAATGACCTTTGCAGTTATGGAACAGTCTCGAGACCCCCCTTGGGGCAATGTGCCTTGGGTGCATCAACCATAGCTACAGTACTTACATTAAGCAACAACAAACACACATACATTCAGATCTCAAACACATCACTGGCCTTCAATGAGGAAACAAGTCTATGTTGACCACATAGCAGCTACAGCAGAAAAAAAGAAATACACAAATCAAGTCGCAAATGTTCATTTCCAGCACTTTTTGGATTATTCAGCATGCGTACTGTATGCACTGTATTTGCTTTTGGGGCAATTATGTATATGACAATTTTTCTTGACAATGATCTGAGTGCTACACAATGCAACACACAAGCTGTGGATAATGGAAGTCCTAGTTTTTTTGTTGATCAGTCCAGGGAAGAGTCTTGCCTTGCATCCGACTGTTCCACTGAATCACACGCTTATCCTCATCAACTATCACACATTAACAGTTGCACACACTCAGGAAGAAAGAACAACGCATGCTTTCTACACAAAAGCGGCATGAGCTTGGAAGACAAAGTGAGCTTGTAAGGACATGGTTGAGGACTCTGCAGACAGCCAGTCGCTCACACACTGTTATGTCTCAATATAGAGATGGAGGGTAGCTCGCTGGACCCCTCTCCCCCTGCCTCAAAAAACAGTATTTTTAGAATAAAGTGGTATAAAATAAGGATTGACGGGCCAAGAGGAGGTGAATCATTATTACCCCACAGGAAAAGTCTTTTTGGTTTCCTAAAATCTCTTCTCAATCTCTCACAAGGTTTTGAAAAGTTTATACAGCGGATAAATAAGTACAATCTAATAGATACATTTAAGGATCAGCAATATGTGATCCTATATGAGATGGTACAAGAGTCTGCCTGTCTCGAAGCATGTTGTTTTAGCTAAAAATTAAGATACTTTTTTTAAACACACAAAAAGCCTTTATACATGCAGGTATTAGTGCATAGGTTCCTGCTGAAAAAGAGTATTACTGTGTAGTCCGAAGAGTTGTCTTCCCAAACATCACCAGATGAATTTGGCATAGTTATAGAAATAAAGAAAATGACTGTCCTTTAAATGGAGATAATTTTCACACCCTCCTAGTCCCTTGACTAACTTAGCATTTAAATATATATCTATCTATATACAATATGTATGAATAAAAAAAGAGGACAAAGCATAAAACAAATATAGAGTATTCTAGAGCTCCGAGTTACCCGGTAAAGTGTCTTTTAAATCACAGTAAATGTAGGATCCTGGTAAAATGAAAGGTGGAACACAGTGAAGTCTGAAGACAGAAAGAAAACAATGCCACACATGGAGATAGTCTGTCTGTGTTTCAGTTTGGAGGAGCACAGGAGGGTGTGATCAATCCTCACAAATTAGAAGGGAGTTTAGAGCGGACAGTTTGAGGTTCTAGATCTGAAGAGTAAGCAGCAGAGCCCCTCCGTAGAGGTGAGCCCAGGGAGGCCCCAGGGGAATGAGTCTGGTGAGGGTGCCCTGGAGACATCTGGATTGGAGGAGTCATGCGCCCTGGCACTGAGCTACAGGGTTTGGGCACAAGAGTTGGTGAGGAAAAAGGTGAGGGGTAATATCCAGTTTCCACAGAAGGAGTTTGGTGGCCCAAGGCCTGGGCCACCTCTTGTGGCAGAGATGGGTGGGAGCTGGATAAAAGTTTTAAGTCATCAGAAAAGCGGCCCAGCGGGGAATCTCTCCCCGTTGGGTTTGGCTGGCTGGGAAGCTGTGAAGGTATAGAAGACTGAGGCATGAGTAGAGAACTGTGGGATCCTGTGGCACTGGAGGGGTCGCTGTAGTGAAAAGTCCTGCCTGCCACTGGGCTTTGAATAGTAGGGCTGGGTGCCACTGGGGTAAGGCAGGGGGAGGCATTTGCTGAACCATACTGGGCCAGGGAGGCCAGGGCAGACCTCTCCAGGGACATCTGATGAGGCAGAAAGCCAGATTGGAGGCCTGCCAGGCTAAAATGGCCGAGGGAAGATGGGGAGCTCTCAGCAGGCTGCTGGCTGTGCTGTCTTCTACTAGAGGATGGGGAGCCTGGTGGAGGGGAAGGGAAGAGGTTTAAGCCACTGGTAGTCCTGCCTCCCCCAGCAAACTGCTGCAAAGGAGCCACTTGAGGAGGTTTGGGAGATGGCTGGCTATGGAAAAGCTGAATAGGCATAGAACTGGATGAGCCGGTAGATATAGGACTCTGACAACGGGAGGAACCAATAAGTCCAGCTGTAATTCCACCAGAAGTCCCTCCTACAGGACAAGCTGTTGAACCTCCAATATGGCTCCCTACTGCTCCTCCTGCTGCTCTGCCAATATGTCCTCCAATCAACCCTCCCCCTGACCCATTCGAACCTCCTCCTATATGGCTAGTTGCTGATCCAACAGAAGCCCTTCCCAATGATCCTCCAGGATTAAGTGCCATTGAATCACCAGAAGTCCCACCAATTGGCCCGACAGCGGCTCCTATTGTCAATCCCCCAGAAACCACTCCCATTGATCCACCAGAGGCCCTTCCTAATGATCCTCCAGTAGTCGTCACTACTAGTGATTCCCCAGAAGCCCCTCCCACTGACCCCCCAGATGCTCTTCCCAGTGATCCTCTTGAAGTCCCTCTCAATGATCTCCTGGCTGCATCTCCCATAGGCCCACATGCAATACCCCCCACTGATACCCCTGTTGCCCCACCTGCTAACCTACTACTAGCAGCACCCACTGACCCTTCAGATATTCCTGCCACTGAATCCCCTGAGATCTCTCCTACTGATCCACCAGTTGCTCCTCCCAACCCAAAGTGGCCCCCAGGAACCAATTCTGTCGTTCCAGTTGTAAAGTCATCTCCAGCCCAATTACTATCACCTCCAGTGGCTCCTTCCACAGACCCTCCAACTGCGCCACCTGAAGACCAACCTGTAGCACCACCACAAGCTCCAACTGCCCCACCACTTATTCCTGACCCTGTGCTTCCACTTGTAGATCCTTGGTGGAAGAGGTTTGAGAGAGGTGGGGTGTTGGAGCGGAAGGGTTGTTGATGCTGTGGTTGTGGGTGTAGCTGGGCCATACTAGATGAAGGTGAACCAGAGGAAGAGAATGGTCCGAATGGGAAGGCAGTGGCCCCTCCTCCACTGGACCCAGACGCTGCCCCACCAGGTCCACGCTGGCCTTCGCTACCTAAGGCCTGTTTGCTAGAGCTGGTTGCCCCTGTACCTGACGTCATGTGCTGGGCCCGAAAAGAGGCCAGCAATGGCATATCCACCCCAGTGCGCAGTTTTGAGGGTGTGCTAGACGGAGAGTCCCCAGCAGAGCCCGGTGCTGTGGATGGAGGAACAAATGTGTGGAACTTCTTAAGCCGACTGGAAGGGTCTTTTAGGGACCCCAAAACAGAAACTGGAGGCCTGAAGAGAGTTGGTGGAAGGTGAGGATGGTGTGTCAAGGCAATGGCTACTGAGGTGGTGGCAGCTGCTGCCTGAAGAGGAGCCTGGATGAGGGGTGCCCAGATGACAGGGGTAGGTGAAGGAGGTGTCTGGGGTGGGACGTTCTGCAAGAGGTGGGCACAGTGTGCCATGTCCCTGTCATGCTGCACAATCTGCTGGATGATCTCATTCTCCTGGTAGTTGAGTACACCAGAGCTGAGGTCGTGTTGTACCTTGTGCTGCAGGATTGAGTTTTTCTTGCCTGTAAAAGCACATGCACACACAAACACAAACACAGACACGTACAGAATGACAGGTGAGAGAAGAAAAGAGATCAAAGGAGAATGAGCATAAATCTCATAGGCAGTTAGAATCAGATTGACATTTCGATGTACTCGAGTAACCACCCAATTTTCCAACCACCTTTTCCAATAGAATATGCCAGCACAGACTCTGCTTTGACAGGAGAAAATAAAGCATGAATGTCTACCTAAGAAGACAAGTGGGAAAAGGTGGGAAAAGAGATTTAAGAAGGAGACAGGGAGATTGAGCAGAAGGGGAAAAAAAGGATAAAAAGAGAACAGAACAAGAGAAACAGCAAAAGACAGGTGGGGGTTAACTACTCAGACACTGAAGCGCGTTGTGCACGACAGCCTATAAGGTGTAGGTGGTGTATGATTTACTAGTTCGTGATTCCCTTGGTGGCAGGGAGAAAACATAAAGCAAACATTGTACCACGAGGTGCAGCCTGGGATAGAGTGTGAGCTGCATTGAGACAATGGCTCAGTGGGCAAAGAACTATCTTCTTGCCATCATGTTTTCTTTCTGTTATTGGCTGATGATATCAAAATAAAGCATTTTAAAAAGCTGAATAAAAAAACATAAAGACATATTTTTTCTAAAGGGGATGAGCCATTGCATGACTTAAAATATAGCAATCCTTTCTCCTTTTTGTTTGCGCTCCTTGCGTTTCTCAGAAGTCCCTGTGAGCTGTGCACAAGGTCAAAGAGACAAGCTGGTGTTGCGTCACTATGACAGGCATACAAACTGCTGACCCAACCTCTGAGAGAAATGTGCGCTACTCTGACCGCAAAGTCTATTAGTCATTGTTGAATGGTCGCACTAGCAGTGACAGGGTTAATTCACATGAGTGCCATTTTCAATTTGGTGCTAACAAAAGGCTATGAAATTCGAAGATACTGTAAATGCAATTAGGCCCGGATCAATCTTTCCATTTTCTGTTATGACTGGTGGCAGATTAGTAGAGGTGTTGCATTGAGGTATTGTATCATCCAGCTCGACTGTGGCACTACCTGACCCTTTATCACCTGCACACCTCCAATCAGATTGTGCAAAGTCCATCAAGATAGTAATTAATTTGTGGATCATTGCCGTGTGAATGACTTTATTAGGGAGGAAGGGTCTACATGAGTATCAAGCCCAGGAGAAAGGACATACGTAGGAGACCATCTCACAGAAACATCACAATCAACCCACCACATCTTTTCAAAGCAGCCATTTTCTACAAAGAGACCCCCTAAAGCAATTTCTCTATCTTCCACTCTAAACATAGCAGAGGATAAAACAGAGCATGCAGTGATGGCTGAGTGATGATACAGGCATGCCTTTCATTGTGAATTTTTCATCTGCTCAGGCTGAGCCTGGGAACAGTGATGGATATGGAGAGAATATCAATTGTATGCGTATGAGAAGTCACGCAGGGATTTCAAAACCAGAGCTCTATCTGCATGTTTATATGCAGATGACTTTGAAAGTAATTCCAGTCACTGAGTATCAGTGTGAACATTCTTTTTTAAAGACATAAAGTTTTGTCTTAGGGTTTTGGCTTTGGTTTGAAATATTTGTCTTTTTTCCTGTCAGTGTCAGTGCATACAAACTGAGTAAATAAAAGCAGAAAGAAAAACACATCCTCACCTTAGTCAGTGATAAACCTACTTATTGATGTGCTGGCTGGGTGATACTAGATAAAAATAAGCTTTATTTGCAAGTACTAAAAATGCACGGTGAAAGATTTAAGATGTAGATTATTGTTCATTTCTGACATAAACTAAGACCATGTCCTGTTGTAGGTCTGCAAAATGCTGGAATTCTGTTTACTGTAGTTTAAAAAAACTCAAGGTTTTTTGATTGATGTATTTATTTTTGGATTTGAAGACAGAAAACATAACCCAAAGGATAACATGTTGAAGTGATAACACTCATTTCCCACATGGTTTCCCTTTGAAATCGTTATCTAAATTTGACTTTCTTACCAATGCGGTCCAGCCTGTCCAGGGCAACAGTCTCAAAGGCCCGTCTCATCATAGGATACTCCTCCAGCACCTCATTGAAGTTGTCCACAGACAGTGAGTACAGACGACAGTACGTGTCCGCTCGGACACTCGCTGTCCTTCTGCCTCGCGTCAGCAAACAAATCTCTGCAACAAGACACAGCACAAAACAGACAGTCATGTAGTGAAGTTTAACCCAGAAACATTTAAGTTCAACTAATACGTGGCAGACAACCATCATACAGAAAGCAACTACATGTTTTGTGTATCATCAAAGCAAAAGTATCCCCCTTTTTCGTGTTTCGTATATGCATCCAAGTTACCCCTGATACTTTCATTAATAAGAGAGAGTAGCGCATATTAAGATCAACCATTCATCCACTGACTGTAACAGCTCTTTAATCATCTTACCTCTTAAACATAACTTAAAGCATAGGACATTACTTTTTTTATGTTTTATTTTCCCTAGCAGATACTTCATCTTGTGCGATGAGGTGATAACACACTTTCTAAGCAAACTGTAAACTCTCGAGTTGTTTTGTTTGAACTTTTCTGTAATCCATTGGTGCTGCACTTAGTGCCATTTTCAGAGCTTAGAGGTCTGCCAGCCATCATCTGCTGCGGCCGCTCAGGAAAAATAATGCTCCATTTAAACAGCTGCACTGCTGTAGAGCTCGGGCACAGAGTCAGCGCGTGTGTGTGGGTGCAAATGTGTCTCTACTGTATGCAGATGTCGGATGTGGCTGCATGCACTAGTCAAGCTGGATGTGTCTACTGTATGTGAGAGTCTGTGTTCCAGTGTTTTATTCATGAGAGCAGGCATTATAAGAGAGTAAGGCCTGCTGAAATAGAGGGTATATATTCTATATATACTTTTTTATATACTTAAAACATATATAAATAAACCTATTTAAAATTCTATATATTTCATGTATATGTGTATTTATATAGACAGGGGTTGGGTGACTCTGACATACATATCAGTTATTGTGCCATGTGTTTGTACACATTCCCTCATGTCTTTTCCCTTTAGCTTTCATCTCGTCTTCTGCCCTCCCTTCCTGTGTTTGTGATCACACTCCTTCTTTCTCAGAAACCCATTTCCACCTCATCCAACACACACACACATGCACGCACACACACACACACGCTCTCAATTCTCCCACGTATTGCGAATTCCTAGTTCCCCCCCCTCAGCTTAAATTTTTTAAAGAATCCAACTTAGGAATCTGTACCCTTAAAGATATTGCACATCTATAAAAATGTCTGTGTTTGTCTCCCTTACCTGCAGCCACACACACACACACACACACACACACTAGGAGCATCCCTGCACAGTATGGGGCAATGTCTGCTTTACTCACGAACATGTGTAACCTTGTTTATATGTGTAAGATGATGATCCTGAGCTGTCTGTGCCAGAGTCATAAAAAATGAGGCTGTCAGCGAGCCGCTGTGTGTTCTGGGTTAGTATCCATTACCACCTCCTCCTCTCCTTTAGAAGCAGCGCTCATGTTAAAGCTACACATTAATATGCATGGTGTTCGCTTCAGTATGTTGATGATACATTCATACTAAACCTTTATGAAGATGTTCATACTGAAAGTGTTTACTTTTAATGTTGTTTTTACAAAGCAAATAAAATAACTTGGCAAAGGTAAGGGAAAATCTGATTACTTTAGATGTGAAATTGTACCCTGTTATGTTGTTCATTATGTTGTATGTATGTATTTTGTTTATGAGCAATAGGCACCTCTTGTGGCCCCTTCTGGCCCCCCCAAAAAACTTTTTTGGCTGCGCCCCTGCACGAGTTCACCGGTGTAACACTTTTGCCGATGTTTACTGCATAAACTCGGAAGCTGTGTGAAGCACAACGATATAATGGGAAAGTTTGATGTCAACAAGCGTAAAAGTTGGTGTGCAACATTTAGTCAAACTAGCCATCTATAATGCACTACACTCACATGGTGGAAAACTCTGTGTTAAGGATATCTGTATCAGGCAGCTGCATAAGCACTCAATTAACTGAAAGGGAAAGTCTTACAATTAATTAGCCACAGCATGCTAGCTGTTGACGATGACAGATGCTGATGAGCACCAGATATTTAATCTTCACTCAGCCTTTCTGCAGAGGTGGGAAGCAACAAAGTACAAATACTTTGTTACTGTACTTGTATCTGTACTTTACTTGAGTGTGTATTTCATGACAACCTTTTTACTTTTTCTCCCTACATTTTATTATTTATTTCTATTCTGCATTAGCTTTCCACAGAAATGCACAATAGGAATGTCTTTCAGGGTGATACATGGTACTTTTATACTTTAAGTAAATGTCAGAGCCTGCACTTTCTCACTTTTATTTGAGTAAAGAAGCTGAATCAGTGCTTCAACTTTTACCAGAGTTGTTTTTTTATAACAAATATATGTACTTCTCCTTGAGTAAAGAATGTGTGTGTTTTGGCCACCTCTGCTTTCCTGGCATCACTGACATAAATCTGATTTTTTTTTTGTCTGTGTAATTTGATATGTATGGGTTATATGTACGGGTTAAAGTTTTTTTTAAAGGAAAGTGAAACAGAAAGGTAACAATTACATTAAGAAAACATGTAAAAAGTTGACCTTGGAGGGATCTTCACGGGAGGGCTAGGTGTGCTGTGCAGTGCCTTGTTCGCTGTCTCGGGTAATGGCAGAAAATACTTCCTTATATTGATTCCAAAATTGCATTGCGCTGCCCGATTGCCGATGACGCTTACCCTCCTACTGGCACGGTACCAAAATATGCTCCATAGCAAGGAAAAAAAAGTCAAAATCAAAATGTCACCTCTACACATATGGGTTTGAGCTAAACTGGAGCAAATGCAGTTTTTAAATGCCACTTTTCTTTATTGTGGTGACGTATCTGGCAAATAACAAATGCTGAAATTAGACCCTGATGTTACAGCGTCTGTATTTCTGTGAAAGATAAATATATCGAATATATCCTCCGGGGGAAGGAAGAATAGAACCATCTTTATACATACAACTTCAGGCTGTTTAGTTTTTGGAAAGACACACAGTTTACATATATATAGAGTGACTTCAAAACACCTCTCAATATGATGAAAGTAAATAAAAAAATATACCAATAAACAAGACCTGAAAAATAGCCGTGAAGCTGAGTGAACACTGAATGTAGCACTGACTACACGGCGGTTGTATTGGTTTGCATTCGACTGCACAGGACTTGATATTTTTCTGGTCACTGAGTGTAAAGTGGTGATGAGTGTGTGATGGTTTGAAAAAACAAGATAGGAGAACAGATAGAGGGAGAATGCATGATTTGACGGTGGATGAGGAATATGTCCTCTATATATGAAGCATAAGAAGAACCTCATTTGCAGTGTGTTACGGTTTGTGTGTGCATCTGTGTGAGAGAGATCATGGGTGAATGGCCAAGTTAGCAGGAGAGCTGTGTGGATGTGGAAGTAAAAATACCATGCTCTTCTGCCTGTATGTGTGTGTGTGTGTTTGCTCTAAGTGTGTGCTAGCAGGGCAGCCCTGGCTGTGGCTGTGCTGGGGGTCCATTTCCCGCAGCACTGCTCCAGTAATCCCCTCTGGAGAGGAGCAACGCGGCTCTGTATTAAATCCTCTTGTCCCGTGGCTTTCTGGATGAAGCCAATACTGCCAAGATGAGGCGGTGAGCTGCAGTGAGCCCTGTGGCCTCATCTAACTGTCTTTTCAGAAAGCAAGCGAAGCCCAGACACTTAGCGGGGCCATCCGAACTACAAGTGCGAGGGGAAAAAAAAAAACATGGCATGATTTGGGTCTAGCGCAACCTGCTCTGAACAATAAGAGATTAGCGGACCTCTCTGAGCGCTGAGCGGCTAAATGCAGGCGGCTGCCCTGAAGCCCGACACTGTCCTGAACATCAGGAATTGAAATTAGGAGCTGGCGTCAAAATAAAGCGGTTTTCTGTAAGTGGATTTACTTTAAGTAGGAAATATACATGTTTATAATGACACACAAAATTTTTGGAGAGAAATAGAAAATCAGCTTGAAACTCAAATAAAATGTTCGGTGGTCATCCGACAAAAAGTCAGTGGACCTACTCACCAAACTGTACACAACAATAAAAAAAATCTATATTTTTACTATTAATCTACTGCTGAAGAATTCATTTCAGGTTGTTCAGTTTCTCTCCAAAAAATACACATTTATTTACTGCTTATATGCTGTATTTAATGCAAAGTTTCAAAATGTTCATTATTAAATATATAGAAATAATACTGAATAAAAATGTAACTCTAGTATGATTTTAGAATGTATTTGTTTTAATGAGGTTATTCATATGATTCGTTATTTAATATTTATTCGCCTCATACCGAACACTGAAGACTTTGGGGACAGCCCACGCTGCTGTTAGCCTGCTGACCGCTAACTGAACTTATGCACTGAAGCGACCAACTCTAGGTGTCTTTTGCCTTTGGGTTGTGAGTTACAGTTTATCTATGAATGCTCGAATTCCACCGCTTACTCACATCTCCTCATGACTCATCGCACTGCTCCCCAAATCCTGCATGAAATCACAGAAACAGGCTTAGTGGGTGTAGCCAGTGTAGCCTGTATTCTGCAAGGGGCGTGTGTTTTTCTCCTCACACTGACTGCCACTTCCACAATTATCCTTTTTCTGTGTGGTCTTCACTCACAATAAGATGATTCATAATCAGCCCAAAATTGGGGGCTTTGTCGGCTCAAATTAGCAAAGCTATCATATCGTCGTGACACAAGACAACCGCTGGCTGTGAATTAAACATGGCATTGTATTCTGATTCTAAAAACAGCATTTTTGAGGAAAAAAAAAAAAAAAAAAAGATAAGTGAGTATAAAAATGCAACTCCCAAAAAAACAAAACAAAAAAAGAATTCCAAAGGACTGCTTGATAAATCTCTGTGTCTTCTTGTATCTGACTGTTTACAAAACTGTTATGGCAGCAGTGCTACGGACACAAAGAGGCTTCGGCTTCCAGAACAAAAACTACATCTGTGCACTACAGGATGTTACTCTACCATATCGCCCCGGTGTGTTTCATTTTCGCACTTAAGTGACAATGCGCTCATCAAAATTGAATGACACCAATTAAAATTGGATGTTGCTCAGGGTAAGGAGGACTAAGACATCATGTGCTATGACCTTGGTGAGAACACACATGACTGGTCTTTGGTTGCATGGTGCAGCCCGCGTGTCCTGGGCTCTTACTGGAAAGATGCTTCCCCTGAGTCCCCTCTGCACCGGGCTCCCAAAGTGGACAGCAGACTGCAAACCATGCAAGACATCAGTGTGTGGGAGAGTAAGTGGTGAATGAGGGACGTCATGTGTGCATTGCTGTCTTTGTATTTTTTAATACCATATGCTCACAGTGTTGTGCAGAGAAACAACACAAACTATGTTCTGGATGAATTAGGGTTGCGTCCAAACTGGGAGCACACACTCAATAAAAAAAACAACTCTTTATGACGCATGACTGTTGCAAGAGAGGCTGTAGCACTGTAAACATCTACGATATCTTAATTTCTAAATATTATTGATAGCGATGAGATAGCTCCCTAAAAAAGGACAGACTGTCACTGAACACACCAATAAAATGATCATTAATATTATCATAATCAATTACTATAATTAGAAATATCATGTAGAATTAATATGATCATGAGAAAGACAAGTGATATGGCTTCCCTGCTAAACTCAGAGAAAACAGACAACAACTACCATAAGACCAAAGGTTAATATTACTGCCTGATCCAGGATATGGTTTTGTTAATGTTACAGTTTATTGGTATCAGCTTATGTGTTGTCCAAATGATTTTGTTTTAATGTAGAATAAGATTGGAGTAAATTATAATGACTAAATTCCAGGTGAAGTTTGCTGTTTCAGTGCACTGACGTTAAATTGTTTAAAAATAGAGTTTATCGTTAAAATGTTAGATATCCTGCCTTTATGTTTATGTAAGTAGTCACACGAATATGAAATGTGAGGTAATATTTTGAAATGGATATCACAACCAAAACATAATCACAAAGACATTCTGCAAAAGCGTGTAAAAACATTAAATGAAAAAAACTGCTGCAGATTCAGCATTTAGAGTTTGCCAATACTATTGGTAGGTTTATTGCTTATGATGTCATGTCAGACAACAAAGTTATATATTACGTTCTAAAATATTCTGTCTCTGCTCTATATATATTTGTCACAATTTTATGAGGGGTCATTGCCAAAAATGTGCATATACTGGCTAAAATATCGATATTGCAGAATTATTTTACCTCCAAAAATTGGTATTGTTCCCCAAAGTTGAGAATCAGTTGGGCTCTAACAGCGTGCTGTATGCATACTTTTGCAAACGGCCCTTCGTACTTTAAAAATGCATGAAGCGAATGCAAATTCTGGCCTTTGGATGTGCTTTTACATAGATTTAAGTCTGAGTGTCTTATGTCTGTATGCTATTCTAAGTGTGTACCCGCCTTCCTCTCTGCTTACAAGTGTGCATGGTTGTGAATTAATGAGTTTGAGCAGCACTGCTTGGTCTGTGATAAAATATCTGTGTCCTGCAGCCAGGTCTGGCAAAGCTCACCTGGACTCTGAGTCCTGCTGTCAGCTCCCATCTCCCTCCCCAACACTGCCCCCAGCTTACGACGCGGACATTCTCTAACCTTTGAAACATCCGCAGTAGGCTGCCTGATTCCCCGTGACATGCCATGCTCACTCCCTCACAGCATTAGCATAGCCGCGCAAACACCTCCCATTTTGCTAGCATGCATAGACAGGTAGGGGATATCTGGTGTTTTTTCTGCACCGCGGCTGATGCCAGGGTCCCGTCACATCTCATCGTCTCTTTTTCACCCCCTGAACGGAGGCTGGTTGTGTTAGTGAGGACAAAACACACAATAACACAACATCCATAGACCAGAACATGTTTGTGTATGTGTGCAGATGCAAATCCACAGGTTATCATTTGAAATGTCTCAACAACGGCTGAAAGCATTGCCACTAAATTTCGTGCAAACTCATGTTTTCCTCAAGATAAATTAGGAACAACTTTGGTGAGGTCTCTATTTTTCATCTAGCGCCACCATCAGGTCAAAATTTCTTTAGCTTAAAACTAAATACCTGCAAAACTAATGACATTCCCAATAGTCCCAGCTGTAATTTGTGTTTAGAGCTAATTAGCATGCTAACACAACAACATGAAAATGTTAAACACTAAACCCGCTTAGGATACTGACATTAGCAGTTAGCTCTATGCACTTAACAACAATGGCCCAGAGTGATCGGTAATGTCAGGGCAGCATGGTGTTGAGGTGGTTAGCATTGCAAGAGAAAGATATATTCAGGGGTTGAAGCAAAGAAAAATCCTGAGCCTGAGTTTTTTGCGTGTGACGGGGGGGGGGGGGGGGGGGGGGGGGCGGGGAATCAGTGGAGTAGTGGGGATTTTTAAACATTTATTATTAAAAATATCAAAAATTAGCAATATCTTTAGATCATACTGGAAGACATTGCAGGACATCCACAGGTCTCAAACTCACAAAGGTAGCTGTACAAGCACACACACACACACACACACATTGAGGCATTGCTATAATCACTTTTCTGTTGACTTTTTACTCCATTGACAGTTTTGTCAGAGTAATTTTGTTTTGCGATGAACGTGCACGAGTATTTTCAAGTCGTATTTTCAAGTCGTATTTTCACACACATGGTCAGCCATTGATGCCGGTACGTCAGCTGTGGTTGTTGCTCCCGGTAATCATGTTGTGTGTTGTAGAGTGCAAACAGCTGCTCTATGAGTGGAGTCTGATTCGTGACGTGGAAGCACTTTTTCACCGCTAGTTACATAGATTAGCTTTCTCGATCACAAAGTGCAGGAGCAAGCGCCTGCTGCTCTTAAGTTCTTGCACGAGCTACCAAAAGGCTTACCGTCTTTCCCAATTTTTCCTATCCACGCCCAGCTCCATTTATTTGTTAATCCGTAATCAATTAGGAGGGCATCTTCCCCAGGCTTCATGAATTTACTCTCCATCCTTATCTCCTACGTGACGTCTCTGCACGGGTATCAATTCAGCATGAGACTCGGCTGAAGCACATATTTCCAAGACCCGCCCCATTTTACTTCTCATTGGCTGATAATGTTAGTTTGAGAAAGGGAGAGTTGAGTTCCCATCATATCATTGGCAGACGCACTCATGAACTCCAAGTGATATCAAGACTTTTTTTTTTTTTAATATAGGATTTTTTTCCCGCAGCCAAACACCGCACACCGGAAATCCAGCACGGTGCTGGAATACTTTAAGCCCTGAGTTTGTTTTTTTTAATATTAAAAAAAAAACAAAAAAAAAACAAAACAAAAAAAACTCTTCACCAAAATATTGCTACGCCGGATTTCCGTCACCGTGCCAGAGGTCTTCAAGCCCTGTATATTGCTGTAAGTCACTCATCTCCGGTGTGTTTAACAAGGAAGCGCAACTGATGATGACAACACGCATCCAGGAAGGAGGCTGGTAAAGTCGTTGTCACTGTGATTATTGCTTTTATTGTATGGTATAATATCCTTGTCCTATCCAATAACACCATGCAGGCGTACTTGTACAGTATATGTGTATTATTGAGTATTATGCGCCATCACATCGTGTTCCCTCTCCAGTCATCTGCATTGCACCCTTAGTGTCTGGATGACACAGCCCGGCGCTGTCTCACCGTGTGTCGTGCTGTATCAAAACACAGTATTATATCGTATATCATCCTTTCCCATCCAACCTGTCATGTTATATAAGACCACTCTATATATCATCGTATCCCCCATTCTGTCACTGAGTCAACTGCTGCAGTGCCTCAATCTTCAGCTGATGCTGCTCCAGTGTGAGAGGAGCAGGGGTGTTAACTGGGTTAAGGACCGGGAGGATTACCTGAGCCTTTGCCGTTGCCAGCCCCTCTCACTGACTGGCTCAGTCAGGGTGGCTATTTGGCTGCTCTATAGCACAGCCGGTCTGAGCCCGGAGAAGAGGAAAAGAAAAAGGAAATTGAGGGAAGATGGGAGGAGTATTAGTCCCCGAACCCAGGACTTCACAAGACTACAGATTTAGAGAAACCCATTCAGAGAAAACCCGCCAGAGACTGAGTAAAGCCAAAAAGATGACACAGGAGATTGCAAACTGTGCCGTCAACTTCCTCCCCTCCTCAACCCCCCTCTCACTCTCTGACTCCGTCTCACTGTCTTTTTTTTTACCCCCACTCACAGAGCCGCTACAGGCCACTCACTCACAGGCAAAGCGAGCCATCTTAGGGGCGCAATCACAGGCAGCTTTTGATAAGCACCTCTGACTGGCACGCCGGGCCACCGCAAGGTCACCGAGCTCTACTCCATCCGAGAGAGAGGCGCAGTCTGCACTGGCAACACATCAATTACTGTGGGCAACAAAGGATGAACTATAACAACACAATAACCTGCTCTGTCTGGGCACTGAGAGGGCAACAGAGATGCTGTTCAGATAAGTGTTTCAATACTGGACTATAAGGAGGGAAAGAGGGAAGTGGAGGCGGGGGGTGGAGGGTGCATGTTTTCTTTCTGAGCCCAGAGCCGCGTCCAGAGAACGGGGCTTGGCAGAGATCCATGTGTCCCTTGGCGTTAGTACTGCAGTCACATTACATTTCCCCCTCTCTGCTGGATTGCTGTGTGCCCAGCCGACGCTCCCATCCAGGACATGTCGTGTCCACTTTAGACTTTTGGCTCTCTGGCTCGAGCTAATCCAGCAGCTAACAAACTGGAGCAGACTGCTGAGTATATAATTGTGTAAATAATTCAGGTCGTCTGTGAATGGAAGAGTTACGGTACATGGTTTTGCTGAGATGGTGATGAGCATATACACATGCCATTTGCTGTAGTGTAAACTGGAGCCTGCAGACACTGAGTGTGTTTGACAAAGACAGGAAGCTCTCAGACGACTGGACCTCTGCTGCTCTCCGTGCACATGCTTTACACCACCCACTACAGAGAGTGAAAACCTCGCCGTCCACGTGGAGCAGGTCTGTACATAATTCAAAAAAATGATTGCTTTCGACTTCCTGCTTGCTGCTAGTGACAGCCCCACTGAGATCCACTTGTGCCACGCACTCCCCGTACTGATCCTGCACCAATTAATTTCATGAATGACTAACTCGTGTTTGGTAACAAACTCCCAGTGGCTCTAGGCTTACCTCACTAGCCCCCTCCCTTACAACCCCCTCCAGAGGAGTGCCACTGCCAGGAATAGTCACAGGATAATGGAGTCAAAAGCCCTGTGCCTATAATGCACGAAAAAGGGGAAAATAATTACAGATCTAAGGCTTAAGATTAAAGTGAGCAGGCCAGTTTCTGTTTGTTGGTTTCACTACTCACGATTTCTCAAGGCAAAAACAGGTCACATGCATCTATTCAAAGGCATTTTAGATGACATCGTCGTCAAGAGTGCGCTCAGTTCAGCAACTCTGAGTGGCAGAATGTCACAAACTGTGCCATTACCGAGATGCATGTGCTAACAAAAAGCCTATACGCTCCCTTTGAATCCGAATTCTGCCTTGCTGAGGACATTTTTTGGACAACATTTGAGACAACATGGCCCTTGAGAGAGCCGGGGCCATGTTGTCTAAAATGTTGATTAGTTTTGGCATGTGTTGAGATAGATTGCCTGCCATCTTTTCATTATTTCCGCAGAACCCCCGGAGAGAGGGCATGGAGATGGACTTGAGCAGGCAAGGCGTAATTAAACTTCCACAGGCAGGTCATGTGCTGTTAAACGCTTTGCCACCATTTCTCATTACTTAACAGTGTAGTCTAAATGATACGCTGTCACTGGGCAAATTAATTGGTATTTGGTGAGGGCAGTATGGCGGCATTGTCTCCTACATGTGTCATAAGCTCTGTGGGACCACGAGAGGACTGCGCATTATCTGACCCCGATTAAGAACATAACACGAGTTAAGTACATAACAACTCTGGGTTATCGCACACGTCTCAAGCATTCACATGGTATGTAATTTCACAGCTATCTGACCCCTCTGACCTTTTTGAGTACATATTTCTTAATTTGTGCAAAAAGCAAGTGCTGTTTTCTTAATTTGGCTTCGCCCTACATTTAGGAGACAGCTCTCATGATGTGATTTAAGGGGAAAGTCCTGCATAAACCATGAAGCAGAATTTTAAGCGAGGTGACAAGCTCTGCACAACATACCACTTCATGCCCCTGACGAGCTAATATCAGAGCCAGAATAGCGTTATCCAAATGCTGTGTTGCCTCGCACAATCAAAATTTTAAACCCGGACCGACCTCTCAAGGTGCCGAGCGTTATTAATAATAAAACAGAGCAGATTTAAGCGCCGCAGAAAGATGTGACCTTTGAGTTAGTAATTCTGGCGCAGCACCAGCTCGTCTTACCTCCAAAGTAGGAGCCATCTGAAAGCTTGGTCTCTTTATTGCCTTTGGTTAGCACGCTGACAACTCCGTGCTGTATGAAGTACATCTTTTTGCCGATGGTGCCCTCCCTGATTATATAATCCCCGGGCTGGAACACCTCGAACCTCAGCTTGGTGAGCATAGAGGTGACAAAGTTGGGGTCGGCGTTGGCAAACAGAGGCATGGACGCCACCAGCTTTCGACAGTTAAAGTTGACGATTTCCTGCATGAGCACACAGAGAAAAGCAGTTAGCAAGAGTGGCAGAAAGGAGCGGGTGCTTCACAAAATGCATTGGCCTGTCACGATCTCAGACAAAAGGGATATTATAGTAACAACAGGAAAAATGTCAGCCATGCAGGACTTTTTTTTCTGAGCTCCTCTCAGTTTTACTCTTGTTTGGATATGGCCTCAAGAAAAGGAAAAAAAAACAAAAAAAAACAAAACAAAGGAAATGTCAAGCAGTACACAAGCTTTTGAATGCATGTCCATGGGATTCAAACGCAGACAGGAACACTCAGCCCACCTCACGCAGCGGCTCGTTGAGCTCTCCCAGGATGCTCTCCTCGTCGAACATCTTGCCCTGGTAGCGGTGCTCGTAGTAGTCGTGGATTCTCTGTCTCATATCTGCCGGCAGCTTGTGGAAGGACATGTACTGCTCCACCTGTTTGTACTGCGGGGACATGGAGACACACAACAATCAGGTTACTCAAAGGCCATAGTGCTGTAGCACAGATACACAGCCACAGGGAACAGCTGGAACTTGAGGTCAGACACAAGAGGTAATGGAGATGGATATATAGAGGCCATCCAGTCTCTTGCAGGTTTCCTTTTCATGATATGTGGCTGAATATCGTCTTAGCTTTTTGGTTTATGTTATATCCTGATAAGGCATATTGGCTGTCTTTAGGGATCCTAAATGATCATAATAAAACATTCACTAGTAAATATTTGTAACTCTACCTAACATTTTCTCCCACACTGCAACAGATTAAAGGATCTTCTCTGACTCGCACAAATCTCAAAATAAAGTGCTCTATAACGGGACAGAGCTTTTTGTACAGATGACATCCAACTGAAAATGAATTACATCATGTTCCACATTAGCTAACATGTTGAAAGCTACACTATCTTTAGTGATATGGTCTTTGTGAATATAAGTTTCAGCTGATATGCACTTGCGTATTGTTTACTGGCATCCAGGGCTCTTATTTGGAAAGATAAAAAAGGAAGGAGACTAGCTAATGTGTAAAGTTTGCTGTAATTTAATTTCCTCAACTTACCAGACTCGTGTTGGGTAAATATCTTGTTATAGTTACAGAAGTCATGCAGTATCGAGGTATTTGGTCAACAATATCCTGATATTTGATATTTTCGCCCTGTCCTTGCATTAAAGAAGCACTTTTGAGGTCCTTTTAAAATATCCATATGTCTATATACAAATTTTGTGATGCACTTTTGCCTAAAAATTGGCAATATTATTTTGTTATTGTTTTGGCTCCATATTTCTTGTAAGCAAAACCACGCACTAGTTCAACTAGAATACTGCTCTCCGAAGATATAGGAGAATTGAAAGAGGTGCGATCGTTGTCGAGAAGTGTTTAGTCATGTTGCCAGCTCACTGGAGCCTGTAAAGGATTCATCATGATGGCTAAACTGGGTCTTGTTTGCCACCGAAACATTATCAGAGCAAAGTGAATGTGTCACTTCAGTATCTAGTTGAGGTGTGTGTTTGACGAATTACATTCAGGCAACAACTCATATTTCTACATTGGGATATCGGAAAAGACTTGATACTCTTCATTCATAGTGTAAAATTTGTATAATTTGCCTCCATACACAGTATCTAATAATACATAAATCACATAACTGGTTGCAGGATACTATCATGTACTGTATTTAGTGCTCTAATGGAGAAGAAAAGTGTGAGTCAGAAGGAATGTGATGATGTGAGAGTGTTTACAGAAAGGTGCAATGTGCTTAGAAATTCAAATCATGTCTTTAAAACCAGTGACGGTAGAGAAGAAAACAAAGCACCCACAGATAAAAGAATGTTACAGTAGGACAAGACGCTTGAGACACTGATGTCACGTGTATGACTGCGTAAACTTATGTACAGTATGTGTGTAATTAAATGTTTTTCTGAGTGTGTGCTTCTATTTTAGTTGCTGTCTCTTTAAGGCCACCCACCCTCCTGTCTGCTCTGATTGGTCAGCTAACACACGCCTGAGCCAGCATCGCTCATCGTGTCTCCGGTCAGCTCTGTCATGTTTTAAGCTTCCAGTTAGCTTCCCTTCTGCCGTGACTATAGGCATACATCATGCAAATAAAAGACATGGTGACGTAGTGTGTTGTCAAGAAGTCACGGAATTAAAGGCGGGACTACTGACAAGGCGTTTAAGGAGCAGTGTTTTCTGTGGGAGAGAGGAGCTCCGGGTGCGCAGACACTTGGCTTTATGTAACTTTTACATGCACAAGAACCTGAACAACACATTGACGGAAAGGAAAACAACAAAAAAAGCACAACAGGTCTCCTTTAAATTCAAAATTAAACGAAACACGAAATAGTTAAGAAATGTACCAAAATACCAAAGCCACTCAAATGAAATCAAGATAAAACTAATGAAAAAATCAAATAAAGTCTGTGTGACAACCATGCTGTGATCTCACTGATGGGTCCTGCTGATAACTCAGTATAATATTTGCACTGTGTATGTGAGTGCAGTGTTGCAATTATGTAACAAACAAAGCCCCGTAGCTCTTTAAACACAACCTACATCAAAACACTCCACAGTGTATTCAATGTATGTTCCACAGTGCAGATGGTGTGTGTGTGTCTGTATCCTTCAGTCTTTATGTTGTTTGTTTAAGATGGCCTTTCATTGATTCTACGATAAAGAAAGCAGAGACACACATCAAAGCACAATGAGACCACCTCGGGAATAATAGCAGGTAAAAATCCTTGACCCAAATAACAAAGGAAAAAAGAAGAAATTATCCATTCAAAGGGCCACGCCGGAGGTGCTCTTTTGATCACCGTTTCTACGCTGCCTAACGGCCTTACCACTCAGTGACACGCCTGACCTCAGATGTCTCCCTCTTTGTTATCCGGCTCTCGTACTCTAGTCACCACTGATCTTGGAGGAGATCATCAAAAGGCCAATCTTTTGAGAAATATAGCACAGTAAATAAGGACGGCTGTCTCATGCAAGTCAGATTGTTTTTTTTGTGAGAGCAGGAAAGCTGTCAGGCTTCCTGACAATCAGGAGATGAGAAACACATACGAGAGTCCAGAACTTTAAAACATGATGACAGACTTAACTACAGTACAACCACTTTGGGTCGACTCTGTTCAGATGCTAACAAGGATTTGCAGGTTGCATCTTCTGACCCTCTGACACACTCATTGTTTGTAATCCTCCTCTCTGCGGCCCCCCATGACACCCTCGACAACGCTCTGCTCTGCAATGATCTCTTTTGTCTCCTGTGCTCCGCTCTTTGCAGAATTTGGATGGATTTTGGATTTCTGTATTTGACAGGAGGCTGTGAGTCTGGAGTCAGTCTCTGTATGTCGATGATACAGCTCCCTTGACTGTGGACAGGTAGCCATAAAAACTTTTGCACGCCCTGGCTTGTAATGAAGATTTTTAAATACATTGTTGTTGCCGTTACAACCATAAACACCAGTGTATGCATATATCTACAAGTGCAGGGAAATACTGCATGCATAGTTTACAACAAGAAATCCTGCATGTGAGAGGGATTAGCTGAACTACTATAAGATATGTCAAACACTAAGAATTTGCTCATCTGATATACTTAAAATGTCAAGATGCCTCTTCGCAAGTGGAATATTTGACAATGTATGTGTGTAAGGTGACCTGGAAAATTAAATGCTTGCACAAGCAAGAATAAGACGTGGAAAGAAGCTTTTAGATATCCGGTCTCCGTGCATTGGAGATGGATGAGCTCTGTCATGGGGTAAGGGTTTGAGTCTTTATCCCCACAATCCCTTTGGCATAAAATTGAGCGTTTACTGATCTGATGATGAAATAGAATCCTTGCACAGAGAGGACCTTTTAGCTCCTCTACTCCGAGTGACGGAAAGCTCCAGAAAACGATGGCAGACGTCTCCAGCTGCAGTCCCATTGGCTGCTGAGCACCGCTTGTCTGCGTGCGATGCCACGGTGAAGATGACAGGTGTAACCCACATTCTGCATCTTGTCTAGTGTCTTTATGTCTCCGGCATTAGACATGCCACAGCATGGCGCTGTGTTTCAAAGGCGTGGATTATCATCTCAGAATGTCTCCCGACCCCCCCCCACATACTTTTTTTTACATTCATCAAAGAGATAATAAACACTGTCGACATGTTAAATAACCATTTATCCTCAGCTTTTCAGCAATTTGATTCTCCCAGCAGGAAAAGCGGGCATTGAGTGAACAAATGCAAGATAATGTCCTGTTGCTTTTGCTTTGTGATGAGTACAACTGTACTTCATAGGTGCTCCGTGTCCCACTCAAAGGCATTTCGTATTTACTAATCGCTGCTGAGTCAGAGGAGGAGCTGACAGGGATGTAAAGACACCGACCATAGGGGGGTTATGGTCTGATAACACCCCCTGTGACAGGAAATTATCTTATTGCTGCACAGCTGCCATCATGCTGCCGTCAGGAGGATCAACGCTCTCCTGCTTTACTTGGCCAAATCAAATCATGGTCAGCATTAAAGAGGAAATCATTGCACCATCAGCCTCCCTCACATGAGTAGCTGAGGAGAACCATAGGCTCGGTTCATCTGTTCTTTCTTTCTTTAGTTCGACATATTGGGAAAGATAGAATTTGTTCAGATGAGAGGACTAACACCACTTTCATTTCCGTAGGGTAACCGCAAGCATCTGGTTAGCTTAGAAAACAGCGGCTTTGGCTTTTTCCAAAGGTGAAAGTCCGCCTACAAACGTCTCTATCGCTCAGGCAATAGAGACTCCTCCTGCCAGTAAGTAGCAAAGTCTGGCATCCTCTCGATGATGACAAGACTCCAGGATGTTACTGCGCCCACCCAAGAAAAAGTTACATAACCATGTCTTACTTACACTTAGTTTTTGTACTGAATAAGCAAATAAGATATAATGTGTTAATTAGCAGAACTTTAGAGGGGCTGGTAGTCGGACTTTGTTATCCTTGGACGGAGTCAAGCTAGCTGTATCTCTATGTTTCAAGCGTTTGCTCTATGCTAAGCTAACGGGCTGCTGGCTTGATAGCTTGATATTTATTGGACAGAGACAAGGTTGGCATCAATCTTCCAGTCATGTAACTTTTGCAAAGACAGGAAAAAAGCAAAAATCTAAGTTCGAAAAACATTAATCCAAACTTTGGTGGTTTTACTTTGACAGTTCTGCTGCAGATTTTGAATTTTTATATATCTTTCAAGCATGATAAAAGACAATTATACAATGTATGCTGCGTTGTTCAGCCTCTTAGCTCCTCGTTAGACAACCATCCCAGAAAATCACTTTTCCTTTCCATGTCCATGGATGATGCAAATGGACTGTTTATCTGGCTAGTGCACAAACTGTTCCCGCGACCCTCGTATGTGCTGAGGATGATTTATGACCTGTCAAAAGTGAAGCATGCATCTGTACAGTATATACTGCAAGCGTCTTTCTGTAACTTGTCGTCTCCTAAGTACATAACAGTCAAGAGGTTTGTGTGTGGGCGAGCCTGTGAGCTCCCGGCCTTGGCAATCGTACAGTACTGTAGTAGCTGCCCACTGAGCAATACAGAACTGCATCTTCATGGTATTTAATTTCACAAATCCTTTTCCTTTTCCTTTCTCAGTTTTGATCTCTTTCCAAATGGCCATTCTTGGTCTCTTTCCCATTCATACTTTTTCTTTCTTCTCTCTTTTATCACGCTTTTTAATTTTTGTCCAATTCCCTTTCTCTCTCACGCAGCTCTCCAAGCAGATGCAAATGTTTCACGGAATAAAATATGAATAATTCATTTCCCAAAAGAAATGTCAGCCACTTAATTATACTTTCTAAACATTTATTTTTCTCCACTGTTCTCTGTTTCCTTGTCCGTAACGTTGGGTTTCATGGTCAAAGGATTTGGGTCATACAAATCAGTCTGACTTTAGTCGTACAAGTAAAAAAAAATGGGCATTACAAAAGGGGAGTAATGGATGTATTATTTTGTGATGTAATCAGGCCACAGCTGGTCAAGAGAGAGTGCGATTGGTCAGTGATCAATGTGGTGCATTCTGGTTAAAAAAGCAAGGAAATTCCCCTGTTCTTCACAAACACTAGCTGCCACTGCATAATAGAATGAGACAAGCTTGACATCAACCCAGCAAACACTGCAAAAAGCATAAATTTGCCCTGACATTAAATTTAAAATGTATTGACAATGGCTGCATCTTTGATTTGGTCTTGGTTATGCACTCAGAGAGCGGGTATTTCATGGAGCACCTCTGGGGCATGTCAACAGTCCTTGACTCAGCAGTGAAAGTTGTGTGGCAGACAGGGAGGAAAAGGGAATGTAACAGGGTTTATATTAATGCCATCAGTCAGGTTCCGACTAATGAGAACGGCTCTTACTGTAAGGCAGAATCAGACTTAAGCTCCTCAACTTGTTGACAGCTGTGTCCTTGGGTTGCCTGTATGGGAAACTCATGACTTAACCTCGACAAGGAGCCACAAAGTTTTTGCTATTGTTGGAAGGAACCTACATCTTTGTCGTGCTGGGGATTTTTTAAGGCCTTTTAGAATCAATCAACGCAGTATATTTAGCCCAAATAAGGAGAACACTTAAACTGCATGTTTTACTTGTTCCCTGACAGCATTAATCCATTTATTTCCCTCTTGGGAGGAAAGTCACAACTCTGTAAGTGCAAACATAGTCTTCCTCTGATGACTACTTACTGTATTTCCAAAGGTCCTGATTGGGGGATTGACGTGGGGGAACAAAAGATCTCTAGAGCCTCTACACCCTCAGAAAATCAGCTTTGGGCCTCTTATTAACTATTCCCCAAAGAGCCTTGTTTAATTGCCGAGTGTTAATTAGAGATTTAGAGGGGAGGGGCTGCAGCACCCCAATGCCATTTCCTTCTAAAGCCATTTGGGACAGGCATGCCATGACACGCGACTCTCCTGGGCATCCCTGATTTCATCACCAACTACCAACAACAAACAGAGCAGCACTCAGACATCCCACGCTGAATAATATTCATCATATAATAAAAAATTAAAATCTGGAAAACCTGAAAGGATCAGAGAGCTTCTATAAAGTGAGACATTATGGGCACATGTTAGCGACAATGAATGAGATTATGTCCTTTGTTTGGTGTTCTCATTCCCTTCTCTCTGTAATATATGCATTTCCACTGTAGAGGGCCATAGTGGCAGATAAGCAGCGGCTTACAGAGAGCTGGAGTGGCATGCATACCCTGTATGCACGGTCACATGTGCAGCCATCTTGTGGCCCCAATCTGGAGAGATGTAATTCTCTTTGTGTGATAATGGTTCTCAACATGCCCAAGACAAGAGGGAGGAATCCTTTGGGGAATTGGCAGATTTGGCAGATGCTTAACCCACTACAGCTCACAATGTTTTAGACCGGTTAATACACGAGTTCAATGTGGGGATGAGAGACCCCAACAGATTATTGAATAATACTACAGGAGTCTATAATAAAGGAAAATACTGGATCTCAAGTATTGAACCGAGGGAGATTTAACTGCTGTTGAGTAGGTTACAGTAGATCAAACTAGGGTTGGGACCGAAAATAACTGAAAGTAAAAACAAATCACTGTTGTACTTAACAGAATAAATGCATTAAGTATTCTTTACTAATAGATATCCAATGCTTACTTAATTTTATGTTTGACTAAAATGTTTTAACCATTTATCAAAATGCTAAAAAAAATAAGTAGTTTTGGGTTTTGAACTATCATTTGGACAAAACATGCGGTATGCACATTTAATCGTTGGAACTTTTACGATCCTCCCATTTTACACATTAACTATTAATCGTTAAATTAGAAAAATAATTGACCAAATAATCAAAATGAGTCAGTTGCTGCCCTATAAAATCTTACAATCTGACTTATTTTACAGGGTTTGAATCGAGCAACATTTTTCTGTCTGAACCCGGTCAGTAACCGAACCTGACCTGAACTCGACATGCATTCTGTTTTTTTTATGTCTGAACCCGACTTGAGCCCAGTGCATTTAATATAAACTGAAACACTAAGTTTGTGTTACCCTGTCAGAAAATTATTACCATGGTTACAGCTTGCCTCTTTACCCTGATTACACACATGTATAGTGTGTAGATGACCATAGAGGCAATGTTCAATGCACACAGATATGAAACAAAAAATAAAAACATATATCATATGTCATTTGCCGTTACCAAACCCGAACCCAGACATAATTAACACATTTTTATTTGACTTATTTGGTCATTCACATCCTGTCAGGTTCAGGTCGTATCCATGCTCTAGTCCAGGGTTGCCGTGCAGGCCAAAGATGTATAATGTAAAAAAACAAAAACATATATATATATGTATATACGATGGATGCTTACTTTTGGCCCTTGGCTCAACATTTAGTTTTGGATTTGGCCAAAAAGATTGGGGAACCCTGCTCCAGTCAGAGCACTTAAACTCAGCTCAACTAGCACTGAGTACAGAGTTCAAAATAGAGATATCAAAATCTGAATCGCTACTTGAAAATGTGACTAAAATCCCATAAATAGAGCAC
This sequence comes from Sparus aurata, assembly GCF_900880675.1. Classification (NCBI taxonomy): domain Eukaryota; kingdom Metazoa; phylum Chordata; class Actinopteri; order Spariformes; family Sparidae; genus Sparus; species Sparus aurata. The sequence continues at coordinate 34,074,288 of NC_044190.1, read as the reverse complement.
TCTGAAACCGGCCCTTTGCACCTCTAACACATGAGAGTCTCTGAGTAGAAAAAATGTAGCGCTCTCGCCACGTCCGGCTTCAACCTGTCTCTATTCCATTCAGATCTGACATGCACCCAAACGAATCCATGCAGTCTGATACATCGGGAACAAATAAGATTGCAAACAGGTGGAAAACACATCACATTTAATGTGCCTATTTACACCTACAGGCTCTGTTTACACACAGCAAAAGACAAGCATCAGGCGTATATCTTCAACAGAGTGATAATGAATCTAATAAAGCTATTTTTCATCTCAGTGGGGCCCCACATCCAACCCCTGGTATTTAGTGTGATTGTTGCGCTCTCTACTTTGTGTAACAGTTAACAGGCTGCCTGATTCCTATTTAAGAGTTCATTTAAGTCTGCTTGCAGGCTTCTGACAGCCCGGGCATTTATCACATGGTGCCACATTGTAATAGAATTCTATTCAGAAAAAATTATACTCTGGCTTTCTGATGATAATTTTCACCATCTTTGACGGCAGAGCCCCCCCCCTCCCCCCTTTCTTATTTCCCATCTGTACATTTCTAAGAGACCTTCATAGGCTAATTTTCATCATAGCCCCCTCCCCAGAGGGATTTCACAGCTTTGTTTCCCATCTAAATTTAACCTGTTACCTGGACATTATCACCTGTGCATGCCAACTGGACAGATGGCCTCTCATCTCGGCCATACATACCGCCATGTGTGTACGACAGATTCCACGCTCTACTTTTTACAGCTCATTTAAAGCAGATGAATACAGAAGCTCGTGCCACGTAATGACCAGCACGAGGCAGTTAAATGTGGTGATGGTGCTGCTCGGATCAGCGTTGATCTTCCTTCTTGTATTCTTTAAGACACTAAACAGTGATCAGTATCTACTCTCCATCCCACTGTGACATTATGGGTTGTGAATTTGTGTTGATGATTATTGAATGTATGAGTACAAGCTGGATTGAGGCAACTGCAACCTGCAACTGTAATACAGCTCTTAGCTAGCTAATGTTGAAGCATAACTATCAAAGCACATACCCGTGATCTATGGAGCTGTATAGCATCCATATTACAGATGAGGACCTCGCAATTCACGCTACTTCACAGACATCTGGTGTATGCAAATGCTGCAGTTTTGTAGTCTTGCTGACAGCATCTTTTGAATATCAACACGGAGGATATTTGGCTTCCGACAACACAAAAACTCCAAACTGCAAAGTGCACAAATCTATTTCTCAGCTCACCACCAGCCAACAGAACAAAGACTGGTGGTGGCATTTGCAGCACTGACTAATGACTCAAAATGTCTAATTCCTCATATTTCACAGCCTGCTACACATGTGTTGAGTCAGCACTGCAAATAAAGTATTAAAGGAGCATTTCTGAACACTGTGATGATGTTTAGAAAGCAACAAAGACCAAAAATGAAAAAATAAATAAATAAATACAAAAAACATTTTATGCTGTAGGTGAAGTTATTATTTTTCTCTTAATTTGATGGCACAAAAAACAAACAAACAAACACACAAGCAGACACTCTTTGTAATCTTGTTTGATCTGCTATTTAACAAATACACACTGGTTATGATGAGAATTAATGCTTCTCGATGCCCTTTGAGTTTCCACTCAGAGACTGAGTTTTTTATGTTTAGTTAGTTTTTGTTTTTTTTTAGTTTATTTGTTTATTCGGACATGTTAAAGACAAAATAATGTTGAATTACACCCATTGAAGTGCCCTGACAGGGAACCACACATTAGTATCAACACATGTACTGTTACTCAAATCAAATATAAGCGTGAAGGGAGAACTTTTCTTTCAATTTGGTATTTCAAAGCAGTAGACTTAACCTCTTCTTTTGGTAAGAGAATAAAGAATTATGCAAGAATTACAATGATTCACTGTTTGTTATCAAATATTTTATAATTACCTGATTTCTGTCATGTCACAATCCTCACATTGTGCATGATTCACTGAAGGCTTACAGTAGGAGGGTTACAGTAGTGACAGTAAGCCCACTATCACATCATCGCCTCGTTGCCTCTTTAAGAAACCCTTTAAGATTTTACATTCACTGACTGTAACAAATGAGACACCAGGGAACCTCTCACTGTAGCAGACAGGCATATAGAGGGTTGGGTGGTAACACATAACGTGACTGGGAATATTATGTTATTAGATTGCAAAACAAACAAACAAACAAACATAATAAACAATCTAGATTACATTTGAAGAAATGTTTAATCAAATTACAGTTAGCTTTATTACATTTCTGATTACATCTTTAAAATATGACAATTTAATTTGTTTTGGAACAGCTTCCCACACAGCACACCTGTAGTTTGTGTAACGAAAATTATGCAAATGCTGGATATGCAAAATGTTTTTGGTCTTTTTTTTTGCATTTACAATGTTTCAAATAATTGTGGAACTAAAATATCTGTGCCTTATTTTTAATTAAAAAAAATGTGTATGAAGTGCAAATTTTCAATATTTCATTTTGAAGTAATCTCTCTCTCTCTCTCTCTCTCTCTCTCTCTCTCTACATATATATATATATATATATATATATATATATATATATATATATATATATATATATATATAGTAGGACTGTCAAACGATCAATTTTTTTAATTGCGATTAATCGCATTTTGTCCATAGTTAACTTGCTATTAATCGCAAATTAATCGCAATATCTCTGGCACATTTTAATCTGTTCTAAATGTACATTAATGTATTTTTTTCATGTTCTTAATACTTTTAACAACATGAGAAAGGGCAAATATGCTTGCTTTATGAAAATGTTTATTCAACACTTCAAATCATGCAGGAAAATAAAATATATATATATATATATATATATATAAAATAAAAAATATCACCTTACCCTAAATGGCATCAAAACATGGAGATGTCTGCTTTTGGCGAGGGGGGGGGGGGCGGTGGGCTCTCTGCATCTGCCGTGTGTTTGGCTTGCAAATGATATTTGAGACTCGACGTACTTCAATGGTAACTCATTTCATGTCCACAGTACGTGCAGATAACTTTTGTCCTATCGTCCGAACCATCTAGCAGTGTTTTGAAAGTGAATTTGCCATTAATAAGTCCTTTCTTCATTTCCTTTCGCTTTCGCTTTTCAGTCCACCATGTTTTTACCGAAAGCCAACCCTGCTTCTTCTTTTTCTGATTCCCTTTCTTATTCTTCTGCCACCCTCTGGATCAAGACTACAGGTGCCATCGACGGCCGTAAATCATACAATGCGCGTTTCTTTTTTTTTTAATACCGAGCGTTAATCGCGTGTTGAAAAAATTAACGGCGTTAAGAGGATGTTGCGTTAACGCGTTATTAACTCATTAACTTTGACAGCCCTAATATATTGTAATCCAATGGATAACACTTCTAATTACAAATATTGCATATTGCTGTGTAATTTCCCTGCAGTAACTGACCCCACTTTACAGTATTCTGACCCCACCCCAGGCATATATAATGACTCGGTGTGTGATGTCAGGTTGGGCTGACTGGCTGCTGTGTCGCTGGTGTCTCACTTAGCAGATTTCTCCCCAGGCTGAGTCCCGGTGGACAGGAACAGCTGTCCCTGTCATGGCGGCCCAGTGGCCATCTGAAAACAGCCACCTGTCCTCTCAAAACTCCAGGGATTGACCAATGGATTGTCCACTTCTTGAGTGTGTGGATTATGGTATTAGTCTAACACTGAAAAGGCAGAGTGAAATCACCAGGAAGCATATCCCATTGTCACACAACTGATGCGGGGGGCCAATGACAAAAAGGTTTATGTCTTTGAAGGAAATAACCCTGATAAGCAGAAGGGAGGAGTGGGTATAGTAACAGTGTGGTAGAAATGACTACTATCTGGCTCCAACAGCCAGATGAGCACGTATTGACAGTGCAGCCAGAGAGTGCCTTATCAGCGAGGCATGTGGGAAGATAAATGAGAGAATCCGCGCTCTTTCAAATTAATTGCAGTCTGCAGTAATAACCTTTCTGCAGGCTGGCATCGTGGGAAGCTGTGGGAGCACAAGGGAGCCTTTTTTTTCTGGCTGGGGGATTCTTAAGGCGCCTTAGGGGGTGATCCCAGCAACGGCAGCAAATGGCTTCGGTAGTGCCTGCTGACTGGTGCTGAGACAGGCCAGCTGTTCAGTCTACTTGGCAGCGAGGCATCTGTAAAGCTGTGCAGCAGACGAGTGGAGAGCTCTTAGCTGGGAGATGGTCTGCTCCCCTTTCATTAGGCGGCTACTTAGATCAGCAGCATTAGCCGTGAACCGACTTGAATGTTTTACTTTTACGGAGTTTTCAGTTGGTGAGAATCTGGTGAACTAGTCTCTGTGTTACTCACCCCTAGATTTGTGAGGTGTTCATTTATCCATTGCGGCGTTTCTCCTTTTGAAGACCCATTACGTCAGCTAATCTGTTCCTCTGATCGTCTACCGGGGCCTTTCTCTCTGCCCTCTTTCCCTCCCGCTCTCCCCTCCCTCGTTCAGGTAGGGTCTGGTCTGTAGAGCCTCTGCCTTCATTCCCGCGGGGTCATCCTCCCTCGTCTCTTCCTCGCCACAGACAGTGGGCAATGTGGCAGCTTCGCAGCTCAGCTCATTATCGCCCACGCTGGGCCCACAGAGGGCATGGCACTGTGGAACATGACTTGGCCTTCGCAGCCAGCTGTCAGGGCTTTCCTTTCACTGAACCGGGCATGTTGGGGTTCCTGTCGCTTTATGGATGGTTCCACGGACAAAAACCCATCCGGCCAAAGATAAACAGCCAGTTTGCAGGAGCTGAGGAAACGTGAAGATGGAGCTCAGTATGTCCTATCTTCTAGTAATTGTGCTTTCTGTATCTGTTGTGGTCTATCTCTCTGAAAAAAAAGGCTCTGGCTTCTTTGTAGTTATTTAAACCAATCACAGTCATCATGGAAAATAGGGTCAGGAGGAAGCTGTTTTTCTATTCCATGCACACGAGGAGGCCAGTCTTGCGTTAAAATGGCTAAATCCTTGCAAAAGAGGGGGTCACAGCTGCTAGCTTGTTTAGCTATCAGGTGTGTGTTTGGGTAACTTGCCATGTTCAGCATGTAGGCCGCAAAGCTCAGAGGCTCTTGCTGTTTCTACTGTAGAGATCAGGATATCGAAAATGGTAACAAGCAGATAGTAGAAAGGAGACGAATGTTGACTGAAATAGTCCGCCAATTGCATTCTTTGATGGTTGTAGCTCAGTAGTAGAGCGGGGCGTCCAGCAATTGGAAGGTCGTTGGTTCCATTCCCAAATATTCTTGAGCAAGATACTGAACCCCTAACGCTCCTGATGAGCAGGTCGGCACCTTGCATGACAACCTTTGCCATCAGTGTATGAACGTGTGCATGCATGGATGATTGCGACAAGTGTTGTAAAGTGCTACAGAAATGCAAGTCCATTTATCATTTATACCAACAGTGTACATCTAGTGAGTTAGGCTAGTTGCAGCGGAAAGAAAATGATCAATCAAGTGTTCCCTCGTCTTCAGAATGTTCCCGTTCTAACACTATTGTAGATAAACCAACTTTTAATTGTTTATCTACAATAGCCCTTTGATTAAGCTGAAAAATTAACACATGAAAAAAGGGCAATTTGTTTTAGCATTCAAGTGCTGCTATGCTGAAACTTCCTCTCTGACTGGGGAGAATAAAGTCCATAAATATGACAAGAAAAAACAGAAACAGATAATATTTTAAATTTCCCTTCAGAACTTGCCTGAGAATCATCCTGTTTTTAAGTTTTCTTTGGTACCAAAGTCATCCGGTGATATTTGTTTATACATCCATGAGCTGATTAGAAAAAGGAGCTGCTAATTCAGGATACTTTTTTTTTTTGTTTTTAAAGTTGTAAACAAATAGAGGCTAAAGTTGTAGCCATTGCAACATCATACTTCCTATTTATGTCCCAAAAATGTTTGTGGGAACCACTGAAAAAAAAAAAAAAAAGCACTCCCATTTGACTATTTAATAGTGCCACAAAGACGTTTTGGGGTAGACACCCATCTTCAATATACACATGTAAGGAAATTATAGATGACTGGATGTTTGACTATCACAGACTTGAAATAAACCAATTAATAATAATAATAATAATAATGATACTTCCCTCTTGCACTAATCTACTATTTTTTAAATAGAATAGACTGAGTCTAATGGTGCTTGTTTTCCCTCTTTGGGAGAGTTATGATGTCAGTGTGTTTTTAGTGGCTGTACAAACCTTAAAGAAATTGAATTTTGGGCTGAACCGCCGCAATAAATGACAAAATAAAAGCAAGCTCTACGCTGAGGATGGGCCAGCATCCTCCCTGTACCACCACCGTCCTCTCTTCAACATAAATCACGACAACAACTGCTGTCAGCAGCGCGTCATCTTGACTCACCTTCTCCTGGTACTGCCGTCGAGACGAGTCTAGAGATTGGATTAGCGCGGTGGCGTGGCCCACAAACATGGCGTAGCAGGTAGCGCCCACAATCATGCTGAGGATGGTCAGCCACACGTCTGTCATGCCCACCGGGGGGTACATGCCATACCCAATACACAGCATGTGGCTCATAGCTTTGAAAAGTGCGTAGGAGTACTGCTGTCCCCATGTGTCATTCTGCATGAAACAGAGGAGATGGGGTGAGTCAGGGTGAGTCCATTGGAACACTTTCTATCTTGCTCACTCTCTCTCTCTCTCTCATCAGGGTGTTGATGGCACATTAAAGGTCAATGAGCACCCTGACAGCTCGCACACACACACACGCACACATCCAATTACTTAAGACAAAACTAATGGCAGATGTCCACTTCAAACTGTCTTGGTCGAATGCAGGGCAGCTGGCAGGGTAAAACATACTTTTCAATATGCAAAACATTTGGAGCAAGCAGACATTTGGGCGAGAGCCTAAAACAGAGCCCTGAGAATGGGCGGATGGAGCGTGAGACACTGGAGGCTTGCATGACAGTAAGTAGGTCAGCTATTTAGAAAAATGTGATTTCTCTGTGAGTTTTCTCATTTGTAGATAAATTGCCCCCTTTTTTCCCTTTAGATCCCGGTGGTAGTTCATGGCAAATCAATATCAACTCTCTCCTGGGGGTGACATGTCCAAATTGCTTTCAAACTCATTTCCACGGCGGAAAAAGCCGAGAGAGATAGCAATTTTATTAGTGCCCTCCTGAAAAAAAGGTAAGGAGCGATGACCCAGCGCGATAATGGGACAGCTACTGTAAAAGAAGACGAAAAATGTCCCGTAATGATTCTAATCAGAGCCGAACCAACCGTGACTGAGTCAATACTAACAAACTCTTCGTCTACCAGGTGATGTGGGCCGAACATGAGGCGCTTTCCAATCCGAGAGGCGCCTGCCTGCGAGGCTTGAATTAATTCAGAAAGATATATTTGTTATTCTGTCACACTGAGAGCCATTCTTCTACGTAATGCAATTAATTAGACAGTGTTTACTGTCGGAAACACAACAAACTCCATTTTGATGTTAATGAGAGGCTACATCCCTCACACAGGATTTGAAACTAAGTACATTATGAGTGCTCTTCCTCACATCTCAGGGCCTCTGCACTCCTAGATGCAAAAACGGCAGTCTTTTTTAGGGAGGTGGGGTGGAGGGCAGAAATCTGCTGAGGCAACCTCTGTGGAAGTTTTGAACTGCATGAAATCATCCTGTGACAAGGCATTTGGCATGTGAGCGCATGTTGCAGAGGTATTAAAACATTGAGGAAAATCAAGACTGTTTATAAAGGTTTCAGCAGCAGTTAGTGGAGGTAAAAGTAGGGTTTGTTATCAAGAACACTTTGAGGCAATAATTCAGGAAAATATGCAAAATACGCAAATATTTAATTGCATTTTGGACTACTTAAATCTGACTCTTACTCTTTTGGCTTTGTGTATACAGCTTGTTTTTCACAATAAAACCCAAAGATGAATACAGCATTCATGTCCTTCTTTTCACTGCTGCGGAATAAGACATCAAATCAAATCTTAATCTCTGCATATTGTACTGTTCCTTAAGACAGTTTACATTATGTCAGCCTTACGTAACTTAAGATAATCCCCTTGCAGCTCGCCTCCATGCGTATTGAACCAGTGGTAAAATGCATCTTTCATGGCCGAGAAGGGAATAGAAATTTAAAAATGGAAGAGGAAATGGTGACGTTCTCGAGTCCGTATCTTTAGTCCTAATCCATTTTAACTGGTTAAACTGGAGGGTTGATCAACCAGTTGCTGGTTTGAGCTGCTGTCCCTGAGCAGGACCACCTCGCCTGATGACTGTGCGTATCCGTGCACAGACAGGTATGGAGAACAAAGCTAAAATTAGCTAAAGTGTGAAACATCTCAAGGGACAGTGGTTTGCAACATCTGTCGTTTCTTATGATTAAATATAACAAGTGAGCATGTCAGGGAGGCAGCGAGGCATGATGAACCAAATACATCATACCTTGAGCGATGTGAGTACTCATGTGACATCCGCTCTGGCACGGAGAGCTGAACATACAGCTGACTGGAAGCTGGTTTATGTAAAAGACCTGAATATGTTGTTTTGTTGTCAGCTACTATTTCTTATCAGTCTCTAACTATCTTATCTTATCTACTCGCTTGTATTTGTATTTGCTTTTGTTTTTACGGGCTTTTAAAGGCAATTTTAATGTATCTCTACGTTCCTGTAACACACTTTTGTGCTTTTGTTCTATGTCTGAATGATGCTGCATAAATAAATTTGCCTTATTTTTTATATTTGCCTAAATGATTTAAAAAAATAAATTAAAAAAATGTTCTGCTGGAGCTACTAGCTGCTCTTAGCTCATTAGCTCAGTTAGCCATGCAGCTAGTGGTCCTAAGCTGACTCTGAGTCAATGCAAACTAGAAGCTTTGAGTAAGAAACAGGCTCAGCAGCCTCTTTCTTTGACATAATATCAAAACTTCAGAAATTTATTCAAATCCTGCTAATAATTTGTGTTAATTTTTGAATGTTTTAAACTTAGATTTTTTTTTACATGAATCTTACATATTGCACCTTTAAGACTGTAATTTCCTCACATTCTTTTAATCATCTTAATATGAAAGTACCTTTAATTATCAATTTCGAATGAAATGATTTAACATTTTTCTACAAAGGGCACTGTGACAAAGACAGTTATTTTTTCAGTTTTTCACTGGATTTACCTGCCATCAAGCCCAACCATCACCCTATTGTCGCTTACATCACCGTAAGTTAGGGTACCGCTCTCCACAGCTGCAGTCCTTAAGGGTTAAATAAATGTTGATTTATTGGTATGTTACACTGAGAAGAGAAACATTCTCTGGTGTCAGATCCCCTACCACAAACCCCGACGGTAACTCGTAATCCTCTTTTATAACGCACAAAGTTAACATGAGGCCATCAGCTGCGGGTGATTCAGACTCGCACATCAGGTGTGACACAGTCCGCTTCCATAAGCAAATAAGAGAGATCTCTGTAATGATTCAGGCTTTAACAGAGACTCTACGCTAGCAGCTGTTTTAACAATACAGCAAAATTAAAGCACAGCATGAGCGCTCGCTGGAAACTGTCAATATTCAACCGATATTGAATAAGGGCCGTCTGTCGTCTGCGGGAAAATCAATGTTCCCTGCACAGCCTAAGTGTCTCTCTCCTTTCACAATAAGGACAGATGTCAAGAGCTCCAAATAAATAAAAATAATGAGCAAATTGAATAAATGCGGGCAAATGCGGCAGATAAATATATTCGATTTAGGGCTCAAAATGACAGATACGCGAGGCAATCTTTCCCAGGATGCTAAAGGGTTTTAGTACAGTAATTACTGAGGCTGATGGATGAGATAAGACAGGGCATAATCTGATTCGAACAGGCAGGAGGGCTCTGCGCAGAAGAAGCACTTACCACCATCTTATTTTTGGACACCCAGCAGTCGGCGGGGAAGTCCTGCAGCATGGGCACCAGGAACTGCAGGCAGCCGTCCCAGTGACACAGCAGCAGCATCATGCCGATCAGGTTGACTATCCTCACCATGGCGCTGGCGAGGTCATAGGTCATGTGGAAGATCTGAGGGGTGGGAGAGGAAGGAAGCAGGAAATGTGGTTAGGGTGGGATGACTCAAAGCGCTGGTGGTCAAATCCCTAAAATCTCTCTAGATTGCAAAACAAAGACACACACACACACACGTCCTCAGGGGAGATTTTCCTCCTCCACAAGCAGTTCAACGACTTCTGGGTCTTTTTCTTTGATCACGTCATGCACAAGCTTTCTGGTTTAGGAATTAGACAACAATCTACATGGCCTGTGTAAGCCTTAGCTTGTTTTTACATCGCCAACAGTTGAGCTGGTGGATGCAGATGTTGCTGTTCCGAGAACGGTCCGCTGGGGATGGTCAGCAGTCTGGGACCAGAGCTTTACCTCCCCGGCTGCTGATTCGCTCTTATCGCCAGCCGCTCAGCCAAACACAATAATGGTGCGAGGGTGGAGGTGGCTGCGCTCCTGGGGTGAGAGCGTTCGCAGGCTTGGTTTGTTAATCCTAATGATAAATATACTCATAAGGCGCTCCAGGACTTCTTGGCTGGTGTAGATTTTAATGGCCTCAACAATTCAAAGCCTCTTAATCCCATAGAAGACCACGGTGTGCACTGCTAACCACTCCACGCCTTATTAAAATCCACTCAGTGCCTTTTAAGGGCCTGTGACTGAAAGGGGATATTCCATCTTTACTTTGTTTTTCAGCAGTAGGTGATGAGGAGGAAGATGAACATATTTGTCGCCCTCATCTTAAGTTCCTAATGCACTTGGCTTGTTTGTTTTGTTTTGTTTTTTCCATCTGAACGCACGCGTGTGTGTAGCTGTGTGTTTTTTCCTGTGTGCGTGTTAAGAAGGAGGCTGGCAGGGACTAGAGCGGTGTTTGTCCAGGACAGTGTGGGTGCTGCTGCACCATCAAATCACATCAATTTCGCTCCGTCAACAGGCTAGCATGAAGCCAGAGGTATGCCCAGGAAAATGTGGCCGGGCGAGGAGCGGAGCCAGGCTCCGTCTCAGGGTGGATGGAGACATCCCGACTCACGCACTCTCTGTCCGTCCACACAAAGATTACACGCCGAAACTCAGCGTGTCTCTCTCCGACTCTGTCCCTTCCCTTCTTTCTGTGGGCTCTTGTTCAAAATGTTTAGCCTTGGGCACTTTCACATCATCACCTAAGCTGAATCATTCGCCCAGCTGCACCTTTTCTTGCTCAACCCACCAAATCCCCCTAATTTCCTCCACGTCTGTTCACAGCAGCACGTCAAACGTTGGGCTGCTGTTTGTGTTTTTTCGCAGCCCGTCTGCTTCTTTAAACACAGCGATAAATAAGTCACGATATCTAATATGCAATGTTGTGTGATGTCGGAATTTCCGGCTGGAACCGTAATGGCGTTCCATAGCATTAAAGTGTTAAGTTCACTCTGTGGCGGATGAATAAATCATGAGGTGCCCCTTTCCATCTCCCACATTGAGCCTGATATATTTTTCATTCGTGAAATCGTATTTCCAGACAGGAAAAGGGAAGATTTATAAAACAGAGGCTGCTTTTATATCTAGGAAAACTTGCCAAATATAGCAATTTGTGAGACATTAAGCATGAACACATATATGAAGCATAAACGCAGATAGATCACTGTTTACATTTTAGATGATCATTTCTAAATTAGTTCCTTGAGATGTTGGCATAATTGCCGTCGCAATTTTACATTCACCCTCAGGCTGTTTGCAAGACAAGGCTGCATATTTTGTCACAGGAAAAGATAAAGCTGTACTCCTGCCTCCTCGAGCATTAAGCTACGTTAAAGAAGAATTCAGGTTTGAATGAAGAAAGTATAAAATATCAAATCACAGAATGGATTTTTTTCAACAATTTCTTTTTTTTTCACTGCACAGATTTTACTCTACTTTACTCTTTACTACACAGAAAACAACATTATCTAGCTTGTACCTGATGATGTCATAGTGGGAATTAACCAAAGCAGAAGGGATCTCTGATGAGTTGCATTGTGGGAAATGTAGGACTTATTTTTGAGCATGTCAAAAGTCAGGATTTCCCACCATCTACCGCATTGTTTTTCTTTTTCAAATGTATTATTTGTCATTGTGAATCCAAAACCCTTACAGATGTTATTTACAGAATATGGCCAAATTCAATAAAGATGGCTTCAAAACAATCGGTGGCAGTATATCACCAGAGATAGCGACAACTGCTGCTCTTTGCTAGCAATCTAGCTAATTCTAGCCATATCTCACAAATTGCTCCTTTAAGTAAATACAATACTAAATTGGTGGATTATCACTTGAACAAGTAAAAGTAAAAGTAAAGGTAAAAACACCATTTTTACTTTTGAGTTTAATAAACAGGTACTGATACTCTATCATCCCAAATACTGCACCACGCCGGCTCATTTTGCAATGAAACTCTTCTTATGGAGTATGAAATGATCTACTGTCCTTGAACCTTTCAATACACTGAATACTATCAAGCTCTCTACAGTGTCAGTGTATTTCTGAAGCAGGATAAATTCCCTTCTTTATCTCGTGGCGCCGCCTGAATGACTCATTACTGTTCAACAATAACTCCTGCTACGTTCCTACTATAGATGTGCCCTCAAAAGACCTCTGGCACTTAAACACTGAGCGCAGAATAAAGCCTGCGAGAACTGTCACAGGTAATGCCATGCAAATCTCCAGTTTGTAACCCAAACTCTACTGTCACTGGAGGAAGGTGATTCCCCTATCTCCCCTTACAGCTGCAATCAATTCAAATACACCCCCGTGCCAGGCAGGAACAGACTTTCCAGTTACGAAAAATTGTTCCTGAGATTGCTTCTGTTAGAAGGTTGGATCATTATTAAAGGATCATTATACTGCGGCGCAGGAACGAGGCTTCTGTAGCTCCCCTCCTTTTATTTTCTGCCGCCTCATGTAAATGATAAAATAGCCACATGCGGCAGAACGTCTGTGCATGTTTAACCAAGAAACATGCTGCGCTGTAAACATGGACACACATCTAAACGCAAACACACACGCGCTCTGTTTGCGCACACGGCGTCCCACAACACGGCGTGTTACATGGGGGATGATGGATTGCGGACCACTTTCTGTTAATTGATAGGGACGCAGAGTGAGCCTGGCAGTATTAGCATCAGCATAAACACGAGAGCGGTGATTGATGAGGGCACGGAGACACAACACAACGCTTTCTTACGGGGTCTCGTTGTTACTCTCTTGTTACTACCCTCATTAGGCCTCTCCATATGAGAGGCCATGCAGATATATCCCCTGGCCTTTTTTTTATTAAAATTAAAAGCATTCGTTAGATCACGTGACGTACGGGAAGTCAGTGCCGATGGAGTGGTTTCATAAACGCAACTAATGAAACAGCAGCGACATGGCTGTAAGCACTTGTGATGAAGGCAGTTTTTTTTTTTTCTGTAAATGGTTTGCCTCGTCGTGCGGAGAGGCACTTCAACCACAGTCGGTATTAAAGGCAAACAATATAAAGGAAATTAAACATTGATGATGAACTTCATTACTACTTCACTTCACTATCAGGGCTGATATCAGGGATTTTATTATGTCAGATTGTCAATAACACGGGTGGATTTAATATTGTGTTACTTTGGTGTCAGATGCAGCTTCCTCTCGCACAATGTCCCGCCCACAACAATGACGACTGGTTAAATGTCAGTAACAGCCTATAAACACTGAATAATTCTGAGTGTGCTTATCAGATCCAAATATCGGTTATCAGTCTCCTTGATTTTCTAATAATATATATATGGGCCCTGAAAAAGCCACATCGGTCGAACCCTCATAAAGTAAAAATGTACTTTAAGTTCTCAGCATTTTACTCTTATATCTGATGTTTTTGTGTTAATATGACAGATGCATTCATGCGTGTGTTGCATTTTACTGCTGTAGTTGTTTAAGGTTGAGCTAATTAACTAACTACTCTACTACAATGCCTCATATTCTTTGAGGTCATCAAATGTTTGTTGCAAGAAACAGGGATCTATATATGTCAACTCTTTTTTTTGCAAACTACTATAGAATTTATTTTAAATGTTAATACAGAGCCATTGAGTTACAGAACTAAATAACAAATAAGTTATCTTTTTAGAGCGAGCATTAAAAGTGCAGCACACAATTTTCTCTAAATCTTAACTGCGGAACGGCGTCGTTGCTTTAATGTGATTCTCCACAAACAACTTGCAACTCACGCTGAACATTTTCTGTGTATTCTCCAAATGCTGTGCTAACTTGTTCAGCGGCTAATATTCAGAGGCTAATATTTTCAGAGGCTAATATTTTGAGACACACAACACACTGCGGTTTCTCCTCCTTACCCACTGGTGAAGCTGAGGGTGAGAAGTGCCTCAAATTTCAGTACAGTACTTGGGTAAATCGCCATTTCACCACTGACTTTAACTATGCTACGACTACATATGCAGTCAGTGCAACTCCACCACTTTTTAACACAAACTTTCTTTTCTAAACTACTACTTATATAAGCGATAGACCAAAGACATTCGCTCACAGTGTCGCTCAGACAAATACAACTAGTAAATACAGTTGGATGAACATGACAGGGGTCAAACACAGGCCTACGTGCTAAAGTCGTTTCCTAATCCGTATCCTTGTGAGTTAGCGATCTGGCCCAGACAGGCACCGAGCGGATGAAGGCAGCTGCCGAGTCATCTCAAACAGATGGAGTGAGAAGAGCGTGATCCAGGTGAGAGAATAGATGCATATGTCCCACGGTGCTGATGGTAGCTGCCCAGACACAGTCCACGCAGCTCTCTATACCGAGGCATCTGGTGTCTGCTGCTCGCGCCCGCTAATGATGATGAATGTTTGGCGTGACGGCGTCTCGACACATAAGAGAAAACAAAATTCGTCACTCGTTGCTGTTTTTTCCCCGATGCCATTTTTGCTGAGCGGACGACAACACGTGTCCCTTCACCTGAAATCTCCGCTGTTTGCTTTAGGGTTTCACTGCTACGCCCAACGTGGTAAGGTTTATTTGAAAAATGTGTTTGATTTACTTTAATTGGTTTCCATTATTCACTTCATGATTCAATTGTAAAAGTTATTTATTTGATAATTAAGAAATTGTTTCCTTTCGTCACACAGTTTTGGTTGTAGCTCAGTCCGGAAATCATCAACTTGGCAGCTCTCCAATTAAATAATGTATTTAACTGTGTTTAATAGTCTAATAGAGTTAGTCATTCAGTGATAATCATTTAGTATTCTTGTGGATTCAGCATCAATTTTATTTCAAGTACTGAAAGACAGAGTTTCAGACACATATGCAACATAAGAACATTACATTTTAAATACTGTCTCTGAGTTTTAGCTTCACTCAAATGTAATTTTCCCACATTCAATCTTGTCATTTTACAAACACAAATCAATAATTTATGATGGCTGTACTAGTTATGTAAATGTTTTCTGTCCTTACTCTATAAACAGTGCTTCTCTTTACTATGTTTACTCATGTGTTAATTGCCATGTGCATGCATCTTGCTCCTGTGTTTGGGTGAGACATGATCTCCCGATGATGAGTAATGAAGTTTATCAACAGAATCAATCCATGCGTGTCACTGTGTTATTTTAATCATCCACGATGATGATGGCAGATTCCCGGAGCAGGCTGCGTGGGCAGGGGGTTAGATTTCTCACTATAAATGCCTTCGACCAAAATGTCATGCTCATGCATGCTGTCATGGTGGACGGAGCGCACGTGGAGAATGAGAAGTAGGCCTGGGAGGGGACCACTGGGAACACCCTTCCATCATCCGTCTGAACAGGCCTGGAGGGCTCGGATCACAAAAACCACTCTCGCTCTGCTCCCTACCAAGACGCGCCATTGGGTTTGTGCAGGATTACACATTTCTGTGTAATAGTTTTTTAAGCAAATCCACTGTGGGTATTGATATCACACGAGGCTTATTCAGAGCGTTGAGGACCTGTCACTGTTGCCGGCGAGCCTCATTGTGCACTCAATAATAGCCCATTAAATCTATTCTTCCTGCTTTTCTTATCTCTGAAAGACCAGTCCTCAACCAAGGTAATGGGTCAGTGAGTGGGGGGCTGATTAGCTGATTTACCTTATTTAAATATTTTTGTATAGATTTACTGGGTGGAAATGAAAGGCGCCTCGCTCCTTCTCGGGACCCGCGGGGCAGCCACGCTGCTAACTTTTATCACAGCGCCTGAGCATTCACTGACAGCACACAGCCACTTGGCCAGGCAGAGCCATACATTTTAACAATCCAAGATGCCAGTACTAAAGAGATGGACGTAATCAACAAACACAGGTGTCTGGCTTAAGTTCCTACACAACTTTACTTAGGTTCCTCTTTGTTTTTAAAACTCCCTACCCCCACTCCAGTAAAACCTCAGCTCTCGTCTCATAAAGTCATCTCCATCCAAGCTACAAAAGCGACGTTTACTGGGCTGGCCAGTCAGGACGGTTGTGTTGGAGGCATCCTGCATGATGGGAAGAAGCCCTCAGAGCTTAGTCATTAGTGCATTGCCTTGAATCTGATTTAACAGGATGACTAATCTCATCCAAGTCACTGGTTCGTCAACAGGAGACAACTCCAATGAGGAGAATATCCGGTCACAGTCTTTTATCCAGATGAAAAGTGACAAGAGGAAGCTGACAAGAAGGGAGATGGTGGAGACGCCATAACGGCAGTCTGCTCCGTGTGTGTGTGTGTGCAATGTGATTGATATCTGCACACCATGTTGAATGTCATGATGCATGGCCCTGTTACCATTGGCGCATGGCCACCGCCTCCAAAAACCTCCTTGTTTGTAAACAACATTCTGCCAACATGGCGGCGGGTTGTAAAAAAGAAACGCTCTTAAAATTCAGAGTGTTTGGAGGGGAAATGGAAGCAATCAGAGCTAATTTATGACAGCTGTGATAAAAAAGGACAGAGAAGAAGGAGATTCATGAGCTGGTGGGGGATCGTTGGTTTAGTTATGCAAATAGAAACTGATGGTGCTAGAGGAGTTCAGATTAGAGTATTTTCATTTTTTTTTATACTGTGGATATGCTGTGTAGTTTAATCTCCATCATAATGTTTTTGTTGATTACATTTTGTTTTAATAATCTGAATCTGCAAAGTAGCAATTTATTAGGCCTATAGCTTTTAAATAAATGCAGTGATGTACATTGTTCTTGACCAGTCTGGTGTAAAGTTATGTATCACTCCTGGAGCTGTTCTCGCATTCAAAACCACATCACTGAGTTGGAATATCTTTGATGCTGCTTTGACCCAAAATCCCCTCTGTTGTCTTCCGGGAAGCCCCCGCTGGGGCAGTTTAGGGGCCAAGCATCACACTCAAGGACACTTCAACAATTTGTGGTCTTGCGGCAACATGTCTGAGACTCAGGCTACCGCAGCAGCACAGTGTGGTCGCATAAAGATGTTATAGGCCATGCAGACAAAGCCTGCATAAACATACATATTACAACAAATGGACGTATACTGATTGCAATCCAATCTGCTATTAACCATTTGCCATTGAATATGTATGTGTGCATGTGAGATATGACCTACTTTCTCGACCTGTCGAACAGTTTCATAAAAACAAAGCGAAGGGAATTCTGAAGATATTTGATTTTTTTCACATCAGTAGATTCAGCACCTTAATGCCCTCCGGGCACGTTGTTATTTCACTTATAAAATACTGACGCAATGACTGACGGTGATGCTACATGCTGGAGTTAGCTAACTGTCCCCAAAGGGATTATGAAATAGTTTTGTGACGTGTTGGACTGGCCTGTTGCTGTGAAAGTGCAGGTCACATGGGTGCAATTTTTTTCCATTTTGAGCGAGGGTGTGAAGCAGCACATGATTATCTTACTCACCTTTTCACAAAGGTTTCTATAGGGTCTCTGTGGTAAGTACACCATTATGATTTCATGCATCTATTTTGGACAGCTTCAAAACAGATATCGTCTCAAATCCTCGCCTGTAGTCCCTCGCTTTCCTGCTTTTGGTATTATTTGCTTCTCCATCTCTTTAGTACACATGTTTTCTTCCTTTATCTCATTCCGAAATTCCTAAAAAGCTTTACTCACTGCAGCGAGAACACTAGAAAAGATTCTAATTTTAAAATGTGCTCCCAACAGTATTGCTCCACACGGCATTAATCTATGCAGCGCAGTTCACTGAGCTGAATTCAACACTCCCCGGAAGAAGTGTCCTCTGCGTGACTTCTTACTGGGGGAGGAAATGAAACTCAAACAATAACAAACCAAATGAATTTGTGCAGCACTATAAAGTAAAATAAATCGGCTTTGCCTTTTTGGAGGACATCGGGACCTCACAGGTCTGCAGCTCCTGCCGTGTCAGAGCGCCATATTTAGAGTGTCAAGCGACGCTGAATGGCATTCAGTGGTGTTACAGGGGCAAAAAATTGCGCTGTGTCATGGATCACAAGGACCCTGCATACGTGTGCCTGAATGTGCTGTGAAAACCAGCAGAAATAACCCTTTTTTTGTTTTATTTTACAGTGCAACACTGTAAAAATAACGACAGAATACAACTTTTTCGTGGATTACTGTGTAGTTACAAGCTTAAGGAGAACGCAAGTGGACCAAAGTAAGGTCAATGTGAAGTGTGACCACGATATTCAAATGGCGATGAGATATATACGCGTCGTCTGAAGTGTAGCTGTCGATAGGAAAAGTCAAAAAGTCAGTCAGGTGGTGAGATCCCTGCGACAAGTTATTCTGCAGTGACAGATGACATTTCTGTGAGGTTGCATCTGGAGTACTCTGGCGCTGAGGCAAAGCTGGCCTTTCACTCTGTCTGCCTAGCGAGCATTCATCAGCAAACCCGACACACACTAGCTCTTACACAGACACACACACATACCGGCCACACGGGCATAAAACATGTAAATGGCAGCTGGCTTCGCTCGTGTATTGTCCCTTCTCTTTGTCGTATTGTTTAGGTGGGTTTGAGACTTTATATGCTCGTTCAGCAGGTCTTCTTTCCTTCCATCCTTCCTTCCTTCCTTCCACTCATTTCATCATCCTCTACCGTTGTCCCCTTTCTTGCACATGTGGCAGCTCGCTGTCAGCGTGTCCACTTCAAATGACGACTGGCCTCATACACCGCATGTATCCCTGCCTTCATTCTGGCCTCAGAAGTACAGCAGCAGACATGCATGGCAGCACAGGGTGGCAAAGGGAGTCTCCCCCAGTGAATCATTTGAACTTTTCCTCTCTTTGAAATGGCATCACAGAGACCCTGCATGATTAATGTCAGCACACTTATATACACTGTTCTATCCAGCTGAATATTTGAAAACTTTTCGTGAATGCCCCTGGGCAGGTCTGGGGATGTTTGATTGGCAATCAGCTTGCTATTCAACCTTTCCAATTGTCCATGTAATGCCACGCACTCAGGTGAGCACACACACCCACCATCTAGCTGAGTGGCGCTGTGTCCAAACAAGCTAATTAATGGATATCAATGCAGTGTACTAAGTATGTGAATGTCAAATTAGGGCAGAAGTTCACACTAAAAGAAAATGACCATGCACTCGTCGTGCCACCTTGAGCAGTCCACTGTGTGTGCTCTCTAAAATACTCTAATTCAAAGCACAATACACACACAAACAATACAAAACACACAGCAGAGCCAAAGCCCTAATTTATGAAAATGTTCCTTATTCTCTGATCAAACAAAATTATGTGCCTTTCATAAATGGAATTAAAGGACTTTAATCAGTGGTGCCACAAAGAGAGACACATAACTAGAGACTCACATTGAAATTATTGTTTTGATCACTGTGATTGTTTTGATGAAGGCAAACGGCACTTTACTTCAGTAACACTGAAGCCGAATGAGGCTCTTTGGTAAGGAGCTGTATCAAAAAAAACCCCACAACGAATAAATTTGCCCTGTGTGCCTTTGTTGATCCTATAAGGGTCTTTTTTCATTGGCCACGGTGTGTCTAACCGTGCCATGCTGATTAGCGTTTCCATTACCGGTTTAACAGAGCTGTGCCACGCCGAGCCATGTGTGCTTCCAAGCTGGGCTGCAGTGACAGCTCGCAAGTACTTTCAGATACCTGCTTTATTTTCTTTTTTCATCGTGTTCACTTTCAGCTATTCCAGGAGTGTAAAAGAGGAAACAGACAAGTTTTCCTACCCTAGAGTTGCCAGGTGGTATTGTTGTGGGCACCATTGTTGCAAAGACAACTGCATTGTTTCCGTTTTCCTCAAAATCGCCAGTTAACCTTCCTTTTCTTGGGTGACCACGTGTCCGGTGGCAAACACGGCTGTATGGTTATAGCGAGGTTTATAGGTAACCATTGTAAACCCTGATTGTTACATTACTACGTATCCATTACACTGTGCAAGCAACATTTACTCCATAAAGATACCTTGAAGCAGAAAACTTGTCCATTGCCGGTTTCCAATGACAACATAACATTTCCTGACTGTGCTGCTTCAAAAGCTGTTTAAATATCTCAATAATGAAGGACTTTGATTGGGAACAATTTCTAGGAAATTAAACATTTATAACTGTACTAGAGGAGCTTTGTTAACAGCTATTGCTCAATAATAGTGCAGGGAAGTATTTACAGCCACACTGACAACCACTATTTAAGACAAGAATGTCATCAGTTAAAGTAACACCTTCAAGCAGGTGGCCCTGTTATAGCGAAACTGCGAATCCCTGCCGTTGGGCTGACATGCCTAGTCAAACCGAGTCAAGCCGAGCAAGCACAGGTGTTTGGAAAAACCCCAATTGTAGACTGAGACTAATCTTTTTAAACGTGTTTTTCTACATGTGAATATTGTCACCATCACAAGCAAAATTTAATTGGAAAACATGAGCAAAGTAAATTGTTAGTTATTTGAAGTACTGATTGGGTGAAATGTATCCGGACAGTACTGGGTAATAACACACATAGACTTTAGCACATTTGAATTTCAATGTGCTATGAGACGTACAAACTGTTTACAAGAAGTGCAAGGTCCGTCTATCCCACAAAATGTTTTTTTCTGAGCCAGGAGGTACACAAGCTGACTCGTAACTGAAAATGTAGACCCCTGACATCGACAACAGTATGAGCTGCAGCACCACATTTTAACATCTGTGTTATGACCGTGCACACTGATTGTGTCCAAGTGCTCTTCATAGAGACACTAAACCCCGAGCTAAAGCCTCCAACCCACACTTCTAACGCCTCAAAGAAATACAAGCTTGTAAGGGGGCTTTGGTTGTTTTTAGGGAGGATATGTGGAATGACAAACAGCAGTTTATTACGAAGCACTGAGCCTCCAAGAAGCCCTCCTACTCGTGAGCTGCATTTGTTAAATTACCCAACGTTCTGACCAACATGGTCGCCCCAACTGTCCCACATTATCCTCCAGTGGCGTGCCTTCTTGTTGACTCCACGCTGAGACTCTGATGCTTCACTTTGCACCTTTTACCTCCGAGACTAAACAGCAAGATCCATCCAGTGAGAGCGATGGAAACTTTTCTAATTATTGCCGCAATTATAATCATGCTTGTATTGCAGCAATGGCTCTCTGGGTTTCGTGGTCCCACTGCTAGCTGGATGCTTACACAGAGGGAAAAATGCTAATCAACAACCCCGGCTTCATCAACTTATCGGTGACTGGGGTACGGCGAAAGAGCCTCTTCACTCCTTTCAAGAGTGGATGTAATCAGAAGCAGCATCTATCCATATTTCCTTCCCAGGGGAAAGGGGGAAAGTGCAGAGCTCTGCAAACATACTTGCAGTAGCTCCCCAGCATGGGGATAACCATTTGGATTATAATTGGATTTAGGAAGTGAAGCCCTGCGTGTTTGACGAGCTTCATCAAATAGCATGTTTGTATGATTGTCAATAATTGTGATTTCCTTGGAATTGTCTCTATCTCTGCGTCTCAGTTTGAATTCGCTTGTTGACATTCAGGGAATCCAGTTTGCCAAGGACAAGTAAAACCAGCATGCATCTTACACATTATACAAGACAGTGGGCGACAATCAGCACAGCAAACACATCAGGGTACATTTTCCTACCTCTTCCCACTGGTGGATGTAGCGAATGAGTCTCGACAGGCGCAGCAGTCGCAGCAAGCTAAGAATCTTTGTGAAGCGGACAATCCGCAAGGCGCGCGCCGTCTTGTAGAAATCCGAGTCGATGCGCGTCTCCACGATGAGGAAGATGTAGTCCACGGGGATGGAGGAGATGAAGTCCACCACAAACCAACTTCGCAAGTACTTGATCTTGATCTGTTGTGGGTCCAGGATGATCTCTGTGTTGTCCTCTTTGACGATGCCCGTCCTGAAGTTGAGGACCAGGTCCATGAGGAAGAAGGTGTCGGAGACCACGTTGAACACGATCCAGGGGGGCGTGTGCTCGTCCTTGAAGAACGTGATGCCCACGGGGATGATGATGAGGTTGCCCACCATCAGCAGCAGCATGGTCAAGTCCCAGTAAAACCTTGTTGGAGAGAGAAATGGAGATAGGTAGAGATATGAATTTTTAAAGAGAAAATGCTAAAGTCAGTACAAATTCTATGGCTAACTTTGAGAAAAATACTGCCCAGTTAGAGGCAGAGCTTCCCACACAGACATTTTACTTGGGCCGTCTGCCCGGGTATGGTACGTCCAAGTACATTTGTAGACCCATTTTAGCCTGTTTTTGGCTATGTTTTGTATCACCGACAAGCTCTTGTGCAAGTGGCCTAAAACACCAACAATCACCTGGTTGTCCGGCTGGCTGCACGGTTAGCTAAGCTAGCAAGCTAACAGTATCTACAGTCATGTATGTATACAAAGAATACAGAGAGCAGTGGTTAGAAGTTACTCAGGTGAAAAACTATATTTGTTGGGAGTATGAATTCAAGGTGACTAATTCTTACATACTGCACCTTTTAAAGCAAACAATGACCATTTAAATCTACTTAAAACCAACTCATAGTTTGTTTGATACCAAAATGCCCAAACATAAAAACAACACTCACTGCCACTGCTTGACACACATTGTAGAAGTAAATAAATGTCTGTCTATCTATCCAGCCACAGATTTTCAGACTGATACGTTGTTTTCCTGTAAGAGCAACCAGGGATGTGACTCACTGTGTGTCTCATCACTATCCTGTTTTGACCTTAAATACCTCTGGGTGTTGTGCAAGCGTGGCGGAAGCGAGCTTATAATCACACGGTGTGTAAAGATAGCATAATAACCTATACGTACGTAACCTCCACACCGTGCCAGAAGGCAGCTTGACATGAAAGCTATTTGTGTTTGGACTGTAAATCACAGCTCAAAGGTCAACAAGGGTTAACTGTTAATTACAAACTGTACTGTGACCTCGTCCATCTTCCGTGCCGGAGAGTTTGGATATAAATTGTACTCTCTGCCGGCTTGGTAATTGAATCCAGATCGGCTCTTTTGTGTTAAGGGTGGTATCTCGTGGACAGATTGCACCATGAGGGGTTCGTGCCCGGTGAGCTTGGATGATTTACCCACTCACCTTTAACTGGGACACAAAGATCTAGTCTCTGTGCAAAACCAATTTCAAGAGCAGGATCATGGGAAATTAGCAAAAAAGGATACCAGGAAGAAAGGGTACTAGGAGGCATTCTTGTTAGGCAAAAGTAATTACAGCCATTCACTTGCTTGTTGCAGCTGACATCTATAGATTTCATGGTGATTCACAGTATGTTAGAGTTAGTAACGACGTAAATAAAGACCTCTGGTCCTATTCAAGTCAATGTGAGTAAAAATGTACAGTTGCCTCACAGAGAAGAAACATACAGATAAAAATAATCTGGCATCAGGTGTCTTCAAGTTTTTCCTCCGAGATTTTCTCAGGCATCTTTTTTTTTGGCTTCCCTGTCTTCATTTTTTATTTTTATTTTGGGTAATGTACAGTTTCTTTGATAAAAGTGGCCTTTTCTTTCTAAAGTCCTTCAAGATGTGATGAAATGCTACAAAAACATTCACTTTAAAAGTTTTTTTTCCCTTATACTTTGATATCCCCATTGATGCTACTACAGTCACTGATGTTAAACCTTGCTATCAAAGAAATCTTTCAAATGGTGCAGACTTTTTTTCAATGCTAGAGATGTTCTGTTTTTCGGCCAAAACTCCTTCACAGCTGCATTACGAAGCAATAAACGGGACATCAGTAATGGCCAGCACTGTCTCTTCCTTGTCACTGTTTGTCACGGTTGCCTTTTTGGAGAAGAGAGGTGTCATTGACTATACAGGATACATCTGTGGACATACTCCACTTTAAATAAATAATACTGCACGATATCGCAAAAAGTACATAGCGGCTGCTTGGTAGCAGACGCTTGAGGTGTAATGTGCTCGGATTACAGTTTACAAGAGCGTCTCATGCTTACACATGCATACATAAATATACAGTATACACAGTCACACATATCAGTTTCACGTCTGCTGCACACATACACACACACACACACACACACACAGGCACACACACACTGAGGAAACAGTGACAGTAATTGGAATTCTTCAAAGTAAAGGGGTATCTACTGTTCCAGCTTGTTGTCAAGTGGAGCTATATTTAGACAAACCTTGCCACCACTGTGTTTGCTCATGTTAAGACTGAAAGCCCAAGAGGACAAGAAAAACTTCAAAGGAAGAAAAGGCAAACATAGGTAATGACATTTGTTCTTTATACTGCCATGTTCCCTGATATTACAAATACTGTTGGCCTGTGCGCTGGGAGCACACTTACATCCTATTAGTAAGCTGTGAAGCACATACAAACACTTGACAGGTTCTGCCAGCAATGAGTGATTATTTGTTTCTTACAGCAACGACTGCAAATCCCTGCCTTTGTTTTACTCTTTGTATCAACACACATAATACATCTTTTTAAGTTCATTAAAAAACTTAAGGACACTAAAGATTTTTATCAGATTACATTCAGTTCACAGTAGTAAACATTTGTTTGATGAGACTTAAACTTTCTTGAGTTTGGTAATCCGTGTGTTGAGGTCACATAATCATTGTGTGGAATTGTATATTCCCACGTCACAATCGCACCAAACCAATGCAACTTTTTCTGGGATCAAATGTTTATATTTTTCAATATTAGAGGTTAGGCTGAGTATAACAGCAAATCATGAGCCTCTACAAGTCTTTACAGTCTCCCCTCCAAACCAGTGCAGCTTTGGCAAATGTATGCATATAATATGTGATGCTTCTAAAAATGATACAGAATACCACAGTTAACGATAATGTAAAAAAAAAAAAAAAGCCTCTGTCTTACAAAGGGCTCATGGGTCTGCCTCTACGCATCAGTCCAGTTGAGTTGTAGCACTGAATAATTGCCCCAACATTTTTTTTTACAGAGTATTATGTAAACAGTGAAGTTGACATGTGACCTTTTGGATATAAAATGTCTTCACTTCGTATTTTTATCCTATTTTTGTGTGGTCACAGTGACCTCAGTTCATCTTTTAGTCCAGCAGTAGTTAACATTTCTTTCAAAGTTGAAGAAATTCCATCAAGGAGTTCTTGAAATATCAAATTCACAAGAATAGGATGGATGGATGGACAACCCAAAAACGTAATAAAAACTATAACAAGGTAAGAGTCTACTAGCCAAGCTAAAGGTTCAACAAGGCTGCTGGCTGGTTCTTCAAGTTAAATGCTAACATGAGCATCTTTACCATGCTAACATGCTCAAGTTAAGCATTCACGTTTACCATGTTCAATACTTTGATTTAGCATGTTAGCATGGTGACATTTGCTAACAAGCACTAACCACAGAGTACAGCTGAGGCTGACGAGATTGTAATAGATTTTCAAGGTATTTGGTCAAAAGGTTCTGAACAAACAGACTTTGATTTGACGATGCAGACAAACACTAACATGCCTGGAGCCATGACGCTAGCCTGGCTAATAAAAATAAATGAACTCTGAGTTCAACAACTGGGTATCTGTCAGCACAAGAAAAACAGAGAGGCACAGCGTTGGGTTGAGGGCCTGACAAGAAAGTCTGCCTTGCAGAAAAAGAAAAAAAAAATCAAACCTTACAGAAAATATCTCAGCTTGCATGAAGCTGTACGAATGACAGAGAGAGGAAACAGAGTGAGGGAAATGGTAAAGTAGTGCTGGAGGAGTGCTCCTCAACATCTCTGCAGAAGGAATAACAAGACAGAATGCGGTTTAAGACCTTTGGACGTCAGTCTGGCAGAACACAGCTATTGCTGCCACCTGTTTGAGTAAGCCCAGCTTGTCTCAGGGATGTGAGGATTGGTAAGATTAACAGCAGCTGCTCTACGCTCATTGTGAAAATACATCTTTCTAAATGTGAAGAATAATGCAGCGCATGCTCCAACAAAAAAAGTTAGGAAAACAAGTCAGATCATGGTACTTTTTTAATAGCGCTATTTAATCATTAATTTGCTAAACCAATCAACTAGTGGAGGACTTCTCTGGATAGGAAAATACCTCAGTATGCAGAATTTATGGAAGCTCTATAGGAATCCCTGTGCAGTGATGTGAAGACTGAGTTTTTACATGCATGTGGTGTGTGTGTGTGTGTGTGTGTGTGTGTGTGTGTGTGTGTGTGTGTGTGAGTGTGCGCTTGCATGCATGTGTAGAGTAAACGCTCATGATTTCTCCCTTTCACTCTTGTGGTTGCATCCTAATGGAGTTCAGACAACCTAAACATAGCAGGGATCCATTTACTGTGTTTTAGTATGCACTGGGACCCTGACATAGAAGAACATTGTTCTATAAATACAGTTCGGCGAATGCGTGATGTGAGGTGGACATTTCAAAGGCATTAAACAATCCCATATCTCTGTGTGCATCCCAAATCTCAGACTCACACACTGTGTGGTGCTATACCACCTGTCTAGAAATAAAATGAAAGAAAAATGCAGCGACCCAGCACTGGTGAAATGAAGGTGATATTCCCGGGTGTTCAGTGAGAAAGAAACATCACATCTGAAACAAATATAAACACATTCTACAATGTTATTCAAGTCGGCTAATCTAGTCCCAACTCTAGTGCACAAAAATATACTTTTTGTTATAGGAGAACTATTATGCTTTATCATATACAGGCTGATGGTGCATGTTAAAGGTCTTGAAAGTTAAAAAGGTCAAAGTCTGCACCAACAGAAGCTACTCTCTCTCACAGAAAAACAAAACGCCTCTTCAGTCGCCCCACCTTTAATTCTGTGACATCACACTACATCCCACAAATTTGCATAATTTATGTCTTGCAGCAAGTTTGGCACGTAAGACTTGATTAAGGATTCTGCTCCGTTGTTGTTCGTGCTGTTGGCTCAGGCATGTGTGCGCTGACCAATCAGAGCAGACCGGGTGTTCAGGAGGGTTGGCCTTAGAGAGACGGGAGCTAAAAAAGAACGTTTCGGACAGAGGGGGAATAAAATGCTGCAGCACTGAACAGTACGAGAAAGGCCAAATAAAGTTATGAACCTGAAAATGAGCATATCTTCTTTAAAATGTGTATTGTTAAAAGTCTAGTTTTATTAATGCTATTCTGCATGAATCAAATTTCTTTTCTTTGTTTTAAACACAATTCAAAAAATAGATACGTGACAGTTTTTTGTAGGATAAAATCAGATAATAAAACGTGATAATAAAAGGAGAGAGCCACATATCTGGCCAGACCCTGTACATGTGTTCATGTAATCAAAGCATGACGAGGGAGTAAATGGCAGACCGCAAAGACAAAAAATCTGACCTGAGCTGAAGTGAAAGTAAAGGCTGACACGACGGCAGGTTTTCATGGTAAGCGTGCAACAAACTTAAAAAAAATAAGAGGCCCAGCAAAGCAACAAAACATTGGAAAACACTGAGGAAAATAAGCGTCAGAAAAGCCCACACCTTAGTTGTTGTGGCGCTGAGAGTACAATGTAGTGATGAAGGGAGCCCTGACATTTTGCTGTCAGTGGGGACGGAGCCACAGCCCACTCTGGTCCCTGCCGAGCTGACCGGGGACAGCAGGAACATGTTGTCACCCTCAGAGTGCATCTAACTACACGATAAGCCTCTCTCATTCTCCTCACCCTGCCAGCCGGGCTACCTGAAAGGGATTGTGAGAGCCGCCACAAACAGCCTGAGATGGACTCACACTTACCTTTCAGAGACGCCTATATTCAAATTGAGGCGGCAGAATGGGGGTTGGGAGACAAGAATTATAGATCTATGTATGAAGGGAGTATATGTTTG
Organism: Sparus aurata; assembly: GCF_900880675.1. Lineage (NCBI taxonomy): Eukaryota > Metazoa > Chordata > Actinopteri > Spariformes > Sparidae > Sparus > Sparus aurata. The sequence goes on along the minus strand of NC_044190.1, from coordinate 34,045,988 downwards.
CATTTGAGCTGGCATGCATGCATGGCACTTGTTTACATTTTCCCTTGTAGAGATGTTTAATCTGCCGGCCTCCATGCTGGGAGAGTGATGGCAAAGCATGCAAGCAGATCATCTGTCATGTCAGGTACAAGTGGAAGACAGCATTTAACAGTGTCTGCCTTTATGCTGCGCCACGCTGACTGAATGGGAACAGCAGCAAGAACAGTGGGTGCTCCCAGACTGCACTTCCATGAGGGCACCAGCTAAGTGTCTGTGCACTGTAAAAATGTGGTTTTGGCTGATTAAATGATTGAAATGTATCTGTTTTTGCATCAAAAAGCAGTTTCCCTTTTGAATAATGTATTAGTGTGCATGTGGGGGTGTGTTGGCTCCCATTTTCCCTCTGAAGATTTGGTTGTGTTATCAGGGGTCCTGCTCAGAAGTACTGACTCAATATATGCCTACAAAATTCTGGCTCAGGTTAAATATCAACAGCACAAACACCATGTTTCAGTCTGAGCTACCTAGACACGGTTTCAGCATTTTCTCTCCTTAGACAGTTTTCTAAACTGATCAGGGTTGTAACGTAAGATAAAGATCTTGTAGCAGAGATGTTGATACACCAATAACACCAATTTGACAAATTTCATTTGTCGATCTACATGCCCCAGTTGACTTCGCCTCGCCATCACGACAGTTCCAGCGTACTTTGTGAGATCAACCGTTTGAGGGCTGAGAGAGCAGCACGTCAACGATGGTCACTCAGTGCTGCACATCAACCACCAAACGAGCTGATTTACAGTATTTAAAAACCTGTTAAAGATACATTTTTGTCATGATATGAAACCTGCTCTATGTGATTACTTGCTATATTGAACATGTAACGTTTGCGGACAGTTCACAAAGCAGTTGTGCAGTGGAATATATATTTTTGTTGGTTGTGAAACAAACCAAGTTTGTTGTAATATGGGTAACATCTACAGACTTAAAGCTGCTGTAAGCATTGTTTACGTTTTAGCTAACTTCCCAGCTGCGTTGCATTTTGCAGTCCCCTCCATCCTCCCTATGTCATCACAGGCACCTCTCTTTGCCTCTTTCTTTTCCTGAAGCATTTTTCATTGCTTGGCCCTGTTTGGAAGCATATGCCGTCACTGAGAGCGCCGTGATTAGTAGCTTTCCCTGTTCCACCATTGCCAGTATCCGTATTATAATATGAAGATCCCGCCCCTTTATGGATTTCTCTGTCCTGACTGGATGAAGTGGTCAGGGATACAAGAATTTGTTTTTCTCTTTTACTGAACGTGCAGGGGGAGGGGGAGATACATGGGTTACTGACCAATAAAGAGCATTGTAACACTTATTTAAATAAAGCTGATGTTAGTGAAATGTTGACAGGGTGATTAAACCTTGAAAGTTAAAGCCAGCTCGAGTCCTTTCCTGTTTACTGGCAGTTTAAATTGACAAAATACGGACACTTTATGACCATTTCTGTGTAAGAGGACTTCACACACCTTGCATGGAAATTATACATTGAAGACTGGCCTAATCATACTGTAGAGGGGATCTCTGTGGCACATACGTACCACTTACATGCTGCTCTCATGCCTGGGGTAGTTTCTTTGATTACAGTAGAAGTGTAGCGATGCAGCCACCGTTCCGCAAATGCTCCGCATGTGTTATGTGTTAAATTTAGCCTCCCTGTTAGAATTACTGGAACGTTGTCATTCATTTGCATTTCAAACAACCTATGTAACTCAATTATGCTTTTTTGGCATACTATAGTAATGTTAGTAGGCCATAGTGAATGTTATTATGTTATTCAAAGGTCATATGTGGTGGACGGACCCCTTACCTAAAAGGCATCAGTAGTTATTTTAAAGTACCTACAAGGCACAAGAAGAACATACACACTGACCGACTACAAGAGCAAGTGCTTTCTTATTTACATCTCCGCTCCTCCCCCATGCACTTTCCCTCTGCTCTCCAAGTGACCTCATAGGAGGACAGTGCACAACAACGTAGGAGAGGAAGTGGAGCTACAATTTCAGGTGCATCGTGTGGAACATCACGTTTGGCCAATACTTGAGCTCAACAATCTGGATTGGAGCACCACTGGTAATAAGACTGCCTAACCTTAGTCTGTATGTTTTATGGTAATGTATAAATATGTGTTTTTCCACTTGTACTAACTCGTTGTCATACTGTATATAATATAATAATACCAAACTACAAAACAGGTAATTGTTCAGATCCTTCCAAGGTCAATAGACACATGATTTATATATGTACGACCATGATATGTATGTATTTATTGTCAAAATTACATAAGTGCACTGAAACAACAAACTTCATTGGGAATTTGATTAATATTAAGCTTTTTTTCTGCATTAGAATCTCTATGATAAAAAAGAAAGTGGCGGCTGGTGACTGAAAAAATTGGGGAGGACAGGAGGAAAACCAGTCCACGGTGTCATGTTATTTTATACAAGTCAACTAATTAACCCTACTTTCTTATATTAAATGAAAATTAAGCAATAAAACAATGACTTACAAGACTTCTTTAAAAAAACATTTCATTAAAAAGCTAATATACAAGACAAAAAAAATAAAAATAAACAAACTTCTATCTCTTTCAGGATTCGAACCCCAGTCACCTGAATAGCAGGCAACTGCTCTACCGCCTGTGCTATCTTAGCACTCAACACATGACCTTCACGACAGTGGCTTTGTTGCTGCTCTGTAGTGTGTGCGCTGTAACTGTGTTGCTGTCCCGGTCGTGCCGCTAACTTTATGTCCTCCAGCAGGACGAACAAAAGAAACGAACTTCTCTCTGATTTCTCCTAACAGTTTTTTTTCTTTCAGAAATATGCTTATATTTCCTTGAAACCGATTCCAATATCCCTGAAAACTCCATATTTCTTGTCCGAGCATGGCTGGCAGTGAAAGCTGTAAAATACATAGTAGTATTTTTTGTTTACAGTTGTATAAATGTGAGAATGAAATTTGGGAACTGTTATTGGAACAACCTGCTGTCAATCTTGTATTCTGGTTGCTGATTGGTAAGGGAGGACGTCCTCCCTTAGCGCGTCAAATTACGTGTCTTAGCCAATCATAGATCAGCATGAAAAAATCTTAAATGCATTGAGTCAATGGAAGGAGATCCCTCCTACGGAGGACAGAAGCCCTCCGTCCTCCTCTAGCCCCCACCTTCCTGCTCCCTGCTCCTCTCACAGACTGCTCTGTCTCCTCCGTCTGCAGCTGTCGCTGTTCAACCGTTTTAAGTGGATTTTCTTCCAAAGAAGAAACTTTTTTTAATGATATAATATATATATAACATTTTATAAATGATACTGAGATTTGGTAATGATTTATTTCAAGCAGTTACTCTTTCTTAAAAAAAAATTGGTCTTCCTCTTGCCTCTCAAAAATAGAGGAGGACCAACCTCCTCTGCCTCTATGGACGAGCCTCCTCTGATATGTATATATATATATATATATATATATATATATATATATATATATACATATATATATATATATATATACACATATATTAATTTCTATTTATGTAAATCCAAGTGCAAAAAAATCATACATTTTATAATTTAACAAGTTGTTGGGAAATGACAATACAGCACTGGAAATTATTAGAAGGCATCTTGTGTTTTAGCAGCAAAAAGTTATTGTAGCACCAATAAAACTCAAATGACAACTGAGAGAGCAACAGCCACATTGAGTCAATTTTTTTAATGAAATCAGTGAAAAATAAGCACGCTTTTGTACGACATAAGCTTCACTTAGCTGCAAGGGGAAGCAATCTATGATAAAGTCTGTCATGGCAAAACAACATCTGTAACAACCAAACAACTCTTTGCTGCCCATAAAAGTGCAGCCCATTGGTTTAAAACAAGCCAGTTGGCAAACACAGTGAGAATTAAGCGTCTAAGAGGAAAAAAAAACAGGTTAAAAGGGTTAATCCTATTTTTGTTGTCACCCGCTCCAATGAACTGTCATAACGACGCTGTCTTTGCTGAGCACAGCCAGCAGGCACACTGCAAGCACATCACTGACACTGGGGCTGTGCAGTCGCAGGTGGCTATATTTAGGTGAGGCATACTGCTTTATCAAACCTAGGCTAAGAAGATTTCATCAGAGGGAGAGGCAAATCTCCCCAACCTTAGGCTATGAGAAAACAGAGGGATTTACTAAATACCTACAGAGAGGAGAGGAGAAACGAAATCAGCTGAAAGGAGTCAACCTTACCTAACACTACTAAGAGAGATCCATAAATAAGATTACAAGTGGTTCTGTGGTAGGACATCAAGGGAAGGGGACAGCGTCTGATTTTTCATTCACCTCTAAAGCTGTCTAGGACTGTTACTCAACACAGCCAGGAGAAAGACAATGCGTAAGACAATGTCAAATCCGCTGCAGTGGAACATTTTCAAACAGATAGTGCTCTGACCCACTAAAGGGAAGAACTGACAAATGTAAAAGAAGGAGGAAGCACGAGCACCAACACTCGGAGCACGAGAGGGAAGCGTGATATCACTCTGAAATGGATCGACGTGATTTTTAGAATCACACAGTAAAAATGGATCTAGAATTAGTATTCAGTGATCAGTGGTCATTTCTGTGAAATATGATCAACTGAAAAACAGGATGCTGGTCCTTTTAGCTACAGGTCTAACTCCGGTTATGTCTTTTAAGTGGGTCATTTATGCCCCATTTGCGCCTGGCATTACCAAGTGATCTGTATCTGGACACGATATACTGATGAAAAACGATGGCTGCAAATCAGCCCCAGACTCTCTTAAAAAATCAGAGAGTTTTTTGGGCTGTTGAGTTTAGGGGTAACTTCAGAATCTTTGTGAAACAAGGTCTGTGACAAATTATTAATTACTTGTCCCCTCCAGTACATTCAGCATTTGTAAGACATTAAGTTATTTCTCTCTTCGTACTAAAATATCATATTAAGCTGCCCTGGTTGGTTGCAGAACCGGCACATAGGCTACTCTGTGACCAGATAAAATATGATGGAGTTTCAGTAACTGGAGCTGTGTTTCTTTCAGCTTTTGCTCTCTCTCAATTTTAACAACCTACATTTTACTCAGCTAAAAACAAATATATGTATCGATGTTATGGTGCACACAGTGTTGTACAGATTGTGTTTACACCTACCTATGATCCGAACACAATGTGTCCAGATGTGGTAATGCAGATCCGATCACATTCCGTCAACGACACATTTAAAGCTTGTATTAACATGCATTTTTCTTTATCCGCATAAAGTGTCCGGTTACAGATCACATTTTAACCAGGTGTTAACAGGGTGTCTGTATTAGATGTATGTGATTCATGACATAATTAGAGCTGCAATGATTTATGGATTCATCAATTAATCAGAAAAAAGTATATAATATAAATATTTTGAAGAATATTTTGAAGTTTCCTAACTGGAAAGATATACAGTTTTTCTTTGTCATTCATGAAAATAAATGAAGAGTCTTTGGATTTTTGACTGTCAGGAAGGAATTTAAGGCTCTGGGAAATTTGTGATGAACAACTTTCTAAAAACTATTAGTGGATGTATCAATCCCGAAAATAATTGTAAGTTGCAGTTTAATTCGGTCAGATGATACTTATCTAATTTCCTTCAATTATGATTCTCTTTAATTGGTTTAACAGGAATCTAATCAGCAGCATAATAATCACTTATTTTTTTATTCACTACATGTTAATTTAAAAAGATCCGGGCAGCTGTTCAGAGGTCCGAAACCGGGCAAACCATCTCAGTGAAATGCTCTAAATTCTCTACAGCGTCAGTCCAAAACACTGAAGAATGTCCCAGATCCTCTCACTGAAATAAGTCCAGCCTAAACCTGCTCTGATGTGTGCACTGCTCAGAAGTGTGCACTTAAGAGCCCTGGCTAAATCATGAAATCACCAGAGCCACTTTGCGATCTGACCAGACGTAATCAGGGAGCCCGCGGAGGAGAATGCTGCAAAGTAGCCAAGTCTGTGTCTCCTGTCCCCTTCTCATATCAGTGGGATTTTTTTTTGGGGGGGGGGGGGGGGTTTGTTTCTGGTGCCTGGCGCCACCAGTGGCTACTCAGTATCCCTGTCCTTGTCTCTGCGGCCCTGTAGAGTCCTTCAGAGCTTCCCAGAGCGCGACCTGTTACCTATCTGCTCCGAGGAACAAAAACTGTACACGGTAGTCAGCAAATAAATGTGTCCTCTGTGGGGAAAAAAAACAGACAGACGGTGAGTGGCAGGGCTGTACAGCAGAAGACACTGAGAGGACAGAAAGCTCTCTAGCCGGTGCCATCAGCATGCACTTATCCTACTAGCATATGCCAGTATCTGCACTCCAGCGTCATGGGCTGTCATCCTGCCACTAATTGCATCTGTGTTTTATCATGATGCCTTGTTATCTCCCACAAGGTCCTTGGGGTCATGTCAAAGGAGTCCCCTGACAGCCAGCCACAGAGACACTGGCCAGTTTCTCCAGACTGAACGCACCAACCTCCTCTGTTGGACAGCAGAGAGAGCCAGAGAGAGAGAGAGAGAGATGTAGCGGTGGGCTTTCTCTTAATGCAGATGAAGTCCTGAGATAGTGTACTCTCTATAATATCAGGAGCTGGTCACACTGTACACCATCACCTTGTGCCCTTGCTCTGGGCTGCCCCAGTACTGGGCCATTATCTTCACCAGTTCAGCTGCTGCAATCAGCAAATGGAGCAGCCACAATGAAAGCCCTTTCTATCCATCTCTGAAAAACGGGGATCTGAGGTCAAAGGGCGACAAGGGAGAGAAGGGCATTGAAATAAGAACATGAGGGGGAGAGAGAAAATGTGGAAACAGTGCAAGAAAAGGAGATTCTGTACAACATATAAAGACTGAAGCGCAGGGACAACCAGGGAGAGGGGAGTGTATGAGGAGATATCCAAATCAGGATGGGATCATCATTTTTTTCCCCTTCTGCACTGTTGTTTTGGAGCAACATTGCACAAAAACAGAGGTAAATAAAAGCTAAATTAATACAGCTTAAAGGCTGATGGAAAACCCTCACTTGAACACTCGGAGCATGAAATCAAATCAAATTGGAGAGGAGACGCGGTTTATCTGATTTTATTATTTTTTTTTGCTGGTCTGCGTGAGTAAGCAAAAGCAGAGGCTTATCTGACTGTTAAACCAAACAGGGCAGGGTTTATCATGTTTATTGTAAACTCTATCATTTCTTGATTGTACATGCTATACAGGGTCAGGGTTGGCTTTATACACAACAACTTGTGCTGCTGCTGCCTCCCTATTCAATCCAACACTGGTTAACTTTGCTGCGCTGTGAGTAAAAAGAGGACATGCTATCGACTATGGAAATGGTGAGGATGATTCAGGATCCCTCCCTCCTCCCCCCATGGCAGAGGAGAGGGAACAATCTGTCTCTCACCACTCCTTGTCTCATAATCCAGCCATTTGTCTGAGTCTTCTAGACACCCAGCGTGTGGCAGGGCCAGGCCAAACACATTGATCCAGGGAAGTATTTCCTGTGACTCACGCCAGCCACACACAGAGTTCTTTATTCAGCGCACTGGACTCTGGTCCTCTCTGAGTGGAAACCCCACTGTTTCCAAAGTGCTTCAGCCTGCTATACATTCTCACAGAGTAAACCGTGGAGAGGTCCTCGAAGGAAATGTCATCCCCCTGCCACGTCTGCTCTGCACGGATGTGAGATTAGCGATGGACTAATTCAGCACAGGTGAATTCTAAGCACCCGGTGTGTGAGGATGTTTATATCTAGATCTCTCACTTTCCATGATTTCTAACCTCCATTACAAAGGTTTTCCATATCGTCTCACTGTTTTTTCTCTCATTTCGGTTCATGTAACTTCAAAAAATGAGTGAATAAAATGAGATCACTAGTAAGATGTGGAATCTATTCAAGACAAGGTGGTTCTAATCAATCACATGAAATTATCAAAATGATCTGAGCTAGAAATGTAATACTTGATCTTGGTAAACTGTTATTTGACTAAATCATTTTAACTCAAGGTCAACTTACCATCTTTATTTTCCAGAGATTTCTGTTCTATTCATAAGCAAACGTAGCTGTCATGGAGTTGGGTCAATCAAATAAACTTTTAGTAACTGAGACAACTTTTCAACAGATTATAAAATGAGCACAGAGCAAACTCTATTTTGCAGATGAAAATGTAAGTGTATGGTACTTAGTGAATTTAGGTCTCCTTGAGTGAAGGTTTTCTGTAAAACACATAATGCAATACATGCTTTTAACTGCAGTTAGTTAAACACAGATTTACACAGTAGATCATAATAAACAGTACGATCTTATCATTGTGAGAGCCTGACTGATAAATATACGCAGCATTTGTGATAACCACATTTGAGGGATCATTACAAAAATTTTTTGTATCCAGGGAGATTATAATAATATTGGTGTCGGCATCAGCCCCCAAAATCGATTATTTGTTGGTTCTTATCAACATGATATTGTTCCAAGGCCCATAAATGTAAATATTGAATTGATGACCAGCCCCAGCACCTGGTAGTCCCTTGCAAAAGTCATAACCCTCCTGTAAGTAAGCAAAAAAAGAGAGTAAAAAATAGGTTTTCTTACATTTCTCACATTATAAGAAAGACAGAGAGTAGTAAAAGAATGAAATGCAACGACAGTCTAGGCGCCGAGTAACTGTCACTATTACTTGGCGCATTTTCATCTGTCGCCTGCAGGTGGAACTGATTATTGTTCCTGGCACATTCTACTAATTGGCTCTGAACTTTCCTGTGAAGCTCTCTTTGTAACGTCGAGCCTCTTACATTAAATATAAAGTGCTTTTTAATATGGTGTTTCTCATTTTTGTGTCCACTCCCTGGAGCAGCGTATCAGTGCCAGTTTGACATCTTGGCCATTTCCTATCTGGGCTGATAGGGAAAAAAAAAAAGCAATCCAATTTCAGAGAGACGGGGGGTGTGAGAATCCACCTGGGACACCGGCAGGGCTGGAAAGGTCAACCTGTACTGGATATAGCAGAATGTGCGTGAGGAGGGACGGACAAGATGGGGCTGCAGCGTGCATGCAGAGGTCAACACAAGGGGAGGAGCGAGATGGTTACTGTAATATCCAAACTATCCGTGACACGCTGGGTCATTTCTTGGGGAAAATAAAACACTTAGCAGTCTCTCAGCAAACCACTTCTCTCCAGCTGAAGGACGAATCAGGGTCAAAATATAGTTTGCAATTAATATGTGAGTCATTTTTAACTTGCATAAGGTACAAAAGGACTGGGGCTTTCATAAATCAGACCGTTTTGTGTCTCGGGTCAGAAACAGTAATGCACTGAGATTCCGTATAATGTGAGTGATTGTGTTTTGGACCCTCATTGCATCGTTAAAAATAGTAAATCCCGCCGCCTGGATCCCAGCTAGGCAAGAAACAAACTGAAAAAAAAAGTAGTTGCGAACATTATTCTCCCAAGGTCTGGGTGGAAAAACAGCGTGCCTGGACCTGAATAATAGACATCAGAGAGAATCAATAGCAAACAGGAGGTATTTTAACCCTGGCAATCTTAATTATTCATTCCCACCATGCTGACAATTCCCATAAAATACAGGCTTGATTGCTGGCAACCAAGTTATTTCTTGCTTTCAACATTTTTTATGTGCTATCCATTGTTCATCATCACACACGGATTAGTAAAAAGCAATGCTAAAAATGAAATACCCCAAGTACGGCTGTCAGTTTGGTGATGATGTAGAAGTGTGAATGGCTTCCTGTAATCAGAGTAAAGAATGCCCTCTTGGGTATCATTGGAAGATTACACCTACATAATCTGTGTTGATGTTGATTGCTTTTTTCGACCAGCACTGATTACGTGTCAGGTGTCAGATTTGAAATTAAAACTAAACGTGCAAAATGAGATTTACATCACCGTTTAGATGGGAAATAACCGCCTCTGCGTCACAGTCTTAAAATAAGGAAACGAACAGCAAGGCGTCGCTGCAAAAACTTTGGCGCATGTCTCCACGGAATTGCAATCAGCTGCACAATTCATATGTTAAGTGTCACCGTAACCTTCCTTGTCTGCTCAGATTCTTCCCCGCATGAGCCGAGTGGACAGGTGAAGTCAACAAGGGAAATGTGTCAGGTCGTTGCATGGAGAGAGAGAGAGAGAGAGAGAGAGAAGAGACACCTATTTTTTTTCCCTTTCTCTCATTTTTCTTTTTGCACTCGTCTCTTTTCCAGAACAGGAAGCGGTGCTAAAATAACGCCGTAGCACAGCCAGAAGCAGAATGTGTCAACAGGAATACAGAAAGGTCCACAGAGGTCTCAGTCACTCTAACGTCACACACAAGCCTCCTCGAAACGTGACTGGACTACGGGCCCATCGTTTGTTAACAAATGCACATTTTCTCCATCAACCCGACCTGAAACGTTGAGATAAGTGAAAGTGACATATTTATCTCTGGTCAGTGGGACAATAATCACATCTGTCCAGCGGCAGGAGAAATACATTTGACACTGAAAATGTGCTAAAAAGAGGAGAAAAAAAAAAAAACCTCAAGAACGGTTCTTGGCTGACTAGTGCTGTGTATCCACCTGGAGAGATTATAAATTGATGTTGCAGTGCAGAGGATGGTGAAGCGGGAAGGACAACATTACATTTGTCAGGTGACCAAAAAAATACATCAAGCACTTCCAGCTGGGTGACATGTGGCACTTAACAGAAAATGCTCTCAGCAGCATTTTTTTTTTTTCTTTTTTTTTTTTTCCCATTTTCAAAATGTATATGATGTCCAATCAATCAATATAATCTCACCTCGAGATTATCATCACTTCGCCAAGGTTAAACTCAGCTCTCTGCTTAATACGTAAAGCTGAATTAAATGACATATCAGCAGGAGGAGGGGACACACACACACACACACACACACACACACACACACACACACACACGAGTGGGGTGGAGAAAAAAAGGCCTTTGTTTTACAGTTGTGATCACATGCACGCCTACACAAGTGTGCCTGGCGAGGTCACGCGGTGCCGTTCAATCATTCCGCCACTATGACAGGCAACCTTCCACCCACCGGCCACGCACATCCTCCCTGGGCTCCCTCCATTAAACAAATTGTGCTGTAATAATCTCTTGGCTCCTAATATTCGTGGATGAGCACAGCAGTCTATTTTGATTACCCCACTTTCAGGCCCAGCCAGAACCATCTGTAATCCCCATGTTTTACCCTCACTAAATTAAAGGAGGAATTATTTAATGGAGACCGAGAGGAATAGAGTGTCATTCATCCTGTGTGGTGTCGGAACGCTTCTTCCTCCAACCTTCCCATGCAGATTAGCGCTGTAAGACAAGGAGACGTGGTCCGCAAAGGGGCACGCGCTTACACTCTCCAGCCTGGACTCAATTCATGCATCTTTTATTTCAAAGGATTTTGATCTCATATGGTTCTCGCAATCATCATCATTAAGGCTTACTGCGCTGGAAAACGGTCAAGAACCATTTCAGCGAGGCTCTTAAAGTGTCGGCTATCGCATCCGCAGCACCTCGCCTTGACCTTTGTGTAACTCTCACCCAGACTACGACTCCTGCCACCAGCCGCACAAAGGGGAATCACCCTCGCTGCGGCCGCGTATGTTTCTCCATCTCATTTTTCAATAAAATCCACCGGTGGCAAGCTGGAGGCCCCCGCGAGACCCAAACAAATCAATAGCACAACGTACTCTCAAATCAACCGTAATCAACCTGACTGAAGAGAGAATGAGAATGCTGTTATTTAATCTGATCCCATACGCTCACGAACACAATACACACAGACACGCACGAGCGCACTCAGGTACAGTAAGAGTAATGCATCTTTAACAGACAGCCTGCGGCTGGTAGTGGCTGTGTATGCTTGATAAGGACCGTAAAAGCTAAGGTGCACAATTTGTGTAATAATATCTCTAAACTCATCAAGGGAACAACAACCATGGGATTAATTTCCCCCCCCCCAGACGTCCCACAAAATACGAGGGCAGTCTGAGAGCAGGTAGCTATCATTCTCCCTTTATTCTCATCAAGCACACAATCTTGTCCTTATCATTTTAGTCGTCTGAAGACTGAGATATGCAAATATGCAAAAAGTCAACATAGTTATGCTAATATCGTGAGACGCTGTCCAAAAAACAATGTTGTTTTTTTTTCCCAATTCGGACTAATGGAGGACGCTCAAAAAATGCTATGACTCACTTATGCAACAGAATCAGAAACCAGCTAATTTAATAGGTAACATGACCGCTTCAGGAACTCAGCGCACATTTTCATTTAGTCAACACTTTGCCCCAAAACTTACTTCCCCTTTAACTATATCACAGCCTTAAAGTGTACATCGGTGACAACATCTGCTCTACTTTTCTTTAATGTATTCTCTGCACAAGAAATAAATAAAAAAATAACAGAAGCAAAATTGTAAGATGTCTTTTCAGAGGATTTATTTTTGCCACTGTCTAGGTAAGTGCCTTCTGGGAAACAGAACTGGGTGTGCGGGAGGAATAAAAGGCTGCTGAAAAAAGTGGACTTTGTGAGAGGGGATGGGAGGATACGCCTGAGTGTTGCAAAGGGATTTAACTGATTGACAGAAACTGCAGGACAGCCGACCCCCCTCCCTGATAGTGTTGGCAACACGATTCTCAAGGAGGAAGAGGGGTGGGTGGGGGATTAATAGAGCCTTCAGTGCAAGGAAAAAAAAAAAAAAGTTTTAATGTGCGACATCTTCTTTTCTATCTCTCCGGGGAAATGTAGAAGACTTTCCAGCAGATGTGTCCTCCGGGCTCTGAATCACAAGATAATTAAAAGGCACTTGACGATCAGAGGGCTGCGTTCTGATATTGTGCCGCATCGTTTGTCTAGAACTTGGCACAATGGGTTGCATTGATGAGGATCCCACTCAAAGGGCTCAATGCAAACAGGTAAGAAGAAGAAAAAAAAAAAAAAGAATCGCCTGGTTTTCATCATATCGAGATCCATTATGTGAGAGGGGCATCATTTTTTGTCAATCAAGCACTGAATGATCTATCATCTGTGAAAGGGGCATAAACCTATGACTTTTAGACAGTCTCTATTTACGACCGCAGACTCGTGGCTTCGAGGGGTCTCAGCGTGGATTTCTGGTACAGGAAACATAAAGCACAGAGACAAGCGAGCTAGCAGAGCGCCGCGTGATGCATCCAGCGAGGAGCGGGGCAGAGAGAGGGGGCAGTAATCTCAGCATCAATTATATCGTTCAACAATCCTATCAAACCGCCACAGATACTTTACGGTCAAGGACAGTAATAATCGTCCTTTATTTTTTTAAAAACTCCACACGAATCTGTCGTCTTGTGGGAACGTTCATCTCCTTTTTTGGTCTGCACTGTAGATGTCAGTCTCTGGTTAAATGACCACATATGCTCACTGGGAAGAGCTTGTACAGAATCGAAGGGAGGCTGCTCAGGCTTTGGATCTGGAAATGAGGCTGAAGATTGGATTATGATGCCATTTTTTAATCCGCCTTTTTCCCTCGCAAGATATTGCTCCTCCCTTTGCTTCTTAGCGTTATACAATACTTGACAAGAGGAGATTTTGCTGAATTCCGGCACAGTGATGACTATGTGATTTCTCGTGACACTCTAATTTGAGCTTACAGTGCCAAAGCTTTGATGCAGACATGGGAATAAAACTTTTTAGTCACAGAGACCCTTCTCTCCTCCGGGCCCATTAAAAGGTCCCCACTCGTGTCGTTGTGTGCTTTAATTACGGCCATCTTGTCCTGTCTCTGATACTGATTTTGGAGGAAGTATCATGTTGCTGCTTCAGTTCACTTGCAATAAAAACAGTGGCTGTAAGTCATCTCAGCACGCTGTGTTAACTAACCGACACAATGTGCTTTTTTAAATATTTTAAGCCTTGAAATAGTGAGAAAAAGGGGATGTAGATGTTGACTTCCATCATTTTCCTGTGAATTAAGACGTTTTGTCTCATCTACAGAGAAATATACGAGGATCTTTTTCCAGAGATAGCTGAAGCACAGACTCATACTTTCTTTTTTTTACTCCCCTGATTGAGTGCCACATCTGCGGTTTTAATTGTAGAGTTGAGTGATTACGTAATCATAGCTTGGAGTGATTGAACCACAAGCAAACTGCTCTCAGATCGCCAAAATGTTTAATTATGGTAATAAACAGTATCCCTCCTCAGACCCTGAACAAGTGGTTGGCTAACCTCATTTTTTTTAGAGCACTTCTCGCCCGGCGCATTTCCATTTATCTGTTTATTTTGGTACATCTCGCTGAGAGAGACACTCGTGTGCATCTATTTCAGCGGAGCCCCCCCTTGTTTTCAGGCGCCTTGCTCAAAGACACTTCAAAACTGATAGCTGGTGCCAAGTCTCTGACCTTTCGGTATCAGGACAGTCTCCCCAAGCCCCAAATCACCCTTCCTCATGACATTTAACACAGTGAGTAAGAGAGCAGAGGGGGTCAGAGTAAACACAACCAGCTGGGAGGAGTGTAACAAAAATGGCAAACTGTCTAATACATGTCTCACTTGCTGATGATGACCTGCCTCAACCGTGTGCGGATTTAGAAATACGAAATTGCTAAACAGCGACGTGTTTCGGTACGTCGTTTTCGCGGCTAAACAAACAAATCAAACAAACTCTCTTTGTTTCCGTGACTGAATAAACTGAATAAACAAACTGATCTTAAAGGCCGACAATATTTCATACTGTTTTACTTTGTTTATATGTGGCAGACCCTGCCACCTTTCTAGCTTCAAACAGTGTTCTGGGAACCTTATCTTCTTCTTAGAACAGCTTGTTTATACAGTTGTGGAGAACAGTTTGCATCACTATCTGATGAATACTGTAAATATCTAAGTTCTGAGATTGAATTTCTTTTTCCTACACTGCTTAGTGCCCCTTCAATGACCTTGTGCTCCAAATGCCTGTGACGGGCTTGCACTTGTTTACGGGTTTTGACTGGGCAGACAAAAGTATTACATGGAGACAGACAGATTCTTAATGCAGAATAAACCAATCACAGACTGGAAAACGACAGAGCCCAACACCGGATATGGTTGTTCCTGAATTGTTGTTCATCCATCTCTCCTCTCTCCTTCTGTCTACCTCTCCCTCACTTTCACACGATTAAAGATACTTTTTCCTGACAGCAAAAGACAGCTGACTTTTGAGTCCATCTTTAAAAAAAAAAACTAAATTAAACGGACAACATCCGGTGGTGTTAGCCAGAACACTGTCTTCATCACTTCTCATGGGATAAAAAAGGAAGATAAATGTGTCTGTTAGAGTCTAATTCAGCCCTTCTTTCCACTGGGTCTGTGAGCAACTCGCACCGAAACTCACGTGTCTCTCAGTCAAGTCAGGCATCTTGTTCTTGAGGTAGAAAAAAAAGACACTTTCGTGGTAAGTGAATTTCTATATCACATGTCATTACCCAATCACAGCCAATCAAACACCCGGCAGGCTAGACAACATCCAATGTCACAGACAAGGAGAAACACGAGATGTGTAACGAGGACGATCTCGCTATAGATCCTTTTAAAGCCTCCACATCATTTAAATGGTGGGAGACGCATATGTGAACTAAATGTCAAGGCTGCAACAGCTTGTGATGAAACACTCTTACCTGTTTCATTAAACTATAGGAACATGTGATCAATTAAAAAAACTGCAATGATGCAAGCTGTGAAGCAGAAAAAATACATGTCTTTGTAATTCTGATTTAACTGGATCTGTTAAAGGAAGCAAATTATGTGTGCGCAATTCAACCGAAACCATCTCATTGTGTCGGGCCGATTTAATAATATCCAGATCACACACATGCTTGTGGTCACTATATTGTGTATAGTGGGCACAGACTGACGTCTGAGCTACAGCAACACAGTTCTGACAATATATAACAAGTGTTCACCGGTACTTCTTAGAAATTGGTCACCCGAGGTGCCAAAAAAAGTCCAGTATGCATGTATTTGAATTAAACGGTTTTATTTCACCAGTTGTTTAGAGGCATCCTACGACGCTGCTCTAAACGCCCCAAAGCGAGGATGAAGCACCTTATCTGGTCTTAGTCAGCAGTTAAGAGCCTCTATGTGGCCGTGAATCTGATGCATACGGCCAATAACAAACTCAAGGGCACTAACGACAGATAGGAATCTGTGGGCCAACAATAGAGCGCTCCTGGACTTTGTCTGCTCAGTTCTGCAGCTGTAGTTTGTCACAAGCAGCAGACAGCCCTATTAAATGCACACATCAAATGTGTTGATCATTCCAAACCTGCCCTAGAGCTTCAGCTATTGATCGGAATGAATTCAAATTAAATGACTTAACCCTGTTACTTTTTCAGAATATCATGTGGCTACAAAAGGGGAGTGAGGAGATCGACGTGTGAGTATTTAAAGAGGATGTGAAGCGAAGGCCGTATGTCGCCTGTGCACAGCTTTGTCAAATAAAGGAGAATAAAACCAGTGAGGTGCTTCAGTTATGCATCCTTTTTTTGGACAGCATCTGCACAAGAAAGGTAAATTGGCCCGATTAACAAAAGGCTGTGTTATCCCGTAACACAACACAGGCCTCCTGAGTAATATGTGCATACCCTGAAACTAATGAATATAATTCCTCTGCTGTGTTATGGCACTGAAAAATCCCTTATTAATCTGTGAACTCATTAGTTAATTGTAAGATTTTTTTTATAAAGCATACAAGGCAATTGATTACAATTATGAGTTCTGTTAAATGTCATCTCAAGAGTGAAAGGGGGGGCGGTGAAATGAGTGATGATGAAAACAATGAATGGGCTGCTGGTGAGCTGATGTTTTTTGACCTAATAAACGATGAACAGAGTGAGGAAAACATCTGGGCCTGTGCGAGGCATCGACGCTATGGTGACGCTTCACCCTGAACCCTTTTGTTGTTTTGGACAGCATGTGTGTGAGGTGTCTAAATTTACCTGAAATCACTGTAGGGGTGAATTATCCAAAATCCGGCGGATTTAACCCGCTCTTGTTCTCGTTCCACCGCCTTCTCACTCCCAAACATCCTCAGGGAGAACTTGTTGACCCCGGGTTGAAGCATCGCTCCAAACTGTCTGTGTATGAACCCAGCTTGATATAATCTCTCGTCGTCCGGCAGAATTTGGTCAATGCCATCCAACTTTATAAACCCTGACTGCTGGTCTGGGGAATCTTTCTGGCTCCCGCCGCCGCTGCCGCCGCCACCGCTGGCCCCCTGCGCGCCTTGATCCGGCGGCCCATCACCGATGGCTCCGGGGGGGCTCTCCTCGCTCGGGGTGACATCCCCCTCGGTGATGAGGCGCCTCTCCTCCGCCGAGTCAGAGTCGTGCACATGCCGACTTGTGATGGACGACAGGCTGCCTCGAAACCTCCGGCAATCTCCGTTCGAGCTGGTCTTCATCGGTCTCCCTATGTCCGTCTCCATGATCACAGACTCCCCACTTTTGGTTTCCCCTATGCCTTTGCAGCTTCCCCCAGAGGTCGGCGACGGCGACGGCAGAGGCTTCATCCTAATACTCTTCCTCCGGGTGTCCTTGTCTGCGTCTTCTCCTTCGCCCATTATAGATGCTTTCTGTCCAATGTGCTGAGGCAAACTGTAGAGCCTTTTACGCATGGAGGAGTGCAACCTGTCCATTATGACATTGAGACACAGTGGAGAAAATGAAATAAATCCAGATGTTGTTTGGGCTGTATTGTAACGATTATTGCCACCAGCTCCGCGCTCCCTATCTGTTTGTGAGTGCGATCAGTCTGGAGCTAATCTGAATCCCTGAAAGCCTGCTACACATGACATGGACCGCCGTGGCTCCACTGAAACAGATGAGAGACACTCTTTTTCATCGTTAGACTACCTGACAGTTTGCATATGTCCTCACACGCAGCCTGGGCGGTCCGCTTGGCCACTGCGTCCCCGATGAGCATCTTTGTGCCGCTCCGACATTGTGCGCAAAAGTGGAAAAAACTGCTTGAAAGTCACCTTAGCGTGACATGTGAGGGACGTGCCGACGGACCGTGAGACGGAGACGAGGGAAAGGTCATGCACGACGAAGGATGCGCTTTTCACCAGATGTCTTTGCCAGCAGCCGTCAAACAACGCGACACAGCCATGCAAAAATACAGTAGAGTATGCCAGGGACCGCTGACATCACTGATCCATAGTCATGGTGCGTTTTGGCGAATTGTGAATATTCATGATGATGCTGATCTATTGGGTTGCCATAGGAGCGAGAACTGCAAATAAGCTCAGCCCACCTTGTTTAAAGGGGAATGCTCTTCCCATTCTTAAAACGCTCTCCTGTGCTCCCAAGTTAAGGCTACAGGTAGGCGATGCAAACCCCATTGTTCAGCCCCCCCACGGTGGGCTTCACTTGGAAGGACCGAGGTAGACTATCCGCCTATTACAGTTTGAGCCACTGCGTAATTTGCGCACACAGATACAGATGAGGCTCGTCAATCATTTTTAGCAAAAGGTGTTTTATCAAGCAGGCTGGCTTCTCAAATGACAATAAATACTACTTACATTAACAAATGATTTGTCCAATTACTGATTTCTATTTTCACGGTGCTCCGATACTTCGCCACGACTTTTAGTTTGAATAGATAAACATAATTTGAAATATTTTCTTTCACTATCATGCTATCTTTGATTTTTTTTAGGATAATGATGAAAATGTGAGGAAAACGTCATGTAAGTCAGATTTTTAAAAATTGAATATGTGTCAGTTTGGTTTAGAGAATGATTTTTATATTCTATTACAGAGGACAATGTCATTTTAAATGCAATATGAACGCTTTGTCTACGGCGCTGAAAGCAAACTAAATCCAGAGGATATTCTGCTCATGTGAAAATACTTGAAAATAAATAAAAAATTTTGGGTATATTTTTCTGTGCTTGATTTGCATAATGTCATGTTTACTCCACATTTAAAAATAAATAAATGAGATTATCTGCAGTTGCAAATGCTTCAGCCCAGCTCCCAGAATAAAATGTTGACATTTTACAAATTTGAGAACCCCGGATAGGTTCAAATTGGTATGTGTCATACACATCATATCATGTTCACATTACATGTGTATTTGCCGACTTCCATGTCAGGAGGTTGATGACATGGTGGTGGAGTTACAGGTCGGGGGAGTTCCTGCCAAGCCAGCGATGGTGTTTCATCATTTGTAAGCGTGACACTGCTGCACACTCTCCAGCTGTGTTAGTGGTGACTCAACCCAACCAAAGTGTAACTAAATCATAAGTTTTGTCACACAATAAAATCTTATCCTGAACACTAAAAAAATGTAAAACTGCAACATAACGAAAAGTAGTTTAAACATATCGGTGGTTAGCAGAAATGCTTACCAGCAAAATTTACTCTGGTGACAGGGTTGAATGCATTAAACATTGCATCAAGTAAAAGTTCTACCAGCTGTTTACAAATATACACATATTCTCAAGTGCCCCATGTCCAGAGTTTTATTAACAAACCCTCTTGTCAGCTAGATACAATTTCAAGGAAGAGAGAGATGAACAAAAAAGTACAGAGGGAGTGCAAAACACAGCTTCGAGAAGCAAAAGTACAATTTGAGGCAATTTGCTCTGGTGATACACGGTACACAAAGCCTACCCTAGGCAACATATTGGACAGGCATAGAAATATTGGTATTGATATTAGGTTATTACAGATGAGCTTTAGTAGGCAAACCACAGAAAAGCCCAAACATGTCGAAGGTAATCTAGAAACATCCATCTATGCACCCATTAGCTGAACCTGCTTACCTGCGGCGAGAGGCTGGAGCCAATCTCGGCTGACATTGAGAGGCGGGGTACACCCCGGGCAGTTTGGCAGTCAATCACAAGTCTGACACGTTGTGACATTTACAAACAGTGATTCCATTAAGGTTTGTCAATCAGAGAGCACTGACAAGTTGATTTCTGACAGTAAATGCCATGCTTGGTGTATATCTTGGTAAAAATTCTTTGTAAAAAAAAGGTTATGTGTTGTGTTCATGTTAAGCAAAAAATGGCTACTTATCGTTACTGGATTTTTAAACCAGATGTCAGATTTTATATTGGTATCTGCCTCAGAAATCTAGTATTATTCACGTTATACCAGGGGGTGCCAAAAAAAAAACAAAAAAAACTTGATGGTGAGCCACAGACCAAATGCAAACACCTATTGTCCTGTAGTGTCACAATGCTAAAATAGCACCAGGAGGAAAGTTTCCCTAATTGACTGAATTCCTGTACAAACGGTCACTCTGCCATCATGCTCAGATAATAACAAATAATTAACAATTACAGATCTTACACATTTAAAGAGCATTTTTAAAACACAAAAAATGAATGGTATAAACCAATTTATATTATAATTCATTATATTTAATTTTAAAGGAAACGCCCACGCACCACTGCGTCGTTAAAAAGTATCGAAGTGGAACACTCAAGGGCACTTCATGATAAAATAACAATTCATTAAAAATCAAGTATTTATTATTTCATTTTCAACCTCAAAAACAGCTACATTTTTGAGAGATTTCAGATGTTAATTGGTGCCAGGTGGTCATTACAAGACTTAACACATGGTAGTTGTTGCACATGCTCTTTTCACACCTTTACATTTAAGACAAAGAGAGAGAGGCCTGTGTATGTAACTACCATTACACCATTACTACACACATCATTAAAAATAAAGGCTGTCTATATGCTCTTCCCATGCGATACATCCCTTTGGTCACAGTGCTAAACTGTCTGACATGCTATTGATGTTTCCCTCCTCACACTGAACCTGCCTGACCTTTTATCCAGTAAGAATTCTGACATCAATGTTCTGGGATAAAATTGCAAAGAGTTGTTAAAGTTGAGTGGTCACAATTTTAATTTATTCACTGTTTTTATTGTTTGCCATCCATTTTCTTTGCCATCTTTGGTCGTATGTCCTACCTGCGCTGCACTGTGTCTCTCATTAGCCACATTAGGAGCTGGATCTGGGGGGAAAGAAATACAGTAGAGAGATCAGACTGGACGTTGAGAAGCAAACTGATCTGAGCTGGACACAAGAGACCGCTGCAGCGCTGTGCAATTACATCGGTCGTATCAATATCATGGCTGATGTTTAAGCTTGATGATCGATAAAAGGAAATCACAGAATGCAAGATGCCAAGGTTGAGTTGAACTTATCTCACTCTGTATATGTCTGCATCACAGTAAAAAAAAAAAAAAAAAAATTCTGATGGATCTGCACTTATATTGTTATGTGTTTGCAGCATGTTATGTTATTGGTGTTCTTTTCATTATTGACTACATTATAGACACAAGCGACACATCGTAGGTCTAGAGAGTAAACTTTAAAAAGACCACCAGGTAATTTAACAAAAACTGAAAACACTCAGAGACTCCTAAATCCAGCTGGAAACACCCTATTCCGTCGATTCTCACACTCTTGAAATAAAACAAAGATGGCATTTTCAATATATGTAAGAGATGCAAGCTGAAGTTAATTTGACTGGGCATTTTGACACTGACATAATTCATGCAAGCTAGAATAAAAAAACCCATACATGCGGGCTGAAGAGGCCTAATTTTTGTTTTCCTACATGAACCAGCCATTAGGTAACTTTCTCAGAGTAACAGCTTCAAAATCATTTCGACAGTACAGTGTCTTGTAACAGGGTGAATGGTGTCTCCGTCTCAGCCCCTCCAACACCCGGTCACTTGTTTCTGTAACCTCAGTGAGAGGGTAAGATCACTCGTTTACATACTTGCTCACTTCAAGACACACGATTTTAAGACACAACACTGTGATGACGTAATGAGTTTTGTTTGTAATTGGCACCTACATTACATATGACAAATTGTAACAGACCTAGGATTTGTATTTACGACAGTGGTGTTGCACTCAGAAGCTGTGGGGGGCGCCAAATTGCACAAAATGCCAATTTCGACATTATGGATCCATTTTTCTGTCCCTAGCCTTTAAAGTACAAATAAATAAAACATATTATATCAACAATTACTGCCTCAAAGCACCACAGAAGTACTTGTCCCCACAGTCACATAGAAAGATATTGACATGTTTTTCTACCATTTACAATGCAATCATGTATACAAAACTATTAAATACACACATAAAACAAATTCAATTCCAATTAAATATGATAATATATATCGTGAAAGTAATCATCGCCTAGAGTGTCATCATTGGTGCCACTCTTAAGTTTATTATTTTGAAATAAAAATCCCATAGATAACATCACTATATCTTCTTTGACCTATTTCCTGAAGATCAGTGAAGAAGGGACACGGTTAAGTCCGCTTTGTCATTTCAGTTACAACATATTTTCACATTTATCTCAAGATCTCATACGAAGCTTTTAGTTGACGTCGCTGGTTTGTACATTACAAGTGTTATTAAAGTCAAAGAGTAGAATACAAATGGACTGATTTACATGATATAGTGAGCCTGTCGTTTGATGCCCCGTAGCACTCATTTTGTAAAATACATTTTTCATTAATATTGTCACTGTTGTTACCTTCCTTATGGCTAACACCAGTTTACAGTCATTAAGCTTTCATTTATATGTATTTAAGGTCGATGAATCATGGAATAAAGTTAAATAATAAAGTTTAAATGTTAGAAAAGGAAGTCAACATTCTGGCATTTTGCTCTTCCAAAAGTATAGGCTTCAGGTCACTAGAAGCATCAAATGCCCGAGGAAAGACCACGAATATGCTTTTTAAAACATTTTATTTATTTTTTTAATACTGACAAATACAATATATAAATATAGATTTATAGTAGTGTTTGGCCTAGATTATATGCCTGAACTGTAAAGACTGTAATGAATTTAAACAGGATGTATGTGCTTTCTATCACACATACAAGTACTTAAAAGGGGCATATAGGGCTGGATGCATACTAATATCCATACAACAGTGTGTGTTTCACCCTTACTTTGGATATTTTGAGTTTTTACACCTACTCTGCTTCTCCTCAGCACCTGTTTCAGTCCAGTATCCGACCAGTACAGACCAGAGACGGCTCCTACACACGACTGTCCACAGCATCTTGAGGCTAGCACGGTTAGCAAGTGTTATCAACAAAAAAACTTCACCCAAAGTGACTGGAAATGGCCAGCAGCCGAACATGGAAGTTAAAACGCTACGGGCGTTTCGTCCCAGGCTCCGCTGAGACAATAGGGCAGCCATGGAAGGTAACCGGCGGTTAGCGTCAATACTTTTGATACTGAGCTTTGTGTATCATGCTAGCTAGCTACGGTTAGGCTAACGTTAGCTTAAGTTAGCTATTCAGCTATTTATTTGGTTAGTTTGAAGGAACTAGCTAAAATGTTGGAGGTTACAGCTAACTTCATTAAAGTTGTATTAGCTCAATGTATCATTATTGTGTACATAGTATGAATTATATCGTATTATAATATACTTTATATATATTGTATTTGGGAGCTACCATTACCTATTAGCTAGGCTAACTAACGTTACAGACGCAGTTTCTGGCCCTCATGTATGTTAACCTTAACCTTAAAGGGGTCAGGACACCCCAGATTGGAAAAAGGCTGGAGCAGATAACGTTAATAAATATGATAGCAAAACTCCATCTTAAAGAATAAACTTGTGTGAGAAGTCCACTGTAGATGTTGGGAAAGTTGTTAAGTTTATAGGTTTATAGTGTGATGAAAAAGTTGTATGATATGGAAAACCTGAATTCATTCATATTGATACTGATTTATGATGATGATCAAGAAAATCATTTATTCGGATGGACAGTCTCGAACAAAGTAAGGCATACTGTAGGCAACTAAAGTCTGCTGATAAATTAATGTGATTGATAGAAAGTTATACATTTACTGTAAGCACAACCACCATTGGATTGCATTCTTTAAAGTAAGTCTACAGTTAAAAATAGGCTATATCAGGTTTGCTCACACAAATTGTCCCTGGTTGAGTAGAAAAGTAAAAAGAGCGAATGTTAATCTGTCTTTCTCTGTGTAATCTTGAGTAATCATTTAATAACTAAGTGTATCACATTTCAAACATAAGAAAACCAATCATGGTACTGCAGTCATATTGATGATCTGAAGATTTTAATTTTGTCTGAGCTACTGTTAAAATTAAGAGGTATTCAGTTAACTATGATATAAAGCTGCGTTTACTGCTTGCAGATTTAATTTGAGAAGCTGTGAAAATAATTTAGAGCCATTTCCAGTTTATGCTGGAGAGAATTCATCTCGACTGATAACAGTTTGTTCGTTGGAAGCTTACTCTCCAGTAAAACAGTTCTGCAGTGATTCACAGCCCTGATTTAAATTCAGTTTTGGTTCTCACATGGAAGTTGAAAACAAGATACTCACATGCACTTCAAGACACAAAAACAGATCGCTAGAAATAGACTGAATATTGGCCGAATAAATCAAATCAGTGTGAAAGGGATAAATATCTGTAAAATATCAGTAGCAGCAAACAAATCCAACATATTTAACTGTAGGTCATAAATTAGATTTGTATGAGAATAAATACAGAATCCAGATACAAAATTGTTAGTTTTTAAAGCTATATATATATATTTATGAATTATATAATATATTTGAATATAGAATATAGATCTGTCTTAAACTGGTTATGATAATGTGAAAATAAATGTTGTGTAAACTTGAATGGTCCCATGTTAGGGCTCAAATCATTAGTTGCTTGATGGATTAGCTGTCTTTTATGACAGCAGCCATTTTGACTTGACAACGTAGGAAAAGCGCAGGTGTTACTAATAACAATAACGATGGTTCTATTCTATTCAAGTGTCCCAGGGAACCATGACAGTGTGACAGTAAACAACATGCATCCATTACCAATCATTGATTTTATTATTTACACCTGTGGTTGACCTTTTGTGACATGTCAGAATGTCTTTGATGACAAAGGCCTGCAGTAATAAGATACCTTGTTACTTTTTGATATTTCAGACTATTTGATAATTTCTTGTTGATCATTAATAGTTTAAGTTGTATTCCGTATAGTCTATATTGCCTGTTGTTGACACGCAGTGTCACAATCGTCTCTCATATGTTTTTTATCTTCAACTTGCCATCTATCAGGCTGCATTTCAAAATATAAGTTTTGGGCTGTGATGACTGAGATTTGGGGATAATGTTGTGTGCTGTGTTGCTCTAAGAATTGTGGTTTTGTCCTTCATTAACTGAATCAGACTCTAGGTGGCAAGCTGGAGCTGTATGTTTAGCGTGAAGAGAGGGATGCATGGCTGTGATACCAGAGCCTACCTGCATTATACAGTATACTGTGTGACTGTGCGATTAAATAAGCACTACAACTTTGCACTGGCCAATATTTTCTTCTCTTCACCAGATATTTGAGGCAACTGGCAAGAAATCAGAAATTGTCCTCACAATTGTGGAATCTGGATACCTGCTGGTAGTGCAAGGACAGAAAAGCTTGGTAAGAAGGCTATGTGGCTGTGTTGACTGTTTTAAGTTTTCTGTTGTTGTGTTTTTTACATGAATTGTCTCTAATGATATGCACACGGCAGCTTAATATTAAGCTTTACTTTTGGAATCTGGTAAACCCTGTATGCTTGGATCCGGCCTCGTGGCTATGCTTAGGGTGAGGTGGTGAGAAGGCTTATTTTTAAGTAACCCATTTTCTAACATCTTTCTTCCAGATGTGATTTAACACCCATACATTTGATTCATGTCAGTCTAATTCAAATTCACTGTCTTCCAGTTGAACTGTTTGAATTTATACTCCCACCCTTAGGAGAACAATACCTCCATTTTGGGTGTCCATGTAATATGTTCTCTGAAAAATTAGTGATTATAGATTGACAAAATGAAAATACTTTCCTACCCTTCAGCTTTAGGGTTGCAAAGCCATGAGATTCTCACCGTATGATCTCAGAAAATCTCACAGTTTCATTGTAACATGGTATGATGGTATAGGAAATTCCATTATTGTTATTTTGATTATTATTATTATTGGTAAGAATAATCTTTAAAGGAATTGAAACAGAAGTGTTTTTTTGGTTTAACAAATGTTTTATCATAATCTCACAAAATATTATGTCCTGACAGACACAACACTTGATAAAAACATGAGATTATAAATGTACAGTGTATATATACTTTTAATAACACTAAACTATACCGTATTTAAGCAAATGTAAGTGTATGAGCGTCAGGTTTCATACCAACAGTATACCTTGAAAGAGATCTATTGTTGCCTCCCCAGTCTCCTTCAAGATAGACTTTAATCTCATATATCCAGAGAAGTGATCAGTATAATCATCAGTAATACTGTGGAGTAGATCATTTCATTTTGATTTTCACACAGACATCTAGCTCATAATACCTTGTCATTTTGACTTTAGACTGTAGCAGGTGTGCAAGTAATACTGTTGCATAGGTGTTGCAGTGTTCTTGTTCTTGAAGTGCTCCGTCATTAAAAAAATAAAATGTGGCCACAGGGGAATGTCTTGAAATCTTTTTATTCTGCAGCCTCAATACTCATTCTCTGACACTAGTAATCTGCAGTACAACACCGTTATTACTGGTTGTCCTACCTGACGTGGAGGAAACACTGAATATGGATTCTATTAATTATTATTAAGGCTGCTCCAGCCTTATATTACTGCATTGCCACTTTCTTCCAAAAAATGTACATGCATCATGTCTGTCAACATTGTTTTGCCATTGTATTTAATTGTAACTCTTTGTCAATATAAAGAGATTAATAATAATACTTATTATTAACTATTTTAATATGACAACTGTATGAGCAGTATGTAGTGTCATTTTTCAATTAAACCTTTTATAAAATAAAAAAATAAAAAGTGCACCATTCCCTCAGCAGATATTCAGGGATGTAACTCTATAACAGGAATCTGCTTTCCAGATGATAGGCTTCGATTAGGGCCGTATGAAATATTCTGCTGAAGAGCTTGACATTTCTGCTCAAATCCTAAGGGATTTGACTGGATTGTTTTCGTAAGGCCAAATGGCCCGTCAGAACTTTTTATGTACACGTTCAAAATAAGTGAAATGACATTATTGGGAAATATTTTGAGGTTCGGGCTCAATTAAAGCTTAAACTCACCTCAAGCTTGATTCAGTATTTGCGGTGGTCAATGTGAATTTACATGCCTTGATTCAGTTTCTATTTTATATGCCTCATAGAGCATGGACTTGACATTTGTTGTCCTGTTGTGTGTTGGTTTGGTGCCAGCCTTGGCACAGCAGAGTGACATGTACATTTTAATTCCTCAAGTAGGCCAGTACCAGTTGTGGCCGATCAGGGCAAGGGATTGTTAAAGTCACAATTGTGTTAAACCAATTTTTTAAGCAGGTAACCTTTATCTAGGTGTGTCAGACTACTGCAGAAGTCTGGTGAAGCATGTAAGATAGAAAAAGAAGATCGTGAATTTGGGGGCTTTAGCAGTTAATGTGGCCTTTGGACCAAAAAAGTGACCTTTCTGCCCTGCAGACAACAGAAATGTGAGGGACTACTCAGTGTCTCATTAATGGAGTTCTGGCAGGTGACACAGCTATCTTGCTGCGCCAGGGTGCCGAGCCAGACAGATATTCAGGTCAGACTGCAGAGAGCTTTCACCGAGGATGATGGACTGGTCCATTATAGATTGGTGCAGTGAATGCTCGGGAACTTTCAATACAGAGAGCTCAGGCCTATAGGCTACATGATAAGCTCTGAAGGAAACTTTTGGAATTGGTTTTGAACAGTACTGACATTTTCTGTATCAGAGAGCAAATTATTGTGGAGTTTATGTACTCTACTTAAAATATGACTCATCTAGAGTTAACAGGCATCACTTAACAAAATAAAATCAGTCATCTGTAATTATAAATATTACGTTCATTCACACGGAACATGCAACAGATGGTGATGATTTAAAGGAACAACCAACATAAAGTGATTTAGGTAAGTGTTGCCCCACTATGAGCCGGCTCAACTCAGCTTTGCGTTAATGAATTGCCAACTGTACAGTTGATCACCTGAGTGAAAATGAGTTTCGAATAATGTGTTTAATTTGTATGTAATAAAGCTTTTGAATATCCCACACAGAGCAAGCTTATCGACAAAAACAGCAAAACATCTTAATTATATATTTACTTACATATGGTTCAGCAAATATATGCATTTATATATTTACTTTATCCAATTGCAGTGTAAATTTCCAGCATCATCCAATTTCTAGCAATAGATGATTTACTCCGTCATTCCCTGGTGCAGTGCCATTTTTCTAAGGAAAACCCTGGTATGTACCTACGCTGTTATTTACAAATTAAAAACAAATGCATGTGTAAAGCACATTTAATAAAACAGACTGATCAAAATATTAAGCTTTGTTGTTTGATTCTGTGTGTACAAAGCTTATCATGAACCTCAAGGCTGAGGTTAACTGAGTAAACAGAGACCCCTGCAGACAGTTTAAGGAAACTCTTTTTTTCTTTCAGCTTGATAAAAATACTGTCTTTTGTACATTAATTTTATTCAGTAATTTAAATGAGTTGAGTGACTGAGTGGAAATCAGGTTGCTTTTACTTGGTGTAGTACAAAATAATTTGATTTTACATTCTAAAAAACATTTTTTTGTATATGTTTGGATGAACCAGTTCTCTGTCCTGGCTACTGAAGACATGTATCCTCTTGCCTTTTTCTCAGGACACAATCTCTTTGCTCTGCAGCGCTTATGCACTCAAAGTACAACAGAAATCTGATAACCTGATGTTTCGATTTACTGTGGAGGTGAGTCATGAGATGCATTGCAATCCCACAATGAGCAGTGTTTTCTCAAGGTCTGTCTTAATACCTTAATTCCTTTGCAAGATCAAGATCATTTTATATATCAGACTATACCAAACTGATAGGAGAAACTAAGAATACTGTGCTGTGATGAACGGCCTCTTTATACTGTTATTATGATCTAGATAATTTGTGTTCATGTTAATGTTCAGTCAACAGTAGCCAGTACATCAAATTCACCAGTCTCCTCTTTGCATACCAAACCCTATTTTAACTGAGATGCTGATTTCACAAAATCAACATTAAAACCACAGAGTTTGTTTTCATTTGTACAGCATAGATTGACAGATACTGATTGAATGCATTTGTGGATTTCCGCAGGGAGAGGGGCGCATGATAAGGATGCAGTTTGATGGAAGTAGCAGGGCAGAGGCTATAAAGGAGTGTTCGAGTGCTGTGGAAAAACTGATGGAGTACATGCCTGTCACCACTCAGGATGACGCCCCGCTGCCCCCTAATCAGTCCCCTGCTGAGGTCTCAATGCCAGTGTTACAGGTTGGCCGTGTTACAATTCAGTAAACACAATTTCTGTAATGTAATCACAACACACTGATCAGATGTTTATAGGATTGAAATGCGTTGCCCATAGAAATCCCCTAAAGCAGACAAATTACGTAAGTAGTAACTCAAAGCTGTGAGAGTCTGGTTTGTGGCTGTACACAGTCAAAGAGCTACTACTTTTTTTTCCTTCTGGCATAGTTTGGTTGAAATTAAACATTGATCTCCTATGCTTCCGTATATTATACGTCCTTTGTTCGTTTTTTTTTTTTTAGAGTTTTATAAATGCCATAATTGAAGTTGTCATATAGGCATTACTCATTGCTTAATCAACAGTTTTGAAACAATGCTTTGATGAACAGTGGCCATATTATCCTCACTAGATGGTGCTATATACAGCATTGTCTTATTATTAGCAGTGACACAACACCTACAGTAGATGGACTCAGGAGTACATACTGCATATGAGTCGTGAGCAAATTGCAGTACACTATATGGTGTAGAATACAATACGTCCCATCCCAAACACACATACACAGAAGCAGAACAACAGTACAATTACTGAATACATCAGATCAAAGTGGTATAACCTTTAAACCAGTTACAAGATGAGTTTTGAATATAAAGGACAATGTCGTTTATGAAAACAGATTTTTTTGTTCTAAAGCCAACAATGATATTACCCACTATAGGGATGAGGTTGTCATAGCTATATCACTCTTTTCTGCTTCATTTCAGTTGTGACCTTTCATTTACTTTCAAACTTGATAACACACAGCATATGGTTAATTAGAAACTAGATTCTGAGTAAAACTTGGATACTGCCATCTGGCTTACTACAGTTACGACACTAAGGACTGAGAAAGGACTGGACCCTGCCATGGGTTGAATGTGACCTTTAGCGAACAGACACTGAAGGAGTTCACAGTGAAGATGAAAGGGCTTTGAGGGGTGGATACTGTTCAATTAGTAATGGAGCCATTGATTGGTCTCTTAACCCTGTGGTGTCATGCCGTGTTGCTCAAATCTTTTTTCTTCTTTTGTGCGTAACCCTGTTTTAGCCGACTGCGCAGGAAAAAGCTACGGGAGTTGAGCCTGAAGTTATCCAGGGATCAGTGTCCATCAAGCGTCTCGCCCAGGTATTGATCTTTAAAAAGTCAGAGCTAACAACTAATAGAACTCAACATCTACTGTGCAACATATTCATTGTAATTCTTTTCAAGATTAAACTAAGAATCACAGTGTTTGCATTGATTTTCACGAGGCGCAGGATGCTCGGATTAACATCCTTATATGTGAGCGTTTACATAGGCTTGTACATTAACTGGTTCCTCAATTCAGTTCAAGTTTGAAAATGTATTTGTTGGACCTTCCACAGCACTTCTTGGGAGAGACTGCCTTGGCTTTGCCTCAAGTATATCGTCACAGTTGTTTGGCACAAGGTGACTTGGAGCCCATCCTGCGTATTTGTCTGCTGGATCCCAGCTTTCATGCATTTGTTGAGAAGGTGGAGGGGGAGCTTAGGAAACTGCTTGAAGAGTGAAGAATCTCAACAACAGCTGAAGGCAGAAAGGTCAAGTCAGTGCAGCGTGTTTTTTCTTATACAGTTTGTGTAGGCAGTGCCTGGTGGTGGTGTTGGTGGAGTGTTTGTTGCTGTGCTGCCAATGTTGTTTAAATGATGCTAAACATTAGTTGCTATGGTGTATGGCTTGAAGAGGCTGCTTTGAATTGTACGGAAATTAGGTGGTTAAGATGAAGAAGTTGCAAAAGCCAAAAACGTTCATTTTCAAATTTTTTATTCAGAAAAAAAATATTGGTCTCACTCATATGTTAGATCGTGGCTATATACTCTGGTCCCTCTATTTCCCACCTTAATGCAGGTCCATTTCCACCTCAACACACATGTATACATTGTATTGAAACAGGAGTCATGCAGCTACAGCAGTGAATTTTGCTATGCCAGCTTCCAAGTGATCCCACAATGTTAAAGCTTCACTGAGTAAAACAAACTGCCCTCCATATATCTATTTAAGAATACATATTGCATAGGATTATAGCCATGCTATACAGTTAAAGAGAGGAAAATAAAAAATCAAAATCAAAAACTGAAATCGGGAAATATAAAAAAAATATTTTTTACAGATTTCCTATCATTTGAACACTCATACTTCAACATATACAAGACACCTAAGTTACTTTGGAAAGAAAATAAAAATAATACACATATCATTTTTGTTTAGATAGTTAAACACACAGTAGTCATTTTCTGTAATCACTCTCATTTAAATTTGAATACTGCCAGTCATTGAAGCCCTTGCTTCACAATAAAAGATCTCTTAAAAGTGGACATCTTGTCACAAAATCAAACATAGTTAAATGACCATGATATGCTGTACAAATTTCCAAGAATAAAACTAACTATATATATATATATGTATATATAGATCATATTTATGACATATATACATATGATATATATATGATAAGGATGACTCCATAAAAAACATAGGTCATTTTAGATGCAAAAAAAGCCACACGAGGGATAACAACAGAAAATGTATATTCTGAGTATCCTATTGCGTAATTATCTTGCATGCA
This sequence comes from Sparus aurata, assembly GCF_900880675.1. Classification (NCBI taxonomy): domain Eukaryota; kingdom Metazoa; phylum Chordata; class Actinopteri; order Spariformes; family Sparidae; genus Sparus; species Sparus aurata. The sequence continues at coordinate 34,014,005 of NC_044190.1, read as the reverse complement.
TTGTACATGATATGTAATACAAAAGGGATCACCTCATTTGAGGATATGGTAAAATTAATAAAGGAGACACCAACAGCACATTAAAAATGTGTACACCTTTATGGTGGTTTTAGTCATTATTCATCATCCCGAAATCTCCATGTAAGACTGAATAAGGCATGCTTAAGACAGCCATTATGTTCTTTTTGTTGCCAGTGTTATGCTGATATTGTTTCTCATAAAATGAGACAAGATATGCTTTTTTCAAAACTGCCTGGAGCTCTATCCACCTCTGACACCGTCATGTAGTCACAAAAATGCAGTTTAGCCATCTCATCTGTGAAGAGAAAATCAAGAGAAGGCGTGACTACGGATAATCCTCACAGTGAGTTCTATATTTAGCCCCCTCCCCCTCCAACAGTGTCTTACTTGAGTAAATTTCTTATTTTGTATTCCTCTGGCGAATGTTTTTGTCCTTGTGGTTGTTTGTTGAATTTGTTTTCCTGGGAAAGAAGCAGTAATGATTTAGTGACCTAAAGGTAATTTCAATTCAAATCACAGTCCCCAGCTTTTCTGTTTGAAATATATGTGTAGCAAAAGCATACTTACATTTGTCCAACTGGTTCATCATCTATGGCATGAGAAAGAGAGAGCAGGGCAGAAACAGAACACAGAAGAAAAATATAAGATAAAAAGAAAACACCTGTGTTGCATGTTTCAGCACATTTACTGCAAATTATTTGTACTTTACTTTGCTGACAGTTTTCCCAATTTTCATGTTTCCCTGGCAGCCATTAGTATGTCTATTAGATAGAAAGGTTACCAAATCTTTCAGTGAACATTATTATTGTGCGATGATGCAGCTGAAAGCACAGATTGCTTTGAATACTGGTGCGGTAGTCGTGTTCTGGTGGGAAGCTCTGACATCACACACATGGGAGCGAGCTGCTGAACAGCTTTGTATGCACAAGCTTTGTGTCTGATACACAGACTTCGAAGGAAAAAACTCAGCAAACACAGGAGTGTGAATTTAACAGCTTCTTGCTCTATGAAGGCTTTTGGGCTCTAAAGGCTGCCGAAGGCTCTTTGGAAGGTGGTACAACCCATTCAGATAAACATCTGTATGTTTGTGGAAAATGGTCAGCAGTGACATATTTGTAGTAGAAGGGCTGAAATGTGAAAACAAGCTGTGGTATAATCTGTTAAATAACCACATCTTTAACGCCAAGGATTGTAAACTTAACCTCACATGCCATGTGAATCTCAGGGGGTTCCTGTTCATTTCAGACTGAGCATATGCGTAGGAGGCTTACAGATGGCTCACTTAAAGCCATCTTTTAATTACACTCAGCAATTTCATAGTGATTTTGTAAAAGAGCCGAGGACATGAGAGTGATATTGTGACTGACTTGGCTTCAAAACATGATTCTCTTCAAAGCTTCCTCTCTTCAAAGCTTTCACTCAGCATCTAGAGGTTATATCAGTTCCCTGCAGTACACAGTGCTTATTATCCCTGTTCAGTGCTCTTTCCATTCAGATTGAGGTTACACATTTTAAGTAATAATCTTCTCAGTGTGACCACATGTATGTCATTCTTTCTCATCATACAGCAGTGCAATAAAAACACACATTACAATATTGCAGTAAGAAACACTACAGGAAGAGGACGTGGTGAATAATAGTGGATATTGTTGCAATTAGTGACAAGTTAGTTCAACACCCCACAGCCTTGGGGTAGACATGGTGGTTGGTGTTTGGCATACAGATGAAAATGTCTCAACAGGTAAGTAACCAGTCACAGTGAGGTATATTACATGCAGCTTTAAGTCGGAGATAAGCAGCATTAGCAGCATTCCATGGTATTAATATGGAGCAGATTATGACAGTTATAATGTTAGACAAAAAAACATGGTTCTGTGATCACTTAGAGGAGGAACATCTGTCAGCATCTCCCACCATTTTCACACCTCATGTGTTTACACCACAAAAGCTATGTTTACTATAATGGCTTTGCAAGCACAGAACGAACAGCAGACAGTTACTGTGTGAGATTGACAGTTGAAGTTCGTTAATAATCAATATTGCATACAAAACCGATTGCAACGGTTATACTGTAGTTTTTATGTAACATCAAAAAATACAGCATGTGGGTGGTGAGTTTTTTAGCTCAAAATTCATCTTTTACATAAAGTGAGCTGTTATTTTCGCAAATCATCACACAGCAAAATCTGCAAATTTAGCAGCTGGGTTTTGAAACATGATAGAAATGTCAGCCTCTGCCTCAGAGCCCTTGCCTGTGAAGTATGAAAGTGTTCAAACACAGCTAAGCCATCAAGAGACCAGAATTCATAATGCAGGCAGACAGGGGCCAAAACCTCCGGGAATACGGGATGCTAAAAGGAGATTTTAGAGAGGCTGTGCCTCGTGAGCAGGGAGTCCTCATTCCTGATTTGAATGGCATAAACATGACAAATATAATCCACCTTAATCGCTTCATTTTTCCGGTAGATGAAACCAAACTAGAGGCCATGCACAGAGCTTACTTGAGCTGCCTGGTTTCTCTACTGTATGTGTGCTGATATTCGAAGCAAGTATCGCGGTTAAGTGTTTGTTTTTTCGAATTATCATGTAATAAGCAAATTTAACAGGTCACAAATGAATGCTGTTTATATATGATCAACTGATATATTTCAAATTGCTGAAAATTATACTTTATATATTCCATTATTGATTATAGATAGATAGAGATATCAATGCTTAGAGACACGGTTAACCATCATAGTTTATTACTGGTTCAGTAAGATTGACAAGATTGTAAAAAAACCTTGATATCTCCTTATAAAGCTGTTCCTCCAAAACACAAATGTGCACTGCTAACTACAAGCTCTCTTAGCTTTTTTTATGCTAATAACTGCATAAATAAGCAGTTCTGTTGAAGGCAACAACCAATTAAACACGAGCAAAACTGCCATCCTGATTGTACCTTAGCCCGGCAGTTGCTGATCTGTGTTGTGGGTGTGTGCCAGTGCTAATTTTGGCAGCTATTTAAGATTAAGTCTTAGTCTTAAAATTAAAATGATTATTGGTTTGAGTCACATTTTAGTCATTTTTATCCCTTATAGTTTTAGTCTAGTTTTAGTCGATGCAAACTCAAAATGTTTAAGTCAAATTTTATTGAAAGAAAAGTAATTTTAGTCAACTTTTAGTCAAAATGTGTTCTCGCTTTAAACTCATAGGCGGATAAGCCTCTGCATAATTAGAAGCTTGATGTTGTCAAACATGCCAGACACTTTGAGGCTGATGTGTAGGCTGTACTTACAAATACTACCATGAAAGTCACACTAATGCGGAAACAATTAGTCGATTAATATCTGGCATCAGCCCTAAGAAATCATACATAACACTGGTTCTATCATGTTAGAACACTTTGACTCGATAGTAACTGCATTGCCTTTTTCAGGGGCTTTTCTCATGTAAAGACAAGCAAAAACTGATCAGGCTGCTTGTCCAAATATATACAGTACATAAATAAACTTGCAGTTTTACAAGTTACTACATCGGCACAAGATGCACATTTAGACATATTTCCCGGTTAGTTTTACTTGAACAACAGGACTGAAAACCTGAAAATCAAGATTGGTTTCCAGCCAGGCTGAGCCACCGTGGTTTTAGAGCAAATTTGCCAAGGTAAACAGACCTTATTGAGCAGTAACACTGACTTAGGATCTGCAAATATGCTTAGTCAATATTAGAACCTAAAGTGAAGTTGTTTGTATTATTTCTACTTAATCTATAGACACAGGTTGTCTTACAGCCTTCCTCCACTGCAGTGTTTTTTCCTTTTTGACGAACTATAAATAGTGTTTCCACTCCGTTTTGCCTACCGACTGGTTGTCGGTTTAGGACAGCATTACCTGGGTCTCTGCACATCTCAGTCAATGACAGGGATGTATTTATTATATTTTTTACAATTGCGCTTTCTCTGCTATTCTTGTACGACTAGCTTTAGCAATGTGTCTGCCACATGCGGGTCGAGCCTTGTGGAAGATTCTGATCATACGCAGTGCACGTGAGCAGGCCGGTTGACTAGCAGGTAGGCCGTTGAAACATTTTATACTACGCTAATGAAATAATTTAATTGATATATTAGTGACATGTAACAGCCACAGCCTTTTTTCGGTGTGTATAAAACGTGTAATGCAAAGTTAAGAGAGAAAAATAGAAGAAAGAAACAGCATTACATCTAATGAACACCTCAAGATATTGAAGCTTAAAACAGGTTTATCTGGTTAACATTGCTTACACATTTGACTGACTAAACCGTATTTTGTTCTTAAGTAAATGAAAAGCAGGACATACCCTGAAGCTCTATTTGTTTAGTTTGTAGTAGACTGTGGCGTGCAGCTGTTTCCCTTTTGAAATGATTCATAATAGTGAGGCGACCATTGTGGTTTGTGTTCATGTTTTATTCTAAAATGAAAAGGAGATAAAGCCACATGAGTTGAGGTCAGAGAAAGGCTCTGGTGACTGGAAGTGCCGGAGGCTTTTTAGACATTAGGATCTTGTCACATTGTTATCAATTGATTTTGACTGCCATTGAAAGCTTAGGCCATTAGCCCACTAGACGACTACATTATACTAAAACTATAAATAAGAAAGTTGAGTAAATGTAGAACATGTCAACAAAGGAATGGGAGAATTGATTGAGAAATATAGAAATTAACTTTTTCTTTATTTGGCTTTTTTTGTGCAGAGTTTGGATGTTCTCCCTGTGTGCAGAAGTGGCGACAATGTGAATGTGAATGTTTATTTGTCTGTATATGTCAGCCCTGTGGTGAACTGACAGCTCATTCAGGGTGTACCCATTGTTTGCTCCATGTCAGCTGGGAGCAGCTCCAGCCCCCTGAAGCCCGGGTTAGATAAGATAATACATAATACTTTGTTCCATGTTTGTTTATTGTTGTGTTTATCTGTCTCTTTATAACATTCAGACCCATATTGCAGATGCTTTGGTTGTAACCTCAGTTGGCTACCAGAGTAGAGGCCCTTGAAGTTTTTTGTACACTTAACTGTCAAGTGGCTCTCTAATATCACAGCTGTGATGGCTAGATTATATTGATAAAACAAGGGCCATCTAGTAATAGAGGACTAGACATTTAAGTATTCATAACAGTATAGTAGATGTTGGATGGAGCAAGTACCAGTGTATTTCAAAGTGGTTCTAATATTATAGGTAAGTGCTATGTGTAGTTTAGAGTAGTTATTCTAAACTTGATGGGTCTACCTGCCTATTCACTTGAGTCCAAAAAGTGCCCAGTAAGTGCTTAGGATGGGAAGTGTGAACCAGTTCCAGCTGAGGACCAGTTCAGAGTGAGGCTTCATTTTATGAAGAAATATAGCAATATTGCTAAATTTCATTGTCTGTCAAATTAAAATTTCAAGTAAGGGTGGAAAAACCTGCATTATGCTGAAATGCAACATGTCCTTAAATTACAGGGATGCCATGTACTTGACACTGTACTGTGCCACTCTCTCCCAATTCAGCTGCACAGCTGTTGTAATAACATTCACCCCACCTAAGCAGGCATAACAGGTTTTTTCTTTGTCTACAAAATCCAGTACGTAAACAAATGCTGTACTGTAGAACTGGTTGCAGATTAAACAGCAATTAAACAGTCAAGCTTTTACACACCTAAGTCAAATGCATGCCTTTTTTTCTGTTCTGTTTCTACACAGATAGAAAAGTTAGGCTGGCATATAATAAGGGGATCGATGAAGATATGCAGAATCGCATAATGGCACTGGTCTCAATATCATGTTATCACTTACCTACTACGAGTAATGGTAGCTTGTTCAAGGCAGTACTTAAGAATGCTTTTTTTGTTTGTGATTGTCCTGCCCAGTGCAGACAGCACAGCTCGCCTTTTACTTAACAATGCCAAATACATTTTTCTGTGGATTATCACATTTAGAACCATTAGAGTTTGAGAAAACAAGAAAGTTTCAGTGACTGCAAAGAAAGATTTTATATGGTTATTTAAGTTTTTTTTACCTTCACCTCCCTCCCATTTTTGTGCATTTATCTTTTATTTGGTCAATTAGAATATCACACATAATTTTGATTTAACAACATTTTTGTTAACATAACTAAAATAGAAAGTGGTGTTCAGCAAGTAGGGGCCACATTTGGCAATAATAATTGATTTTTGTAACACTGGGGAAAGTACAATTGAATATTAAGTATTTTTCCTGCATGTGCTAATTATTTTTAGCTGACGTAGTCGATGTAGATTTTTAACTCCCAGACCTGAAGTTTTGAGGCTGTGACATTTAACACTTAATATTTACTCTGGATCATTTGAGGAAGACGTCGAAAGTTTAATCACAAGAAAATTCCTAATTGAGCTTTTCATATGTCAAGTGATTATGGCTTTTTGGAGATGCACAAGTTAGTCAAAACAATTGACACCTTTGAAAACATATCAGACGTTATGGGTTCATCCTAATGAACAAGAAATGAATGGAGACATTTTTCCTTCAGCATAAAAAAAGCATAATTTACTGTGTTAATATCTATGCAGTCATCGTAATGTTTGTGGATGGACTGTAAGCTCATAAAAACATATACATCGACAGAAAGGAGATAAAAAAATCTCTGAAACCATGCAGGATCTCTCACTTACCACCCATTAAGATTATGTTGCCATTAGGAAAGATGGGGGAGGGGAAAAGAATAGTAACCAATTAAGTTATATAGTCGGACTGATGTGTTGTACAGCTATAGGTTGATAACCCCACATGCTTAACACTGTTATTCTGCTGTCAACATGGGAAACAAATGTGCTGTTACCATTGCCATTAGCACAGCAGCACACACATAGGTTAGCTGTGGAAAGGTTAGCCGTGTCCCCTCTGTATGAAGGTCATATCCGTATGAATCTTACAGTGTCCTTCCTTCCTCCTTTGGCCACAGAGGTCGAGAGTCTTTGACAGCTAGTTGACTCCTACAGATCTCCTCTGAGAGCACATGCAACCTTTTGGTTCAATAGTCTACTTGCATCTGTAAACATCTCTGTATCTTACTCTCTGATACTCTCCTTTTTTGGTGACATTTTACCTTACAGTTATTGTACTTTTTGGACAACTTCTGCGGAATTGTCTTATCTGACTGATAACCTTCGCTGATTTACCCTAATTAAAACTGTACAACTTTGCTCAATTTCAGATCAGTATGTACAGGATATAGGTTAAACATATTCTGTAACACCTTGATATCAGACACCAGAGGAAAAAAAACTTAAATGTCTGAAGGGTTTTAAATTGCATAGTTGTACTTTGAACATAATTAATGTAATATTAACTTTGATACATATCGTTTTTTGTTTTTTGTTTTAACCGTGCATACTGCTGGAAACAGAGAAAAAGGTTTCTTACCATCAATAATGTCGTCTGGCGTCTTGCGTTTCTCGTACACAACGATGATGACTACTAGGATTATAATTTCTGCGAGCACACCCAGGAAAGGCCAAAGCGGCGCAAGGTGGCTGCGCACCCGTAGTATAGTGGTCTCAGCATTGTTTCCAATCACGTTTGTGGCATTGCACTCGTATCTACCAGGATCTGTGTTTATATCCAGGTTTAGTATGTTGAGCTCTGTGTAGTTGTCTCTGTTAGTGATGAGGAAGCGTCCGGTGGAGTTGTCAATGTCCTGGAACACAATGACATTTAAAACATGTTAAAATTGTTTCTTTCAGAGTAGAAATATCTCATGCCCTTTATGGTATTGTGCAGATATATTTATCTGTTTCCGTCTCTCTATTGTAACTCCATATATGCATACTTTAGTTACATATATACACGTACCGTGTAGGATGTTCCGTCGACTTTACGCCATGTCCAGGTCGGATGCGGGTAACCAACAGACTTGCAGTAAAGCATCGCATTTTCTCCTTCGTTTTTATTTTCACTTCGCTTGTGGCCAGTGATAGCAGGTTTTGCTGGAAAGGTAAAATAAATAAATAAAGTTGATCATTAGCTGTGTTGGCAGAGGTACGACATTCAAAGGAACGTTTTAACTCCTACCAGATGGCATGAATAAGGAAAGCATGATTGGCTTCTCTGGCTTTGGTAATAATATGTGTTATTCAGATGTCTGTGTAAGAGAGAGGAGTGTAATTAAGACTCTGTATAGCGGCATTGATTCACTGAAGCAGCTCAATTTTCTTTAATATTTTCCTAATCTCAAACTGTTGCAGTCAAGAAGAAGCACAGCAAGCTCTTTAAAATCACATGCATCACTTTGCATTACTTAGTTTAAGTCATATCATTATTTCATTCAGTATCTCACACAGGGATCACTGAATTTGTGTTGTATCTTGTTTCCTACATGTCTATCATCTTTTCCGTTTGATTCCACAAACTACTCATATGGTTTTGTTTTGACGATTTATTTATAAGTAATTTTCACACCTAATCATTTTAACAAAAGGCTTTATATTGTTAGCCATCAATTTTTATTGCTATCAAAACCTCACGTGGGCTGCAGTATTTCAATGCTTCCAAAATAAACGCCTGTTTAGCTGAGCATATAGATAGCATCATCATATCAGAACAATTTTTATATGTAAAACTGCATTGTAAAACAGAGTCTTGCATAAGAGGCTACAAGAATAGGGTAGTAGAATAGAGGCTTGCCAAGGAGTAAAACTGGACTGCTGCTTTCAATAAAATGTACTATTTTGGGTGTGCAGATGTTTTGTGAGCACATCCTCTCAACACCAAACCCCAGCAATGGGGAATATCACTCAGAAAGAGATAAAAACATTTCAATACAATTCATAATGAGGTCATGGAAGAGGGGGGATCAGTATGATATGAAAGCCAGATGTTCCCATTCAACATAATTCCACAGAGAATTCCACAAAAGAGATGTTGAGCCAATGGAAAACGGTGTGAATTGGCCCTGATTAATGAATAAACTGGTAATAAAAATGCAGCAGAAAGGTTATGAATTTAATAAATTCAGGCATATGTCATGTAACACTGCAACAAGTCAGACTGATCCATAGAACAGTGTTCTCCAAAGGTGAGACTCTCCATGTAACTTGTGCAGCATCAGGAAGATAGCTGTTCCGCCTTTTCCACTAATCCTCAAATTTACAATAATTCCTTCCATGCAATTAAGCAGAATAAGGAAGAGGCCTGGAGTGAGCATTTTTCAGCTGTGCGTGGATAATGGAGCAGGAGGGGTCTGAGCTCTTTGGTGACATCACCCCACTCTAATTATGGTGCACACGTGCTCCCTGCGCGAGGGAGTGGCCAAGCTCATTTGTGCTTCATCCTGACTGTATTATGTCAGTGACTGACAGCCCTGAGACAACCCTCAGAGTGGCGCTAAAATGGGCAGAAACCTCCATTTCACACTCCCAACTACGATTACTGTGACCATTAATCTGTGTGTGCTAGACAGAGGAAAAGTGACACATGAATGTGAGAGGCACATGCTAGGAGGAGCAAGGTCAAAGCTGTCAGAACGAATAGAAAAAAGCTAATTAAGATTACATGAGACGGGAAAGAGCCATTCAATCCAAATTCTTAATGAGAGCTTTTCGCATTTTATTTATTAAGCAGTTACGTTTTTTTTTAATTTTGATGAATTTGTATAAAATACAAAATAATTTCATTTTTTCTAGAGGAATGCGTGAAATTCAGCATACAGGGTAAATCATTTTCATTAAGAAACGTGCTAAACATTTGCTAATATTTGAGAAATATGAGGTACCAAATATGTATCTGTGGTAAGCTTAGTATCACAGACAATAAACTCCACTCCTGCCACAGAGATGGCTAGGACCGGATTCAGAGCCTTAATCCTACAACATCACACAACCCTCCATCTGTTGCCTCTGAGCCGAGTCCTGCAAGGATGAGTGTGCCAAGGACACTGTAGGCGAGGGATCTCAGTGAACTGCTGCCAGAAGCGCAGTGCAAGGCTGGCTAGCATAACAGTGGGCCTGCTACCTGGGTCACAAAAGATCTCAAATGGCTCTAAAAAATCAGAAGAGCATTTAACAACTGAGAAAAATGTTTTGTTTAGATCCAGCAGTTGTATCTACTCTTGATGTCAAAACATATTTTTTTAGACCCTAAATGTAGGCCTCTTTAAAGGACAGAAACATGCATCATCAGTTTGGTTAAAAGACTGACTCTTTCTCCAGGGGACAGATAGCAAGCCGCAACAGTCACAGGCCTGCAGTCTACTGATGGCTAGCACACTTCAGTTTGAATGGCGATGAGTCCCATCATCTCACAATCCAGTGAAAGCAGAACACACACGGTCATCACCCATGTTATGCAATCAGGCAGCGCTTTAAGACAGCCGTGGAATAAGAGACAGGGCATGCTCACTATTCACCATACCCATGCCACAGCAAATTGACTTAAGCACTACACATGGGCAGCTTCTTTTGAACAGGGTTTCACTTGCCCTTTCTCAGAGAAGATTCCTTATTCAAGTCGATGGCTTTGGTGTCAGCTTGAATGAAACTAACGCAGTAGTTGGTTGGGTCTAGCTATTACATTAACCGTCTTTACTAACCTTCTTTACTTAAATCATTATTAGCTCTATCAGATATAAAAGGAATAAATTAATAACTGCCTCCTATTGGGCTTTGTGTTTGCACGTTTTGGTGAGCACGTGCAGTGCCTGTCCATTTTGCTAGACTGTTGTCTCAGTGAAAGCCAAGAGTGACAACAGCCTCCGGATCCCCCCACCCTCCCACCCCCCTTCATCACCACTGTGCTGGATGAATTCAATCATCTTTGTCAACAAGGACTCTATTAACACAGCTTTGGGTGCTTCACTTTTCTAGGACACCTTTATATGTTCATCTCTCTGTAGAAAACCACAGATCAAGCTCATTTTCATGCCAAGGTTTTTTTTAGAATTTGAACACATCATGGAGAAATATTTCATAGGAGGGATCTTACCTTTCACTTCAATTGTGGCATTTGCATTTGGTGCCATGACAAATGTGTAAACACACATGTATTCCCCAGAATCATCTGCCCGCGGTTTAGTGATTCTACAAAAAAATACAAAACATTTATTTCATAACTTTCATTCATCAGTCATGTACAGTGTGAGTAGGGAAGTAAATAAAGTCAACCAATTTCAGTTTAACTCCAGTAATTAGTTTGGACGACAACAGTGAAAGCTTGAGGGGCTGATTGAGCTGTGGGAGACAAAATGTTGGCATAATGCTGTTATAACAGCAGCTCTGGTTTCTGCAGGGAAGGGCACCACAGGCATTTTAGCTGTAGTCTTCAGAGTATCACTGATGAAATGTGACAAGGAAGTGACCAATTGGTCTTATCTTGTGGCTACGGAGAGTCTGCGGTATGTCTATGGGGGCGACAGTAGCTTTGTGCTTCAATGGTTACACTGTGTGACAGCAGGAACTAACAACTAGTTGGTACATTAGGTCGTGATGATTGCTTTTCTGGTTAGATGCATAGGTATAGTTCATTATTTGGATTAAGGTGTAATTACTGCACCATTTGTTCTAAATCAAAAGGGTGAGAAAGCCAGGAGTAGCATCAGCACTGATCTGAGTCAAAGGCAGTCTGAAGACATTCAAATCGAATGGGTGCCAAAAGGCTACTGCTAAGGATTATTTTCAATAATGATGAATCTACCCATTATTTTCACAGTTAATAACTGTTGAGTCTGTTAGATGTAAAAAACATTGTGAAAAGTGCACAACACATTACTTGAAAATACTTGAAAAACAAAAGACTTTTCATTTTCAATCATAAATGACCAAAAAAGCAGCAAATCCTTGCTTGAAAAAGTTTTGAAATGATTCAGAGATGATCAAAATAGTTTTTTTTTCGAGAAACTACTTGACAAATCAAAAAGCTGACAATGCTTCCATTTCGAAATTCCAATGCCTTGGTAACAGACCATATTTACACCCGGAGTGTGATGTCTGTGGTGTGAATATGGTCTGTTGATGTAGAGGATGGAGTATTGTAGAATGGGAGTTCTCTGCCACACTGTGGTCTCTGGTTGTCCCTATTTACAAATTACTTCCTTTGTTTCAGGGAGTTCCTGGTCCTTTACATGCAAAATTACATCAACATAGTATTTTGCTCCTATAGTTACTTCTATTTTACATGTAGACTCTAATTAATCTCATTGACTTTCCCTTGCCAGGAGCACTCACTGTCCGTATTGTCCTCTCTCCTAAAATATTGCAAATATGTTCTGTCTTCCTCAGTGTAGTAACACATAAAGAGGAAGCTGTTTGTCACCTGTATGCCGTGTTCCTCTGCTCTGTCCGTGTATTGGGGATCTCCTGTCCGTTCTTCATCCAGAAGCTTTCAGCGTGGGGGGTTTGAGCAGTGGTGAGGTTACAAAGCAGGGTAACGGGTTTGCTATGTTTGCTATGGCTGCTAGGGCTGTCCAATGACAGGATGATCTGATCAGAGGCATTGATCTTTGGTTCTGGAAGACAGAAACAGTCAAACTTTATCACAGAACTGAGGGTCAACACTGCTCAAATGCTACCTCACATGCTGTAGTAGCTGTAGGCTATATGCTGTTTTTATACAATCTGTGTAGGAGGCTGACTATGAAGTGAGGACCAAAGTACACACTGCAAATAAACAAAAGACATAATAAGTACATGAAACAGCTGGGATTCCTTGTGTCAACCATTTATCTTTAGAATAAATAAGAAGTAACTGTTGGATGTAGAAATGCCCTTAAGAGCACAAGAGAAATCTCCCTGGTATTTACACAAACATGTTAACCAATATTTTATATACTTAATTTGACAGATAGTTATACTGTAGCTGATAACTGGAGTCATTTTAATATTTTGTTGTAACAAAGGAAACTGTTTGGGCTGTCAAATAGGCCTAGCGTTTGCCAGCTTACATGCATCAGAATATCTAAGTAAAACAAATCCATGTACTTAAAGCTGAATGACTACCTACATTACTTCACCCTCTAAATTGCTAAGCACACTGGTTACTAAACAATACCAGGGTCCATTTCTCAAGGACGTTCAGGGGAGTAGGAGGTGTCACATGAGAGCGAGGCACCCTTTGCTCTGCCTTGAGTAGTGAGCAGAAAGCCTCCCCTGCACTGGCCCCCTTCCCCCTCTCCTCCTCCTCCTCCTCCTCCTCCTCCTCCAGGGCGGGCCAACCATGGCAACGATGGAGCCCCCGAGGGGAGGAGCAGAGAAGAAGCATCATAATCCTACTACTGGATGCTCCTGCAAGGCCACAGGGAGAGCAAAAGGGAGGAGAGGGCAAAGGAGAGCGACTGAGACTGGCAAGTGACTGTTAGCATTCATGGCACTTTCTTCTTGCGATTCTGTATAGTCAATAGCTCAGAGGATGTCTCTCCCCTCCCCCCAACATCTCTCTCTCTCCCCCACCAAGCAGAACCACATGTGCTATTAATAGTATCTCCGAGACATGCATACACACACAAACATGAGGTACATAAATTAACATTTAGCAAACACGGCACTGTGGTCCACTGGCAATTTAACCAGAAGGTTGTTTGTAGGACACCTTGTCACAACTGCTGGACAATGTATCGCCATATCAGAATAAAACTAAATACAAAATGTCAAGATGATGTACTCCCAATACAGTGCTGCATTTATTGATACTGTATCCAATAAACTGACAGACATAACACAGGGGCTTAATATTATTGCATTATCAGCTTAATTATGTTTTTTCTTGACATCATCTGGTACTTATTAAAGTACCAGATTTTGACTGACTATGAAGAAGGGCTGCGTTGTGTGGCATTTTGTCAAGATGTATTGAATCACTTCAGCTTAAGAGCTGAGATATCATTTGCATGGCCTAAATTAAGGTGAGCATTATGTCACTAATCACAGCCAAAGCAGGCTGAGCACATGACATTAGAAAAGGGGAATCTTCAGAGAGATGTCCCAGTAACTGTCACACAGAGAATAGTGGGCCTCCTGAGCACGTGGTTGAGCTAAATGGTTTGAACCACTCGTTCTTAATAAGGATACACAATTTTCAATACATTATTGTTCCTAATTTGGAACAACACACATTTCTGTTACTTTGCAATACAAACAGTAGAACCTAACATACTATTATAACTGTTTTAAAAAGCAAAGTGTGACAAAAATGTGCTCACTTTTAAGTGAATGTGTCACTCAAAATCCATGGAGATCTAGTATGTAATCAGATTAAGTGATACTACATACAAAATCTATTTATTTGTATTTGAGTATGAAACACTCACCCCTTGTAGGCTTGACAAGTGGCTGAAAAAGATTTTCAGTTTACTTTTTCACAGAGAAAACCAGCTGTGTCCAGCTTGAACTCATATGAGACACAATAAATACCAAATGTGAAAAGTAAGAAAGAAAGAGAAATCATCCCCAGAAAACTCACAAACCACTCCTACAACATAATGTACTTGTCTGCAGTCGATTTATTTTTTGACAGCAAAATATGGCTAAATAAACTACTTCAGCTCCGTTTCAAGAAAGGGCGATGGAACTGAAATACAACACAGAAGCAGTTCACTTTGCCATATTTTTGTGTGACAATCAACAAAGCTGTAGGTGTGGTTGGAGACGTTTCTATGGATGTTTTGTCACCGCTGGAACAAATAGTAATCGAATGAGTTAAAGCTGACCACAGCTGATGTTCTTTGTTGGAGCAATAGTGCAACATTTTGGGAAACATGCTTACCAGTACTTACTTCCTTATTAGGAGCTAGATTAGAATATAAATACGCTTTAATTTCTCTCCACTAAATACAAAGCTACAGCCAGGAGCCTAGCATCTTATCTTAGCATAAAGACTGCAGGGGAAGAACAAGGAACAGGAACAGGAACAGGGAAGAGACAGCTAGCTGGCTTTAGGAAGTCACTACTCCCAGCCAAGAAGTGGTCCAGTACCTTGGTGTTTGTATGTATTTAACAAACAAAATATAAAATGTTAATTAAAGGCAGCATATTTTACCAGTGTCTCTAGTTCTTATGCTTAGCTTAGAGAGTGATATGTTTGATCAAAAAAAAAAAAGGAAGCAAAGCATATAAGCACATTTCCCAAAGTGACAAACTATATCTTTAATAGGAAACAAAAAATGTTTTTGGGAGTTTCATAGACAAAATATTTGGGTAAAGTATGACCTTAAGTACATGCAAAAAAAAAAAAAAATCCATGTTAAAAAATTGTATCTCCTGTAGAAATGATCCATTAGAGCAGTTCACAAAACTAAATCAACCAAAAGGCCAAAACAAGAAGACAATCAGACTTCAGCATGTTTCCCGAGCTACAAACTATACATTCATATCAATGGGCTATTATGTATAGTCTGTTATATACATGTAATATCTTGGATATCACGTGTATATACAGAGAACATTTATTCCTCAGTAATGACAGAATATATTTAGTGAGGACTTGAACTGCGCATTAACATTGTGGCAGATAAGTAGGAAGAGTGTAAATGTGAGAAGTGACCAGCTGCTGTCCTTCATATCACTGTTTGAATTGCATCAGCCCTTACACCTAATCAAATAGTGCTTGCACAGAAATCAAAATTTGTCAGTCTAATCAGAGGAGCCAGCGAGGATCAAACTCCGCTAAGCTCCTCAGAGAGCTTCACTATGACTAACAACATTCCACATCCCCCTGTGCTCCAGTGGGCAGAGCACTGAAGCATGTTCATATTGGAAGAGTCCAGTTGAAATTCAGTTTTGTTGAATGTTTGTGTGCATAGAGCATAGGGTTAATGATATAATGTCATTACTGATTCACACTCACATGATTAATGGCTGAAAAGGCACAAGGTTACGCAGTGCACAGGCAAATCCAAAGAGACCGTTTTGTAGACGTAAAATCTCTGTCTCATCTGGATGAGAAATGAGACTCTCAAGGCCCTGAAGTGGTCTTATCCTTTATTGGATTACCACGCGTAAATTTGAAAGCAGAAAATGTTTGCTTTTATCAGGAAAGAGTTGACAGCAGGAATCACTCTTTTACACCTTATCGGATCCCTCCTTGTGTCTTCTTACAGTCCCATTTACACTGTGCCCAGAGTGAGAAGCCAAATCAAAAGCACTATTACTTCAAAGCGCCACTAGGTTTTCCGCTGCATTTGGCATGCAGGGCTTTGAAGTACATAAAACAATTCACGCAACGCAAGAGACACAACATAATGTTAAGGGAATAAGTATCACAAAGAAATCCAGGAATAGGAAATGGGGTGAAATTAGGATACAGAGAAAAAGTTTGTGATTAGAATACTGTAAAAGGACACGAGACAGTAAGAACAAAAGTTTGGTGTGAGGAGAAAGAAGGAAGTGTAGATAGAGACTGGGTAAAGTTTCCTGGGTTTGTGGTCATTTACAACAAGATGCTCATGGGATTTTGGAAGAGACAGGGATTTTTACCGAGTCCAGTAAAACAAAACAAAAATATTTATCAAACTAAATGAACAAAACACAAAATACAACCAAGGGTAATAAATGGTTTAGACAATTAGGATTTTGTTTCCATTAATCGTTGAAAAAATAATTTGCTAAATGCAAATGAATACACAATATGATTTGACTTTTGCCTAACCAGTGACTGTTGTGGTCTGGGAAGGATCTTGAGGGGGTGTTTTTTTACGGGTTGGAGTGGTTAGGACAGGGGATTGGTAGTTCGTTCACCATCTAGGTACTACAGGACATAGACCACTCACTCTGTAGCACCGAAATGGTGGCCTGGGCGCGGATCCACGTGATGGCAGGGTTTTGTCGAAGGTCATTGCGCCGGGGGTCGTTGCTGGCCCGGCACTCATAGGTCCCAGAGTCCTCCAGTGTGAGGCGCGTGATACCGAGCACACTGACCCCATTGGCGCCGTAGGCCGTGTTGATGGATACCCGACGCCTGCGGGCTCCGTCCCACAGCTGCTTGAAGGAGTCAGCTCGGTTGATCTCAGCATACCACCACTGGATCTCCGGAGTGGGGTTACCAACCACGTCGCAGTACAGCTCAAAGGTGTCCCCCGTAAGCTTAGTCTCAGACATTGGCGACTTCACAAACCCAGCTGGAGAAGAAAAATGTATCGGGATGGCAGGGAAGGAAAGGGTAGAAGAGGGATAGAAAAAATAGAAAAAATGAGCAGCAAAAGAAAGATAGTGGACTCCCAGAACACTGTGCATTGTTGTGGATTCATCTGAGATTTTAGTATGGCGATAAGAAGTGAGATAGCCCTCTCATGAGAGAAGATGCACATAACTTGTTGTTGAACATATTTTCTGTTATGTCATGTAAAAAAAAAAAAAAGATTTTAAGCTATTTAGACATGGTCAAAACTTCATCTCAGTCTTGCTGGACTGTATATACATTTGTATGAGTTTGTGAGTTTCCCATATATTTTTTTGATATACTACACTTAGTTCCTATAATCCAACAATCCATTTCTAAACCCGCTTATCCTGTTCAGGATCACAGAGTGCTGGAACCTATCCAAGCACACATTGGTTAGGAGGTAGGGCACACCCTGCACATGCCGCCAGTCTGTCACATACAGAGGGACGAACACATTCACACCTATGGGTGGTTCACTGGTTCACATACTCTGCTAGTGATAATGTAGCATGTTTTTTTTATTTAAAATGCTCGCTTCAGTTTTTAAAGCCTGCATCCTTTGTTGTCATTATACAAATATTTCACCTGCAGAATATCTTTTACATTGAAAAACTGATGCCATGGTTCCATCATTTGTTCAGAAAGCTTGACATGCCTATCAAAAGCAATCAAGGAAACTGTCAGAAATAGCAGCAATAGATGTAACTAGGTGAATGTATGTAAGTATGTATGTAGGTATAAACCTAATCTCTTCATCCATATCAGCTCTCGCTGGTAACGCCGGAAATTAGGTCAGCCAGCTTTAATTTTGGATAAGCTGGACTTGAAGAGCAGGTTTTCAAAATTCACATGTGGTCACAGCGGAATAAGATAGTAAAACCAGCTTCTCTGTAGTCACTGAATGACATTTTGAAATTAAATACAGTGGAAATGTGCTCTTAGATCAAAACTAACTTAATTTAAGTAACATGTAGAACCTGAATATGCATCCATTTGAACTACTTACTGCCATGTAGAGAAGGAAACACATTTCAAAACTGAAATGCGGGAAAATTGATATTAAATGGTATCCATATGCATTACCATCACAACTGTGACTGTACAATGCTGTGTATGCCCCTAATTTATGACCTTGTTTCACATCAGTAGTTAGCCCAACAATACACTGCCAGCTGTAATGAACCCTGTCTAATGACAAATCACCTGGTCCACAGACACTGTTCTCTGCTGCCCCTGCAGCCTGTC
Source organism: Sparus aurata (assembly GCF_900880675.1). NCBI lineage: Eukaryota > Metazoa > Chordata > Actinopteri > Spariformes > Sparidae > Sparus > Sparus aurata. Next base: position 33,995,627 of record NC_044190.1, on the reverse strand, counting down.
AGCTGTAAACCATGTGTGCTTAAATAAATCTGGGGTAAAAAAATAGAAAACACTGCCTTAACTCTGCCCTGAATTGTTGTAGAGGAAATGGGAACAAAGAGCCTTTGGTCTCTTGAGTGTGTTGTGTCTAAATACAAGAGCTTACAGGCCCTCCCAGATCTGTCTGCCCTGCTCAAAGTAATGTATCATAAGCACATGAACAGATAAGCCTGTGGAAGCCTGAGGAAGGAGTGTAAACAACTGCATTATTCAGCTCACCCCCACAATGAAGCTAGTAACATTTCATTCAAATAATTGTATCGGAAGTTTAACTACCAGGTGAATATAAATACCATTCACAAGGTTTACATGTATTTTTTTTTTGTCATTTTTGCATAGTGATATAATAGACAGGGTTTGCATATCTTAAGAATGATTCTCTCTGCAGGGGACTCAGACAGACTGTACAGCCAAAATATTTCACATACTTAACAATACATAGATTTTAGTTAGTGCCATGGTAACAGGTCTGTTGCCCAACACCAGATTGTGACTCACAGTCATATGAAAATAAATTACATTATGGGAATGAGAAATTGTATTTAGCTTCCTGCAAGGAGATGTTTCGGTGGATATTTGGTGCTAACAACTTGTGTTTCTATGTGCTTTGCCTGGAGCTTTGCAGAGCAATTAGCATTTGTTTCTTTTCTCTGGAAACATCTGGGCCCATCAAGCTCACCACATAATCCCAGAGGGTGAATTCAAACCTAACCGCCTACACTGTTAAAGCAATATTTCAATTTGACAGAACATTTACTATGGCAGTCTCTACTATGATTATGGGAATGACAGTAAATTGGCTTAGCGAATCAGAAAGAGAATCAGAAAAACTTTATTGTCCCTGCAAAAAGCAGTGAAAATTCGTCTTTGACATGTTCACAGATGTGCATAGAAAGAAAAAATAAACACAAGTTAAAAACACAGTTACCATAAAAACAGCAACACAATAAAATAAAATAATACAGTGCAATACGTACTATACAGAATGAGGACATTAAAAAGGATTTTATAGTTCACTGTTGATGATGTTGATGGCGGATGGGATGAATGATTTTTTCACTAAGTTTGTCCTAGCTAGTGGGACCCTGTAGCGACGGCCTGAAGGGAGGAGCTGAAATGAGTTGTGGATTGGATGTGAAGGGTCATGTATGATGGAGGTGATCTGTTAACAACTGTTAAAATGTCTTTGCTCACATTAAAACTCCTCAGTTTCCTCAGCAAGAAGAGACGTTGTTGTGCCTTTTTGTAGTTGTGTTCAGTGTGGACAGAGAACGACAGTGTTCTGTCCACCTCAATGCCCAGATACCTGAACGCCTCCACCTGCTCCACCTCCTGCCCTTTGATCTTCAGTGGCTGCAGTAGTGGGTGGGTGGAGTCACCAGGTGTCACTCTCCTGCAGCAGCACAGCTCCTTGGTCTTAGAGATGTTAAGCTCTAAGAGGCTCTCCTCAGTGAGAGTGATGAGTGATTCCACCTGTTGGTGATATGCTGTTAGGCTGTTAGAGTCCGTCAGGTGAGCCACCAAGGCCATGTCATCGGCGTATTTGAAAAGTGTCATACTGTCCATGTTGCAGGTTATCTTGTTTGTGTAAATGGAGAAAAGAATAGGTGATAAGACACAACCTTGTGGGACCCCTGTGTTTATGACAATGTTGGTAGATATTTTGCCATTGACCGTTACATGCTGTGATCTGTCCTGTAGAAAGTCTCTGATCCATTTAACCAGTACCGGGTTGACCTGTAGTTCATTGAGGCAGTCTGATAAGGTGTTCGTGTTGACTGTGTTAAAAGCCGAGGAGAAGTCCATAAATAAAATCCTGGAACATGAGTGAGTGTGGTCCATGTTTTTGGTAACAGTGTCCAAGAGTGTCAGGCAGGTGTCTTCCACCCCTCGCTTTGCTTTATAGGCAAACTGGAGTGGGATCAGTTTGTCTGCAACTTAGGAGGTCAGCAGGTCACACACCACCCATTCCATGCACTTGCAGAGAACAGATGTCAAAGCCACTGGTCTGTAGTCTTTGGGGGCCATAGCTTTTGTGGTCTTGGGAATTGGAATGATTGTGGATTCTTTCCATGCATGAGGAACAAAACCTGAGTCCAAAAGCAGCTGGAAGAGCTGAGTCATGACATCCCCAAGTTGAGTGGCACATTACTTGAGAACTCGACCATGTAGTTTGTCTGGGCCTGATGATTTCTGTGGGTTCACTCTGGACAGAAAGTGGACCACTTTATTTGTCTTTATTGTAACTGATGTGTATGAGCATGCATGGCATAGATAACTATTGTAAGCAAAGCATAAAAGGTGATAATCACAGTATAGTGTCTGCTTCAAAAGGAAAAGTTATTCATGTCCTCCAAGGTGATGGTAAGTGAAATCAGAAAAAGGAACAGATGACTTCATTTGAATAGAGGCTCTGTGGAGAAATACGCGCAGAACAAACTAAACTAAAGACAACACTCGACCAATGAGCAGACCAATTTTGGTGCTGTTTAAACAAGGAGCTTACACTGGCAGTGAAAACAAAACACAAAGCAGCCAGCCGGTACTCATTCATTTCGAAGGCATGCTGGGAGACATGAAGTGACAAAAAGAGGAGCAACGAATGGCGGACAGATCTCAGCAACTTGATTATGGAAGAAAGATGAGCAGAGTTCATCTGTTACCATCTTTTGCTCTACTGATAACACAATATTACATTATATGATGTATTTATATGTATACTGGGTACATATTGCTGTACATTTACAGTAAATTCTTAATTATAGATTGATGTTTGATTATTATTTCAATATATTACCCTAAGATGTATCACCTCACAGAGCCTAAGAGGATGGTATTTCTGTCTGACCAGGATTCTAAACACTGAAATATTTCATATTTAATAAACGAGTAATGCAGCAAATTTGCTCAGTCGGTGACTTTAACAATAATAATAATACTACAATATTTTTGAACGAATAACATGATGATCAGAAGATCAGAAAATGACATCACTTCACTAAAATTCAGCCTGTAAAATCAGAAAATGACACCACTTACGTCGTAACACAATATTTCAGTATACAAAACCTAATCATGATAACAAGAGAATATCAATATACTGTATTGCCCAAGTAGGTGATCAGGTAATGGCTGTGCAGAGCCTGTAGATGTATAGATCAGGCCTAAGCTCATTATTTACTCCACCCATATTCTAACATTTGAGAATTAAATAGCTGATGTCTGTAGGCTTTAAGGCTGCTCTGAAAACAGGGTTGTATTACCATTTGCGAAGTTGCTAAAGGTAACTAATTGCTAAAGCTTGCAGCGCTAACATAGGCATGTTCTGTTTCAACTAATCCTTCCCACTGGTTTCACTTGTTATTGTGTAATGCAATGTTACATGTTATATTGTCTTTACACATCTCTGAGACTAACAAGATGTACTGATAACGTAATCTAAATCAAAATATTAGCCTAGGTAACCTGGTTTGGGTTTATTGCTGGTCAGTAAGTATCACAGTAAATTAGAGGATGTGTCTTCACCAAATGCCGTATTCAGAATATTAGAGGTTAGTTGAAACTAATAAGTGCTTCACGTCAGAAAGATACATGCCGTCTCGCTCTATTTGAATTCCCAATAAGGCATAACATCTACGATAGAATGGGCAGAGGTGAAGTTGCGACGGTGGCGTGACTCTGATCTAACCAAGGAGGTGAAACATTTCTATGAGTAGAATTATGAAAATAATTAAGTCATTTACTGTGCCATGTCTGGCTTCCACGCTTTAGCTCACATCGCTCCCGTATGACATATGCACAATGGTATCACAAAATAACCTGCAGTTTTCTGTGACAAGCTCTGTCCGCAGCTGCATGGAAGTCACAGTCATTACATCCTACATACCCCACTGATGTAGGTAGAAAGAAGAGAGCTCCCCTGAGGACTGACAGCAAGCCACACACCACCACCATGCAGCCTGAGAGTGAGTCAGCTGCCTTCCTACAACCTGGATCCCCATCTGCATCCCACAACACAGACAGAGAAAGCAGCGAGTAGGAAACCCCCTTGGGGCCACTGAACTGGTTATGTTCTAGGCAGCGTGTGTGTGTGTGTGTGTGTGTGTGTGTGTGTGTTTAAATGTGTGGCTGCATCTTTGTTGTACCTGCATGATATTGCGAAAGACGTGTGACTTTATGGGTCATTAGTATGGCACAGTAGATCCTAGCTGTGACAGTAGTTTAAGTTTTAATGTCTTTTACCCACTGCTGTTAGAAGAAGACAGTGGTCACAGTTGTGGTATATGTTTAGTGAAACTTAAAGGCTACCTATATCCACACAGGTGTTGTGCATTTTTATTCTGAGCTATTCTTGGAGTGTGCAAAGGTCACTAATCTCCAGATACCTAAAAGAATCATGAAGGTGTGACCTGCACAGCCATCAAGGGTCCACAAAAGATAATACTGTGGGTAAAGGAGTTGTCAGTCAAGTTTGGTTTGTCCTCGCTCACACAGTTGGTAGAAAAGGTTGAATCATAATTGGCATTAGTGAGAAGGTATCTCCAGATCTTTCACAGTTTATTGATATTTTGTGTATGGAGCCTTATACATGTGCTTCGTTTGTTTGTTTTTGTTCATCGTTTCTCATATTTCTTATCTAATTCTTATCTATTTCTAATGACCAAACTACCCTGCCAAGAAATCATTAAATAAATTAACTGTTCTGAATGTTTACCGTGATGAATTACACACATCAATCGAGTTTTTAAGTCCATGCAATTCAGCATTCATGTATGCAAAAATGAATGTAAGTAGATTATTGCTAGATATCAGCTGTAATTTGAGGTAAAACAACCAGTGTAAATCATTAAGGAAATATGCTATTCAGTGTGTAGAAGTTGTGAAGTATTCATATAAGAACTACCACTACACCTGGAAGACAGGTGTGATATGTAGTGTGCAGCGTAGTGTGACAGAGAGCCTGTGATGATGTGCTGCATTGGTTTTAGTTTTCCTCACTGATTTAATCACGTCAATAATATACTTGATTTGACGTCGCTGCAATGGCGCAGAATTTTGACAATTTTTACAAGGTTGAATTCCCCCCAAAAAAGGCAACGTTGGGCCCGTCATTTTCATTTGTCTGGTAAAACTTGAGTCTGTCATTCGGATCACAGAAGAGAGGCAACAGTGTAATGGGATTTAGTTCCCCAAAAACCCCTGTGCTAGGTAGAAATGCTCTAATCCCATCCTCTAATCACAACCGGAGAGCACTTACTTTCTTTTTCAGAGGTCAATACAGGGGAATTCATACAATTTGATGTAAAACCAGAGAGGCGCGGAGACATATGCGTCACGGGACACTGATTCTCATCATCGAAATAACACACAAAAAAAATCTAAAAATAGAACAACCACAGCACCAGGAGAGTCTCTTCCACTACTAATTGTTTTCTGCGGGGGTGAGGTATCCTTTTTCCTCCTGCCTTCTACCTAACAAGAAAATTATTATTTCTCAACTTTAACGACTGTGGTATTCTGAAAATCAGCAAAAAAAACAAAAGCGACCTTGTCACTGCCAGGTCACAAGTTAAAAAACCCAGACTGCTTGGAAAAAATAAAATGAAAGTAACATCTTTGAGCATCGTGTCTCTGAGCTGCCCCTGTGCAGCACAGCCGAGGTGTTCCAGCAGAGCAGCCAGTAGTAGAGCGCTGAGGCTAAATTGGGGAACTTCCAGCTGTGAATGTGTGTAACTATATGAATGTGAAGCGTGGTGCTACTGAACAAAAACAGCATGCACGCTCAGCATAAAAACCCCTTGCTATTAAAAAATCATCGCTCACCTCGAGGTTGTGCATCGGCATATAGCTGCAGTGTGTTTTTATAGTGTGCGATGCTGCTCCTAATCAGTGCATTCCATATCAGATTTCACAGTGGGCAAGCAGTGACTCAGTGTAAGTGCTGGCTTGAGTCCTGCAGCATATTTTCCAGACTCACAAATGTACCTTTTGTCCATAGCCTGGACAACAACATCATAATGGACAAGTCGCTGCATCATGTACAGCAGATCTATTGATTGCATTTTGAGACGAGCATAGTTCATTGTCAGCCTCTGTTGGTGATAATGCATAAGTGACAAAAAAAAATATTTAAATGGCCATACATTGCCATAAAAAACTGCATACTGTCATTGCACTACATGCGAGCAAATATTTCTTTGCATTGTTTCTTCATACTTCGTGACAAGAGCCAGTCTTTGCTGTTTTGTGTTCTCAGTCAGAAGCAACCAGTTAAATTAAAGAAAACAAACATTCATCTTTAGTAATTATGTCAGCTCATTCTTCGAAAGGTTGTCCTGACATGATCTGCACGTTTCAATTTCTACAGGTAGTCATAGTACAACAAGAACCTTGGCAGCAGAAGCAGGCTGCGTGCTGCACAGGGGGGAAATTATGTAAGACAACATGCACTTCCCTTTGGTCAGCCCCGGCCACCTCCTCGAACAGTCTTTTCTTTTCCGTGCATCAAGATCGCATCATCTCTCAGCTTAAATAGTTCACAGCCACCTAGTGAGCCTTTAGAAGGCTGTGCAGCTGTGCACAAGGAGGCCGTCCATTAAGAGTTAATGAATTCACTTTCACAAAAGGACCTTAAAGCCACAGTTCTCAGTGCTGTGTCTCGGTGGTAAAAATAGAAACGAGGCAGAATGGACGGATGCTATTTACAGTCCTCCGAATATCTGTCGCAGAAAACCTGCCACCTATGGCAGGCCTACTTTTCCCTGAATACAAGGAAATAATGGCATCAATTCCCTCCGCTTCCCAGATACAGTGATTACATCTCATGCACTTATAATTATTATTCTCTCCGCGCCACTGCCTGAACTCTGTAATATCGCAGGAAAAAACCTAGGATTGCATAAGAGGCCATGCACCGATTACCCTTAATCTGAACTGTGAGAGAGAAATGAAATGGCTTTCGGAGCCGTCCGACGTGCTCAAACACCAGAATATCACCAACGATGTTGAACACTAACTGTAGCTTATTACAACTGGGATCAAACTTGTAATGAGTGCAGGGTGTCTGTAGATTAGTAGAACAGATGAGGCTCAGACACATTTGGTGACTGGGTGGCACCAGTCTGTCTCCCACTGACCCCTGGCTGTAAGTGTGTGTGTGTCTTGTGAGTGTGGCTGTGGTGTGTGAACGAAGCCTCAGTCAGTGGGCACCAGGCAGAGACCACAGGAAATGCTCGGAATGCCTTTGCTTGAGCTTTATCAAACAATAGGCGGCTTATTGGGTATTGGATTTTTCCAGATAGCGAGATCAGAGGACGCCCTGCTGTGTACGCACACACTTCCAGCACCTTCGAGAAATTAACAAAGAAGAAAAGAAAAGGAATTCAGGGGATAATGTTACGTTACATAACTGCTGTGGTATTTCAGTTTTTTTGTTTTTTTTGGTCTCCTCACAGGCTGAAGACGTAGGCTGCGTCTGTGCTTTCTTATAAAATTATCTTTAATTTACTTCTGCTTCTTTCTTCTCTCCATATTGTGTTTCACACAGTTTAACACAAAAATAGTACCAGCTGTTCTCGTATATTACGCTTCTTGGGTTATTCAGTCTAAACTGATTGTGAATATTTTCCATTTCAGCTGTTTGCAAAAAATAAATCCTTTAAAAGGTGCGCTTCTACACAGCCCTCTCATCCCGTCATCAAAACACATGTCTTATTATTAGTCTTGCACGGTGGGTGTCCGATTAGCCCACAGAAAAAAGACGAGGTGGACATTAAGCATTTAAATTATAAGTAGAGTAAATCTCTTTCGTATGTCTCTCTGAAAGAGAATTGGATCGTGTTAGCGATATTAATTTGTCAACGCATTGGTTGACACGTGGGTATAGAAGTGTCTAGAATTATACGAATAAAGGTGGTGATTATATTGTGAACACCAACCAAAATAGAACGATTCCATGTGTATATAAAAGCACCAACATCTTCACAGTCATATCAGGGACCAAGGTTATTTTAAAAAGACGGAAAAACATAGGTTCCGGCCTCCTTTTATGAATGGCTCCTGATTTGTGTGGCCCTCTGGGTGACGTGATTCAACAGAATTTGAAGTCAGGACATGGTGTATCGCTGGAACACCCAACAGCATGTTACTGACATTTACTTAGACCAAATCATGTCAGTCTTTATTATGATTACTGCACAGTGAACCTTTGAACCTTCTGAATCCCTAGCAAACCAAATCTCTTCAACCAGTTATTTAAATATTTGGAAAGAAGTAGAGCTGCAACGATGACTCGATTGGTCGTCGATTATTACCTTAACTGCAACTATTACACCATTGATTAATCGGTTTGTGTAATTTTCTTTAGAAAAAGCGCACGTTCTGATTCTATCTTCTTGACTGTAGATATGTTCTGGTTTATTTCCTCCAACGATGACCGTAAACTGAAAGTCCTTTTGTTTTTTGAACATATTTGAGGACGTCACCTTCTGGCTTTGGCGAAACACCGATCAACATTGTTTTCCCGTTGTCTGACATCTTATAAACCAAACAATTACTTGATTAAACATGAAAAAACAGACTAATCCCAAATAATCATTAGTAATGACTTGAGAACATCTTGTGCTCAAACATGAAAAACCAGAGAAGGAAATGAGGATGTTACTTGTGTATGTTTTTTTAGTTTTGCAGCTGCAGACTGAATGAGGATATATCCAGTTTGAGCTGACATGACAGGAACTGTGCTCCAACAGTGAAGAAATGGAAGCACAGAGATGGGAACTGTGGCAAGGAAGGGCCTTACAGTGTTGACACAACGGGGCGAAGCCTTCAGTCTGTTTGGTGTTGATAACATTTCAATAGATCAGCATCCAGAGCAGGTTAGCCCTACTTGACACACTCTAGCTACCCAACCCCCTTTTAACTAACTGCACACTGGCAGCCTGAGGCTAGCCACAAGGCTACATCTATGTGTACATATGCAGAGCTGATTCCGTCAAGGTGCACATCTACAACAATCCACATCATCTATTTTTGAAAAAGAAAGTGGCTGACTGACACACCTTCACTGTACCCAGCTGACAGTAAATAACCTTGCAAAAAAAAAAAAAAAAAAATCACAACAACGTCAGTTTCTTACTGTTTTTTCTCTCTGCTAAGAGTTCCGTGAAGGTTACATCATGTGGTCAGTTATTGGATCAGATGTGTTCGTGTCCTAACTCTGGCCTTGATGTCTGTAGTAGGAGCTCTAACGCAGTCTTTCTCCAAAAATTAAAAAAAGAAAAAAAAGACCCTGTCTAGAAAACATTTCGCTCGGGCGTCTCTTCACACAAGTCAAGTCACTTTCCCCCTCAGTGCGATGTGTACAGTGATGCCGCACGGTCACATCTGCTCGTCTCTTACCGTTTTGAGCCGAGATGAAAGGCAGCATCAAGTTCCCCAGAAGGACCACCGCCAGCATCACTGCGTTAGGATGCATCGTCGGGGGCTCGGTCGAGAGTACCAGGGTCTCGGTCGGACGAATGTGGGAGGAGGAGAAATCGTGTATTAATCACAAGATCTAGAGAGACGGGCCCAGCATCGCATCGAGTTCTTTGGAGAGAGAGAGAGAAAAAAAAAATAGTCAGATGATTTAAAAAAAAGAAAAAATGATTGCAGCCGTCTCCCCTTGATTCACCTTTTTCGAGGACAGCGATGGGTGAAAGGTCCGTGACGGGGCCAGCGGGCTCAGGGATGCCGATGTGCGGCCATAGGCGGTGAGAGAGAGAGAGGAAGCCTCGTCGGATTGCGGAGGAGAGGTCTTCGGATGTCAGGGAGATCGTCCACAGTGTGGTTCTGAAGATTCAAAGATGCGCAGAGCGATGCGCATTTGCGCTCGCAACGGTCACGGTTCGCTGATTAAAATGAAAGTAAGCGCACAAATGATTCCCGACGGGAAGTGATGTAGCCGAAACATAAATCTGTTCAACACCTCCCCCCACCTCCCTTCTCTCTCCCCAAAAAAGGAAAAAAAAAAAACAAAAAAAAAAACGAACAGATGCTGGTAGGACACCGACGGCAGCAACGACAAGCTGCGCGTGCCCTATGCGCTCACGACCGTGGCTAAACACACACACACACACACACACGCGTAAATTGATGTTTTTGGTGAGTGCACGCTGTTCCTCAGTCTTCATTTCCTTACGCTTCAATTTACATTATTTTTGTTGTAACGAGGTGACAGGTGCTCATTTTCATCATCTGCCATCTGCACGATACAGCATTTACTGTAATAGTCTGGACTGAGGATCCCCCCTCACTCCTCACCCCTCTCTCTACAGCTCCTCACAATAAACATACTAAAATATTACAACTGTCAGCTCATCACCAAAACAAAACCAACCCATCGATTCGACTAGTTCCAATTTTTTTCTTATACCTTTGCTGTGGTTGTGCAAGATGAACTGAAATCAACCGTTTTTTATTTTTTATTTTTTCCAGCAGTCACATCTCTCTCCAAGCCTATTTCACAGAGCCCTAAATACTTTCTCCTGTCAGGCTTTAATGTGAGGAGATTATAGTGATGCTCTTGAGCTCGCTGAGGTCATTTATAAATTATGTCATCACATCAGTGGCCTGGGTGTTCTCAAGCTGTATGCACCACGTCCCCTTGAAAGTTCAACATGGCCTCCTGTAATCCCCTCTGTCCTCAATCTGTGCTGCTACATGGGCGCCCTCATGTGGCCGGTTGAGGTAAACTGAAAAGCGTCAGCTTGCATCTCATTCTTTTTTCTTCTTTATTGCAGACAATTGCAAACAAATGAACACCAAAAAAATCACCTGAGTGCTTCAAGACATTTAGAACTAGCCATCATCATGAGGTGAATACAGACACTTTACTTTGGTTCATTTTAAGAGTACATTTTAAACATTCCTCTCTCTTGTTTAGTTTCAGTGAATGTTTGGGGCCTGTAACTTGATTCTACAATGTAAAAAGCTCGCCTGTTGATGTATCCCTGCACCCTACCGTGCATGTTTTTTTGCCGGACTTCTGCTAATGGCCAGTCTGTGCTCAGCTGCAGAACAAACTTCCCTCCACTTTACAGCCCTCCCTCCAGTTTGTCCATGGGAGAGCACATTTAAAATGTAACCCCACCTGAAACTTCACACGGACCAATCAGCTCGAGCAGTGTCAGAGCAGACGGCACACCCTCCTTTGTTCGAAACCAATCAGAGTGGAAGTGTGGCATTTTGCCCGAGGGGAAAACTTACCCCTGGATGCGTTAATTACGCATCACTTAGCTGTTGCCAATGTGTTCACAACGGTGGACCCTCTTTTGGGCTTTTTACAACGACTGTCTTCATTTTTCGGTCAATCTAGTATGGAAAGTAGACAACAATGGCTTACCAGGCTGAAAAATGAACTTAGCAACAGTCCTCTGGTATCAAATGTGGCTTTTGGCTTTATCCTCATGGGACTAGAGAAGCTGGTGGAGCTGGAGTTTGAGTGTCCTTGCAACCCTACATGGAACGGAGTGTTTTCATCAGCATTCTTCATCATTCCTGCCGTCATGGCTTTTACCTTGATGCTGATCATTCAAGGATGCAGATGTGATACGTGGTGCAGGAAAACTGTTTCCCTTTCCAGTTTCGTGCCTGCTATCGTGTGGCTGATTTTGTTGTTCCTCGATGGCCAATACTTTGCTTGTGCTATGACAGACTGGGAGGGTAGATTTGTACTAGTTGACAAGGCGGCTCCGCAGAAGTGGTGCGAGCCAATAAGTGAGGGAGATGTCACCCCACAAGAACTAATGCTCCGCTCGCAGCAGCTGTTTGTCTTTTCTCAGGTGAGTTGAATTTTTTCTTCTGCTTTTGCTTAAGATTATGGAGGATGATTGGGTGGAGACTCGTGTCTCACAGAGTATGCACTGGAGAGAGTATATATCCGTGTAATGTAATGTCATTACCGGGAAAACTATTAATATAGGCTCTCTTAATAGACTTTTTTTAATCAAAAATACACATTATCTGTGGGTGTTTACTAAACAAAGTGTTGCTTTGCTCTTTGTACCCCAGGTTATAGGCATAGTCCTCCTCATTGTCATCTGTGTGGGTCTCGTAGTGTATGTAATCAGAGAAAGCTGCCAGCAAGAGGTGGAGATGCAGGATGCAGATGTAGCCGAGCTCACTGTGCTCAGGATGAGCTCTCTACGGACCAGGACATCATGAAAGGACTTACACCGCCCACCACACCTGCCCTTTGCTGGCATGGACACTTTGTATATACCTTGAACAGGCTCTACTCAGAGTCTTCATGACAACTGTCAATAGGTGCCGTTTCAAAATATTTTTTTTCTTCTCATACAAGTTGGTCACAGGTCTTTAACGGTCAATGACGCTGCTGTATGAAGTTGCCGTTAATATGGACATAATTGCAAACAGGATTTCTATTTTTTCTGTATTATCAGTGAATATGTAACCGGTGTTGTGTCAGTGTTGATCTCATATTTCAGTGCACCAACATGTCAGTTTTTACTGTTGTTAAAGGAATAATTCAGTCTTTTGGGATATATGCTTGATTGTCTTTTTGGCCAAGAGCTTTATGTGAAGATCGACAACACTCTCAGGTCTGTCCAGTGAACATGAAGCTGCAGCCAGCAGCCTCTTATCTTAGCTTAGCCTAGCTTGGCTTAGCTTAGCATAAAGACTTGGAATAGGGGAAAACAGTCAGCCTGGCTCTGTCCACAGGCAACAGGATCCGCTTACCCCCATCTCTAAAAGGACACCAAGTCATCTCAAATATATTGTTTGTTTGATCTACACAAAAACCCAAATGTAAATATGATACTTTGATGTTGTATGGGTGGTTATGTGCAGAACTATTTCTTTTATGGGAGAAGCAGCCAGCCAACCAGCAGAAAACTCCAGGAAATTACTGCATGAAATAGGCTGGCGTTTGTAACTCCTGTTGAAAGGTGAAAAATTGGTTCCCCCGACCCGTCTATTCAGTCTTTATGCTAAGTTTAGCCAACTGGCTGCTGAATCCAGCTTTATGTTTACTGGAGAGACATCCAGTGTTATTGATCTTCTCATATAACTCACAGCAAGAAGGCAAAGATGTCAACCTATTCCTTGAAAGTGATGTTTTCACTTTGGCACATTTTGTGATTTTTTTTTTTTATCGGAGATGAAATGGCCGCCAGCAGCTCTGGGAAACTCAGTCAGCACTGTTCTCTTACTCTCAACTTTTTATATCTAGAAAATAGTATTTCATTTTTCAAACCTGGAAATTTTTTTTGTACCATTTGTATTAGCTATATCGACATAAGTGGAATCCACCAGGCAGCTAATATTGATCTGACTAACACTAACTGACTTGTGCTATTGTTTGAGGTGTGCATGCCAAAAATGAAGTGATTTTTCACTAGTACTACTTTTTGTTTTCCTCACCCGGGTAGCATATGTCTCCAGACTCATGTAGGATCGGACCTCCATCGTGTCCTATCCTTCCGCGATGATCCAGACTGAATTGATATTCTTAATGATTTACCTGTTTGACAGCTAGAGGTGTAAAAACCATGTACGTTATGATTTGTATCATGGCTGCAAGCAGCCAATCATAGGATGTAGATGCAATTCTATAGCAGTATTTGCAGTATGTTTTTTTTTATTTTTTTTTGTAATAAAAGAATTTATTTATTGAAGTAAAACCCTCAGGGATATTGTAGAGTCATTTCATGACAGCATGTTTCCGCAATCCCCCAAAAGTGACAGACTGGTGTGATCAACTCAGCTGTGAAGCTGGGTTTTACAGTAAAGTCTCTCTAGCAAGTGATTTTTTATAAATACCAATACACAAAACATAATCATTGGAGTTACAAATACTGCCATTTTGACATTCACAGCTACATATAATAACACAGAGAATGTCCTTACAAGGTTTAGTGGTCTTGTGTGAAATGGTACTCATTCAGGACCTTAAAACAGGGACCCTTCACTAAAATACAAACCGCAAAATAATCAGTGTAACACATAGTCCCCACAGATGAATACAAAGACTGTGTGTAGATCCTCAGGTAAACAGCACCTCTGTGTTTTAGTCTTTATCCAGGAGAGACTGTGGCTCAGTGATTTTATTGGCAGACTCCTGCAATGCAGAGATTATCTGCAGGTCTGCCAAACCCTGACAGCAGTAGTGTAGTTCCAAACTTGTATTTCTTGTTATTTACAACATTGCCAGTGTGCCAGTTAAGCCTATTAGGTGTAGATATTTGGGCAGATCCTGTATGTTTATCCTGTGGGAGGGCTTATTCAGGACTTTCCTGGATGGCCCTGAGGATGTTGTTGTCTTTATCCACTGAGCCACCCCCCTACTTTAAGGCTCAGCAGGGTGTCATATTCATCAGCAAACAAATGCAGACCCACTGCTGGGACTCAGAGGAGTCTTGGACTATTGTAGTACTATTGACTATGACGATCAATTGTTCTTGGCCAGAATAGCTAGTCTGTCACTTTTATGACTTTGAAATGTAATTTGGCAAATGCTGCAGCTATCTGACTTTTTGTAGCGGGTCCCCAGAGACATATCCTCATCTACGTAAGGTATGAAGGGACATCTTAAGGGACTATGGGTCAGGCAGACTGACAGATAGTGGCACATCTATTAAGCCTACTAAAAATGTACAATGCTCCCCAAAATATTGATCACAAATAGCTCTGTTTTTATTGCAACCCCATGATTCAGTCTCCCACAAAGAAGTTACTGCAACACACTGTGATGGTTTGAGGACGAGGTCCTGTTATGCCAACAATGCTCAGGAGAGTGTACTGTTGTCCTCTGAAATTGTTTTAGAGTAGCTGATATTGTATCTCTAACAGCTAAGGAAGTCTCGTAAATGGTCGAACATTACCTGCTGGCTAGTAAAGAGAGCAACAAGTCCTATTTTTGGCCAGGTTTCATTAATATTTTTATATATAGAAAACAACAACAACAACAAAACTGACAGGTTTCTCTGTCAACAGGACAAACCTATGTTTTTGGAAAAAAAATAATTGTGCATTATATTTCTCAAGCTCAAAGTATTAAGTGGCATTTTAAGGGACTATGGGTCAGGCAGACTAAAACATAATAGCACGTCTCATTTACAATGCTCCAAGTCCAAAATATTGATCAGAAATAGCATGCAACTGTTTGCATAACTGCTTACCCTACGATTTCCCTTGTTAATATAGTTTGAAAAATGTCTAATAGAATAATAGTAATATATAATACTATGCCTACCACACACAGGTTGAATAAAGATCAGCATGCTTGTTATCACACGATTAATGAATTTGACTGTAAGTGTGTTTTACCTATTTTGCACATTTTGTGACATGTTGCAGTCACCATAGAGATCTACCCTCTCTATCAAGTGTTTTTTCATACGTTATGAGAGGAAAGATATCAAAAATAAAACTTATCTCTGTTCTTAGCTGGAGAGAATTAGCAATACTGTATGAGTGAAGAGTACTCACACCCACTTTATCTTTCATTTAAAGTGCTTTAGTTTATTGTTTAAGTAATTCCTAGAATTCCAGAATTCAACACCTCAATGTATTTTTGAAACACTGAAATAGCTTTGATGATCAAACATTTCAAATTATTTGACTTCTGAATGAAATCTTCACATCATCAGATCAACTCTGAAACTAATGTAATTTCATTGGTTGTGTAAATAAAATAAATAAATCAAGATTGAGGTCTTAAAAAATGGGCCCTGACTTGTCACTGCAATCTGTGTGTGTTAAAATAGATATATTAGATAGATATTAGATCCAAACAAGCGTACCCTTGGCTTGGATGACATACAAGAATTCTTCAATACTGTGCAACATCAAGGAAAAAATTTAAAATATAATATTTAATATATTGTGCTACAGTATGCGAGTGAATTTGAATAATCTAACTAAAACAGAAAAGAGCAAAGAAATATGTGTGTTATTTTCACTGTGGGCTGTTAAAAATGACAAACCAGACTGAAAATCTTTTAAATTATTTTTATTTTTACAAAAGCATTTTGGTAACCATTTCTTCAAAAGGTCAAAGTTGTATCTAGGTGGTGGTGTACTGACAGTTAGCAAGGCAAGACGGTGTTTGAAACCAGTATGAAACCACAGGTTTGTGGACATGTTGGAACAAATGTAAAGTTTCGACATGTCATTGGTAAAAAATGTCTATATATCTGTGCTTTTATACATTTATTCTGGTGATTGAGTCAGAGATTACATACATCTAGAGGTCACATATTCAAAGATATGTATAGGATGTGTGATCTGAATAACAATTAAGCTATTACACATTAATTCATCCACAGTTTTGGGTTTCTGAAATAACAGTGAATTCAGTTCATCAAATTTAACACCCTTAAACTTGTGTTCTTCTTTGTTGTTGTCAATTAAAAAGCATTAAATGATTTGGTACATTGTCCAAAGTTTAATTAATCAATAAATCGTAGGCAAGACAACAGGCACAGCAACATTTTCAGGTTTTACATGTTGTAAGGATCTGTTCTCAGCAAATTTTTGGTTTGCATTTCATTTTGATTGCTTCTTCTTTTTTAATCACGTTTACTTTTTTTTCTGAGACACACGGAGCATAAACACCGTATCAAGGCAGCAAACACTGCTAGAATAATCAGCACAACTCCAAATAAGAGGAGCATGACATCCACAGAGTGGTAGGAATACCAGGGCATTCTGTAGGACTCTGTCCTCAGGTGAGCTGCACCTTTGTGTCTCATGACGAACTCTATCCAGAAGATGGCGGTATCCAGCGGCTTCATTGGTGTGTCTCTGTGCAGCCTGGACAGTCTCTGCATGTTCATCCTGTACGAGGGCTCATTGAGGACTTCCTGAATTCCCTGAAAGAAGATGTCTCCATTCATAGTAAAAATATCGATAATCTTCCCTGCACCTCTTGCTCCAATTCTAAGCAGATTATCATGCTGATCAAAAATCAGTGGCAGTCCAAGGATAGGAACTCCGTGGTAGATTGCCTCTTGAACGCCATTTGTTCCTCCATGAGCGACGAAAACTTTAATCTTGGGATGTCCTAAAAGGTCATTCTGTGGCATCCAGTCGACGAGTAATGTGTTGTTGCCCAGACCGGCTGGTCTGTCACCTTTATATCTCCAGATGACTTTCTGAGGCAATTTAGCAAAAGCTGCAGCGATCTCATCAGCTAGGTCACGAGGAAGCTCGCCAATCAAAGTCCCCAGAGACATGATGATGACCCCATGCTCTCCAGAACTCTGCACAAACTCCTCCAGGTGTTGTGGAAGAGGTTTTGCAGGTTTACACTGGAACCCTCCCATGTAGATAACATTAGGCATGGTCGGACGAGGGAACTCAAACACAAAGTCCACTCTCATAAGCCACAGGTCCGCTGCTTGAAACAAAGAGAAGTAGTCTATGTCTGGGCCCAGATATTTTTCAATAAAGCCAGCATAATTTGGTACAACATACTGTGCAATTTGATATTCATTGAAGCCATAAACTATTACATTAAGAAGTCTCTCAAAAAAGCTCATTTTATCTGAAAGCTCAGTCCCTGTCATTGGAATATATGACAGCGGAGATGGCGCAATTGAGAAATGGCCTTCACCGTGACTGGTCCACCTGACATTGTAAACAAGAGGCAACCCGAGGTAGTGGGCAAGAATAGGACCCCCTGGTGTGACAGGGTCCGTAAGGACAAGGTCATATTTGGCATCCTGTAGTGACTGAATCAGAGCTTTGTTTTCAAAAATTACCTCAAGCATTTTGCATGTGGTATCATGCATCTGAAGGGCCTTTTCTGATGTTTCCATTTCCAGTTTCAAACGCATCCAGAGAGATTTCCCTTCCCTCTGAATTTTCAGCAACTCGGCCACAAAGTCAGTTAAGAATTTTTCGTCAAATCCAGACTGTGCATCGACTGTAATTGAAGTGTAGAATGGGGAGGTTTCCTTAACGTACCAGTTGTCTGGTGACCGCACAACAGAAATCTGGTGGCCCTTTGAATGAAGTTCCTCAATGATGATCTTCATGTTCACCCAGTGGCTCCCGTCCATCGGATAAACAAGAACTTTCCCACAATCAACCACAGCAGGACAGAGCGAGCAGAGGGTCATCCAAACCCAGGGCCAACGCATTTTTATTCTGAAGTTGCGAAGAAAGCATATCATATTTTATCAGATGCATTTTACAAGTAGCATCATTACCACCATTTACTAAAATAATAAAGATATAGTTCTATCAAGGATCTTTTGTATGTGTAATTTTTTGCAAAACCTTTTAACAATGCACTCAAAGTTAATAACTAACCAGAACTAACCGTAACCCTGTACAGCGTGTTAGAGAACCTCAACCTAAACAATGGTTCAAACTCAAGATAACTATGAGTCAATTGTGTTTCGGAAAACATTCAAAAGAAGATAATGTTACCTTTTTTCAGCTCAAACTTATTGCTTTCCAATATGTCCCCTTTGCCAGAGCGCTAGAGATGTGCAGGTCCTTCCAGGTTCCAACACGAGTGGGACTTTGGTCCTGCAATTTCATGTTAATAAATGCACAGCTGATAAGGAAGTACAAAGGGGAGCAAAAGTTGTCCATAGTGTTCATCTTCAGCAAATATCAGTGACAAAACAAAATTATTTGAAGAAAATAAATCATTTTCCAAACTGCAATATTATCTTCCTTTATTAAAAGCCGTACACACCTAAAACGTTTCGGTTTGAGATCACATTTCTGTCTGATTTGCTCTTTTTATTGCAACCCCATGATCCAGTCTCCCACAAAGAAGCTACAGCAAGAGGCCTTGATGGTGTTAGTAACTAGTCCTGCTATGCCAACAGTGCTCAGGAGAGTGTACTGTTGTCCTCTGAAATTGTTTTAGAGTAGCTGATATTGTGCTCTAACAGCTGAGTAAATCTCGTACACGGTTGAACGTTACCTGCTGATAGCAACAAGTCCTGTTTGGGCCAGGTTTCATTCATACTTTTACTTTTTTTTTAAACTGACAGGTTTCTCTTTCAGCAGGACAAATCTTTGCTGTTGGACAAAAATAACTTATGCATTATATTTCTCAAGCCTTACAGTCAAATATCCAAATTGCAGAGGCTGCAAGTCTTTGATAACAGTAGAAATGTCTGACACAACAGCATTATAATTAAGGAGGCTTACTGTAGTTCTTCAGAGATGCACTGACCTACATATCTTCCTCAGACCCCAAGATGACTACCAGTTATTTATATTGTTAAAAGATTCAAGTGTACTAATGCTATATTTCTTATCCTCAACTGGTGTGTTTTAAACAGGACCTTTGTACAGAATTACCATGTTTATCGAAGGCACAGGTGATGAGTAAGGACAAATGGGAGTGGAAGTTGTCCATAGTAATTAGCTTTTCATTAAATGTCAGAAATGGGTTACATATTCAAAGTATATAGAATATGTGATGTGAAACCAATACAAGTGATTAAAAAAAAAAAAAATGTAGCTGCCAACGAGAAAAGAAACATCACGTTTCAAAGGTGTGACATGTTTGTTTATTCAGAGTTCGGGTTTATATAAAAAAAAAACAACAGTGTAAGGATAAAATGAGTTGATTAAAATCATTGTTAAACTTGTGTTCTTCACTGTTGAGTAAATACATGACAAAGTACAAATTGACTTGGTTTATTGTCTATGAACCAGAATCAGACCAGGTTTCTGCAACCTACTTAAAAATGATTTTTTTTGTGTGAGTTATCTACATCAAATCACAGTACAAATAACCCCAACTACATGTTTGTGTTTTGCATATTGCAGGATGTATTCTAAGAAAATGTATGGTTTATATCTCATTTTGATTGATACAGTGTCTTTTTTAATCAAAGCATTAAATGATTTGGTACATTGTCCAAAGTTTGTGAAACTTCATCTACAGTAAATCGTAGGCAAGACAGTAGGCACGGCAACATTTTCAGGTTTTACACATTGAAAGGATCTGTTCTCAGCAAATTTATGGTTTGCATTTCATTTTGATTGCTTCCTCTTCTTTAATCACGTTTACTTTTTTTTCTGAGACACACGGAGCATAAACACCGTATCAAGGCAGCAAACGTGGCTAGAATAATCAGCACAACTCCAACTAAGACAAGCATCACATCCACAGAGTGGTAGGAATACCAGGGCATTCTGTAGGACTCTGTCCTCAGGTGAGCTGCACCTTTGTGTCTCATGACGAACTCTATCCAGAAGATGGCGGTATCCAGTGGCTTCATTGGTGTGTCTCTGTGCAGCCTGGACAGTCTCTGCATGTTCATCTTGTAGGAGGGCTCATTGAGGACTTCCTGAATTCCTTTAAAGAAGATGTCTCCATTCATTGTAAAAATATCAATAATCTTCCCTGCACCTCTTGCTCCAATTCTAAGCAGATTGTCATGCTGATCAAAAATAAGTGGCAGTCCAAGGATAGGAACTCCGTGGTAGATTGCCTCTTGAACGCCGTTTGTTCCTCCATGAGCGACAAACACTTTAATCTTGGGATGTCCTAGGAGGTCATTCTGTGGCATCCAGTCGACAAGTAATGTGTTGTTGCCCAGACTGGCTGGTCTGTCACCTTTATATCTCCAGATGACTTTCTGAGGCAATTTGGCAAAAGCTGCAGCGATCTCATCAGCTAGGTCAAGAGGAAGCTCGCCAATAAAAGTCCCCAGAGACATGACGATGACCCCATGCTCTCCAGAACTTTGCACAAACTCCTCCAGGTGTTGTGGAAGAGGTTTTGCAGGTTTACACTGGAACCCTCCCATGTAGATAACATTAGGCATGGTCGGACGAGGGAACTCAAACACAAAGTCCACTCTCATGAGCCACAGGTCCGCTGCTTGAAACAAAGAGAAGTAGTCTATGTCTGGACCCAGATATTTTGCAATAAAACCTGCATAATTTGGTACGACATACTGTGCAATTTGATATTCATTGATGCCATAAACTATTACGTTAAGAAGTCTCTCAAAAAAGCTCATTTTATCTGAAAGCTCGGTCCCTGTCATTGGAATATATGACAGCGGAGAAGGCGCAATTGAGAAATGGCCTTCACCCTCACTGGTCCACCTGACATTGAAAACAAGAGGCAACCCGAGGTAGTGGGCAAGAATAGGACCCCCTGGTGTGAAAGGGTCTGCAAGGACAAGGTCATATTGGGCATCCTGTAGTGACTGAATCAGAGCTTTGTTTTCAAAAATTGCCTCAAGCAGTTTGCATGTTTTATTATGCATCTGATGGGCCTTTTCTATTAATTCCATTTCCAGCTTTAAACGCATCCAGAGAGATTTCCCTTCCCTCTGAATTTTCAGCAACTCGGCCACAAAGTCAGTTATGAATTCTTCGTCAAATCCAGACTGTGCATCGACTGTAATTGCAGTGTAGAATGGGGAGGTTTCCTTGATGTACCAGTTGTCTGGTGACCGCACAACAGAAATCTGGTGGCCCTTTGAATGTAGTTCCTCAATGATGACTTTCATGTTCACCCAGGGGCTCCCGTCCATCGGATAAACAAGAACTTTCCCACAATCAACCACAGCAGGACAGAGCGAGCAGAGGGTCATCCAAACCCAGGGCCAACGCATTTTTATTCTAAGTTGGAAAGAAAACAGATCATATTTTATCAGATGCATTTGAATACAAGTAGCATTATTCCCACCATTTACTTTAATGTAGACGATACAGGTGAAATCACTGATCTTTTTTTTTTTTAAATTGTCAGCCTATTTTGCTGCAGTATGCATAGCCTGTTGCAATTGGTTTAGTGCAAAAAATATAAAATACTCATTACTGACAAGCAAGCGAACCTAAACCACTGCAACAAAAAGGAAATGTATTGCATGCCAGTTAAATATTAACTTTTGGAACAACACCGTGGTTCAAACCCAGAGATAGCTAACGGTTATTTATGTTGACAAAATAGTCAAAGAACGATAATGTTACCTTTTTTTTGGCTTCCAGAGTACTTCTTTTCAATATTTAATCTCTGCCAGAGAGAGCGATGAAGTTGTGCTCGTACTTTCAATGTTCCATCTTGAGTGGGACTTTGATACTGCAATTCATGTTGATAACAAGTTAGGAGATAAGAAAGAGCAAAGGTAAGTAATGATGCATTTAATACAGAAATAGACATTTCCGGATTTTCACCTCGGAATGTCAGACGCACCTCCCCAATCCTGACCTCCGAATCCAAGATAGCTGCTTTAGCCCAACAACAATGGTTTCTGTCTGATTTGTGTCCTGTGTAACTTAGTACTGTCTAATTTCTATCTGTGGACATGTTGCTTCTGTCTTTGTATTTGCAAGATATCTTGTAATGTGTTGTTACCAACTGATATTGTCAGCAATGGCTAATGATATCTAACCCTGTTAGAACTGTTTTTCAGACTTGTACTCAGTGGTGTGTACATGGGGGGCAGTTGTCCCCCCTTATGGCCCAATTGTTGAAAACGCGTGCTAAAGTGCACCCTTGGCTGGTTAAAATATGATAAACAGCCCTCTTGGGTGGCAAAAACGTGCACTAAAATAACCTCTTGGGAGCTGAAACGTGCGCTAAAGTGCCCTATTGGTTGGCAAAATACACTAAACTGCCCTCTTGGGTGGATAAAAACACACTAAACTGCCTCCTTGGCTGGTTAAAACACAATAAACTGTCCTCTTGGGAGGCAAAATGTCCTAAAGTGCCCTCCTGGTCGGCAAAATATAATTGCCCTCTTGTGTGCCCTGTCTAGTAAGTCTGTTTAAAGGCTATATAATGTGCCATTTGTATAACATGTAAACATGTCTAAAGTGCTCTCGATAACACGCGGAACTTAGTTACTGCTTCAGTGGCGAGAACGCGCTGTATGTGCCCTTCTTTTTCTTTTTGCCCTTCAAAAAGTCTGTGCACGCCACTGCTTGCACTGACACGCAGTCAAGTCTAGTTTGACGGCATTCCCAACTTTAACTTCCAAGATAAATGGAATGGGCCACAAAAGTCATCTGTACTCAGAGGTGGGTATAGTTGGCCAAAAGTGAACTCAAGTAAAAGTACCGTTACTTTTAAAACACACCAGCATACAAAGTATGCTGCATTAAAAGTATTCTGAAACTCCAAAAAGTTACTCAAGTACATGTAACTTCAGTACATGTAGCTTCATCACTACCCACCTCTGTCCTTAGTGTGTAGTTCTCAGCAAATAAATGGCAGGATTAGGTTTAGACTGTTTCTATCACCCAGTCACCCACAAGAAAAATAGCTGATATACTTTTAATAGCCAGTAAAAGAAAATGTAAATGGTTGAACAACACCTGCTGATAGTTGAAGACAGAGACAACTCCTCCTTTGCCAAGTTTATTTCTACATTTATTTAAACAAACAGTAATGTATGCATACGCATCTATTAAAATGACAAAGTGACCAAAAAATTTAAGTTATTATACAGATTTTACTCTTGCAAGTTAAGCAGTCACACCTGGCAGTTATATGATATTTTAACAATAGATATTTTTAAAAGTTTAAAAGTGAAACATACTCCTTTCAACATTCATCTGATCACAGCCTGAACCTCTTATCACAGCACTGTAACACAGCAAAAGATTGATATGAAACTGATGAATCCATCTTTCCTGGTTAGTCAGATTTCACTTTTCTTTTGAAACACATTCGATAGCATGACCACACTAACCCGGCAAAAAATAACAAAATAAGCAGCACGATCATTACAAGAAATAAAACTACATCCATAGAGTAGTAGGAATACCAGGGCATTCTGTAGGACTCTGTCCTCAGGTGAGCTGCACCTTTGTGTCTCATTACGAACTCTATCCAGAAGATGGCAGTATCCAGTGACGTCATTGGTGTGTCTCTGTGGAGCCTGGACAGTCTCTGCATGTTGACCCTGTACGAGGGCTCATTCAGAACGTCCTCTATGGCCCGTTGAAAATTTTTCCGATCTAATACGGAAATGTCCATAACCTTTGCGACACCCTTTGCCCTCATTCTGGAGAGGTTGTCGGCTTGATCGAACACAATGGGAATTCCTACAATTGGAACTCCGTGATAAATTGCCTCATATATTCCGTTTGTTCCTCCATGACTTACAAAAAGTTTCATCTTTGGATGTCCTAGGAGGTCATTCTGTGGCATCCAGTCAACTATTAAGGTGTTGTTGCCCAGACTGGCTGGTCTGTCACCTTTATATCTCCAGATGACTTTCTGAGGCAATTTCGCAAACGCAGCAGCGATGTCATCAGCTAGGTCAAGAGGAAGCTCTGCAATCAAAGTCCCCAGAGACATGACAATGACTCCATGCTCTCCAGAACTCTGCACAAACTCCTCCAGGTGTTGTGGAAGAGGTTTGGCAGGTTTACACTGGAACCCTCCCATGTAGATAACATTAGGCATGGTGGGACGAGGAAACTCAAACACAAAGTCCACTCTCATGAGCCACAGGTCTGCGGCTTGAAACAAGGAGAAGTAGTCTGCTGAACCGAAGTAGCGACTGGACAACGCAGAATAATGTGGGCCAACTATCTGCTTGTACAGGTGCATCCTCGTGATGTAAAAGACCATGTTTGTGACCCTGTCAAAGAAAGTCATTTGATCTGTCAATTCCGAAGGTGAAAGTGGGACATAGGAAAGCGGAGAAGGTGCAATAGCAAAATGGGCTTCGCCATGAGCAGTCCATCTAGCATTAAACACTAATGGCAATCCAAGATAGTGAGCCAGCATCACCCCTCCTCCGTTGGCAGGGTCCGTCAAAACCATATCATACTTGGCGTCTTGAAGGGACTTGACTAAGTCTTTATTTTCAAGTATGTGTGTAACAACTTCGCTGACTTTCTTGTGCAGTTCAAAGAACTTGTCTTTCAACTCGAACTGCAAAGCCATTAGGGCCCAAGCAGACCCCTTGCTTCGTTTGATTCGAAACACTTCAGAGACAAATTGACGGTAAAAATCCTCCGTTCCACCACCAGCCATGTTCACTGTGATACTGTTGTAATGTGGAGAGGTTTCACTGATGTACCAGCTGTCAAAATTCCGAATCACAGTCACAGCGTGTCCTCTTGAATGCAGCTGCTCAACTAGTACCCTCATGTTCACCCAGTGGCTGCCTTCATGTGGAAACA
This sequence comes from Sparus aurata, assembly GCF_900880675.1. Lineage (NCBI taxonomy): Eukaryota > Metazoa > Chordata > Actinopteri > Spariformes > Sparidae > Sparus > Sparus aurata. Next base: position 33,970,451 of record NC_044190.1, on the reverse strand, counting down.
CCAGAACGTTACCGCTGTGGGCAGATGAAATAATGACAGCCAAAAGAGAAAGGAAAGGAGCCAGTGACAAAAACATTTTCAAATCTTCTCAAACAGTGGAGTCTGAAAAACAAGGAGAAAAGAAAAGCCGTTACTCAAATATTCCAGGAAACGTGCACAAATGTGGATGTTGTATCAGGATGCGAAAAACAGGGAGCTCCAATGATGGCCTTTACAATTGTCTCTCTCTGTGGGAAAAAACCCCTCTCAATGCCTCACGTTGTTGTAGCACATGGAGCCTCTTTCAGGAAATCAGAGTGCTGTTCAGTGCCAAGAGCTGTGCAGGCACTCTGTGTTGAGGCCCATTTCTCCCTAGCAGAAGTGTTTATACAACCATGACTGCATTTATTCTCACTAAAAGACATTTCCATCGATAAAAAAAAAACAAAAACACACACAATCCTTGTGCAACATGCACCTATTATCCTCTTGATCAAATGTGTAATCCTTCCAAAATGGGCTTGATTCAATAAACTCTCCATTCCACTTGGTAACATTACAGATGGCATAAAAAAAAGCCAGAAAACAAATGCTCCCCTTTCAGCACTCACCAGCTGCTTACAACTCTCTCGACAAAGATCACATTTCTCATAAACTGAAAACAAAATCTTTAAATGTAAAAGCTTACAGTGAAAATCTTCCAGGCTCTCCTGTCAAAGAAACTCTCCCTCCAGATAGTCAAGACCCAAACAAACAGAGACCAGTGAAGATCATAAGTCAAACCACACTGACCGAATGTTTCCTGGTTTCTGTCGTCACACCCTCAAGAATGTTGTTGCAAGAGACTGTCTCTTCCTGGGTAACAGTTAGTCCTGATGGTGCAGTGACAAAGAGCTGTTCTTAACAGGAAATAGCTGCTGTGTAGGATGGGCTTCTTAATTTCGTTTACATTTCACAATGTCACATCACCATGTAATTTAAAAACCGCTGTGGGGGCTTTTGTACTGGAACTCCTGATACCTATCTCAAAAATGCAAAGACATGAGGAAATAACTGATGTTTCTTTTTCATGCTGCAAGACTTGTATCCCTCATAGAGCACTGGATATTACATTTGGCTACATCCAGTACTAATTTGGATGGTGCACAAACTGATATTTAACACCTTAAACACATTCGCAATGGGAAAATAAGTGTGACTTTTTTGTGAAAAAAAAAATATATAGGCTATATTTCTCTAAAACACCCCATAGAGCAGTGTGACTTAAATCTCCTGTATGCTTCATATATCAAACTGTCTCAGCCATGGTTCTGAAAGAGAAACAAATTTCATAGTTCTACAACATCTCCTTACCACATAATCCTCAAATGTGCAGCTCCGATTTGAGAAATTATAAGTCTATGCGTCAAAAGCTTTGAAACGGGCCAACGGTATGTACTTACAGTGGTTTGGCTTTAAATAACACGCCACATTCTAACAAAACACATATCTATACATGGCAAAACATACGGTAAAACCCTTCTCGGCTTTGCTAAACTTCTGCTTTAAGGCTGAATTCATGCCAGCAGGCCTTACAACAACACTTCCTCTTTTGCCTCACCACTGTTCTGCTGAGCGTGTCAACAATAAACGTGTCTCTTTGAGGGAAAGTCCAGTCAGTTTAGTGCAATAAGGCAAAACTCAAAGTAATCTAAAGGAATGTGTTTCTTTACCATCAGCACGCTGACATCTGGCATTTTAATAGAATCAGAGTAAACTACATTGACATTAACAAACTGTGTGACTCATAAAAATGAAGATAACTCACTCAGGTGAAACTTCAGTCTACATTCAAAACATTGCCCTACAGGCAGGATCTGCCTTCTTGAGCTTTGGAATCCAGACTAAAAGGCGGACACTGATAAATCGTAATCCAGGTACCTGCAGAGACCTTTACTTATCCTTTAAGTGGAGACTCCACCTCTTGTAGATGTATTGTTCTCAAATGAGTCATGTAAAAGGAAGGCAAAGGTGCACCGATGAAAAACAGGTATGACAGAGTGTAGTCTCTTACTAAAGCATTTTGAGGCGGTTGCTGTGAGATTTAATAGCCACATGTGCTCTCAACGAATGTCATGTTTATACATAAACAGTTTAGATGCATTGTAAGGTTCTTTACAGCTCACCGTGTGCTCTGCCAGTATTATAAAATTTGTCCTTTGCCAGTGTTCCATGAAAAGTACAAACCACCAAACGGCACAAACAGAGGCTGTGGCTCTGGAAGGAAGAGCGCGTACAATAGCTGATTTTTTTCTTGAACACAACCCAGAAACACCTGCAGGTGACAGCATTTACCTCCTTCAGGATATCAACACCAGGTGTGTCAAAAAGAAAGATGCACCACCTGGGGTCCGTTTCACAAAGCAGGTTCAAAAAACCCTGAGTCTAACCCTGAACTCTGAGTTGATCTGCTCTGAGATAGGAAACTCTGAGTTTTCAGTTCCAGAACAGCTGATTTGAGTTAGTTTGATCAGTTCGGAGTAGTTTCACCTGGAGTTAAGCGTGTGCACTACAAGTATAAAAAGACAGCATGGAGCCCCGATTCGACAAGTCACCATGGCAACGGGGAAGAGGAGGGCTACGTTTTTCACCCCACTGGAACTGGAAATATTAATTTGCTCAAACGGTTAGTTTGCGCACGTTTTTAGAAGGATGTGTAACACCGCTGCGGCAGCAAAAGAGAGGGAGACGGTGTGGGAGAACATTGGTGCTCGGGTCAGTGCGTAAGTTTAAATGTAGTCCTTTGTAATCACAATAATATTACAGGGGGAAACTGCTTGAGTGGTAGCCTATTAATTTATTTCTTTTAGGTGCAACCCCGCGGGGGAGAAGCACACTTGGCAGCAACTTAAGATGAAACATAACAACATTAGACCTCGGCATAATCTCATGGGGGTACCTCATTTTGATCATGTTTTACATTGTAAAGTAAATATTAAGTGGCTGTTTGACTGTACAGTTGTTTTATCCCCAACATGATGCTGTTTTCACACACATAAATATCTTCTCATCTGAATCATGTTCTGTTAAATAATTAAGCCTATTTAAACTAACACAGACTTCTACTCAGCCAACAGAAAGAAAGCAGATGCCCGTAAAACAGGTGGTGGCCCGTGATAAGAAAATGATAAAGATGGGTAGTAGCCGTTTCAGGGCGAGGCACGCTTTTCTGACCGCTCTGCATACAGTTGCCTTGCAACTGCCTTGCCTTCCGATGTTGTATAAAAAACTCCCATTTGCAAAAAAACGCAGTGCAACACACAATGTCTGCTGGGATGTGAGAGCATGAATTCGGTTGGTAATGTTGGAAATGTAAGGACGGATTAGGTTGTGTATGTAAATGATGGACTGTGACATGAAACGGTACCGCTCAAAAAGATAATAGTCTGGAAATGCAAGAACATCTATGCGCGGTCTGATAATCATCTCCCGACGAATATTTAATTCTCTGCGCAGTAATGCTGCACCTTCATCCACGGGATCATTATCAAAAGGACATGCCATGGTAGTGAAAATTGTCGCCACCTAATATAACTTTTAATGTAGGCCTACTGACTGATTTTTGCAATGATTTTCTCAAAAAACAGTACTATACTACGCCAAAACTCACCTGCTGACTGAATGAATGAGGAAATCAAATACCGTTTGGGGCTGAAAGAGGGCGGAGACAGAGAGAAACTCTAGGTTTGTTGAGAAAAACCTGGTCCCGACCAGGTTAGGTTCATAAAGTATGTTACCATGGTAACTGACCGAGTGCTTAAGTTTCCGCTCTCTGTGAGAGTTAACCCTCTTTCTCTGGTTTGAGTTACCTTCCTTTGTGAAACGGAAAACTCAGAGTTTCCCTCATTTCAGGGTTAACAGACTCAGAGTTTTCACTAAACCTGCTTTGTGAAACGGACCCCTGGTGGATAGAGGCTAAAACGCAAACAAACATAAACACGTATACTGTATATCGGCCTATAAACTTATTTACACATTATAACTGAAAATGCCTCCTGACAGAATACAAATGAAGTGATGAATAAGTCAGGAAACATGTTTTGGTTCTCGACATAAACAGTCAAAGCTTTTAAAATCTTTCTTTATACATTGTGCAACATCAATTGAGGATAAAGTTGATAATTTACTAGTTTTAAACCCCAACTGTAGTCATTCTTTACTCCCATGAGCCTCTGCTTTCTCATGATACCTACAGTAACAAGAAGCACTCCTGCCATGAAATATTCCCATTGGGACAACATAACTCCATTTACATTGAGTTCATGGATTTTTTTTATTCGGACAGTGTTGGTCAAAGCATTCATTTAGTTCACATACTTTTACTGAAATACATCATCAAACAAATTATAAAAATGTACAGCAAAATGCCATTTCATGATAAGAAATTGTGGAAATTCTGCATAAATAATCAGTTAAAACAAATGTTATATAATTCTCAAGATCATATATCTATATATTGATAGTGCATTTGTATACATTTGATGTAAAAATTGGACATCCCTTGAATGATTAGTCACGTTTGGCTTTACTTTTACACATTGTAGTGTACAAACACCTGATCAAGAGGAAAATGGTACAAAGCACGAGCAGCACAGCTCCGGCCAGGAACAGAACTACATCCACAGAGTGGTAGGAATACCAGGGCAGGTCGTAGGACGCCGGTCTCAGGTGAGCTGCACCTTTGTGTCTCATGACAAACTCTATCCAGAAGAGGGCAGTATCCATCGGCTTCATCGGTGTGTCTCTGTGCAGCCTGGACAGTCTCTGCATGTTCATCCTGTATGAGGGCTCATTCAGAACTTCCTGTATGGCCTTCAGGAAGTTGTCGTCTTTGTCCACTGTAGCGATGGATAGAATATTAGCTCCTCCTCTCACTTTCAGACGCAGCAGGTTGTCGTACTGGTCAAAAAACAAAGGCATACCCACAATTGGGACTCCGTGATAAATAGCCTCTTGAACGCCGTTTGTTCCTCCATGTGCGACAAATAGTTTTGTCTTTGGATGTCCTAAAAGATCATTCTGTGGCATCCAGTCGACCAGTAAAGTGTTGTTGCCCAGACTGGCTGGTCTGTCACCTTTATGCCTCCAGATGACTTTCTGAGGTAATTTGGCAAAAGCTGCAGCGATCTCATTTGTCATGTCAGCAGGAAGTTCACTCACAAAAGTCCCCATGGACATGAGGATGACTCCATGTTCTCCAGAACTCTGCACAAACTCCTCCAGGTGTTCAGGTAAAGGTTTGGCAGGTTTACAGTGGAACCCTCCCATGTACACAACATTAGGCATGGTGGGACGCGGGAACTCAAACACAAAGTCCACTCTCATGAGCCACAGATCTGCTTCGAGCATTAACTGGTTAAAGTCAATACCAGGTCCAAGGTATTTGTCAGATATTTTCTGGTACACTTGCTTAGCTATCATGTTGCTATATGTTTGGCCTGCAGTATACAACAACACGTTTTTAACTCTCTGGAAAAAGGACATCTTATCAGTGTTGCCAGATCCTGTTATAGGAATAAATGAAATGGGTGATGGGGCAATAGCGAGGTGAGCCTCTGCAGTAAGTAGCCAGCGAACATTATAGACCAAAGGAAGATTCAAATACTTTGCCAGAATGGCTCCTCCACCCCAGCACGGGTCGGTGAGCACCAGGTCGAACTTGCTGTCATTCAATTTTCTCATCAAGTCCTGGTCATCTAGCATCGCTGTCACTAATTCATTCACAATTCCTTGTACCTCGACAATTTTGCCAAACATTCCTACAGTCATTTGGAGAAAACTCATCAATGAAAGAGCACCCCTTTCAAACTGAATACCATTAGTTAACATTTCTGTAAGGAAACTCTGATCTAGGCTCCTCTCCACTTGAATGGTATAGGCATCGTAATAGGAGGCCTCTTCCTTGATGTACCAGCTTTTGCTGGAACGCACAATAGTTATATGGTGTCCTCTCGCGTGCAAAGCTTGAATTAGGATATCCATGTTTATCCAGTGACTGCCTTCCATAGGTAACACCAAGATGTTGCAGGCTTGACAGGCTCTGGGGACGAGGTCGAGCAGCAGCAAAGCACTGCAGCAGTAGATCAGCCTCATCTCTGAAATGAAACCATTTATAATCCATTTAGCAAAGGGAAAAAAATCCCAGTACATTGGAAATGTTCTGTGACCCAGTCAACACAAGCTGTGTAGGAACTCTTCAAGGAGCTACGTGTCAGAACTTAAAGTGAAACTCTCGTCAAAAAGCAACCGAGGCTTTATTTGCGATTGAATACGAGTCAAACCTTTGTGTAAAAGCATAATTACGACGATGGAGGCACTTTTAAGATTTACCGTATTTGCGTTTTCGGGCACGTTAATTTTAAACGTGAGTGCTAGGGGCAGAGATACGATGGCATCAAAGTCGCTATTTTTAGAACACGAAGAAGGCTCGACACAATATGAAACTTTGCTCGTAGCATCACCAGGGTCTCTGTCTCGTCGCCGTAATGGAGTGTCGATCCCCGAGTGCGACCTGACAGGCAGGAGAGTAATAGTGAACCGCTCCTCAAGCGTGCCTGTCAGGTCGCACTCAGGGATCGACACTTTTTGCCTGCCATGACGGCGACACGCTGGATAGTGTTTATACACATATACGTGTGTGTGTGTGTGTGTGTGTGTGTGTGTGTGTGTGTGTCAGACCCGGAAATAACTGCCTCGTATCGGTCCGTTTGTTCGGACATCGTGCAGCGCTGCACTACTTGTTGTTAACTAAAAGTTTAAGTGCACCTTTAAGACATATGTTGCCGATCACAGCGGTTCTGATTGTCTCTGGACCCGCCCTGTCCTCTGGACCGGCATCTAAAGCTCATCTGTAAAGCCGTCAGACTACTTGTGTCGACAGAGTGCAGCGACATGTAGCGGTTCCGTGTGTCCTGAGGGAAAATCCACTACTTATATGTCCAACAGTGTTAACAAGGGGCGGTTCTACTTACTGTTGCTGTCTGTGTGTCCACTCCACACTCAGTCTCACAGCAATAGAGCTGACGGGGTAGACCGTAGTTGTGGAGGGATCTGGATCAGTGTGGGTCAGAATGATTAATGGTGAAGCTGTGCGTGATAACAGACAACAACACCAGGACTCTGTCCCCATTCAGGGGCAGCATCCTTCTAAGTGCGCATTTTAAGGGAAATTACGTCACAACGCCGCGCGACGACTGTCCCAATTCAAAAGCTCTTCCAAATTCAGCCGACAAAGATTCATTGCGCGCCCGAAGAGAATGAATAAATAAATAAATAACGGAGACCTCAAGTGGCCCAGATCCCGCATTTAAAAATACGTTGGTAATGCTCAACTTGATGCCTTTGAAAGTAAAGCCTTAAAAACCTTCACTTTAAAATGTTAGACGTTCAGAGTCCGACTAATATCTGATATCTTATTGTGACTGTGAAGATATAATAAACTAGTTTTACTTCATGTACTTAAACGGACCAAGATGAACCGATTCAGATCAGGCTGTGATCCCTGCTTTATTTCCAGACTGTAACACTGTAAAGTCTAGTTTAACGTTTGAATTGAATAAAGAGCTAAATTTAGGATTATCCTTATGATGATTATATATATATTTTTTAATTGCTGTATTAGAAACCTTTTATTACTGCCCCCTCTGTCCTAACTGCCTCCCTCCCTGAGAACACACCAGGGCCAAGTGACCAGGAGGTGGAAGACAATGACGAGGATGAGAGCCAGCCTGGGCCGGGGAGGAAGAGGAGGAGGAAAGAAGAAGGAGGACATGAGGCTGAACAGAGAGGATGGAGAGGCTCTTCTCTCTGCTCCAGAGGACAATCCTTACATTAATTTTGTTGTTATTTAGTTAATGTATGAGTTTTTTAAAAATTATTTGTTCATAATTGTTCATTTCTTATGATTCATGAAATAAAATATTGTTCTATTTTTACACATTGTCTGTTCCACTCAGTAAGCACAATTTATAACAGCAAACAGCATCAAGTGCTACTTTTCAGGGGAAAACAAGGGATTGAATGTTTTCTTTTATTATTAAGGTCTAAACATTTACAACTATTTACACAATTACAGCATGAATAACTATTAACAAAAACAATATTAAAACAGTTACGGATGATGTACAGTAACAGGCTGAGCAGGAGGCCTTGACAGTGCTGCTGGGCTTGATGGGATGCCACTGTGCCACAAAACTGTTAGCCAGCTAATAATGATAATGATGATAAAATTACTGTGTGTTCAATAACAGGTTTACCTCTCCACGGTCCTCTCAACCCGAGATAAACCACAGCCACTTCTCCTCTTCCTCCACAAGCAGGAGGATTAGAAAGGAAATCAGGAATTCCTGTAGCTCAAACATATTTGACAGTCAAACTTTACTCTTCTGGTCACTTTCGCGGGCCTGGACTGCATGAATAGTGATTCTTTTTTTTAATAAAAGAAGGTAGTGCATCAAAAACATAACTAAACTGTAGGAATGTTCTAATAAATGTGGTGAAGAAAGACAGAAACTAACTCGGTACAGTTAACAATAATCCACTGAAACATTAGTCCATAATAATCCACAGTCAGCCCAACATGCATTAGTGTTGTGTGTCTAAAAGAAAGATGCACCACCTGGTGGATGGAGGCTAAAGCAAAAAAAACATAAACACATATACTGTATATCTGCTTATAAACTTATGTGACAGAAAATGCCCCGTGACAGACAGACAAATTTCTTTATACATTTTGCCACACCAAGTAAGAATAACATTTATAAATTACTAGTTTTAAACCCCAACTGTAGTCATTCTTTACTCCCATGAGCCTCTGCTTTCTCATAATACCTACAGTAACAAGAAACACTCCTGCTATTGCCCTTGAACAAGGGTGGAACACAGCACTTAAAATATTCCCACTGGGACAACATAACTCCATTTACATTGATTTCAAGTATTTTTTTATTAGGACATTGTTGGTCAAAGCATCCAATTAGTTCAAGTACTTTTATTGAAATACATCATCAAACACATTATAAAAATGTACAGCAAAATGCCATTTCATGATAAGAAACTGTGGAAATTCTGCATAAATGATCAGTTAAAACAAATGTTACATAATTCTCAAGATTGTATATCTATATAATTACAGTGCATTTTTATACATTTGATGTAAAGATTGGACATCCCTTGACTGATTAGTCACGTTTGGCTTTACGTTTACACATTGTAGTGTACAAACACCTGATCAAGAGGAAAATGGTACCAAGCACGAGCAGCACAGCTCCGGCCAGGAACAGAACTACATCCACAGAGTGGTAGGAATACCAGGGCAGGCTGTAGGACGCTGGTCTCAGGTGAGCTGCACCTTTGTGTCTCATGACAAACTCTATCCAGAAGAGGGCGGTATCCATCGGCGTCATCGGTGTGTCTCTGTGCAGCCTGGACAGTCTCTGCATGTTCATCCTGTATGAGGGCTCATGCAGGACTTCTTGTATGGCCTTCAGGAAGTTGTCGTCTTTGTCCACTGTAGTGATGGATAGAATCTTAGCTCCTCCTCTCTCTTTCAGACGCAGCAGGTTGTCGTACTGGTCAAAAAACAAAGGCAGACCCACAACTGGGACTCCGTGATAAAGAGCTTCTTGAACGCCGTTTGTTCCTCCATGGGCGACAAATAGTTTTGTCTTTGGATGTCCTAAAAGATCATTCTGTGGCATCCAGTCGACCAGTAAGGTGTTGTTGCCCAGAGCCGCTGGTCTGTCACCTTTATGCCTCCAGATGACTTTCTGAGGTAATTTGGCAAATGCTGCAGCCATCTCATTTGTCATGTCAGCAGGAAGTTCACTCACAAAAGTCCCCATGGACATGAGGATGACTCCATGTTCTCCAGAACTCTGCACAAACTCCTCCAGGTGTTCAGGTAAAGGTTCAGCAGGTTTACACTGGAACCCTCCCATGTACACAACATTAGGCATGGTGGGACGCGGGAACTCAAACACAAAGTCCACTCTCATGAGCCACAGATCTGCTTCAAGCATTAACTGGTTAAAGTCAATACCAGGTCCAAGGTATTTGTCAGATATTTTCTGGTACACTTGCTTAGCTACCATGTAATTTTGTGTTTGGCTTACAGTATACAACAACACGTTTTTAACTCTCTGGAAAAAGGACATCTTATCAGTGTTGCCAGATCCTGTTATAGGAATAAATGAAATGGGTGACGGGGCAATAGCGAGATGAGCCTCTACAGCAATTAGCCAGCGAACATTATAGACTAAAGGAAGATTCAAATATTTGGCCAGAATGACTCCTCCACCCCAGCACGGGTCGGTGAGCACCAGGTCGAACTTGCTGTCATTCAATTTTCTCATCAAGTCTTGGTCACCTAGCATCGCTGTCACAAATTCAACCACGTTTTCATGTGCCTCGATAAATGTGCCGAACATTCCTACAGTCATTTGGAGAAAACTCATCAAGGGAAGAGCACCCCTTTCAAATTTAATGGACTCAGTTACGATTTTAGTAATGAACTTCTGATCTAGGCTCCTCTCCACTTCAACGGTATAGGCGTCGTAATACGAGGCCTCTTCCTTGATGTACCAGCTTTTGCTGGAACGCACAATAGTTATATGGTGTCCTCTCGCGTGCAAAGCTTGAAGAAGGATATCCATGTTTATCCAGTGACTGCCTTCAGTAGGAAACACCAAGATGTTGCCAGCTTGAGAAGCTCTGGGGACGAGGACGAGCAGCAGCAAAGCACTGCAGCAGCAGATCAGCCTCATCTGAAATGAAACCATTTATAATCCATTTAGCAAGGGGAAAAAAATCCCAGTACATTGGAAATGTTCTGTGACCCAGTCAACACAAGCTGTGTAGGAACTCTTCAAGGAGCTACGTGTCAGAACTTAAGTTTCAAATTAACTTGAATTCTCGTCAGAGTTTGATTGTTAACAGTTATCAGGAATATCTACTGAAGTTTGTAGGCCAACCAGCATCTAGCCTGCCCTCAGTCCAACATGAATGGATACTAAATGGCACACCACCTGGCAGCAAAGAAAGAATTGACAGATATAGACGCAAAACCTAGTATTGGACCTTCCACATCAGGAGACCCATACCTTCGCCTGTTTCCATTTGCAACCTCAATTTAGGTGCATAGGACTTTTGTTCTGGATGTTTATGCAAATCAGTCCAGAATGTTTATTTTTATGTTATCACATCTGCATATTCAAACATAAAGTTTCAGAGAACTTGTATTACAGAAACTAATTTAAGGTATGAAATCAATTGGGGAAGTTTCACTGTAATATACACTGCCAGTACACTACAAGTTTGGACACACCTTCTCATTTAATGGTTTTTCTTTATTTTCATGACTATTTACATTGAAGATTCTCACTGAAGGCATCAAAACTATGAATGGACATATGCGAAATGATGTAGTAAACAAAAAAGTGTGAAATAACTCTAAATATGTTTCATATTTTAGATTCCCCAAAGTAGCCACCCTTTGCTTTGCCGATAGTGCTGCAAACCCTTAGCCTTCTCTCAATGAGCCTCATGATGTAGTAACCTGAAATGGTTTTCACTTCACAGGTGTGCCTTTTCAGGCTTCATCTGTGTAATTTCTTGCCTTCTTAATGAGGTTGGGACTGTCTGTTGTGTTGTGCAGAAGTCAGGTTGGTACACAGCTGACAGCCCTATTTGACAACTGTTAGAATTCATATTATGGCAAGATCCAATCATCTAAGTAAAGAGAAACGACAGTCCGCCATTACTTTAAGAACTTAAGGTCAGTCAGTCTGGAAAATTGCAAGAACTTTGAATGTGTCCCCAAGTGCAGTCGCAAAAACCATCAAGTGCTACGATGAAACTGGCTCACATGAGGACCGCCCCAGGAAAGGCAGACCAAGAGCCACCCCTGCTACTGAAGGTAAGTTCATCCGAGTCACCAGCCTCAGAAATTGCATGTTAACAGCACCTCAGATTAGAGCCAAGATAAATCCCGAACAGAGTTCTAGTAGCAGACACATCTCTACATCAATTGTTCAGAGGAGACTGCGTGAATCAGGCCTCTATGGTCAAATAGCTGCTTTCTTGGGCCAAGAAACACAATGACTGGACATTAGACCAGTGAAAATCTGTGCTTTGATCTGATGAGTCCAAGTTTGTGTAACTGCTATTTGACTAAGAAGGAGAGTGATGGAGTGCTGCGCCATATGACCTGGCCTCCACAGTCACCTGACCTAAACCCAATTGAGTTGGTTTGGGATGGGATGCGCTACAGATTGAAGACAAATAGCCGACAAGTGCTCAGCACCTCTGGGAACTCTTTCGAGACTGTTGGAAAACAATTTCAGGTGACTACCTCATGAAGATCATCGAGAGAGTGCCGAGAGTGTGCAAAGCAGTAATCAAAGCAAAGGGATGCTATTTGAAGAATCTAAAATATAAAACATATTTTGAGTTATTTCACACTTTTTTGTTTACTACATAATTCCACATGTGTTCAGTCATAGTTTTGATGCTTTCAGTGAGAATCTGCAATGTTAATAGTCATGAAAATAAAGAAAAACCCTTAAGTGAGAAGGTGTGTCCAAACTTTTAAATGGGAGTGCATGTAAGCTGAAATATATTTTCTCAGCCGTTCAGCTGCAGTGTCTCCTGTTAAAACAATATTATGCAGAATTTGGAATTTTGTGAAATTTGGCGCCCCCCACAGCTTCTGAGTGCAACACCACTGTCGTAAACACAAATCCCACGTCTGTAACAATTTCTCAGACGTAATGAAGGTGCTTACTACAAACTAGACTCATAGCTTAACACACATGTTGAGATGAACATGTATGTAAAGCTGTGATCCAACCCTCTCACTGAAGTCACGCAGTGCAGAAACAAGTGACAGAGACGTCATTCCCCCGTTACAAGACACTGTCGCATCAAAATGATTTTGACGCTATTATTTTAAAAACTTTTTAAAAATGTAATGTAGTGTTGCTTTGAAGAATCTCAAGGTCAATTTGCTTGCTGTTTCAGTAGAAGTCACTCCTCTTTAAGGCTGCACAATCAAGCAAAAAGATTAATGAAATCACAACATGGCCAGATACAATAACTTATTCCATAAAGGTGCATATATACATATAAATATATGAATGAATGCTAAAAACACTATAGCCAAATAAACATGGACACTTTTTGAAGCACTCATCAAGATTTAGTAGGTTTAAAAAAATAAAAAATAATAAAAAAATAGAATATACACACATATATGTGTGCATGTATACATGTATATGTGTGTATACATGTATGTATGTATGTATGTGTGTATCTGTGTGTATATGTCAGATCAGTCCCGGAAATAATCGCTTTGTAAAGGTCCGTTTGTTCGGACATTGTGCAGCGCTGCACTACTTGTTGTTAACTAAAAGTTTAAGTGCACCTTTAAAACATCTGTTGCCGATAACAGCGGTTCTGATTGTCTCTGGACCCGCCCTGTCCTCTGGACCGGCATCTAAAGCTCATCTGTAAAGCCGTCAGACTACTCTGTGCGTCCTGAGGGAAAATCCACTACTTACATGTCCAAAAGTGTTAACAAGGAGCGCTTCTACTTACTGTTTCTGTCTGTGTCGGTCGGTTCACTTCACACTCAGTCGTAAAGTAACAGAGTTGACGGGTCCGGGCTGTAGTCGCGGAGGGATCTGGATCAGTGTAAGTCGACACCAGGACTGTAGTGAAGGTAGAAACAACAGCGACAAGGAAGTGAAAGATTGACAGGATCAGAGCGGGAAGTGTGTGTTGAATATGACCCACTGAGTGCTTTATAAAGTCTCCATGTCTTATCTGGCTGTAGTGTATATTTTTTTTTTCCTCATTCATCCATCCATTCATTATGAACCATGTGTCTGTTTAATAAAAAAACTCAGCCCTGCCCTCATTAGACCAGCCAGAGATCTTGTCCGCCTGTTGTAATTGTGTTATTTGGCATGAATAAAAGAGATTACACAACAGGCTACATATGAAATGGACTCTAAATTGTGCTAATATTAGTCAGAGCTGGCTTTGTTCCAGTGGCACAGGCTTTTTGTACTGACGGCTATAATTTTGGAGAGCACATCCGCCCCAAATTGTCAGTGTAACTCAGGAGTTGGCAGCATTAAGAGCATTTGCATGATAATTCTCCTCGCCTTCAGTCAGCTCCCGCGGCCTGCTGCGTGTAGGCCGAGCGTTTCAATGAGTGATTACAATGAAATGTAACAAGCCATCGCCGACAAACGCATCTTGTTATTGTTTTCTCTATTACACATCAAAATGTGACAAGATATTTCAGTATTCAGTGGTTCCTGAAATTGAATTATTGGTTTTAGCATTGGTTCTGTTATGTAATGAGTTGGCATGGGGACCGGTTCAGGGTGCACCGGGCCTCTGGTCAGCAGCTCTCAAAGAATAAGTGGTTCCTGATAATGGATGGATGCATACACTAGCATACCAGTACCTTGGTTTAGGTGTATTTGATATGGAATTTATAAAGAAAGCCTGATTTCACTCGCATTTGCGATATTTGAGAACAACTTTCTACAAATAATTCTTAATTTTTCTGTGTATCCAGACAAGAGTACTTTTTTTTTCGTCCGTCTAAGATGTTTCTGGTTTCCTCGACATGATATGATATGATTTAGCTTATTTGAGGTAGTATTTCTCCCATTTTATTGCTTTGTTCCTCTCTAGTTTTTGAGCGCTGACTTTGGTAGCAGAAGAAGGACGGGCTAAGAGGAGATACAAGGAGAGAGACTGTGGCAAGGACTCAGCTTCACCAGGTGAGCAAACCCGTTTTTAAAAGCTACATTCTTAAAAAGGACACGTCATATGTTTTAATGATATTGATATTGTATGCATTTTTCTCAATATTTCAGGTTGGATGGTGAGGATTTGTAGTTTGGTTTAGCTTTATTATAGATTAATTTATCAATGCATCCCCTCAAAACAATGTTCCCATTTTATAAAACATACAGGAGGTAGAATTGAACATCGTTTCATGAATGCATTATTGAAAAGTGAGCTTGTCGCGCCAATGCAACAGGATTTGTTTTTTCTGAAAGGCTCGTTCAGGAACAAATTGCCACGGAACGATATTTCCGTTCTTATCGGCAGCATTCTCGGGAATCCTTCGAGGCTTATTCATTCACTTTAAGCCCCGCTCGTCCTTCTTAGCCTTTAGTTTAACACCGAGCTCCCTCAAATCACATCAACTAATGCTTTTTGCAATGTATAGGTGAAAAGATAAAACATACTGGATTCTTTAAAGAAGATCTCAATCATGAAAGCAACTGTTAGATTTTTGTCTTTGCAATGTTTTTGTTTTTTACAATCACAAAATAACCAGATATTCATTGGTGACTGTGCACACTGATTTCTCTACACAATGGTTATTGATTCCCCCCCCCCTCCACACAACATTTCTGGTCCCACAATTAGCTGTTACCATAGAAGCACAAACACTCACATTTACAGAGAGACTGAGAGGAGCCAGAGTTACAAAATGTGTCATCACATGCGGCTGTGGACGCCAGATAACCTGGAAACGGTTATTGGAATATGAAGCAGTTCACAGTGGCAGAGATGCTCTTGCCATTCCCTGATGCTGCTGCTGTTGCTGCGGAGAGGCTTGGAGGGGGCGACTATCCCCGTCTATGATTAGTGACCATGGAAATGCTATTGAAGGAGGAGAGGAGGGGGGAGGAGGAGGGGATGGTGTTAGGGGGGAAACAGGGTGGGCTCTGAAGGAAGACGAGGAGGAGGAGGAGGAGACGAGGATGCGTTGCCTGTGCACAATTGGAGGCAGCGGGGAGGGAAGCAGCGTCTGTACGAGGCGAGAGAAGGAACCTGCATGGAATGGAGGAGCGTTAGAGCAGCTCTGTCGCTGTCATCAAGACTCCCACCGCCTCCACCAACACCGCCGCCACCACCACCACCACCACCACCACCACCGTCGCCGCCGCCACTCTGGATTGTGTGTTTATGGAAGAGACTCAGAGGAGCGGGTACGTGTACATCATTTGCTTGCTTGCTGTGTGAAATGTAATCACTGCCTCGAGGAGGGTCAGGTTAGCAAGGTGAGGTGAGGGTGCAGTGTTCGATTCGTGGCTCGTGCAGGATGCAGTTTACTGAGGGCGTATGACTGATGCAGTTTATTCAGTGTGAACGACATCAGGATGTTTTTCTTAGCTCTACACAGCCTTGTTCACTGAAATTCATTGCTGTGTAGCCTAAGGGGAGCAGGCTACCTTGGGAATTTAACCCTTAACCCAGGGCATAATAAAGCCTGCGGCTCGGCTGTTTGTCTCATGTACACAAAAGCTGCTGATTTCAATAACCACTGACCTCCTGTGTTTATTTTCCAGCTCTGATGCCAGAGGGACCAGCTGTGCGGATCCAGTGCCACCTCCGATATGATGCTGAGAGCAGGAGGGGCAGCCACCTCTCTCGCACTGCTGCTGCTGCTGCCGTTGCTGAGCTGCTGCCACCTGTGCCACTCACTGCGTAAGTATCCCAAGGACCGGGGTTGCCTCATTAAATTATCACGGTGGAACGTAAAAAGCCTCGGTATGACAGATGGCTCAGTCGAAGATGAGCTGGACTCTGGCGGGTACGTAGAGGCAGGGAAAGAAGTAGCAGAACCTGCCAGATGCTCAGCGAAGATTGGGGGATTGCTTGCCAAGTTAGAGTCGCCCAGAAAAGTGTCGCTGTGACCACTTTTCATATCAAATTCTGCAGTTTGATTTTTTTTTGGAAGTTCATGTTTTCAGCCGGATGGTAAACCTGATAACTGAGTTCAGAGTTTTGTACGCAGTAAGAAAACTGCACAGCTATTTACAAGCAGCACACTTCTAACAGCTAATAATTTAATGACCACCTCAGATTTGTCATTAAACCTCTGAGATTTCTGCTAAAAACTAGAAACTTGATAACAAAAACTTCACAAGAAGACAGAAGTTGCCACAATTCCTCTGATTTCATGGGGGTTTTCTCAGGGGTTTCCTTGTGACATAATGCAGAAAACCAGGGAAACATGTGCGGCACAGTTCAGGTCATGTCAGATGGAAAGGAAAAGTTCATTTTACAACACCAGGGTTGCAAAACAAAACTAAGTTTGAGCACCTTAAAACATTTTTATAGAGCAGAGGGTGAAAGATGAATAAATTAGTCTTAGTGTGAGGAATGAAGCTGCTCCGTAGTCTGGTGTCACGGCATCGGACACTTCTCTATCTTTTGTCAGAGTTGTTTATGTGACAGTTAAAACTAGTGTGCTTTAAAAACACAACACCATCTCCGCTAAATTCGGAATACATTTAAATGAACGGGGCACTTCTGGCTGACGCGAGGAGCTTTCAGAAACACTTCAAACACTTTCAGAAAAATCTGACCTTCCAGCTTGGGATGTTGATGTGAGCGCTACATCCACCTCAGTCACAACCTTTTGAACTTGCTCCAGTTTGACAATTGACACAGAAGTAGCCAAAGCTATTCACTCCACCGCGCATAGTAGGGATGCAACAATATTCGGTATTTTACCGAACCATTCAATACGCCCTGTTCGGTTCAATGGACAACGGCAAACAACAGCATTTTCGGTACATTTCCCTGTCACAAAACTTTTTCAAAACCACAGACAATGCACAACGAATCGTGAAATTATTTTTTCACGATGCAATATTGCCTTTGCTAGTCTGAGTAGTTTTATATTAAGATATTGAAACCGTACCGTTACCGTGGCCCAAAAACCGCGATGCATACCGAACCGTGGGAAAACTGTACCATTGCATCCCTAGCGCATAGTAGTTTCTTCTTGTGTGTGTGTGTGTCGTGTAAAAACCTCGAACCTTGAAAGCGCAAATTACTCCGATATGACTTGAATGCGGACTAAAGGTCATCGGAGCAGGGACGGCACTTCGCAGGAGCAACAGAATACAATCTGTACAGCTAAAGTGATGAGGCTACTGATTGATGTCCTTGAGTGAACTTAAGTGTAGCTGGATTCATTGACGACTTGGTCGCCGGATGAGCCAAGTGGTGAACTCTCGGTACAGTGTGTATCAAATGCGTACTGCAGAGGAGCCACTACAACCACTGTTGCCATGACAGTGTGTATGTATTTGTGTGCATTCATACCTATACCTGGACGCGTGTGTGCAGCGTATCCTTTGGAATATATTTCTACATGCAGTATGTTCGTGTTGGAGTTTCTTTCTGTCATCCATGTTTTGCATATTTGGCCGGTTGTAGCAACACGTCATCGCAGTTTGATCTCACTGTAATTCTCGTCATCTGTACGGCAGCACACACATAACGCATCCCATGTTTCATTTATATCGATTTGCGTCATGCTCCCCGGCGCAGATCGCAACAAGCATCGACTCCAGCCTCATTGAAAATGCACCAATGAGTTACCATTAAATATTAATCTTGGTACCAGGTGTAAATGAGCATCTCCTTTTACTGTACAGCACATGCATTATTTTGCCATATCAGTGTATTCTCGACTCTACACATTTATCATTCATGAAAACAGATCAATGATGAGTCCAGCAGACCCTGCAGCCGGCTTTACAGGCGAGCGAGATGCTGGTGGCGCGTGGGGAGGGGGAGGCTGAAGAGATGATGAATTTGCTTATCACACAGTCATTGACCGAGGGTGCTACAGCCTCGTCTTTTATTGATCCGCACACACTGAGAGGGTGACACTACGCGTTTGTGTTCAGTCTTGTGGTGGATTTCAAGCCACATTCTCCCTTCCATAAATTGAGTTTATAACCGTGGCGGCTGGTGAATGAGTCGAAGGGCGAGATGAGAGAAAGTGTCGTAATTCAGAGTGTAATCGATATTTCCCACACTGTAGATGAGCTCTGGTTTCAGCATAACAATGAAGATTTATATTTATTATATTAAAATGGTTGAATGAACAGAAAAAAAAAAATCCAATTCCTGCAGAAGATAAAAAAGGAAGATGGAACTGGATAAGAGGGAAATATGAGTATATTTCTGTTTTATTTCAGCAACTGAAGTATATTTGAACTGAATAATACCAATTTTGAAAAGTCAGTGTGGAGCATTGCAACACGTCAGTCCAAGACATTCTGTATTTACACACATTTGACGTGTTGCTCTTTCATTTTTTCAAAATAAAAGAAGCACTTTTTCATATTCACAGTATCTTTCGTTACATCCACTTTTATTCTCGAAAGATCCATTTAGTGATGTGGTAACGGCGCCCCTTGAATTGAGAGTGCCTGTATTATTTTCATTCACTGACGCACATGACTCGCAGTGCGATACAAGTAAATGGGCAGTTATTATTTTTTCACTTTGGTGAATGAAGGAATGATATGCAGTAAAAAGGAAGTGGGCCAGATACCATCACTGCTTTCTCCAAGCATATACTAGAATCATTTCTGTGATTAAACGGTGCAACAATTCATTGTTTCTGAAGCACCTTTTCGTGGAATAACTGCTTTGACAACATAAATACGAGGCTGGAAATCCTTTGATATTATTTTGTCAGCTGGATGGAGTGAGAGGTAACACTGAACACGCTGTATTGTCCGTATAGCAGACAGGTGCCAACTGTTTTTTTAAGGATTACAAACACGCTGGTTATTCAGAGTGTGTTTGGGTCAAAGCTTTGGTTTCTCTGTCTCTTGAAACCAAAACCTTTACCACAGAGGTCAGATACAGAAACTCTGGGCACCAACACTATAGTAAGGTCAGAGAGGTGAATACAGGGAATAACACAAACAATTTTTTCCTCCCATAACTGATTAAACAAGCTGTTCTCAGAAGATATAACGACCTTATAACCTTTGACGCTACAAAGGTGGCAGAGTCCGCCCAAATATAAACAAAGTAAAGAGATAGAAGCTTAAACGGAGTGGTTCAGATTGGACAGTGTGAGAAAGCTGATTTCTTTTTTTTAAGCATTAACCTCATTCAAGTCGGAAAGCAGAATAAATTATAAAGGCGAAAATGAGCACAGTATGTCTCCTTTAAATTATTCTATCTAACATCTCGTCTTTTCACACCTTCCAGGGGTTCCTAAACTCTCCTCCTATGCAAAAGCAGAGGACAAGCTGTTCAAATACCTCTTTGGGAACTACCAGAAATGGGTTCGACCCGTGGAATTCCTAAACCAGACGATCCGTGTGAAGTTTGGACTTGCCATCTCCCAGCTAGTTGATGTGGTGAGAACAGACACGCACTGCTGTTATTGATATTATTGTATGAATGTGTGTCAACTACAGACAGAATGATATTTGAATGTTAGTCTGAAGAAAAAGCTAATTTTTCAAATTGAAATTTATACTTTTATTGTCGTTTGAACGTTCTAGGATGAGAAAAATCAGCGGATGACAACTAATGTTTGGATGAAACAGGTTAGTAGAGGTGTCGAACAACACAACTGCTGCACTGTTAATATAGGTTAATAAGGTACGCCATCAACCTCAGGGTAAGGCTTATGGTGTTGGCCTGGGAAATGGCTGGGGCAATATTCTAAAATAACCTCTGTCTTACATGGCATTCACAGACAGCCGGTCAGCCTCTCCACACCCCTTTTTAATCTGATACAGTGACATTTCACCGACTGTCCTTATCTATTTCCTTGTCCTTTGGTCTTGTGCCCATGCACTTTTCTCCACAGGGCCTCCTCATTCTCCTGTCAGCCTTATTCATGGTCTTAGGTGTCCTGTCTGTCATGCATCTTATGAATTATCCCCATAGACCAGGGCTTGCCACCCAGGTCAGTTACCCCCTTTCATATTGATGGATTGCATCATGCAGAAAAAGAGCAGGAAGGGCAGTGGCCCCTAGCACTGACGGCCATCTATCATAGGTGTAATTTTGCAAAGTGGGAAAGAATGTCAGATTTTCTAATTGTATTTTATCTCTGTCATTTGGAGGTCACCTTACAGCTGAACTCATGCTTGTATCACACACTAGTTTACCCTTCAGATTATTCTACCGCAAAGTGCTTTGCCAAGTCAAATAGTAGCTGCCAAATCAAATAAATCTGCTTGTAACAGTCTAATAACAATATATTGTGCTGTGTTCGCTAGTACACGTGTCCTGCTCTGGAGCTGGGAGAAACAGTGTATATGAAACAAATGAAAGCATAAACACTGAATACCAATTTAAAGGAAATGTTTGCCATTTTGGAAAGATGGTTATTTGCTTTATTGGGTGATACAAGAGAAGGATGCTGATACTTTCATGCCCATACAGAATATATGAGACCACTAGTTAGCTTAGTGCAACAACAGGAAATGGGAAAACAGCCAGCTCTGATCAAAGGTAACACAATCTACGTACCAGCACCTGTAAAAGTCACTAATTCAACCATTAAATCTTGTTGGCACTGATATATCACCTCCACCAATCTGTGATTTTCTATTTTTATACTTTGGCTTTTTATATTTAGTTATACAACTCGTTTATTGGTTTATTTGTCACAAAGAGCAAAGCTAGCGATTGCTCTAGTTTCTACCTGTCCTTGTGCTAAGCTAAGTTTGCTGGCTGGCTGCGGCTTCTTAGCATACAGACATGAGTGATATCAACATTTCCCTATAAATGTCAAGCCCCAACCGTTTTTTTTGTTTTGTTGTTTTTTTTTACTAATTTTCGAATATTTCTTTTATTTAGGAGTGGGTTGACATGAAACTCAGATGGAACCCTGACGACTATCTGGGCATCACAGTCATCCGAGTCCCTTCTGACAGGATCTGGCTCCCTGATGTTGTACTGTATGATAAGTATGTGTCAGTATATGAGGGGAAGTGACAAGGATGTCATGACCGTAGTGATGGTGACAGTTCTGTATAATAAAAAGTCTTAGAAGAATGAGAAATGATAAAAAGTATAACTCAATGAATGCAACCATTTTACCTGTAAAAGAATCATGCAGCTCTGCTTGAAACATTTTAACGACTATAAATAAAGCCGATCTAGCCGTTAGGGGAGCTTTGACATAAAAAGTGTTTTCTTTCAACAGTTCTGATGGCCGTTTCGAGGGTACTGTCACCAAGGCAGTTGTAAAGTATGATGGAACCATATCATGGACACCACCAGCCAATTACAAGTCAGCCTGCACCATTGACGTCACCTTCTTCCCCTTTGACCTCCAGAACTGCTCGATGAAGTTTGGCTCCTGGACATACGATGGCTCCCAGGTGAGCTACTACTTCATAGTTCGTGCACGGCACATTGTCTAAGTCGTGACCTCTAATCGCCATGAGTATTCGCTCTGTATTCGACAGGTGGACATAACTCTGGAGGAGTTCCACGTGGACGAGCGGGATTATTTCGACAACGGTGAATGGGAGATAGTGAAGGCCACAGGCAGCCGTGGTTTGAGGACCGACGGCAGCTCGTCCTATCCCACCATCACCTACTTTTTCATCATCCGCAGGCTGCCTCTTTTCTACACCCTCTTCCTCATCATCCCCTGCATCGGCCTGTCCTTCCTCACCATCCTCGTCTTCTACCTGCCCTCCAACGGTGGCGAGAAGATCTCTCTCTGCACCTCAGTCCTGGTGTCGCTCACGGTTTTCCTCCTGGTCATCGAGGAGATCATCCCCTCCTCCTCGAAGGCTATCCCTCTCATCGGGGAGTATCTGGTCTTCACCATGATCTTCGTCACACTCTCCATCATCATCACCGTCTTTGCCATCAACATCCACCACCGCTCCTCCTCTACACATCACGGCATGGCCCCCTGGGTGAGGAGGATTTTCCTGCATCGGCTGCCTAAGCTGCTGTGCATGCGCAGCCACGTGGACCGTTACGCCACAACGGGAGCATCCAAAGCGGGAGGAGTGGGTATGATGAAGGACTCAGCCCCTGAACTGAAACCTCTCCTCTACACCAGACATAACCTACAAGCTGCTTTGGATTCTATTCGCTACATAACCATGCATGTGGTTAAGGAAAATGAGGTCAGGGAGGTGAGTATGCTTGATTTCGTGTATCTTTACTTTCATAGGTAATCATAAAATGTTTGAGAACATTTTGCCCCACCAACAAATAGCATCAAAGGCTGTGATAAACCTCACACGATGTAATACTAAATGCTTCTCACTCACCACAAAGATGATCAAAATCTGGCTCAGGCATGTCTCTCTGAGTATATGTCCAGACATGTCTGACTCATGCGTCACTTTTTCTTTCAGGTGGTACAAGACTGGAAGTTTGTAGCCCAGGTCCTGGATCGAATGTTTCTCTGGGCCTTCCTCCTGGTGTCCATCCTGGGCTCCGCTCTTCTCTTCATCCCGGTTATTTACAAATGGGCCAACATCATCGTCCCTAACCATGCTGGAAGTACC
This sequence comes from Sparus aurata, assembly GCF_900880675.1. Classification (NCBI taxonomy): domain Eukaryota; kingdom Metazoa; phylum Chordata; class Actinopteri; order Spariformes; family Sparidae; genus Sparus; species Sparus aurata. The sequence continues at coordinate 33,947,085 of NC_044190.1, read as the reverse complement.
CTCTGAGAACTCCCACAGTTCATCTGACCGCAAAATGGAGGCAAAGCACATTAACTATTTGAGAATGGACAGACTAGAGATATCGAGATTATCACTCAGATATAGATCCGCTCTGCTTCTCCACAGTCACTCTGTAAGTCACAGCTGTGCCAGAGATCAAGATTCGGGACTTTGTTTGCTGAGTAAATCTCAAAGAGACGTGGTTTTTTTTTGTTTGTTTGTTTTGAAAAGATTGTATTTTTGAGTTTAGAGATAAATGAGAATGTAGTTGATGTACTACATATGATGAGAAAAGAAAACTCATTTTTTGCATCTCATCTCACACATCAATAAATTTCAGTACTTTCATTTCACTTACGAGCTGGCATTATAGAGTGAAGATTTATCACGGGGTCTGGTAGAGATTAATGGATGGGTCACGGCAAGAAAACATGTTCTCACAGGCTCAATTACTGTCGGTTCAGTTCATTTCTGACCTAACGAATGGTCAATAACGTGGCATCTCACAACAGCATGGGGGGCGCAGTAGTTAGCGCTGCTGCTAGCAGCAAGATGGTGCTGGGCTCGAGGCCCGACTGGGGCGGGGTTAGCTACTCTACAGGCCTAAAACATCCAAGTGAGATTAATTAGATTTAGGGCATTTTTGTCCAAAGCGATTTGCAGTAATTCATGCATACACTCATACACTGATGGCGGTGGCTGCCGTGCAAGGTGCTGACATCAGGAGCAGTTTGCAAGGTTTAGTATCTTGCCCAGGGACACTTCGACATGCAGAGCAGGGGAATCAAAAACCAGCGACCTTCCGGTAACAAGACGCTGGCTCTACCCCTGAGCCACGGCCACCCCTAATTGACAGTTAATAGTTCACTCTAAACTGCCCATTGCTGCGAATGTAAGTTTGGATGGTTGTTGGTCTCCATATATCAGCCCTGTGATGAACTGGCGACCCGTCCATGGCGTACCCTGCTGCTCGCCCGATGTCAGCTGGGATCGGCTCCATCCCCTGCGACCTCGTTAAGGATATTGAATGAATGTATGGCAACTCGCCGCCCAGATCCAACAGATCCCCACAGGGGTAAGAGAAGACCTTCACTCTGTTTTCACTCACTGCTCTCCGTCTGCCTATCTGCTATCTGTAGTGTTCGGAAAGACAGCCACGTTATCTGTTGGGCATAATTCAAAATGAAGGCGATGGTTCGTCTTTGCTTATCTGTAATTGCAGTGCCACAAATCAACCATACAGGTCATCAGAATAGATCAGTTCTTAAAGCCTCCGGAGAACATTCTCGTAGGTAAACATCTGAAACATGGAAAAAGAGGCAGAGCAAATAATGAAAGGCATGCCTCCCGTGTACATCGAGAAGACCGCAGTAACATGAACCCAATCAATAGATCGTAATCACAGTGCAAACAGGTCAGACACTCCCCTTTAGGGACACACAAGGTTTTAATAGTTCCTCTCTTCATTCCACTTAACAATGTGTGGGGGCGGGAGAGGTGGATTTTCTTGCCAGGACTTGATTCTCGAAGGCAGCACTTTGTACAAAGCCTGAGAACAAATCCCACATACTTTATGAGGCCTGTGAGACGATCCTTGGCAACAGATAAATTCAGGCACACAGCATCAGCCCGCCTCTACCTTGGGCTGCACAAAGAGCAGGCACCATCAAAACTGGAAACCAGGTCCGACTCTTAATCTGTCTTGGGATCTGATCGATGGCGATAGCTCAGATGATGTCATTTAGACCAGTGGGACGAGGGTCAATGGTATAACACACCCACGTATGCACATCTCTAAGAAGCAGGAAGGCTGCAAGGGTCACCACGCTCCAGCAGCAGAGCAGCGCCCTCACATGGCCGTGTCTTCATATGACAGTTGTAACTTCACTCAGTGTAGAGACTGTAAAGAAATGTCAAACGAACAAGCGCAGGTAAAGAAAACACGTTTTTACCTTTTAATATGAACCAAACAAACGTGAAAAAAGGGGACGAGAGCAGCAGTAAGTGAAGGTTTATTCAAACCTTTAATTTTGTATCTTGGCCCATTCCCTCATAGCATCCGTCTTCATTTTCCCCTTGTGTTGTCTTCATCTCTTTAACAGTCTTTATAAGAGAAAAAAGGTTCTTGCATCGAATTTTAAATGATTGAACTTCTGCTGCAAAAACGTATGATGCACGTCTGATGAGCCGTTTAATCTGAGGCGACAGATAATGAAGTTGCACATTGCGGCACCGTAAGTGGGTTGATTGGCTCATTTCTTGTAGTAAATCTACCCACAACTTTGAATTGTCTCGGAAAGCTTAAGGCACATTTATATGTATATATCTAACAATTTAAACGGAATGACAGTCCTGACAGTCGCTGTTTGATAATACGGTTGGTTCGTCAGTAACATTAGCTACTATTTTTGGTGTGTGGCATTATTATTATTTATAGAAACCACCTCGACTCTTTCAAAGCACACACATGGTGTTCAATAGTAATGGGGGTTTTGTATGAGCATACAAACCTTTACATTCCCCGTTCAAACATGGAGGTACAAATAAGCAGCTGTAACACATTTTTCAACAAAGAGGCAGCGTTGTTGTCCAGTCCAGAAGAAAGGGGCTCAAAAACCGGCTTATCTGTAATCCACTTGTGTAATCTTTCCTGGAATTTGGGGTTATGTATTCAGTGGTAACTTGGGTCATTCAGTGCATCGTCTCAGCACATACACGCCCGGAGCTACTGCATGTGAAACAGGTACGTTACGCAGCTCAAGCCTGCCTGTGATTTCAAGTCACTTAATTTTATCTGATGGCATTTATAGATTGTTTGCATCCCCAGGGTGATTAATAATGATGTTTAATTTATGTATGTTTCCCCTTTCAGGTTAAAGATGCCTCCACGTGGAAGTGTAACTTTGCTTCTCTTCTTTTCCATCATGTTCCTGTCATGGAGAATTGGTCATGGAGGGAAGATTTTGATCGTTCCTTTAGAGGGAAGCCACTGGGTGAACATGGACATTTTGATCAAAGCCCTCCACTCTCGAGGACACTTTGTTGATGTGGTGCGAACCAATAAAAGCTGGTACATCAAGGACGACTCCCCGCACTACAAGACAGTCACAGTTCCCGTCACTGAAGCATTCAATCCTGACTTCATTAACCCGATCCTGGAAAGGATCATTGACACAGAAAGGGGAGGGAGCTCATTTTTGAACTTTGCCAGTTTGCAGGTTGAGATGTTTACTGCAATGTTTAACATACATGGAATAATGTGCAAAATGGCTACCAAGATGTTTGAAGATAAAGACTTGATGAATAGCTTAAAGGAGAGAGAGTACGATCTGGTCCTTACTGACCCAGCATGGGGGGCAGGTATAATGTTGGCTCACGCTCTTAAACTACCTCTGGTCTATAACGTGCGGTGGATAACAAGCGGCGAGGGGCATTTAGCTGTTGCACCGTCTCCTTTATCTTATATTCCAATGACTGGCTCCGGACTGTCAGACAAAATGACTTTCATGCAAAGAGTAAAAAATGTCATTTTTTATGTTATTTGGCAAGCTCAGGATGTATTTTTAATCGACCCTCAGTATCAAGCTGTTTGCGACAAGTTCTTTGGCCCAGAAGTCAGATATAGTGACCTACTGAAGGGAGCAGATCTGTGGCTCATGAGAGTGGACTTTGTGTTTGAGTTCCCGCGTCCCACCATGCCTAATGTTGTGTACATGGGAGGGTTCCAGTGTAAACCTGCTGAACCTTTACCTGAACACCTGGAAGAGTTTGTGCAGAGTTCTGGAGAACATGGAGTCATCATCATGTCTTTGGGGACTTTTGTGAGTGAACTTCCTGCGGACATGACAAATGAGATCGCTGCAGCTTTTGCCAAATTACCTCAGAAAGTCATTTGGAGATATAAAGGTGACAGACCAGCCAGTCTGGGCAACAACACCTTAATAGTCGACTGGATGCCACAGAATGATCTTTTAGGACATCCCAAGATAAAATTATTTGTCGCCCATGGAGGAACAAATGGACTTCAAGAAGCTATTTACCACGGAGTCCCAATTGTGGGTCTGCCTATTTTTTTCGACCAATACGACAACCTGCTGCGTCTGAAAGAGAGGGGAGGAGCTAAGATTCTCACCCTTAATGCAGTGGACAAAGACGACAACTTCCTGAAGGCCATACAGGAAGTCCTGAATGAGCCCTCATACAGGATGAACATGCAGAGACTGTCCAGGCTGCACAGAGACACACCAATGAAGCCGATGGATACCGCCCTCTTCTGGATAGAGTTCGTCATGAGACACAAAGGTGCAGCTCACCTGAGGACAGAGTCCTACAGACTGCCCTGGTATTCCTACCACTCTGTGGATGTAGTTCTGTCTTTTTTGGCGACTGTTGCAGCGATAACTTTTCCCTCTCTGTTGTTTTTCAGATGTGTATGTCTTGAGAAATGTTTGAAAAGAAAAGTTAATAAAAAATGACCATGCTCTTAACACCATCCTGTTCTTTTTCTACAAAAGTGCAATAAGAAATAAATGGGCATATTTGTGTCTCACTGTGGTGAATAAAGGAAGGACATGCAGTAAATAGGCCAAATCTCTCCAATGCTGTCTACAGTCATATTTTGGATTGTTTAGTTAATAAATCTGTGTGCAATGCATCTGATTCTGAAGTATATTTTAGTGGAATAACTGTTTTCTTGCAGATACACCTAAAACATTACAGCATAAACATAAGACTGGACATTTTTCAAGACTCAGTCTATGTATAAAGGTTGCTGGGCCGAGTACAGTCTACATGGAACTACTGAATAAATCAAAGGTGCTGCTGCATTTGATTAATATATAAGTTAATACACATTTTTGCGCATTGTTATTTAATTTAATATCTCAGAACTCTGCAAATTGCACAGTCACATCTATTTTCACATTTATTATATGTTGCACATATCACGTACACTCAAGTACAGTTACTGTATATAGTGTGCTTATTTTTATTATTTATATTTTCATCCAATTGCCTTTTTATTCTTTGCTACTTATTTTCCCTCTGTACTGCTTCTCCCAAGGTGCATCACCAAAAGAACATCTTATCTTAAACTTTCCTCCGATTTTATTATTTTTTTTTTTTCACAGGTTGTTAGGGTAAGGGTGACAGTGTTACTTTTATGCTTTTATGCTGCACACGGTTTTTAAGATACCGACAGTCAGGCTCTCTCTCCACACCCTCTTTTTAATCTGATCCGGTGACATTTCACCTGGAGCCGTTATCTTTATGAGTCCTTTTCGTGCCTGTGCCTTCGAACGCTTCTTCACAAAACCACCTCGTCATGCTCCGTATTGTAGCAGAACAGCCGGGCTGTATTATATTCTGCTCTAGATTACGTGCACCCCTTACGTTGTCGCTTCTCAATTGCTTTTTGATCGACAGCGAATCATTGCATGCAGGCATTCTGTGAAGGCAGGTTGTGTGGTCCTCTTGGCTCGCTCCCTCTGTCGCGGAAAGCTAACGTCACTTCCCGTGCGCCCGCTGCCCGCCGCGGCTCCAGGTATGACTGCTGTCTCTGTATTGTTTCTGCATTGGTTGAACAGTTTTGAGCGGGCAGAAAAACTACATCGCAAATATTATATCACACACACTGAATACCGATTTAAAGGAAATGTGTTCGCAGTTTATTTTAGACTACACTAATGTAATAAGCCATACTTTGTATCAAGTTAGGAAAAAACTTAATAAGTAATATGGACTTTATAGACGGTTTAGCAAAGCCAGTTATACCATAAGTAAACAGTTTGGTCACAATAAGTAATTTGTTTGAAATTAGGCAAAAACTAGACATAACACTTTCGTTGTAGGAAAACAAAGTTTAATAAGGATATAACAGGTGGGAAGTAAAACATGTCCTTTCTTTATTTTGCTGTACACCTTGTAATGTTTGACGAATTACATTCCAAGGCAGTCTAATAAGGTGCTATCAAGGAATCATGTAGCTACGCACAAGTAGCCTTCCTACAAACTCCATTGTTTTGTGTTCATTATTTAGTATTAATGATAAAACAACGTGTAATCAATATATTTTTGATCTAACAGTTTATTGCATTTCTTTTCTAATGGCGTGATCTTGTAAAATAGTGTGTAATAGTGTAATAAGATCCCCTCTTTGGATTCCAATTCAGGTATAATTTGGGATAATACTGTGTTTTAGGCCTAAGAATGTATTTTTTGTGGGTTATAATTACAGCATGACTTAGGTGTATGGTTTATAATTAGGGTATTACTATTTGTTTACTCTAATTCCAGTTTAAATGTCAGTTCAAAAAAGATGTTGCTTGGTATGTGTTATTGGTTTGCTCAGAGGAGGGTATTACATTGTTGATTTCATGGTGTAATGAATACAATATTATTTCTAGTCTTTGCCTAATTTGACAAAAAACGACATAATGTTTATGTTTTTTTCCCCCTTCAGGTTAAAGATGCCTCCACATGGAAATGTCGCTTTTCTTCTCTTATTTTCCATCGTGTTCTTGTCATGGAGAATTTGTCATGGAGGGAAGATTCTGGTCGTGCCTGTTGAGGGAAGCCACTGGGTGAACATGGACATCTTGATCAAAGCCCTCCACTCTCGAGGACACTCTGTTGATGTGGTACGAGCCAATAAAAGCTGGTACATCAAGGAAAGCTCTCCGCACTACAACACAGTCACAGTTCCTGTCATTGAAGCCTTTAATCATGACTTCATTAACCCGATCCTGAAAAGGATGATTGATATAGAAAGGGGAGGAAGCTCACTTTTGAGCTTTGCCAGTGTGCAGGTTGAATTTTCTAATGCAATGATTAACATACATAGAATAGTGTGCAAAATGGCGACTGACATGTTTGAAGATAAAGACTTAATGAATAGTTTAAAGGAGAGAGAGTACGATCTGGTTCTTACTGACCCAGTTGGTGGGGCAGGTATAATGTTGGCCCATGCTCTTAAACTACCTCTGGTCTATAACGTGCGGTGGGTAACAAGCGGAGAGGGGCATTTAGCTATTGCACCTTCACCTTTATCTTATATTCCAATGACTGGCTCCAGACTGTCAAACAAAATGACTTTCATGGAAAGAGTAAAAAATGTCATTTTCTACGTCATTTGGAAAGCTCAGGATGTATTTTTAATTGACCCTCAGTATCAAGCTGTTTGCGACAAGTTCTTTGGCCCAGAAGTCAGATATAGTGACCTACTGAAGGGAGCAGATCTGTGGCTCATGAGAGTGGACTTTGTGTTTGAGTTCCCACGTCCCACCATGCCTAATGTTGTGTACATGGGAGGGTTCCATTGCAAACCTGCTGAACCTTTACCTGCACACCTGGAGGAGTTTGTGCAGAGTTCTGGAGAACATGGAGTCATCCTCATGTCCATGGGGACTTTTGTGAGTGAACTTCCTGCTGACATGACAAATGAGATCGCTGCAGCTTTTGCCAAATTACCTCAGAAAGTCATCTGGAGGCATAAAGGTGACAGACCAGCCAGTCTGGGCAACAACACTTTACTAGTCGACTGGATGCCACAGAATGATCTTTTAGGACATCCAAAGACAAAACTATTTGTTGCCCATGGAGGAACAAACGGACTTCAAGAGGCTATTTATCACGGAGTCCCTATTGTGGGTCTGCCCTTGTTTAATGACCAATATGACAACCTGCTGCGTCTGAAAGAGAGAGGAGGAGCTAAGATTCTCACCCTTAATACAGTGGACAAAGACGACAACTTCCTGAAGGCCTTACAAGAAGTCCTGAATGAGCCCTCGTACAGGATGAACATGCAGAGACTGTCCAGGCTGCACAGAGACACACCAATGAAGCCGATGGATACCGCCCTCTTCTGGATAGAGTTTGTCATGAGACACAAAGGTGCAGCTCACCTGAGGACAGAGTCCTACAGACTGCCCTGGTATTCCTACCACTCTGTGGATGTAGTTCTGTTCCTGGCCGGAGCTGTGCTGCTCGTGCTTTGTATCATTTTCCTCTCGATCAGATGTTTATACTCTACAATGTGTAAAAGTAAAGCCAAACGTGACTAATCATTCAAGGGATGTAAATTTTTTACATTAAATGTATAAAAATGCACCTATGTGTCAGTATGAAGATGTATTTTGCTAATCTTGAGAATGATATACTATTTGTTTGAACTGTCCACTCTGTGATTGCAGTTCTGTCTTTTTTGGCGACTGTTGCACTGATTACTTTTCCCTCTCTGTTGTTTTCAGATGTGCATGTCTTGAGAAATGTTTGAAAACAAAAGTTAATAAAAAATGACAAGGCTCTTAACATTATCTCGTTTTTTTTTTTTTACAGAAGTATATGAATAAATACATGGGCATATTAGTGTCCCAATGTGGACAATGAATGAAGGACATGCAGTTAACATGAAGTAGGACAAATCTCTCCAATGCTTTCTGCAGTCATATTTAAAATTGTGTAGTTAATCCTGAAAATTCCTATCAGATATTACTTTTTGTTTGTCAGTAACCTTGGTTACTGATTTTGATGTGAGGCACACAATATTGTTTATTACATTATTATATATTAAATCAACCATCTTGACTCTCACAGACTTCAGTGGATAAAGGCTTTCAATCTTGATGTAGACTCTGTAATGACATACAAACCTTTGAAGCCTCCTCTGAGAAGAGAATGTTGTTCATTACAAACACTGAAGGGAGCATGCAACTTAGTGTTAATATATTCAGAGCAGAAATCACACAAGGAGGACTAAATAAGCAGCTGCAACATATTTTTTCCACCCAGTGGAACATCTGTCATCCATTCGAGAAGAAACTCAAGTAACAGCTAATCTTTAATCAACTTACCTAACTTTTCCTGGACTTTGCGGTTATTTTCTCAACACGCCTCTGGTGTTTCACTGCAACATCGAAGCACATGCATGCTTGGAGCTCCTTCATGTAATACAGGTATGTTATACAGCTCATCTTGCCTGTGATTTAGTATCACTGAATTACCCTTAATATTCAAAATTACTTTAAATTCATTTTATGGCACGTATAGCTTCTAATAGGTATAAGCTAATAATGTCTTTATTTGTTGTTTTGTTCCCTTCAGGTTAAAGATGCCTCCACATGGAAATGTCACTTTTCTTCTCTTATTTTCCATCTTGTTCTTGTCATGGAGAATTTGTGATGGAGGGAAGATTCTGGTCGTGCCCGTTGAGGGAAGCCACTGGGTGAACATGAACATCTTGATCAAAGCCCTCCACTCTCGCGGACACTCTGTTGATGTGGTACGACCCCATAAAAGCTGGTACATCAAGGACGACTCTCCGCACTACAAGACAATCACAGTTCCCATCACTGAAGCCTTTAATCATGACTTTGTGAACCCGATCGTGAAAAGGATGATTGATATAGAAAGGGGAGGAAGCTCACTTTTGAGCTTTGCCAGTGTGCAGGTTGAATTTTCTAATACAAAGATCAACACGCATAGAATAATATCCAAAATGGTGACGGACATGTTTGAAGATAATGACTTAATGAATAGTTTAAAGGAGAGAGAGTACGATCTGGTCCTTACTGACCCAGCATGGGGGACAGGTATAATGTTGGCTCACGCTCTTAAACTGCCTCTGGTCTATAACGTGCGGTGGATAACTGGTGCAGAGGGGCATTTAGCTATTGCACCTTCTCCTTTATCTTATATTCCAATGTTTGGCTCCGGACTGTCAGACAAAATGACTTTCATGGAAAGAGTCAAAAATGTAATTTTCTATGTCATTTGGAAAGCTCAGGATGTATTTTTAATCGACCCTCAGTATCAAGCTGTTTGTGACAAGTTCTTCGGCCCAGAAGTCAGATATAGTGACCTACTGAAGGGAGCAGATCTGTGGCTCATGAGAGTGGACTTTGTGTTTGAGTTCCCACGTCCCACCATGCCTAATGTTGTGTACATGGGAGGGTTCCAGTGTAAACCTGCTGAATCTTTACCTGAACACCTGGAGGAGTTTGTGCAAAGTTCTGGAGAACATGGAGTCATCCTCATGTCTTTGGGGACTTTTGTGAATGAACTTCCTGCTGACATGACAAATGAGATCGCTGCAGCTTTTGCCAGATTGCCCCAGAAAGTCATCTGGAGGCATAAAGGTGACAGACCAGCCAGTCTGGGCAACAACACTTTACTAGTTGACTGGATGCCACAGAATGATCTTTTAGGACATCCAAAGACAAAACTATTTGTCGCACATGGAGGAACAAACGGCGTTCAAGAGGCTATTTATCACGGAGTCCCAGTTGTGGGTCTGCTTGTTATTTACGACCAGTACGACAACCTGCTGCGTCTGAAAGAGAGAGGAGGAGCTAAGATTCTCACCCTTAATGCAGTGGACAAAGACGACAACTTCCTGAAGGCCATACAGGAAGTCCTGAATGAGTCCTCGTACAGGATGAACATGCAGAGACTGTCCAGTCTGCACAGAGACACACCAATTAAGCCGATGGATACCGCCCTCTTCTGGATAGAGTTTGTCATGAGACACAAAGGTGCAGCTCACCTGAGGACAGAGTCCTACAGACTGCCCTGGTATTCCTACCACTCTGTGGATGTAGCTCTCTTCCTGGCCGGAGCTGTGCTGCTCGTGCTTTGTAACATTTTTCTCTCGATCAGATGTTTGTACACTACAGTGTGTAAACCTAAAGCCAAACGTGACTAATCATTCAAGGGATGTACATCTTTTACATAAAATGTATAAAAATGCACCAATGTGTCAGTATGAAGATGCATTTTGCTAATCTTGAGAATTATATACTATTTGTTTGAACTGTCCACTCTGTGATCGCAATTCTGTCTTTTTTGGCGACTGTTGCAGTGATTACTTTTCCCTCCTGTTGTTTTTCAGATGTGTATGTCTTGAGAAATTGTTAATAAAAAATGACAAGGCTCTTAACATTATCTCGTTCTTTTTCTACAAAAATATATAAACAAATAAATGGGCATATTAGTGTCCCAATGTTGACAATGAATGAAGGACATGTAGTTAATACAAAGAAGGACAAATCTGCCCAATGCTTTCTGCAGTCATGTTTAGAATTGTTTAGTTAATCCTAAAAATTCCTATCAGATATTACTTTTTTTTTGTCAGTAACCGTGGTTACTAATTTTGATGTGAGGCACACACAATTATTTGTTACAATTTTATATATTATATCAACCATCTTCAGTCCCACATACTTCAGTGGATAAGGGCTTTCAATCTTGATGTAGACAATCTATGAGCATACAAACCTTTGAAGCCTCCTCTAAGAAGAGAATGTTAATCATTACAAACACTGAAGGGAGCATGCAACTTCCTGTTGATGTATTCAGAGCAGAAATCACACAAGGAGGACTAAATAAGCAGCTGCAACATATTTTTTCCACACAGTGGAAGAACTGTTGTCGATTCCAGAAGAAGAAAAACTCAAATAACAGCAAATCTTTTATCAACTCATGTAACTTTTCCTGGACTTTGTGATTATTTATTAAGTGGTACCTCTGGCGCTTCACTGCAACATCGAAGCACATGCATGCTTGGAGCTCCTTCATGTAATACAGGTATGTTAGACAGCTCATCTTGCCTGTGATTTAATATTACTGAGTTTCCCTTAATATTTAAATTTGCTTTAATTTTATTTTATGGTTTTAATAGCTTGTAATAGGTATAAGCTACTAATGTTTTATTGATTGATTTTCTCCTTTCAGGTTAAAGATGCCTCCACATGGAAATGTCACTTTTCTTCTCTTATTTTCCATCGTGTTCTTGTCATGGAGAATTTGTCACGGAGGGAAGATTCTGGTCGTCCCTGCTGAGGGAAGCCACTGGGTGAACATGGACATCTTGATCAAAGCCCTCCACTCTCGAGGACACTATGTTGATGTGGTACGAGCCAATAAAAGCTGGTACATCAAGGACGACTCTCCACACTACAAGACAATCACAGTTCCCGGCACTGATGCCTTTAATCCTGACTTTGTGAACCCGATCCTGAAAAGGATGATTGATATAGAAAGGCGAGGAAGCTCACTTTTGAGCTTTGCCAGTTTGCTGGTTGAGTTTTCTAATACAATGATTAACATGCATAGAATAATGTGCAAAATGGTGACTGGCATGTTTGAAGATAAAGACTTAATGAATAGTTTAAAGGAGAGAGAGTACGATCTGGTCCTTAATGACCCAGTTGGTGGGACAGGTATAATGTTGGCTCACGCTCTTAAACTACCTCTGGTCTATAACGTGCGGTGGATAACTAGTGGAGAGGGGCATTTGGCCATTGCACCATCTCCTTTATCTTATATTCCAATGACTGGCTCCGGACTGTCAGACAAAATGACTTTCATGCAAAGAATCACAAATCAAATTTTCTATGTCATTTGGAAAGCTCAGGATGTATTTTTAGTCGACCCTCAGTATCAAGCTGTTTGTGACAAGTTCTTTAGCCCAGAAGTCAGATATAGTGACCTACTGAAAGGAGCAGATCTGTGGCTCATGAGAGTGGACTTTGTGTTTGAGTTCCCACGTCCCACCATGCCTAATGTTGTGTACATGGGAGGGTTCCAGTGTAAACCTGCTGAACCTTTACCTGCACACCTGGAGGAGTTTGTGCAGAGTTCTGGAGAACATGGAGTCATCCTCATGTCCATGGGGACTTTTGTGAGTGAACTTCCTGCTGACATGACAAAAGAGATCGCTGCAGCTTTTGCCAAATTACCTCAGAAAGTCATCTGGAGGCATAAAGGTGACAGACCAGCCAGTCTGGGCAACAACACTTTACTAGTCGACTGGATGCCACAGAATGATCTTTTAGGACATCAAAAGACAAAACTATTTGTTGCCCATGGAGGAACAAACGGACTTCAAGAGGCTATTTATCACGGAGTCCCAATTGTGGGTCTGCCCTTGTTCTCTGACCAGTACGACAACCTGCTGCGTCTGAAAGAGAGAGGAGGAGCTAAGATTCTCACCCTTAATGCAGTGGACAAAGACGACAACTTCCTGAAGGCCATACAGGAAGTCCTGAATGAGCCCTCATACAGGATGAACATGCAACGACTGTCCAGTCTGCACAGAGACACACCAATGAAGCCACTGGATACCGCCCTCTTCTGGATAGAGTTCGTCATGAGACACAAAGGTGCAGCTCACCTGAGGACAGAGTCCTACAGACTGCCCTGGTATTCCTACCACTCTGTGGATGTAGTTCTGTTCCTGGCCGGAGCTGTGCTGCTCGTGCTTTGTACCATTTTCCTCTCGATCAGGTGTTTATACTCTACAATTTGTAAACGTAAAGCCAAACGTGACTAATCATTCAAAGGATGTACATTTTTTACAATAAATGTTGTCTGGCACAGATTTTCAAAGTTCTGTCGGCAGAGCAAGCTTTTTAGAAATGCTCATTGTAAGTAAGGTGACCTCACATGTTTAGATTGGGAGATGACAGTGAACATCTTTTTAAAAATAGCTATAGCCTCAGTGAAGGTTTTAATTTTTATATCTAGAATTTCTCCCTCACCTCACCTCCCTCTTTTTGATGACAAAGCGGTAACTTCTTTCTCCTCTGCTGTATTTCCCACAGGAGCTGCAGCAGTAAAGAGCATGGTGAATCATTACAGTCCTTTTCTCTTATCAGATAAGGTCACCGAAGGCTTTGGTTAAAACCTTCATGAGGGTACACTTGGACAATACGTGCAGGCAGCAGGACAGTGTCCAATCATTACAAAACAATCAAATAAACACAGATGGCTCACGTATGACTTGCGAGTCATTATCCATGTGTAAACCTCACTCTTTGAGGAAGTTTTGGCTAAAAAGAGTTGAAAAGCATCCAGATAAAATAGCACTATATAATAAACTACCTATTTTAATGATGGTATCATTTCAAATTTCCATTCATCCCTTGTTAGAGTAAACAGCATTTGTAGTTGGGCTTTGATTCTGTGCCTGTAGTCATCATCCTCAGATCAGGTTTGATTGGTGGAAAGTAATTACATTCGGAGGTACCTGCAATTAACTTTAATATGTCCGTTTTCTCATGATTCAAGGAGAAATATTGTGCTTTTTACTTTACCATATCTCCATATTTTTAAGAGAACTTTGAAGAGAGGAGAAAAAATCTTCAGTTATTGATTTGCATGACTGAATAAACAATTTCATACTGTTTGACTTTGTTTCTGTTAGCTGGACCCTTCTTTGACAGCTGTCTTTTTCACCTTAAATAGTGTTCTGGGGACTTTATTCCCCTCAAGGACAGCTTGTTAATATTAAAGCAATTCTGCACTTGTGTTATTACCCTATTAATATTGTAAATATTAATAATATTGAAACTACACAGTGCACCTTTAATATGTAGATTAATATTAAAGCAGCTAAAGCAACACATGATAAGCACGTACTCTACATAAACTCCTCAGGTGGGATTATTTAAATAAGAGTTGATGCACAGAGAGGTAAAATTCTACTGTATTTCACAAATAACAGCAAAAAAGAAGAAAGAGGAAACAGGTTTGTGAGGCAGATTTTTTTTGTCTTCTACAACAAAAATCAATGAATGACACCCAACAATGATCATAATGATCAGTCATTAACAGCAATGAAATATCTATGAAAGCATTCACAGTGGACACTTATTTTATAGGGCACAGACTGTTAAATACGACAGGAACATCCACCAGTTATCCATTAAACTGATGGTGAAATCAAGTTTGCTCTGTATCCGGTGTTCTCTTCTTCTTCTTCTTGACAGACGTGGCGTACAAGAACATTGCAGGCGGGCTGCCAGGGGGGTCATCTGTGGAGGAAAGTTCACAGCTAGGTAGGGGGCTCTGCGGGATCTGTTTTTGGGTGCTCATGCTTTTTCTTTCTTGCTTAATTCGACTTCTTTTTCTGGACCCCGCGGTCATGAGAGAATTAGCTCTTGTGAGTGAGAAGGGAGGCCACAAAATGCTATTCACGTCCACCCTGCTGCTATGAATGTAAGTGTGGTTTTCCTGTCACAACTGGAAACCTCACTAACAGAAAGCCCTGCTCATCTGAGCAGCACCACAGCTCTTATTCGCTTTGGAGACGATGACTTTATTATGTTTCAATTCTTCCACTTTCTGTCCCCTGAGTATGAGAATACTGCATTTTAACTAGAGATTTTACAGTACCTTAGGCACTCAAAATATGTCAGTTGGCACACATCAGATCAATGTCATCGTAGTCTTTCTCACTCTCATCTGCATGTCAGAAATCAAAAGGTACATATGACCTTTAATAGGCGATTGAAAACTACATGTGTAAGAACACAAAGTAGTTCATGACCTACCTGCAAAACTGTACACTCCCTCCAAATCATCATAATCCTCCCCAGGGTCCTCAGCAGCATTGCTCCTCGACCTAAGAAATGGTTGGCAATAGCAATATCAATAGTAGAAGTAGTAATGATAATAATAATAATAATAATAAATGGCTGTGTATTGCTGCCATGCCAGAATTTTTTTTTTTTTTTTTTTTATCAGTATGACATTATAATGTGTTAAAGGTAAGATATTTTCACATATACAAACTTTTCTGCTTACATCAGTTTACAGTCTCAAAATCTTGATCTCATTATAACGTGAAAGGTTCTGTGATACCTCAGATAACTTTTTGTTATAACATAAAACATGTCACTAGTATAAAAGCTTCTTGGTACATTGTAATATGTTTGTGTGATGGATGAATGTAAAAATATCTTGTCATAACAGCAAGAACAACTTATCATGACAGTGACCTATGAAGTTATAATATCATACTGATGTGTTTTTTGTTTTCCTGGTTTGGTAGCAATACATTGAAAATAATCATTGTTGTATAAAGTACCCAAAAGTCATGCTTGAGTGAAATTTTAAAAAGACAGCATGTTTACTTTGCTGAAATTAAAGCTACTTGAGTAAAAGTCTGAAAGGATCTGATACTAAACTTGAGTATCAAAAGTAATTTTGAAGCAAAAAATGTACTTCACTATTGAAAGTACGAGTAAATTACACATGGATTTACCTGTATATACTGTATATACACTGTACAATATGGGTTGATTGATTATCGACTTGTTCTGATAATTTTTTTCAATTGTGTTGCTGATGAACTAATGTATCAAAAACGCGCTCCTTGATGCAGCATGCAATTTGCAAAGTAACTAGTGACTGAAGTGTTCAAGTAAAAGTAGTGGAGTAAATATCACAATACAGTATTTACCTTGGAATTATGGAATTATGCTATAAAATCATAGCATTTCATAACATCAACCATAGACGTCTAATCATATAATAACAGAAGTTAAATAAAAGTGAGTGTAATTTATCACTTTGTTTATGAAATTAAACTATAGCACAATAAAGTAAGCCTTTTAAAGTAACACTGAGGTAATTATTTGTATTGAAATTAAATCATAGTCTTACTCTTCTTCCTCCTCCTCCTCCGCGCTGAAAGAGTCTCCTATTAATTGCAAAATAAAAGATTTTTTAAAACATATAAAAGAGAGAAGAAAGAAAAAAAATGTTCTGTTATTATGAGGAGCTCCTCTTCCTTAGGATGACCGTGTGAATTTAAAAGCCCTTTTCATATATTTAAATCCATATAAGGAGCTAGTTGAGGCAAAAGATTTTAATCAATTGAAGTAAATGTAAAAAAAGAAACATGCTTCATGTTTCATACATCCTGAGCGGGGGTATTTAAACAGATCAGAATGTAGCTAGACCGTGTTTTCTTTTCAAAGTCTCTGGAGGTAATTTCGTTACAGTCTCCCCAGAGTGTGTCTTCACTGGAATCCCTTTATCAACATACCATCTTGTGATTCCAGATCCTCTCCCTCTGTCTGCTCCGGCTGCTCCTCCAACATCTCTGTATCTGCCGGCTGAGTCACCGCCCTGTGAGAATACACAACTCGAGGTAAATACGCAAACGCTCTGATCAACACAGCTCTATTTGATTCAAACTCTAAACATCAGTTCACTGTAAACATTCTGCATGGCACATTAAACATCCTGAAAATATCTCTGAGCACAAATGACTGAGGAGTAAATGCCAGATACTGTCTGTTTATGAGGTTTTATTTGATGATAGGTCAGCCAGCTCGAGTCAGATTGGATTAACGCTCACCATGGTATGCACGAAGCTGAACAGTCTGTTGAATTAGAAGTAAAACAACATCATATGCGGTGAAATAAAACTATGCTAACTGTAAGATCAGGTTCATACATTCAAATCTAAAAACATACTCTCAGAAAATCGGTACAGATTATAAATATCTTTAAAATCCTTTATCCAGCAATAATAGGAGAACAGGGGAATCAAAATGGATGTTAACTACAAAATGTTGACTGCAAAGTTGAGTCCGATCATCCGACCTGATTTGTCGATGCAACACAGACACAGGATCAGTAACAAAATCAGGGTTATCACTGAACTGGAGACAATCACTTGGAGGAACAAACTGTCTGGAAAACAAAGCAGACACGTCAGCCCCAACAGGATGAACATGTAAAAATGTAAAACTTTAAAACTGCTGTCTCTATCTGCACTCACCTTTGACCTCGAGTAATACTGTGTTATTTCCTTGGATTGTTATCTTGTGCTCCTGGATGCAGTTGGAGGGCAGCACCACACAGCTGTAATGACCCGAATCCCTCGTGACGGCACTGTCGATGGTGAAAACCACCTCCATCCGTGTGACACTAAACTCTCCCACTTGGACGATGCTCTCATTCTTTATTAGGTAGGAGTGGATGAACTGACATTCACCAAGTGTTTGCAGGCTGGTAGAAACACTACATCTGAGCTCAACGTCGTCTCCCTCGCTGACAGCGGACGGCCCGGCCACTGAAATATCTGCAGGGACATAATTGGCTGTGCAGCGGGAGGAAAAAATGAGAGCAGGGAACTAAGATTGACATAATGCTTTCAAAGGAATGAAAATCCTTACCTATAACCTGAATCTGAATGACATTGTCGCCTCTCATGGCTACCTGGGCAGGCTCATACTTCTTATTAGAGAAAACACAGCTGTAATTTCCACTGTGATCAACACCAACACTTTTTATATTGAAGATGCTATCATCATTATCCTGGTTCTGCAGCTGTCTTCTGAACCCAACGTCATTCTGACACAAATAAATATAAACCTCGCTTTGTTTCTTGAACCCAACCGTGCTGCAGGTCACATAGAGGTCATCGTTCTCGCTTATAGTTTTTCGCTGGACCAGGATCTTCGCAGGTAGAATATCTGCTAATTGGTTGGCTGAAACAGAGACAGGCGCTTGGATTGATACATGATACGTAACAGTCACATTAAGATGCAGATGTTCGCTCACAATCAAAAGCTCACCAGTAGTTTGGCCCGTGACATGATTAGCAAGAGCACCTTGGAAGAAAAACAGGTAGTGAAGTTGAACCTTTCTCCTCGTAATTGCACAATTATAAACACAAACAATAAGATAGTTAAACATATGCGTTGTACTTACACAGAAGAATGGTGACGAGATGCATGATTACAAGCAGTGTGACAGCCATAGACTCCGCAGCACCATGTGAAACCCTGTAAAAAGGTGCCTGCCCACAACTCAGACAGCTCAAAGAGTTAATATGCAAATAATAACACTTCCTGTGCATTGTGTGGGGCCCTGTGACATTCAAACAAACAAAAGCAACATGAGTTCAAGCTTCTTCATGCGTGTGTTTACTGAGTGATTGTTGTCGCGTATGTACTTTTGTTCCTTATGCCCTTGTTCGTAACAAGGTTATTATAGTTTACTTAAATTAAACTAAAAAGTTTTAGTCAACTGAAATGAAAATTAAAGCTACACAAACGTTACTGAGACCATATATGCACTCACATAACTAAAAAGGAAATATAAATACCACCTCAAATCAAAAGAAAATACAAATACCACCCCAAATCATTGATTTGCGTAAATATATGCTGCATTTAATGGCAACAACGTGTTTCAGACAAATTTTGAATGGACAAAGAAGGGACTGGGCAAGATTAGGAAAGCTGCTTGATTGGTGAACAGGTGACAGCATCAGGAGCGTCCTCAAAAGGACACCCATGATTGTATAAAGTATATTACTACACGGGCTCAGGAACACTACATGAAATGGCTGTCAGTAAAAAGTGTGTTTGCTAATGATTGAATTCTGTTTTTATTTCAGTTTCATACAGCGAACAAGTGTGTTGACACAGCAGGCACGAGGAGACAATGATGCACGTGTTTATTGAGAAGCCTAACATGACTGCAAGTGAACTGCTCTCACAAAAATGTTGCGTTTGCATTAAGTTTCCTGTTCTTAACTTCTTATACCTTGAAAGAAACCAATATGTTATGTTCAGGTTTTCTGTGGACTGAAAAGCAGAGATCGGACACGGTGCTTTTCAGGAAGCAGAGATTTATTTTGCGAACCAACACACAGGAGCATAAACACAATGAGGCAATCATGAGAACAAGAAATACTAAGTACAGGGCTGATTGCATTCCAGTGCTGCCTGGATCTCCGGCGTACCGGTGTGACTGCGAAAAAATAAATAAATTTGGGTTTGCCCAGAGATCTAACATACAGTTTTCTGGATCTAAGATCGGAGGCTAGAGGTCTAGGGGTGGGGCGATGGCATCATTATTTTGGAAAGTATGCGGATTCGCTGTCCACACGAGAACGGGAGGGCTGCGTTTTCTGATTTTTCCACCCTGAGACCCATTTTTAAAAAAGTGTGTTTTCAGTTGCTGCGTTTTCAGGATCCGTGTGGATGGTCGGCCAAAACGATGCAATACATGTGCGTTTTCACACGAGGGTCGGAGGGTGATGCGCCACGGAAGCTAACTGAGTTTGCTAGTGCATCTTGTCATGGCGACAGGTGAGGGCAGTGACCTGAACCGCTATCGGCATCGGGCTAGCTTCTACTGTGGCTCTGAGCATGTCCCTAGCCAGGCACTAGGCCCGAACTAAACACACATGCTTTGGGCACGCTTCTACCAACAAGGCCTCTGTAACCACAGTAACCTGTATGCTGGCGGGAATGCACAAGGGCTCATAGGATATGCTATGTCCAATTCCAGCAGCTGTGTGTGATGTTTTAAAATAAAGAATTGTTTAATCATCCACGTCTCTCGCCTCATATTACAAACCTCTGTGCCTTTTTGAATATCAGTCTTAGTGTGAGGTAACTTACTATTCTTTGAGTTTAGTTCCCAGGGTGGCGTTGTTGGCTCCTCCTCAATTATACCAGCTCACTTATCAACCTCCTAACAAAGTTATGTCATCAACTGCCTGCCACACAAAGTTCAGATCAATATTCTGTAAAGAGTAATATTAATTAGAAATGTTCTCATTTGCATATTAAACATAACATTAAATTGTCTCAATTTAAATTAATATGATTTTCATGGGGATTTTTTGTTTAGCTGAGATTCATTACTTGAATAAAGGATCTCAATATCACTTTGATGTGTTTTGAAGGGTCAGTCCTTCATGCTGTCACATTTTCTCACAGCAGCCTCATCTGTCTGTTGTTTCTGTCATGCGCAAAACAAACTCCACCATGGAAGATTCCACTGCAGACTCCAGATTGCAGCTGTGTCAAGTCAGAGGAATGTAAGAGGGAGAGATACCGAAATTGTATATCATTGTTTTCAAAACAGCTTAGTAGCGCCCCCTATTGGCTTTTCCTATTTTGTACGTACAGACAAACTTCTACACACAAGTTTGCACATTCATCACGAGTCCCAAACATTTATATCTGCTAGGGTCCGGGCCTTTTCAGTGACAAGATGGCTCCACAGTAACACCTGGAAGATGATGTGCCACGGAAACACAGTTGGAACTGCGGAGGCGGGTAGCCGATGTCTGACACACCGCTCTTTCGGAGACTGTATCTCCCAGCGCAGCCGGTCTCACCCTGGCTGCTGCACCATGTGCCCGCGGGTAGCTCTCTCTTCCGGGAGAGAGGGGGGTTCAGTGTCAACCTTTTACCCCCTCACATCTAGCTGGAGGAACCGCGTTTATGTCAATGTTTATGTCAGACAAAAATGTACCATACAGTCCCAGAAACAATGGCACTTAATAATGGCACTTATTACTACTTATTACTGAATCGATATTGAAGCATTTAAATTGGAAACTAACAGGAACCTTTTATTTCTGTAAGTTAAAAATGTTCGTCTGCCTAAAGAAGCGCATGCTTGGCAGCCTAAACTCACACCAAAACTCTTCACACGCGTCACATCTGTGAAAATGTTTATAATTCAACATGATTGGTTGTGGGTGTGGCCAGGGGACTCCATAGCGCCCCCTAACACCCTCATGTGACCAAAAACCTTCTTTAATCTTCATGAAATTTGCAGAACTCATAGGTCTCATCAATGTAGCTAGCAATTAATTTTGAGGAATTTTTTGCCCCGACAAGAAGTCGGCCATCTGACTGGCGTGCACCAATTGTCATTTTTTCCGATACTGTTCAGAGGTCACTGAGCTGCTGTTAGCTTCATTAATGTGGTAAGAGACTGTACCTAGAACTCTACGGTGGTGAGGTGGTTATTTTGCTTACTGTGCTCAACATTGTTTCGCTAACACTGTTTTCATGAGAAGCTTCCTACCACAAACCACGATGTTTCTGCAGCAAAGCAGCAAGTTCAAAGGCTTCATAAAACTTATCAAGCAGTCTCTGAATGCACAGTTGCCCACTTGAGTGGAGATGTAGAAGAACTCAAAACTCAAACCTTTAATTCAATCAGAGGGACAAAGACAAACTAACAATCGCTCAAGCTGTTTGTAGCTATCAGTTCACTTCTCTTCTACCATGAACATGACCAGAAGAACTGCTTCTAAACCAAAAATGTCACCACAGCACAATCAGATCCTTATTAGTGGCCTGCTGGCAGTGAGGCCGAGGGCCTTGTAACAGCTTTGTAATGATCTCTGCTTGGTGTTATCAAGCAGGATGCTGTTTCACACAGTTGCAAAGAAAATTAATTCCTGCAATTTTTTTCATTTTGTTTTCTCACAGAGGTTCAACATTATCTTCAAGGCAAAGGCATCGCATTACCAAGCTCACTGATTTGCTAGTGCATCTTGTCATGGTGACAGGTGAGGGCAGTGACCTGAACCGCTTTATCGGCATCGGGCTAGCTTCTACTGTGGCCCTGAGCATGTCCCTAGCCAGGCACTAGGCCCGAACTAAACACACATGCTTTGGGCACGCTTCTACCAACAAGGCCTCTGTAACCACAGTAACCTGTATGCTGGCGGGAATGCACAAGGGCTCATAGGATATGCTATGACCAATTCCAGCAGCTGTGTGTGTATGTTTTAAAATATAGAATTGTTTTCATTGTTTTCAAAACAGCTTAGTAGCGTCCCCTATTGGCTTTTCCTGTTTTGTACGTACAGACAAACTTCTACACACTCCAAAGTTTGCACATTCATCACGAGTCCCAAACATTTATATCTGCTAGGGTCTGGGCCTTTTCAGTGACAAGATGGCTCCACAGTAACACCTGGAAGATTTCAAGCCTGAAACCCCAACACCTACAAGCATGACATGCGGTATGCATATGTATCATGACCAGTCGCACAACAAACGACAAACGTGGGTGGCGAGGACCCGATCATCGCTGCATGCAGCTTTAATTCCAATTGTTATTATTGACAGAACAGATTGAGAGATGACAGGAAACAGGATGGGAGAGAGGGGGAGTGACATGCAGCAAAGGGCCCCAGGCTGGGACTCAAACCTGGGGCCGCTGCAGCGAGGAAAAATCCTCTGTACATTGGACATCTGCTCTACCAACTGAGCACAACGGCGTCCCAGGAGGAGGAGAAGGTAGATGGGAGGGGGGGGGGGGAACACAGAAACAGGACAAGGCAACCAGGCTGCCTTGTTGGCACAATGACACTTTAGAGAAACAGTTTACCCAAAAGTGAAACTTTAGTCGCTATTTACTCAACCCCCATTCAGGTCGGAAACAGTTTCATATTCTGCAAAAAATAATCCTGAAGCTTCCCAGCAGAACACTTCATGCACATCCTTTTAAAAACTGAAGTCTAGATAATGACTGATTTTTCATTTTCTGGGTGAAATTATCCTTGAAACTAATACTGAGACTAATAAAGACTTAAATGTAATCTAACATTCATAAAAATAATGACAAAAAAACTGTGGTTTGTAGTCTATTTTTACACAATGTCACTTTTCATGCGGTCACATCAGAGGCTACACTGATCCCATTAGAGGCTCATTCATTTTGGTGCATCACACGGTTATCTGTCGTTGCAATCTCTTGCCCTCCTGCAGATCAGCCAGCGGAGTTCTGAGTGAGCTTTAATTAAATTCATTGGCCAGGGGTTTTCTTATCAGATGTGGCAGAGAGCTAATACACTATCTGTCTGTGCTTCCCTGCCAGCATTCAATTAATATGGGCTGGATTTCCTTGTAATCACATCGCTCGCCATCTGCTCTGATTGTTAGCTGTATAATAAGAATCAGACAGTGACTTACTGACAGTCAGACCTCCATTGCAGAACGCCTACACTCTCTCAGCACGGACACTCACAGCTCATGCAGGAGTCACACCGGTCACTATTATCTTAAAACCAAATTTAAAATGTATCATCCCCCTGCAAGTGTGTTTCTGTCATGTGACCAGAGCATCTTTAAGTGTTGGAGATTCTGCACTGTGGTAGCTTGTAATATCAAATTGTAGTATCAAGCATCACATTTAAATTCTCAATTGGAGCAGAATAAAACAACCACAACTCTATGTGTTTTTAAATAAATGTGAGAATGTGACCCTTTAAGCCCTGATAGCATCAGACCTGTGGCGGTAAGCGCTGAGCTATTTAAGACGCAGTGTGGTCAAGAGCAGAAAATTGTGTTCTGTGCAGGAAGAAGGGTAAGATGAAGAAAGGTGAGACATCCAATAGGGTCCTTCATCACCAGCCCTCTCCTATTGATTGTGATCCAGTTAGCTGAGTTAGCTCCGCAGGGGCACACAGAGGATTGTGGAACAGAGTAATAAACGGAGCCTCCTTGAAATTACATCTACATCCCACGGCTTTTGTTTTCCAGTCTCAGAAGCACTGGTCCTTCAATTAAAAAAAAAAGGCACAGATACAATGGAGGTTCACTTTTATATTTTTATGATGTATTTACAGAAAATGTGAGTTGAACAAAAATGTCTATCCTTTTTCTTCTTGTTCATCAAATGCTGACAATATCCACTTCTATTCTCTCAGGTTAGAGTCCAGAAGGTACCCAGTAGCTCTCTCTATGCATCTGAGGTGTAAAGTATCAGTATAACCTTTCTTAAGGTTTTATCACTGAGAATATGATACAACAAAGATATGAAAAACTAGACAACATATGCTTTTTACTTGTCAGACAGCCTTGTTACCATTTGCAGTAGCAAAGAATCACCACATGATGTCACTATATGAACACAGACAGTATGAATAACTTTGCCTTGTTCTCAGAAAAACTGAAAATCTATGTTGGACGTTGAAAATATTTGTTTTTCTTGGTTACTTCCATAAACATACATATTTTTGGTATGGTACTCAGTAATGACTCATGACATGGTATAGAAGAACATAGGTGGCATCTTGTTATGGAATATAATGGAGATTGATATACGGTGAATATATGTACATACTTTCTTAATGTGAAAACAGGGGCTTTAAGTTCCATTATTAATAACACAGTTCTGGTTGTGTACTGGTTCTGTATGGATGTGCGCTGCCTTGGCATTACAGATTATATCGCTGTTTACTCCAGAACGATGTCGTCCACAGTCAAAAGACTAACCACCATGTTTGTTAGCCACGTCCTCAGCACTGAAGAGTCCTTAAACCACTGTGTCAAACGAAAGGACCGAAAAGCATCAAGCCTATCTGAGGAAAAAAACAGTCAATAAACCATTTGCATCAACATTTGGCAGACAGTCATCTGTTCCTCTCAACTTTGGATCCCCTCTGTATTTTCTCTCCGTCTGAGCCAATGCCGAGATTCATATTTATAACGGAATACCTCACAGTTCGGCAGTCTGGAGTATGAGTTTTTGTCAAAGTGATTCAAATGTCCTCCCCAAGTAATAGAGGCTGGAGGAAGAGGCCAGCTGTACCCAGGATGCACACAAGGACGAAAACCCACAAGAAGATCCTGTCGATAACCATGGCGACGTATTTCCAGTCATCCTGCACCTGTGAAAGGATCACAGAGAAAACATTTTCAATGGTACAGTCTCGGTTTCCTTGACAGCAGACTTCCTACTGAGATCTAAAAACTGTAGTTTAAAATGTGAGTGCTCACCTCTTTTGCTTCATTCTGTAGTCTCATGTTCTCCGCTATGTATTTCACACTCTCAATGGCCTCTGTAACCTCGGGTGAGAGCGGCAACAGGGGCATTATTCCTCCATCCAGAGATTCAGAGCTGGAGCACTGACTCCCCCCTCCGACGCCACCAGCAGTGCCTCCGGTCAGCGCCCCCAGACTGCCCAGTCCTCCACTTCCTCCCCCAGAGTCTGAAGGCAATTTGCTGGTTCTCTGGTGCCAGCAGCAGTTGCAACGTCCCTCGCAGCACAGGAACGCAGAGCCTGCCCCTTTGACCGAGTCTCCACTTAAGTTATTGAGGTTGGAAAGCTCTGTGTTGTTGAAAAGCCGCTGGCGGTTTGTCAGGCTGGACACCACGCTGGAGGCCAGGGCCTGAGGTTTGTGCTGCTTCTGTAAATTACCTGACGTGTGAACGGCACAGGGTCTTGAATTCCCGGCTTGAACGTTGCCAGCAACTGTCACCTGCTCGGGGTCCCTCTCTGGCCTAGTCATGAACATCACCCGGGGCAAAAGTCCCAGGAACACAGTCCGCACCCAGCAGGGCATAGTGTGGGTCTTCGGTGTGCGATAATGTACGTTAAGCACGAAAACAGTAATGACGATAGAGAGGGTGACGAAAATCATTGTAAAGAGGAGGTACTCGCCGATCAGCGGGATGACCAGCGAGGTGGAGGGGATGGTCTCTGTTATGACGAGGAGGAAGACGGTTAAAGACAGCAGGACGGAGATGCACAGAGTGACCTTCTCACCGCAATCAGACGGCAGGTAGAAGACGAGCACGGTGAGGAAGGAGATGAGGAGGCAGGGGATGATCATGTTGACGGTGTAGAAAAGTGGCAGACGGCGGATGTACAGCGAGTACGTGATGTCTGTGTAGATCTCCTCGCAGCAGTTGTACTTAATGTCATGTTTGTAACCGGGCGCATCGATGATGATCCACTCTCCAGTCTCCCAGAAGTCCTTGAGGTTGATCGTTGAACCTATTAGCACCAGATCGATCTTGGCCTTGTCGTACGTCCAGGACCCAAACTTCATGGTGCAGTTTTGGTAGTCGAAGGGGAAGTAAGTGACGTCAATCTTGCAGGAGCTTTTGAATATGGCCGGAGGGATCCAGGTGACATCACCATTGTAACGGAGCAGGGCCTTTGTTTTGTCATCAACCTGGAAATCTCCAACTGCACTGTAGGATGTAAAGAGTTAGAGAAGAAGAAGACAGTGAAGGCTGTGTCACTAATTGAATCAGAGATTGAACAGAAGGTTTATAATTAATTGACGATTGTGTCAATGTGTGTGGAGATGTCAATCAAAAAAGAGGCCCTCGTGATTTCATTAATTTTTAAACCCTCCTTTGTTCTGTTTAAAGAAATGCAAACCAGAAAATTATCCACGCAAAATGAGCAATGGAGGCTAATAAAGCTTTGTCATTTTCTGGAAGTCCTTTAAGGTAAATGTACCCAACAATCAATGAAGATGTCGAGCCAGGTTTTTAATTTGTTTTTTACGCTCACTTGTTGTACAGCACAATGTCTGGCTTCCATATCCTGCTGGACGGCACTCGGATGAACTCGACGCCGCCAAAATCTCTTGGATTCCATCTGAGTTTGTAGTCATTCCAGATCTGAAAAAACACAACAAGGTGAGTCATTCTCATTAAAAAAACAGACAGAAATGATAATGTTGTACAAAACTTTCAACAATTTTGAAGTTAATTTAAGATATTAATTAAGACCTGAAACGATGAAACTGAAGTTCCCACCTTCTGTATACACACTGAAATTGGCTTTGAATCTATCCTCTATAGAAATCTGATTTAAATTAGTTGGTTTAACCAGACCTTTAACCAGAATTTGACATCACTAAAATAACTGAGATTTCATTAATATAGTCACTTCTGATTCCCAGACATCAAACATAAGATATGCAGAATAAGAATACGGACAAGATACGTCCAAAGTCTAACAGCAGTCTGCAGCCACACTTCCAGCTCTATGAGGCTGTACTAGCAGTGCTTTCTTTTAAAGGCTAACATGAGCATCTTAATTTAGTTTAGCAAATATTTAGTCATAAATTATACTAATGGTAAAATAGAAATGTAGATGTTGAAAATTTAAAGCTGCTAGTAGTGGCTTTCATTTTTGTTAATTCTGGCGGCCCCTGTGGACAAAGGCGGTATAAACACCACCTCCTGCTGTCATTAATATCTCAATCCGGCTAGCGAGTGCATTTGTTTTATAAATGAGTGCTAGATAGATAGATAGAGATGTGGTAATCCATCTATTTGTGGCCATGTGACATAGTTTTAATTGTATGTCTTATCCAACCAAGGTCAGTCAGAACCTCACAGGCATTAATAGTCATTAGGGTGCACCCTCTGGGGTCCAAGAACATCTGTATGAACTTTCATGCCAATACAAAGGGTTGGATGACTGACAGACCGACACTACCATTCCTAGAGCAAAATGTTCCCTCCAAGTGATCCCAACAGAAAGTGCCAGAATGCCACATCTGGCACTTTCTGATGATTTTGTCATAAACAGCTTTATGAAGCAACAAAACAGATATAAAAGCCAGAGGGTAGCAGTTGATTCCTCCTGGTGATTATCGTTAGTCTGATTGATATTAAACGCATTCTCTTGTGAAATGTGCCTCGTAAAAACAGTGAGAAGTCGTCATCTCCAACAGTGGCATATAAACAGTGTAGCCTGAGAGGGGATATAATAGACCACCGAATACAGTGTGTGAATACAGTGTTTTATTGACCTTTTGGCCGCTGCCTCTTGACCCTGGCTTGAGGACAGCCGGTGATCCTCATGTGACTCAGAAAGCAACAACGGTAAAGCGATCTTAATCAGGAAACACTGCGTATCTGGAGTGTATTCTCGGATTTGGATGGCCGACAGGGGATATGTACCTCAGCCTGTTGTTTGTGCATTGCTTAGGGAGACTCTACAACAACTGATGACATTAAATTAAGCGGAAGAGTGCTTCAACTCTCAGCACCGAAGAGAAATTACAACTCAACCCTTTAGCATGAACATGGCTCCGGCACAGATGAGTATTTGCTCAGTAATATGGGACCTGGAGACGGGCCCTGCCTCATTTGATTCCAAGCTGGTTCACTGCACTACGCATCATGGCGGCAGAGACATCTTCTGGGACTGAGTAAATGACAAAACCGCCAAGCCATGTATGGAAAGTGATTTGTTTTTGCTCTCTATGATTATAAAATGGAACTGGATTTCAATCAGTTTAATCTCTTAGGTCCAGTATCCTGCAGACGATTGGAGGTTTTCTGTCACTGTGTCAGAAGGAATATTATGGACTTTGGCTCGTACCATCTATTCCAGACAACTGTCAAATTATTTTTAAAAAACATTAGGAAATTGGCCATGAAATCTCAGTGCATTTGCTAGTTTATTTCCCATAAAAGGACAAGAAGGATGAATGTTTAAAAAGCTCCCCTCCATGAATAATTCAACTTGTCAGTCCAGCCCTGAAGAATCATGTATGACAGACGGCGGGATCCATACCTCATGCCCTTGCTCAAGATTCCATTTGCACAGTCATGCACCATAAACTTACATGTCTCAGCCACAGATTTGTCTCCATGATCTGATTGATTTCATCCTGAGAACAGAGCAGAATTGATAATGAAGACGTTGAGGCAAAGAAGAGAAAAAAAAGTGAACATTTGAAATTTAAAACAGGAGCAAACGACGTCACGGGCGGCCATCCAGATCACCACTGAGGATTGTTTGTGTGCAGTCTGCATGGCCAGACCTCTGCGTATCCCAGACAGGAGGATTGAGAGAAGCACACCTGAGTCCTCCACGCCTGGAGCGTAACCCACATGACAGCTGGAGCCAGGGGGTCGCCGCACAGCCTTAACTTTTCATTCTGACAACTCAGTGTGTGTGTGTGTGTGGGGGGGGGGGGGGGGGGGGGGGGGTCAGGTTTGTGTGTGTGACTTAGACCATGAATGAACAAATCTCACGACCCAGTGCATAACATTAACCATTCATGTTATGATTTCACATACAGGAGAGGCTGTACACGGCTGGTAAGCACAGGTGGACAGAAGGCGGCAGGACAACCTTAACTGGATTATCTTTGAGAAAGTGGTGATTTTACAGCACTTTGATGAGATGGCCCACATCTGGTATCTTAGCACCAAATCAGACAGCGATAAAGGCACAATATGTAAGAATTGCCCACCTCTCGAATAGTCATAGTCCAAACAAATATGGGCAGGATTTTAGCTGTAGCTGCTAACTTTAGCTGTCTTAGCTAGTTTGCTCAGTCATGCATGCAGCTGGTGGTCCAGACTCCTAACTCTGAGTGGCATTACGAGACAGGATGGGCTGGGGCTAACTGGTTAGCGTGCTAACTTCAGAAGATATCTCAGCAACACAAAACATATTTAAGATGTTTAATGTGGATTTCTTTGTCAAGGACTCAGATCAAATGTTATTTGATAGTCCAAAGGATGTGACTTTATGCACACTCTTGTGTCTCATGTCAGTGACTCTCTCCGCTCCGCTAACAGAGAGCAACGTTTAGAGATGGAACATTCCACAGAGCCCCCTTTATTATACCCCCAATTTTCTCATCTGACTTTTGCAAGACAGTGAGTAAGCACAAAATGCTAGACTGCCTCTTTAAAGAACAATCTCCTTTGCCACTGTACCACAGCACCACCTGCTCCGAAACCCTCCGGCAGACAGCCTCTGATACGATCCCTGATTGAGAGATGATGACTGAGCCAGCGCTGCCGATGAGCTATTGATGGGCTAAATGAGCTCATACAGCCCTGCTGTAATTGCTGTGGGCTGACCAATACCAATTGCATCTGGGTTAGGAGCACCAGGTGCGGGGAAGGAATAATAGTCATCCATCAGCACGGGAGCTGCGCAGCGTGCTACATCAACTGAGTTAAGGAGAATCTAACGAAATATCCATTATATTTCTGTAAATCCAGACAGCTCTTCAATACTTATCTAGCTCTTCAGAGAAAGAAAGGAAAGGTCAGAGACGGGTGCTACAATGTGTCGGACCCCACATTATCCACTTTAATTACCAAACCTTGTTTAGCTGCTACCACTGCAAACATTGTAACTTTGTTTTCTGTTATTGACTGAAAACATTATCAATCAGCCCATCCTTATTAGAACAATGACCATGTAGGTCAACTGTGCAAGCAGCTTATAACTATGCATATTTATTGTTAGGCAGCAACCTAGTGGCCGCAGTAATGTATTACAGTCGCAAAGGAGGAATTCAGGTGACGCAGTCTTAAGAGCAACAAAGTCTGCATAAGGAGGAGTTTTGGATGGAGGGATGGTTCAAACAAACACAGGACCTGGACCCGGAGTCCGCTGAGTTATTTTACTGAAATTATGTCACTTACGTAACGTAAGGTAACATATACAAAACACGTAATGTGTTGTTTTGAATGCAATATTAAAATATAACAAAATAGTTTGTCATTTTGAGATAATCAACACATTGTGTTTAAAAAATAAAAATAAAGAATTTTCAGTTATAAATGGGGGTTGTATAAAGGGGATAGGTGTTTTTTTTTTTATTTCATCTGTACGATATATCTAACGCTGTTCATTTTGTAAATGAGCTGTCCTCCCTGTCCAACACCAGCCTTTTTGCTTAATTAGCGTCACCCACTCTGGACCTGTCAGAGCTGAGCGAGAGAGTCGTCTGTCTGCCCCGCCAGTCTGCCGTCAACAAGCTCCGGCAAAACCTGCCTAAATCCACAGCTGCTCATCTGAAGTGGCAGTGATTGAGGCTGCCGAAACCGAGAGGTACTCAGGCAGCTGACATTTCCCATCTTGTCTTGGCCAGACTCGCAGCCCTTCTGCCCGTCTCCTCAGGATGGTAAACCAGGGGCTTGAACAGGCAGAGCCATCTCAGGTGTCTCAGATGGTGATTGTCACTTCCTCTAAAACTTTGTTGTTCAAAGTCCACAAATCGACACAGGGACCCATTTCCTAACCCTTCACATTTAATGCTGTCTTCATGTCACAACACAAACAGCTTTGTTATAGGACACTTACCACTTTGACCAGCTGGGACATGGACACCTCGAACTGTACGATGACGGGGTCGGTCACATTTTCCACCGGTCGTATGTACTGGTTGTAGTTGGCGAATATGCCAGAGAAGAGCTGGTGCTCTGCCTCCGAACAGGAGCCTCCTGGATAAGAGCAGACATGGATCTGTCACTGCAGTGTCAGTTATACAGTACAGGTTGGTGACTGACAGTCAGGTGATTGTTAGTTAGTTCTCATCGATTCAGGGGAGCAGTGAATTCATATTTCACAATTCCAATATTGTTATTATGATGATTAATTAGTAACCTTTTTTTTGTGATCATGTTTACTTCAAGTCACCATGACTTACTCTGCTGTTTACTAATTGTAAATAATAATACAAATAATTGGCACCAGTACCAATAAATGCCTCCCATGAATGAATTAATAACCATACCTTAACATTTATTACCTTTATTTACCAGAATGTTTAAATTAAGCTATATTAAATGTAGGTTTTTCTTCTGAAAATATTTCTGATTACGCATGGCCTTCTGGAATATAATACAATAATTGAATGGCTTATTTTGTACGAGCCTACAACACAAATACAAAATCAATAATTATGGCAATATTGTAAAAAAAAAAACATTTATGTAAAGCAACAAGTAAATAACAATATGTTACCTGACAGGAGAAACAGAAGAAGGGACCATGCGCGCAAAACGAGGCAAAAAACGGCGTCCATCCTCTCTCCAAATGTTTCCAAATGAATCCAGCAGGGTCAGCGTGGCAGCGGCGCTCCGTGGAGCAGACGGGAGGAGAAAGTGGGAAGAGTGAGAGCGCGTCGGCAGCGCCAGAGAGCCCCAGAGAGCGGAGGGAGGGAGGCAGAGCCACGCTGAGGCACACACCTCACGGATAGGAGGCACGCGCAACCTCAAGAAAAGACGCAACCTATAGCGACCTAATGTGATAAAACAAGGAAGAATCCGGTCAGCAGGATGTGTCAGCTTTGCGTTGCCACAATCTCCTCTTTGGAATTGAAACAAGGACACTTGAACCGAGGATTGCGCATTTTACTTGCGCATTGTATTTAAAACCATAAATTCATCATCTGCATGTCTCATTCAGCTTCTGTCCGTGAGTGATGAGATCCTCCATAAAACAACATTGTCTGCCTAAGTGTATTTTACATGAGCGATCTGTCAGGTGATGTCACCTACATTGCCTACCAATCAGCAGCATGTCAATCAAAATCTGGTGACCAAATCTGATCAGACCACATTTTTATTCTTATTCTTACTTACTACTTTAACTTTGATAAAAAAAAAAACTAAAAAAAAACACATTTCCTGTGTGCAGTGAGCATGGACCCAGGTGGTGTTCACACATGTTTTGCCCCTCACAGTGTAGACGTCCACATAGCCAAAGAGCCCCTCAGATCATCAGAGAAGATCAATAGCCACTGTGTGCAACTGGGGCGGGATAAAGAGCATAACAGAATTTCTCCTGATTGATTCCTTATTGATTTAGGTTTTCACATAACATCCTGTGTGTTTTGTTTATCCAAAATTACGTCAATATCTGTCAGAAAAAGACCACTTCTAATTGGGCTACAGATCTGTGTTTGGCTCTTGCTTTGCTTCGTTCCTGTCATGATTGCGATCTCAGAGCAGTATTTTCTTCCCTTTAGCCGGCAGGGTGTCCCAGGTGTTTGACAGTTATGTCCTTCATGTGGATGGAAGGGGGTGGGGGGGGGAGTCCAAATGCTTTTTAGCCCTGCTGAAGTGCCCTCAAACGATAAATAAATCCCCACCAGCAGCACCAGAGATGCTGTTTGGTGTCTGACCCTGCACTCTCAACTCCTTTAAGTGGGACAGGTGAGAAGAGAATCGCCCCCATGAGGGTTTAATATGGGATTACATCACGTGGAAATGACCTTCAGGAAGTTTTCCCAGAACAGGATAAAAAACTTAGGCTGTTTGTTCACCTTGCATCATTTGACAGGATCATCTTTACAGACAAACAAATAATCTAATGTCC
This sequence comes from Sparus aurata, assembly GCF_900880675.1. Classification (NCBI taxonomy): domain Eukaryota; kingdom Metazoa; phylum Chordata; class Actinopteri; order Spariformes; family Sparidae; genus Sparus; species Sparus aurata. The sequence continues at coordinate 33,913,637 of NC_044190.1, read as the reverse complement.
ACCAAATCCTCTCATTGTAAAGGAGAATATTATCTGAGATCTTTGTTGGTAGTGCTTGTTTATGTGGCAGTACAATTCTCAGAGCAATGTGTTTTCCATGCATCTCTTATTGGAGACTAATGACAAAAGGCCGCTGACATGAGGCTCGTGATTTATGGGACCTTCCACCGAGCGTTGACCGACGACGCCTCCCACTCTGTTTGGACTGAAACAGATGACGAGCTGTTGATGGGTACGCTCTGGCTCTGCGCCGTCTCGCTTCACTGATGACAGGAAGCTAACAGGTGGATGTAGAAGCCTCGAAAGAGCTTCAAAAACTGTGAACAGAGATTAAAGTGAAGCGAGTCTGGCCATTAACACAGATGCTGATTGCTATCCCTTGATTTAAATGAAGGCCTCACAAAAGAACCAACAGTCTGCAGAATCTCTAACGAGCCCACTCAGCACTGTTTATTGAGCAGTAACTGTGTGTGTGTGTGTGTGTGTGTGTGTGTGTGGGTGAAGGCTCGGTTCAGCGTGTGTTTGTGTGCTTTGTGATGCGTCGTTAATGTGTGTGCCTGCATCCACCCGTCTGTACAAATAAGCACTTAACAGAGATCATTTCTCGTGTAAAGGCACAAATGGGTGGTCATGAGATTACAGTGTCTGGAGCACAGTTATTTTTCATTCCCTTCAGAGATTTAAAGGGCAACTCCACATTTTTTACACTTTAATGTGTGCTTACAGGTCTAAGGGAGCACAACTGCACATGTGGAAAAAGTAGTATAGACTGTTTTGTGCCTCCAGATGAAAGCTGCATCTAGTCTGATAGATTACTTCGAGTGATGTCAATCTGGCTGAGTTGCATCGTGGGTACTGTAGGCAACAGGTTTTGAAAAGTGGCCTACTATAACTGTGATGGACTTATTTACAGCCAATTCAGAGATATCACCTTTTTTTTACTTGACATATTCTTCTTCCTTCTTTACAAGCCTGGTGCCTACATTTCCCACAATGCAATTTAGCCACTGAGTGACATCACTGGAGGCAATTTCGCTTCCTCTGGAGCCACAAAAGGCTTTATACTGCTTTTTCCTCATATGTAGAAATACTCCCCAATATGTAAACACTCTTTAAAGTGATAGTTCAGGTCTTCTGGTCTTCTTGTGTAAGGAGCTTACTTAAAGGTTTATATATCTGTTATATTTTGAACACTTTTGGTGCTTGACATTGCCGACTGACAGTCTTTTCCTTTGGCACTACATTCACTCAACTGTACAACGTCTGTATTCCTGCTGCTCACTGTATTACACCGTAGATCAGCTGTTTCAGTGGCTGTCTGACGGCAATGTAAAGCGCCAAAAATGTTTGAACTATAGCGTGCACTCAACAGATATACATATAATGCTAGGTGTGCCTTTTTTAATGTGGCTAAATACGTCTTGCTGTCAGTTCTGTTAACAGCAGTGTGATGCTCTGCTTCACTTCCACACATACACTGACTCGGGTTAAGTACCTCATACACCCCCACATTAAAAGACCTCAACTATCCCTTTTATGTGTGAAATTAGTGGAGTTACCCTTTAAGTCTTCATACAGATCTTTGTTGAAAGGATTTGTTCGTTGGGGGTCCAGGCCTTTGACCACGGCAAAAGTACCGGTCCTCGGGGTCCGTCTCCGGTTTTGTTGTATCAACATATTTTTTTGCTTGCTCACACATTCTCACATTGCAAGTGAACAGCTGTCTTATCTATGTGATGAAATGCCTTAATTGGCACATCTTCAGCTGACGTATTGGCTCTGAGGATAAACTTTATCGCCGGCAACACAGATTAACTGAGCACTTTGGCAAGACCCTGACAACTTTAAGATTTTGTTGGGGGTTTCATACATTTAATCAAACTGAAAGAGGACACACGTTTAGCTTTATTAATCGTTCTTTAATCGCACATCACATTTCGGTAACATAAACACAAGAAAAGGAGTCAAACAGCGTCTGACTGATGTTCTCCTCATACATCTGTCATATATTCCTGTAACAGTTCGGCTTACTTTAGCGCAGTGAAAGGTGTATTCAGTCCAGTTCTGCAGCTGTCCTTTGGAGACACGAAGGGAAATGATCTGCAGTGACGCCACATTAGGTCCCTGCGGACGCTCAATTTCCTCAAAATATTGTATTGCTGTCGACCACATGGTTTTGATTAGAAGGAGACGTTTTATCTGTTTTCTGTCTCGCACAAACATCATCTCTGTTTCGTGATGTGCATGGTGAGAGGTTGCACGTACTCTTTTCTCTGGCTTAACCCTCTCAAGTGCCTCATCGGTGGGGTTTGGCACAGACTTTGCAACTACTACTGGCCTGTATCCGCTTATAAGAAATGCTTATCCTAACAGCTCTATCGCTGAAAAAAATTAAAACCCTGTGTTTTACTGGTTAATCATCATATGCGAGGTGTTTCTGAGCTGGGCTGCTGGTTGGGAATGATCTGAGTCTGGAAGACAGGCTGGAGGAATAAGCCCAGGGTGCCCACCACACACACTATCACAAAGATCCACAGGAACATACGATCCACCACCATGGCCACGTACTTCCAGTCCTCGATCACCTGCGAGCGTACGGGAAAAGCAGATTTGAATTTGTCAGCGTGCATGTTTTTGTCACAACAACAGGGATTTATTGTCATAAAACAACAGCACTGCAGTGATCCTTGTGTCAGCGTGTTGTCTGTGGATGCTGCCACGTCTCTGAGCCGCCACTCGGGGGCAGAGAGTGCAGCTGAGTGAATGAATGCGTGTAAGAAACAAACTATAAAAACCCTGATGTCTTCCATACATCATTGTCTTTGCTTACATTTGGATTGAACTGGAACATTCAGAGCTTATTCTTTGGATAATAATAATATAATAATATTTGAACAGGAACGTCTAAGGACTGTGTCCATTTTGCTGAGACCTAAACTTAAAACAGCTACTGACCCTTTCACCCCATTTTCAGTGCTGCCATGGGTAGTTTGTGAAATGACTAATTTCTCATTCCTGGTTTCCTCCCTCCTTTATTGATTTATCAGAGAAAACGATTGATTTGGCTGAAGTATGTCTTCAATTTTCTGGGTCACAGTCAGCCACAGTCACTACTTAAGGTTAGTGGTATTCCTTCCTGCACCTCATGGGTCAATGCAAACACCTTTGATCCAGTTTATCAGGATCAGGACAGATGGAAGAGGAGGCGCTCTGACAGTGGAGCCTGATTAGAAGCCTTTTTTTTTGTGAATACCTAATAAGCTGTATGATTCTCATTGGGTTGCATAAAGACAGCGATTGGGAAGAAACAGCTTGCTCGTGAGTTAAAAAATACACTTACTAGTATTTCTGAAACTCACAAACAAACACATTTTTAGTTTGTTTACTGCATATGTAAAAATAAATATACATATATATACAAAAAAATTATATATATATATATATATATTTGCAGACTGAAGCTACAGTAATTGTTTATGAACCACGCATTCTTATTCCTGGCTTCAAACCTGGCACTAATTATTGTCTTACCATCATACAGTAAAAAGTGCTATGCATGATATTACGATTAATTAATTAATTTTGTGCTTACTATTTTAAAATGTATTTAAATTGTGTAACTTAAAAGTACAGCCACCTTATTCCTCAGATATAAGATCCACTGACTGTGTCCTGTTGTCAGTAGAACATTTGTTTGAGATCCTCCCAGGAATTAAAGGGATTTTTGTAGGTATATTTGTATGACTATTTTTTGCAAATCACAAACCACACTGACAATAACGACAATGGAGCATGTTGTCTAATGCTGTTAGTATACAGTAGTAAGCGTACTATTACTGGCTAGCTGCTCAGTGCATTAAAATCACTATCAAGCATCCGATTTTTTCCTACACTGAGAACACAGAATCAGTGGAAAAGGAGAGTTTTTTTTAGCTGCAAAGTCCTGCAGTGTTTCTGGCTAATGGAGCAATCAGCTTACAACAGAACTAAACACACAACAGGACTGAGCGTTTCTGTTCGGTGACACATGAACAGTTAAACAGTGAACTGCAGTTTAATTTGACATAATAAGTTTACTGTAAATAAATGTACTTTGAGTGAGTACAGTTTGGAGGCAAATGTACTTTGAATGCCAAAACATTTAGCTAACAACTCGTAGATATCAACAAAGTAAAGAAACAACATTTAGATTTTTGGGAGGTTAACATTCACTTCTGGACGCTTAAAAACGTTTTGCAGGATGGTGCCAGGACAGTGGTGACGAACGTTAGTCTGGTATCACTGCAATGCAATAAAACATTTGGTTTATGTGTGTATACGTACACTCTGATCATCATCATCTCCCATCATGTGCTCAGCCACGAAGCGCACCCCGTTCACAGCCTCCTGGACGTCAGCAGCCCATTCTGAGGTGATTCTCTGCTGGAAGTCCTGAGTAGAATTCAGGCCACTGGGGAGGTAATCGTTGGAGCGCAAGTCCCCTTTCCTGTTGGAGTAGCTGCAGTTTAGCAGAGGAGCTATATTTTTGTGTCCTGGGGTGGAGAAGGCGGAGTCGGAAGACAGCAGGGCAGAGGACGACATGGTGATACCTGCTTTGGATGCAACTGGGTAACCCAAGCCCAAAATGGCTCTCCTGGCCCGTAGACACCGCTGCTGGCGAAGTCTCTGGCGAGCAGAGTTATTGCTGGGGCGCCTCATGAAGAGTAGGGCAGGCAGTTTGACAAGAAATATCAGCTTGACCCATGAAGGCATGGTGTGGGTGCTGGGAGAGCGGTGGTGCACGTTGAGCACGCACACACTGGTGATGATGGAGAAGGTCACCAGCACCATGGTGAACATCAGGTACTTGCCAATCAGGGGCACATCCAGCGAGGTGGGAGGGACAATCTTTGAGATCAAAAGCAGGAACACAGTGAGAGCCAAGAGGACGGAGATGCAGAGGGTCATCTTCTCCCCGCAGTCGGAAGGTAAGTAGAAGACCAGGATGGCCAGAGACGTGATCAAAACACAGGGGATGATCAGGTTGATGGTGTAGAAAAGCGGCTTCCTCTTGATGATGAAGTCATACGTGAGGTCCACGTAGGTGGGATCCAGAGGGTTGACAGTCCGTCTGCCCGGCAGCGCCAAGATGTCCCACTCGCCGCTCGGAGTAAAATCATCCATGCTAGCCACATTTGACTTCAAGATCAGGTCGATCTCAGTGTGGTCGTACGTCCAGGAGCGGAACTTGAGGGTGCAGTTCTGCTGGTCGAAGGGAAAGTGCTTGACCTCGATCTTACAGGCGCTTTTGTAGATGGCCGGAGGAAGCCAGTTGATGCTGCCATTGAAAAGGACGATGGCGTTGGTGAAGACTGTGACCTCGTAGGTGCCATCGGCGCTACGAGGAAGGAAGACAGAGGAACTTGAGGCTCGTGTTATCAAACTTGCAATCATAGATAAGAAGGAAAGCTTTTTTGGTACAAGGACAGTCAAATCAATATCAACATCAAAATCCACAGAGGACAGACTGAAACCTTCATCATTTATACACTCTGCAGAGGCTTCGGAGAGTCTGTTGAGAAAGATGTTAGACAGAACAAAAAAAATCCTAATTCTCAAACGTCTGGCTGTAAGAGTTTCCTGTTCCCGTCCAAAGTATAGGTTGAACCTTACAGAGAGAACAGAGACAGGCTGTTTAAAAGAGTAATTTTCTGTTTACATTTTTAACGCTAACTTTACACATAGTACATCCCACCTCAAATACAGCAGCTTGATCAGCGGCCTTAAGCTTCAAATTAAGACAATGCGAACCCCTGTAGCATCAGTTTTGCACTTGCAAGGCTCCGTGGACGGATAAGCAATAATAAATCTGCGACGCCCTGTCCAAAGTAAAGGAACTGACAAACATTTTAAATAAATTGTGATATTTTATTACTTTGGGACTGTAATTAATGTAAAGCTACTTAAAAAACTGTCTGTCTCCGGTGCGGGCGCTCTATGGGTAGCGAAACATCATTTTCATACCCGCAAAGTCGAGTTTTTTCTGCTTCATGCGCCTCAGTATACATTCATGCCCCAGAAGCTGCCAGAAGTTATGCTACGGCGCCATACTAAGAAGCGTATGGCCTCTGACCAAGCGTGCCGTATTTGATGCACTTGTGAGAGTGAAAACCTGCTGGCACACACATCTTTATGAAAATATGACATTCCACTGAGGCTTACTTGTTGTACAGGACAATATCCGGGAGCCAGATGTGTCTGGAGGGAATGCGCAGTTTGTCGATACCTTCGTACTCTGCAGGGTTCCACGATAGCCTGTAATCCACCCAGTGCTGGGCAGACAAGAGAGAGGTGGCCGTCAAGACCGGCTCATTTCCAATTACATGCTTCATTATCAGTGGAATATGATCCCAATTACAGAGGCAGTTTGTTCCACATTGAGAGAAGAGGAATGGATATGGTTTAATTCAAGTTCACGGGGGGAAAGGACATTTCGCGACACGGAGGCTGAGTGAGAGTATATGACTCTGAGCTTCATCACACTTACCTGAGTGAGCCAGACGTTTGTAGTCATGATCTGCTCTCTTTCATTCTGGAAATGTACAAGCGAGGTGGAAATGACTTTTAGGACAGTTTTTAATGCACAAACACAGATGACTCAATGACTACGACAGCGGATGTGAACAGTGTTTAGATCAAGCTCCCGGGTTACTGTCATCTTTACTCTGGCATCTATCTTGAACTGGGGTCACAAATACATGCAGTTAATTACTCCACAAATTGCCTGTTAACATGTTTGTTGGTGGCATTGTGGTCGCACTGCAAGTGACATAACACGTCCACTTAAAGCGATACCAAATGCCAATTACGGCGAAGGATACAATGCACGCTCATAAAGTGAAGGCCGTGAATGGGCCCTCGCTGCCTGAGTCTGCAGCTGGGAGGAGCCGCCACTGTAAATCAGAGAGGAGCCTCTATCACTGTGGCTAAAACAGCTTTATGGCCCCTTTTAATCCAATGTGCTGAAGTTTCAATCTGGACATGACAGAGGCAGAGATCACAGCTGACCACATCTATCCTCCACTTCATCCATTCTCTCAGAGCTACGGTCGCTCTGCGCAGGCCGGTTTGTAATTAACTGCCTTATCAAAGCTTTTGTGGCTCTCTCCCCCTTGTCTTCTTCTATCATCCACTCTCTGTTCCCCCTCTCTGTCTCCCCCTCACACATATTCTTTACCCTCAATCATAAATAAGTACACACACATATCCTTCGCGGTGGGCAGGAGTATTTTTGGTCGCCTTACCACGCTGATGAGCTGAGCCAGAGACACCTGCAGCTTCACCGTGACCCTCTCGGTCCTGTTGACCGCCGGGCGGATGAGCGGGTTGTAGCGTTGCGTTCCCAGCAGATAGTTCATGAGACGCTCCTCTGAGTCAGCACAGCTGCTACCTGGTGACACAGTTTAATTCAATGATTATTTCTATGCACAGGTACAGCACACCTCAAATGTATAGTCATGACAAAACCTTAGGAACATTAAATCAGAGTCAAATATGGACACGCTGTGATTTTGATGCTGTAGGAAGACACTGAGGTGTTCAGATATTGGACCATCACTTCCATGCTTCTTGTTTTCATTTAACATGCTGATATTCTCCAAACTTTAATCCATTAGGGACTAACAGTTACAGACTGGCTCCACCTATTTTACATAACCGGTTTCTTAAAACTGCTGAGTTGGTTGTTTGAGGCTACTATATTCAGCTGTCACATTGAAGTATTTTTTCAAATTGAGGATGGAGCTGTCTGGAAAGCACTGAGTGAGATGCCATTGGCTGAGTGTAGCTGCTGCAGTGGGTTTTTTCCACCATGGCCAATCTGGGGATTAAGAAGTGAGAAGCCATCACAGCAATGTAAAAACAAGGTGTACTCAAGCTAGCTTTCTTTGCCTCTTTCCTTTCTTCAAGAGTTTTTCATCACTCGGCCTGTTTGGTTGTACAAGCAGTCATTGGGAGTGCTGGAATTGGTAGATCACCTGTTCCGCCAGTGCTGGTGTAGGTAACGAACAGGAGGATCCTGCTCTCAGACTGGACCGCCTCTTTCTGAAGTTCTCTCTCCTGATTGGATAAAGCTGGCTAGGCTACCAGAAAATGTGTTTTCTCTTTTTAGTGCATGAGCAGGGGAGGAGAGACATGGGTTACTGACTCCACACTCTATAACAGTGTCGGAATAAAGAGCTATTTAACACTTATTTTAATGCAAAATATATAATTTACGTAACTTTTTCAAGCAAAATGTTATTTTGGTGAACTGCCGTTATTGCCAGACAGAATGTCGATTGTGGACAATATAGCAAAACCTTCAAACTGCATTCAGTGCTGATGTTGATGAACACCTACAGTATTAATAGGGTAAGTTTATGGACACAGTGACGTGGAAGTTGGAGGGTGTAATCACAAGAGATTATTTGTGATTGGATAACTCAAAACGGGCGTGGCTTAGCAAATGGTGATAAAGAGCAGTAGAGGACTACTGACACATAAAAAAAAACTGAATCAGTATTTCCTTTTTATGTCACTGTGTCATTAAGGTTAGGTGTTAACTGTTGGTTCATTACTACACATGAGCTCATGGTCAACGACATAAAGACTGGAGACCACATTACTCCACCACACTTACTTTCTCCTCCATTATATAATTAGGTGCATGTGCTACTTCCTGCTTTATAGAGGGCTACATGTGGACAGGGACCGGTTTAGTTGTTGAGCTTTTGTGGATGTTACAGAGCTGCTTCATACTAACTGCACGCACAACTTTTCCCAACATCCTGCGGGAAACAGCAGCATACAATTAAGACAGCCAGTGATGTCTGTGTTGCTGAAATTACATTGAAATGTTATGAACGCCCCAAAGACATTTCCAAATAAGTAATCACATTTGGGATGAGGGCAGATATTTCCACAGCATGTTAATAACTCTGCTTTTGCCTTTAAGCCGAACCACTGGATGCATCTCCTAAATTGAGAATAAGCTGTGAATGCAAACAGCCCACCTCCTTCCCCCTCCGTCCCTGATAAACGACGCTCGTGTCAGGGGTGAAGACGGGCCTGATTGAAACTGATGATCGGCGCTTCTCAACTGGAGCGGAATGAATACATGTGGCGCCACCTCTTCCATTTTCTTTACATGCAAGCCGGTTATTGATGGCTTCCACATGGTCGGGAGTAGCTGAGTCGACTTACTCACGAGAAACGCGCCTACGAGCCGAGACTCTTACTGATGGGCCCGTTGGAGAAGAATCGCTGCCGTTGTCAATATTGTGCAGAGTGATATTCATGGCTGCAGATTCGTCTCATGAAGCTGTGTGATGATGCTGTGTAGCCACACTTTCATCTCCAGTGCCTCTCCTCTTGCTCAGAACCAAACTGTGTGTGTCATTATCGGCCCGCAGGCCCCTGGAGCTCCGCGGGCCGCGGCGAACCCGACGGTCGAGCCCAGTGGGTCAGCGCCGCGACTGTGCCCTTTGTCAGTCATTTGGCTGCGGTCCCAATCCAACGCGGTGGGACCTCCACAGCACTCATTAACAGATGGTGTGTTGTCAAAGCCCTCGGAGACCGGAGTCAAACAAGCTCTGCCCTCCCCAGAGGTGAAGGCCACAGGCACGTCACCCGGACTTGTGATTACCTGCCGTGAACCGCCACCGGTGGGTGTATGTGTGTGTGCAGATGAACGGCGTCTCTCACAAGTGTTGACATTACGCTGATTGAGTGTGAGGTCAGGCGTGTTAATGAAATGGTACTCAGCCATTGTGGAGTTGATAAGGTCACTCTGCATACTTCACACTGAAAAACACAACGCCACCCAAATGCAATACAGGTGGAGACACGGAAGCAGAGTCAAGTGTGTGAACGAGCCAAAACACAGGGCTAAGGTTGGGTGAGAGGATTTTTTCCCCTCTTATTCCATTATTCTTCTGTGTTTTCTTATTCGCCCCCCTTTAAATGGGCACTTTGTCGATTTAGAGAAGACAATTCAAACTCTGAATTTTAATCTTTATAATATGAACAAGGTAATAATACAGACTAAGACATATTTATGTTTTCCATAACTGAATAAACAAGCTGTTCTCAGAGGACAATATGGTCCCCAGAACACAGGTTGACGCTAGAAAGGTGGCAGGGTCCGCCACATATAAACAAAATAAAACAGTAAAAAAAAAAAAAAAAACAATAAATTCTTCTTCTTAAAAACTACACAGTGCCCCCAAAAAAGTTGAAGAAAGAAGGAGAAGAAGCTCGGTTTCTGTGTCACACGTGAGGATTTATGTCACAACTGAAATACTCACATTTGGGGCAAAAAGAAATGTGATATCAGCTTTGGAGGGGACAATTGAAACATGACATTTCCTCAAGAGCAACTGAAGGGGGGGGGGGTGCACACCAAAAGTAGAGCTGTGACACTGCCAACAAACATCTCACAAACACCCTGCTGCCAACTGAAGAACACTTCATTTCACTGCGGTTTCTCTCATTAGCTCAAATTAAAACAGCTTGCAAAACACTGTTGTCACTGTGGCTTTTAAAAATGTTAAAGCTACATAATTGTGCTTACATTGAAATACTGGAGGGGGGGTCCATAGCCTATTTTCTCCAGGTAAGGGTGGGGTTGTGTTCCCCCCCCCCCCCTCTGATTTACACCTTTGCTATGAATATACTCCTCTTTCCTGTGTAAACTTTGAATCTCACTGATATGAAGGGTTTCCTACATGTTTCTCTATTCTGGTTGTGACCCCACACTAAATATCTCAAACCTTCACATGAGTGCTGATTGCTTGATCTGGTGACATTGGGCCGCATTTGATAGCAGGACTGACTCATCAAACTGCAATGACACCATGTTTAAACACAGTTGTATCATATCTCAGGCTGAACTTGGAATTGTATGGAATTGTCCATTAACGCACGTGTTTTGTAATTTTATCCAAAATGTTATACTTTGTTCTTAAAAATGACTGTGTTGATTTGAAATGAAAGGAATGAGTTTTGGAATCTTGATTATTTTTTAAATTATCGTTTAAGCCAATGAGCCACTAAAAGCTGCAGCTGCAAACCGACTTTGGTACACGAAAGACAATCAAGGCACTTTTACGCAATTAAATCTAGAGTTGAAGCGCAGATAAGAACACATGCCAGAGCAACAATCAGTAGGTTAAGTCACGTTGAGGAAATAAAGACACACTTACTGTGGACCAGAGAGAGAAAGTAAGCGAGGATGCGGAGAGCCCGAGTCATTTTTTCGGCACCATCTGATCCACGGGAGTTGCCAGTGACGAAGCCTCGGAGCTGCGGTGTTCAGCGCTCTTCCTCTCGGACATGCCGGACTTTACGCGCTGGCGGTTTTGGACACTTAACCAGCACGGTGCTGATGCCTGAAGAACAAATCATTACGGCTACCGACTTGCGAGATCTGTCGCCTCATGGTGGGGTTACTTTGCAACAATCCGCCCTGTAAAATCCCCCCCGGTCTCTTCTGGGTAAACGGCTCTTTACGCCCCAACAACGCAGAGCAGCAGCCTGTCCTGACGCGCTGCTCTCTCCGTCCCCAGCAAGTCCTGCAGGTCCTGTGCACGGTCTGACATCAGCTGCTGCAACTTTACACTCAGTAGCTGCTTTTAGATGTTATGGAAACACCACTGAACGGCTTATTTTGATTCATTTAAAGAAAGTGTAGATTTAAATGGAGGAGGGAGGGTTGTTCTCTCTAAAACATATACTTTTGCTTATGGATTTGGTGAGGACACGCCTTATTGTTAGGGAAGTAAAGGCAGCCAGTGCGCCTAGTATGACCCATATTCATCTCTCTGACCTCTCTTGCCCCTCACATCTGAATATATGAAGTCAGCATCTCCATGCAAGCCTGAAAAGACGCACTTTGAATGCACTCAAAGGAGAAGTCCATGGGATTGTCATGTCACATGTTGCATCCTCAGTAAGACGACCCCATGATGCTGATATACACATGTGCATGATGTGCATGAGCCTAATTCTCCTCCAACCAATGCAAACATGAGTCGACTGTCCCGGTCATTTGCTGACTTTACGCTGCCCAGCTCAAAAGAGGACTATAAATCATTCTCTGGTCCTGGATGTGAGATTTAGTGAGGTGCGGGTTCAGTCAGACCAGTGCAATCTTAGCGTAGCAGATTTACAGTCGCCACGCTGCTTAAAGCCTCATTATAAAGGCCAGCAAAGGAACTGTGTCAGGCATGAGGGGCAGCCCCAAGGACTCACCTGCAGGGTTATAAATTTAACCTCCAAAGACTTTTATTCTGGATCATTGAGAGCAGATCAATGAGGGCTGATTAGGTTTTGACCTCGCGTGTGTGTGTGTTTTTTAAATCAGGTTGAAAGTTGAATGGACTCCACAGTTTGTACTTGAAAAGACTGTCAGACTTCAGTCATTGTTCATGCAGAAGACAAATGTTTTCTTAAATATCGCTCATCTGAAGCAGCATTTGTATTTTAAAATCAAGATGTAGAAAACGACAGGACCATATTGTTTTTGCCTTCTCTGGTCTGTTTCCAACCAGTTATGTGTATCTTACATCAGATCGTTTCCCAAAGCATTTGACAGAGCTGCACGTGTTCCTCCCTCTCTATTTTGCTTCATATCTGTAAGATATCAAAGTATATCCACGTGCAGAGACTTTAAACTTTTATCATCAGTAAACATTACGTCACTGCTTGTCTTTCACTTTTAAGCTAGTTTCCTCCTGGTCATGTGTCCTTCAGTGGAGACTTTATAAGTGAGTCTGAGTGAATTGGCACTTCTTTGAAAGCCTGGCTGGGTCTCGAGTGTCCACAAATGTATTTTTCACATTGGAGGGAAATGAATAAAAGCAATGGCTAAAACAATCGATCTCCAATAAATTCATATGTATAATAATAAAAATAAAGTATTTTGCATTAGGAAATTGCCTAGATAGCTTTTTCCTTCTACGTATCAACTACAAAATGTCCATTGCCGTAATCAGAAATCACTTTATTACCTGTGTGTAGCAATTACTGAAGAGAGCCAGAATATGCAAATATGTTTTTGTTTTCAAAGTTTGACTGCTGGGCACAAGATGCCTCATGCTTCTCTGTAAAGTCCTTCGTCAGCGTCTGTGTGCTGGAGCTTCAACAGGACACAACATTTGCATATTGGACGCTAACTGGTTTCGAAAACGATAGCAGCGATGTCTCAAGATTCTGCTCGTAAATAACTACCTCGAAGTTGAATTTAAGATGAGCACAGAAAAACTTTCCACTTAAAGCAGATGAGTGTGAGGAGAGCCTTCTGGCTCTGCTCATACACTGGTAAAACATATATTTTGTTAGAGTTGCATTATGGCTGTTCAGACAAATTTTATATATTGTCATTTATGTGCTGGTTTACAGTGTCGACCACCATGAAAGGATTCCCACTGTGGAAAGCTACCTCTGGTCGTTGCAACCTGGGCTGTGGTTACAGCAGCTCCCAGCGCTTGTGGATGCACAATATAACATTAAAATCGGTTGGTAGATCAGTGTCCAGCAGATCAAACTTGTGGTTGTACTGGGCAGCTTCCAGGGGTGAAAGTGAAATAAAATGCCCTAAATCTAATACACGATACTCATCGTTACCAATCAAACTCTGGCAAAAATGCTAAAATCAGCCCCGACGGTATTCCATGAATACACAATGAACTGCAGTAAAGTCATGAGTGGTGAAACATGACTGCTCAGAAATGAACCATGTGCCAGTTCATTTCCTAAATGGTCGCCTACTTCATCATATTACACGTTGACGATGGTTTACAGAGACACATGCTGTGAAAGATTCAATATCTACAGTGTGATTTCTAATTGGAGAGCAAGAAGGTTATTCAGACTCTGGATTAAAGCCAACGATCCCATCCCTAATAGGATCCCATCCCTAATATCTTGCTGCATAGACGTTTAAATACTCCAGTAATTCCAAAGAAAAGGTCTCTGGCACTATCTGGTTGTTTCTTTTTTTAAACCTCTTATTTGACAAAGAAAAAAATCTTAAATCAAAGTGGTGATATACGGTGACGGCTCAGTATCCCAGGTGTGAATACTATACAGCAGTAACAATACATTTGATAAGGTCATTTGTGCTTGGACAAACATCCCACAATAAATAATGGTTAAAATATGTTCTTTTGAAAATTGTGTGATGCTGTAAACTGATTTTTATGTTTCAATTGCCTGATCCCAAGCTGCTCCCCTGCCTGATAATGTCTTCTAAATGGTTGTATATGTTCACACATATTACATTTTATGGTAAGTGGGCACACAAACTATTTGAGGGGAATCAAGTGAGATGTTGGCGGCTCCCTTTTTTTTTTTTTTTTTTATTAACCCCGGTAACGAGGCCCTGGGGGGAAATTCTCTCCAGCACCACTGAATCATGAAGTGCAAGCTTTCCTTTTTGATCAGGGGAAGGTGCTGCATTTTAAAGGTTTAAGTGCCAATATGTAAAAGGCCAGACACAAAATGGCAAAGCTTTGTCGCCACAAAATTCAGTGCCTTCACATGCCTTTAATACAAAGTATATTGAAATACTGAAGCATTTTCTGGTCACATCTGGTGTTATTAACTACACTAGTGGCTTGCTCGTCACTCTGTCCTCCGGTCAGTCCAACACTTTAGTCAACACTAAAATATCTTTACAACCACTGGATAGATTGCCATTGAAATTGGTGCAGACGTGTAAAAGTGTAATCAATTCTGACTCTTTATCCAGCACCAACAACTGGTCAACATTTTAATACGTCCAGCAACTTGGTTTAAACCTCTCAAATGAATGAGACTCACATAATTGCTCTACGCTTATTGTTAATTAGCAAATATAAGTATGCTAGCACACCAAGCTAAGATGATTCTTTTAGCCATGCTGTGACATCACAAGAAAGATTTTATAGATTTTGCCTTTCTAAAAACAACTTCCTTATTCTATCATAGCAGCATAACGCACAATAAAGTGTAACAAAGAAGAGTTAATGTACGGTAGTTAAACTTTTGAAAATATGATTATTTTATAGATTAAATGGGAGTGAAAGGAGTGTTTATTAATCTTAAACATGTTTGGAGCATCTTCGAGCACAAGAGGAAGAATTGGGTTATTGCTGGATACATAAATAAAAATTGCGGAAAGCATAACATATCGTCAATCAGCTCAATTGACGGGTAGCTTCACTAATTTTACACTTTGAAGTGTGTTTACATGTCTTGGAGTGTACCACTGCATGTGTGAAAAAAGTTGCATAAAGCTCCAGAGCTCCAGCTGCGTGTAATCTCGTCAATTGCCCCCAGTGATGTCACTCAGTGGTCAAGTTGCATTGTGGGTAACGTAGGCACAAGGTTTTGAAAGGCAGTCTGCTTGTCGGTGATGGATAGTTTAGTAACAACTATGACCAAAATTGTTAAGGCAGAACCAGAGATATCACCTTCATATTCAAAATGTGGTGCCTACATTTCCCACAATGCAACCTCCCTATTGAGTGATATCACTGGCAGACAAATGATCAGACTTTGTACTTGTTTTTCTCACATGCAGTAGTGTTGCCCAAGACATGTAAAAACACTTTAATGTGTACATTTGGTGAGGTTGCCCCTTAGTATATATATATGTATGCTTTGTTTTACTTCACTCAATGGATGACTCTCACATCTTTACAGTCAACAATCCCAAACTGAATGTGTAATTTCTGTCTCCTGACCCAGAGCCATTAATAATAAATAAAAACAGTTCAATAAAATTAAGTAATATTTAAGCAATATTGCAAAGCAGTTCAAGGGTCATCGCATACAATATATCATCTGAAGGAGATGTTGACTAGATGTCAATGCAGGTGTACCTTTTTGTGTTGTTATTGTTTTGTGCTGTTATCAGCCCAAACAGCCTTTTTGTCACGTCCCTGAACAATCTAAATCAAGTTCACTAAAGTGGGAAGCCTGTCTGGATTCTCAGCAGACTCAATAAAAAACAGGAAACAGCTCTATGGATCCAAACATATCATACAGACTGACAGCCTCACAGTGCATTACATTTCAGGGGAGTTGAAAAGAGTTACATGTTGGTTATACATTGTAATTCAGAAAGTTAAGATAAGAGAGTTATTCCCACTGGGCCGAGGTTACAAATAGTCTGTGTTAGCTTTTTGAAAAGAAAGCCCCAAATCACCCAGCTCTCTCCACGTACGGCTCCACGACCAAATCTTCATTCTCTATGATCTGAAATGGTTTGACTTCAGTCCGACTCTGCAGTGTATGAACAACCTGCAGTTTGACTTTCAGACATGTTTGTGCATTGACAGACATTTAGGGCGTGTGGGAGAGAGAGGGAGAGATTCCTCTGCGTGCCAGGGAAGCGTGATGGAAGAGAAATGGCTAATCAAAGAACTGCTGCTGTTGCAGTACCATGTTGCACCGCTGCAATCCCACCCTGTGAGGGATATATATCAAGCAGGCAGTTCATTACCTGGAGTGCTTGGCTCTCGTAGCAGAGAGTCGCAGCCTCATGTGAAGTTATCGATCGCCCACCTTTCTCGCTGCCTGCAGGGGGATCAGCCCATCTCACTGGTTCATGCAAGATGTTTCAGTGCTGTGATGATGATCTGTCGATACGGCTGAGATATTGAAATATTGTTGCCTACTTTCCACATTTTCTGACAGCTATAATTACCAGTTACTTTGCAGATACATACGGTCATTTTAGTGAGTCATTAAAAATAGCCAGTGATGGAACGTAGCTACATTTACTCAAGTATTGTACTTAAGTACAATTGGGGGTAACTGTACTTTCCTTTTGCATCCATTCCACATCATCCAACTTTTTAGAGTACTTTTTTCCTCCACCACATTTATGCCTGGTGCATCAGAACCAAGGTGACACATTTCAAAATAAAAGTGCGAGCATCGAATAAACAATGATTGTTTAAGTTGTATTTGGTTAAAGAATAATAAAAAACTGATTTTGATAATTGGAAAAAATGCTGAATACACTGGACTATAATTGATCGACCGTATAGTTTATGACATATACCTACATGTATTATGTATATTTAACACTGTAAGTAGCTCTTCATCAACCTGCTACAACAGAATAAAATACCATCAACACATAAATGCATAAGTATTTACAGCCCTACAAAAACAGTATTTTAGAACCTAAACGGCCATTTTTTTTAATGCATGTTTCTTTTACTTACATTTTGAACTAAAGCATGAGTCTGTTTGTTTCATTCTTACTTGTAAGTAAAGGATCTGACTGTAAACAGTGCAAAGGTAGCTTTGACAGAGATGCAGATGATGGTGCCCCGAGTTTTAACACACAATGTTACCTACTATGTTAACTACATGCAGATATAGTTGAGGTGCTCATTAGAGGTCACTGGCTGCCGTCTGATGATCAGCTCTTCCACCTGGCCACATAATTTGGACGCGGTGTTTGCAGTGTTTCTGAGGGATGGATCGTGTTGTTGAGGAACATTTTGGGGGAAGATTTTCTCTCAAACTTCTTTTTCAGTAAGGGAAATTAGAAGGAAGAGCAAAATGAACACAGAATGTGATTGTCGACCGGTGGGAGGTTTTATCTCAGCGGTCCATATCTGTTGCGTCAGACTGAGCGGTCAGTAATTGATAGTCTCTGGAGAAGACAGATTAGCCTGTTCATTAATATATTCAGCTGATAGACAGGAAGGTGAGACCGGCTCCCAAGTGTGGTGTCCAATATGTCATACAGCAAGAGGGAGGAAGATAAATGGTCTTATGTGACACCTACAGATAGAGCAGGACTTAACCTGAATGTACTCTGCAGGGCCATTCTTTACAGCTCAGGGAGGAGTATTAAACCATGCCTGTCTCGAGGCGCAGCCCTACAAATCCTCCTCTTCCACCCCAGAAGTCTGATTTAGAGGTGGCCTTCTCTTAACATCCACAGTCAAGGAGCTCGTCTGGCCATCAAAGCCTTCAAGGTAGTGGATTGAAAGTTGAAAGGCTGGTTTACCAAAACTGTACGTCACAGATGAGGAACTGAGTGGCTGACCAACCAGGAACCGGAATAAAGAGCTGTCATACTTTGCTGGTCGTTAAATTGAGAGAAATTGAAAAGAGAGCTCTGGAAACAGAATGAATAGAAAAGATTTCAGAAGCAAGGCACGAAAAACTAAAAGGTATGTGTGCATACATGTGTTTGTGCGGGCAAAAGTCTTTGCATGTGTGTCACTTCAATGATAAAACAGTCCTGCGTTAAGAGAAGTGTAAGGCTGATCCCATTTGTCACCGTGAGGTCTCTTACATAAACACTATTTACTGACAATCCCCACAATCACAGCTGACCGGAATCAATTCTTTCTGCCCTAGATGAGATCTTAATGTGCTTAGAAAGGTGTGTCTAAGAGCTCCTAGACAAGAGCCCGATCGAAGCTGAGCCATGCAAACTGCGTCTATCTGTAAATCTTTTCCTTCTGCTTCTTTGCTCGCGGCGAGGACGAGCTAGACACCGGCGACAAAACGAATACCAGGGGAGACGCAGACAAAGAACGCAGCCGGTTAAAAAACAAACACGGAAAGCAGGTATGGCTGCGGGAACGATTGTGCTTCTAAAAGACGCCGGGTCATCACTGCGTAACCTCAGCTGTCTCAGGAGCTGCCTTGTAAAATCCACATGATTTAAAATCCTCACTGTCAATGTTCTCAGACGTTGTGAGTTGAAAAGCAAATCAAGGCAAGAGCAAATGTCTGACACCTTGAGAGAGAACGCTCTCGTGATTATGAGATAAGGACAAATCTGGAGGGGTATAATTTACAGATCTTAACAGCTGTGCTTGAAAATGTGAGTGCAATATTCCTCATCAAGTAACTGTGGAGAGATATAAGGTCATATTGAAAACAATTTTATGTAGATAAATCATGTAGAAAGGTGCAGAACAATCTATTTTCCTTAAAAACATTATTATGATAGTGAATTAATCATTTTACACTGTCAGGTCCAAAATGATTGTTTTGTTTACGTCGGTGTAATAATTTTGACAGTTGGCTCTAGCTACTTAGAAGGTTTGTGAGCCAATAGTGTAACGCTGTTGGTATCACTGTGATCGAGATTCTGGCAGTTTGTGGGAGAAAATGTAAAAATGCCTGAGTTCCACAGAAGCTTATGGACCCAGCATTACTGCTCTAATGTTAGCTAGCTAACAAAAACAACGCTAAGTTAGAAAAACAAATACCCTTAGGCCACAGGGGATGGTTTGTAACAGGTTTAGCTAGCAAACGTTGCTCGCGTTTTCTCGGTAAGGTGTGCAACATTTGCAAGAGTTTGCAATGTCTGCTAGCGTTAGCAACCTTTGCTTACGCACCAACTGGCAACCAGTTGAGGCAGTAGATGATCCGAATAGCAGCGGTGTTCATGTGAATGGAATGACAAAAAATCACATTTAGTGGCTTTAAAGAAGTAAGTTCATTTTCTGTTCTTTGTATTAGTACTATTGAGTATATCTGCCTCTATGTGGCAGGCGGAGAAATACAGATGTTTGTTAGCGAGTAGGAGAAATTTGAGTGAGATGTTGATTGATTCAGAATATTGATTGTTTCATACCTTATGCACAAAAATTGACAAAAGTGTTAAAAAGCCTTCACCTCAAATTGCAGAGGTAGTTTATGACTAACCATAAATATCACCTGTTAGCAATATTGGTGAGTAGTAAAGATTAAAATAGCTCACTCAAAAAGATGAATAATAGAATATGAAAAAAATGTAACCCATCATTTTGCTTCTTGGCATTTGTTTCATCTTATCTTTTAGATGTATTACCCAGTTTTACAATGCTACATAAAATCCCATAATGCAATATTTTTGTCTTAAAAAAGCAAACCAGTATGTGCTCAAACATTCATGTTGTTCATTTCGGAAATCTAATTTCCGCTGTCTGCTGCATTAAAAATCCTAATGCTACATTCGGTCCACTGAGCTCATTTGTGTCGATCAGGAAGAACGGGAGACATCGGTCCCGGCTGGACATAATTATGATAGAGTAGGACTGACAGTGAAACTCTGTTGTTATTGGACCTTGGATGCTGAACTCGTCTCCTGGGGCTCATAGTGGGGTCAGAGCTGTGCAGATCCAATCAATGTCTATCAACGCTGGACATGCGAATGACCCACCTGGGCCAGACCGGGAGTGTGAGACGGGTAATACACACCACTGTGAGGGTGGTCCAGGTTGGAAGATGCATCTTTAGGAACACAAAACTGGGTCCTGATTTATATTCACATAATGGGAAAAAGCAAATATGACTTGAGCCATTACTGGTAGAGAGATGAGCTAGTTTTACTATCATGAGTAGTCTTTTCATGTAAGATGTAAAACCATATGAATACTTTGGTGTGATACAACATGACAGTTGAAGTAATACGGAGTAACTTGAAACCTCATTTTGGAATAAACAGTTGTATGATTGATGTCTCTGACCTGTGTGTGACTGGAGCTACCATGACGCCACTATATCCTTTTAGCTGTTGCTCGGTGGATACAGTATCTTGGGTTAATGATGTCTGTACATTCGGCTGGGATTACGTCTCTGTGATTCAATTCGGTGTCTGTGTTACCATCAAGCCTACTCTCTAGGGAGACTGAAGGAGAGGATGAAAAGCCTTTCTGGCATCCACGGCACCCAGGAGACCACATAGGACCTCATCATAGCAAGAGTGCTCATCCTGGGAAGGGGGGGGGGGGGTTCAGATGGTGAAGTGACTGATTGCTGTGTGTCTGTCTGGTCCGACTGCTAATGATGCAGGGTCGGGATAATCAACTAACCACAGGCAGCGTGGCTGGTAGTTACTCCAAAATAAATGAAACAGATTGGATCCAAAGCTGCATTTCCCACTTGGAAATCCAACCATCCATCAATTAGCTAGAAAGCAAACACCCACAGGCAGCAGAGGATAGTTTGTTACAGGTTTAGGGATGCTGAGTCCGTCTTGCACATCACACCAGATAATGTGATCTTGAATCGTGGGGTTATATCATTATTGGCAAAATTAAACAGAAAAAAGGGAATTACAGACATCGTCTGTGACAAGTAAATATTCTTGCAATCCTAACCCACCCATCCAGCAAGTACTGCAAATCCATTTGTCAGCACCGGCCATTTTGTGCAAATATTCAGTGTAAATTCTACCGTACAAGGCAATGTTTTTGATGCATGCAAGCTACTTCAAAATACTGTATTCTTGGTCTGAGCACACACAAGTCCAGGGATCTACTGGTCAGAATCAAGAAATATTTTGACGCAAAACATAAACTGAGGAATTTCTGTTTTTTAACAGGTAAAAGTGGCAATAGAAAACATTTTAGCTTTGAATTACCACACTGAAGTAAATAAGGATTGCACAGTGTAACGACTGTAGAAAAATGACAGCATCTGCATAGATTGGCTCGCTATAGGACTCGCTGTCATTATGCTATTCGGTCTGCCACTGAGCTGGTTTCTTCCTGGTTAAACTGGTTAAGGTCAAATTGGGAAAGTTGTCTATGTCTGCTTCAAGCTCACCAGATGGTTAATGTAAATGTGTGATTTTTAGTAGGCTAGCTACTTACCCATTTCCAGATGAGGTGCTAAGCTAAGCTAACCAGCTGCTGGCTGTAGCTTCACACCGAACGCACATGAAGGTGACATCAAGCTTCCCATGTAACTATACCAGCGAACTATTCTTTAAAATGTCCATGTTTGCAGCCTAAACCAAATAACCATACAAGCAGCAGAGCTGGACTGTCATTATATCAACAACAACTGTAGAGGAAACAATAGTGAGGGATCTCATGCCCTTAAGTGTTAACTAGACATTTTAAACATTTGATGTAATTATAGACTGATTTATCTCCTCGATGTGGCAGTTTATTGCTTTCATTGCCTTTTTTTGTCTTACATAATGACATTTGTTAAACCAAAGCTAAAGGATTTATTAGACAGCAATTTCCCTGCTATAAAATTTGACTTATGACTTTTCATCCCAAGCTAAATGATGAAGTGGCGTGATTGCATGAATGAAAGAACCTTTCCGTGGCATTTGACCAGAGACCAAGGTGAGGGCAATGTGATGTCCTTGGCTTGATTATGTGTATGTTGCAATCCTAGCACTGCATATATTAGACGGGACTGCTAACCTTTAAATGAATTATGTCCCTGTTTATTTACAGCGTGGGAGCTGATGTGGAGGACGTCCGAAGGAAAAGCCTGGTTTGGCCTCGGGCTAACAAGACCCCTAGCAAACAGAAGTAGGCTACCGGGGTGAAAATTTACATCATGATGTTTTGGTCTCCTGAATCGTTAAGTCAATTGATTTTGCAAAGCAGACAGCCGGCAAGAGTTGCAAAAAAACGGCTAGCTCAAAACTGCTCTGCTCTCCTGTAGAGAGCAATTTGACCAGTCCCAAAAGTATGTCGTGTCAGGTCAGACTACATCTAATCACTGCGGCTGTTGGCCTGGAGAGCACTACAGAGAGGTTACTGACTGGTCCACAGGTAGAGGTAAATTGGATGTGTCACAGCTCGCAGGATTCCAGATGGTATGTTGCTCCCTTTGAGACCCTCTCCTTCTCGAGGTCTCGACTGTGATCAGAATCACTGGCGGAAAATGTTATCTGCCACATACAGCTTCTCAGCACAGCCACCATATGTCCCCACCTTTT
Source organism: Sparus aurata (assembly GCF_900880675.1). Classification (NCBI taxonomy): domain Eukaryota; kingdom Metazoa; phylum Chordata; class Actinopteri; order Spariformes; family Sparidae; genus Sparus; species Sparus aurata. The sequence goes on along the minus strand of NC_044190.1, from coordinate 33,890,923 downwards.
CTCATTGTATGATAGCCCTCCCTATTCTCCACACCCGCTCATACTCACAGGACAACACGGGCAGACGGTTGGACAGGTGGAAGACAAACTTTTCTAGATTGTCTTGCTCCTCAGTCACGATCCTCCTGTGAGAGAAAGTGACAGGATCAAGCTGCCCGTCTCATGAAGCAGAAGTTGTTCGGTAAGTAAGTTAACTTTAGCTCAGTCAGCGTCACGAAGCCGACCAATTATAGCGAGGGTAGGGAATCAAACTTGGTACTTTGAAAGGTACAATCCAATTTACAAACAGGCTGTTTAATAAAACAGTATGTGAGATTTTGTGCTACACTGTGCTAATCTTTTATCAGTATCCACATTTTAGTTGAGTTATCCAGGTCAAGTAAAGTGCACAGAGCAAAACCAGTCCAGGTCGTTAGACAGCTTCCTCCTGAAGATGCGCTGATGTTTGACCTGATTCGGCATCTTATATTCTACAAACTGATATTAAATGTTTGAAGGGGATGAAGTTCTGGATATAGGTACTTTCGGGTACCGGTGCCGAAAGCGGGGGACCAATATCAGTAATTGCGATTCAAATTTACTGTAAAGGTTTCTTTGAGTTTTTTTTTTTTTTTTTTAAGAATCAAAGCAGTAACAATGATTCTTCTGGGAGAACTAACCACCCCCTTAAAACATACATGACATTAGTGACATCCTATTTCCAGTAGTGAACAATACAGTAAAGAGTGAAGCACATTCGGTAAGGAGGAGATTTGGGGGTGGTATTTTCACACACATTTGCAAATGGTATTGCCACAATGTCATCTCCATACCCAAAGTGAGAAGTTTGAGTCTCAGCTCATCAAGATGCACATAAAGGCCTAGTGAGTGTTATAAACTGTCTAGGAAAGAAGTCCTGGTGCTGGACTTGGTGGTACAAAAGAAAAGAGAAATAGTTACAGCAATACGATGCTTTGGAAAGTCACAAAAAATGTCATATTTCTGCTGTGAGAAAACACACTTTGAAGCAAATCAAAGTCTTCAACGTCATCCAGATGTAAATCTGTCTTAGTGTCACGGTGTCAGAGGGTTTAATGGACGCACTGTACACTCACTCTAATGCAGCAGAAATGACCAGTGTCTTGATTAATGAGCCAAATGATTTATTCAAAGTGCGATCTCCAGTCTGACTTTTGGTGCCTGCTCGGTCCCGAGCCAGTCGAAACAGTAAGCGTATGCTTTACTGTCAGCACCTCAATCATAACTGTGGCCGTGACTGAGCCCAAGTGCTTCTCTATGCCTGCATGTGCCCTCCATTTCAGGCCGGTTGCCCAGGGCCAGGCAGCGTATGATTTAGATGATATTTGTCCTCTTAGCTAATTGATTTAAGCCAGGCCTCCTTTCCCCATTGTCAGCCTGTCAGGGTCTCTCACTGGCCCTGTAAACTGTATTAGCATTAGGACGGATAGATTGGCAACGGTGCACCGATTTACGAGACCCCCTCCACCAGCCCATTTTGCCTCTTGCCAGAGCAGCAGTGCCCCAGAAAGTAAATAGACTTTGGCTTGAATGTGATTAGGCTGCAGTTTACTTGGTTAGGCCACATGAGGAACAACAGATCCCGCTGCACAGTGATGCCCCACAGATAACCTTTATCCAATTAGATCGGCACAACACAGTCCATTTATCCATTACACTGTGAAACTTATGAAATATACACGACTTTAGAAAATATTACGACCGCCATCAAACACTATTTCTTTGTGTCCTTTCATGCTTTGACATTGCTGTGTCACAATAAAGTTCTTCTATAACCTGCATGTGTATAATGGCTCTAATCTGGAATCATGCTTTTCTTTTAGAAATAGCTCCACACACTCCTGGTCTCTGGTAACAGCTGTACGCTTCTCCTTTAAACTTCATCTTAAGCTTTAACATTTTTTTTTTTACTTCGAGGACTGCTGAGACACTTCTGGTGAAACCAGTGCAGTTCAAGGTGACATTTGCTCTTTATTCAGTACTATTTTAGTGTAATGGCCCTCTGTGGGCTCATTGGAGAAACACTTAAGCCGACTAAGACCCATGGAAATGACAAGTGCCTTTTTAATGTAATTATGTTTTGGAAGACACTGGTGTAGAAAGGGTATGGAACCGATCTGTATACCTTAACTGCAGGATAGCTAATGTTTTAATGTAACTTCGTCAGCCTGAACAGGGTTTTTAGAAGTAGATTTTCATGGATCTGTGGCCTGAAATGGTTTCTATTGTTGAGCATTATTCCACACTGCTCATCATATCAGTGTTTCAGTTCACTTTCCTCACCAGCGTTCTGGATGCATTGGTCTTGCAGGGTCTTGACATAACCTCAGTGAAGCACTATCACGGTCCTCTGGGGGACTATTTCCCAAGATGCTTGTCAGTATCTGGAGAATGCCTCCCATTAGATACTGGAAATAAGGTCCGAGCGCAGGTGCAACTCGCTGGTCTAATCACTCCTTAAGAACGGAGTGTTAGAAGACTGCAGCTGATGCTGCTGGCCTTTACTCTATATTATAGGTGTAAGTTCATGGCAAGACCATATTTTATATATTGATCAATTGGTGGTGCAATGTTGTGTTATGTTTCTGCTTTACTGCCACCCAAACATGCTCAGCTGTCCTGATATACTGTAAATATTTTGATATTAACAGATAGATGTCATCACTTTCAGCAGACTTTAAAGGAGACACATTTTTGGGGTTACTACCAGAATAGGTGTACATGCTTTAATGCCCCAAAAACTCATTTGTTTAGCTCCTCCTCCTGAATACCTAGTCTGCTCTGATTGGTCAACAAACACATGCCTGAGCCAGCACTGATCATGGTGCATCAGTGGTTGGCTCTGTCTTACTAGTTTCACTTCTACAATGAATATAGGCATAATTTATGCAAATGTGTGACATGGTGACGTAGTGTGATGTCAAGAAGACGCGGAATTAAAGCCGGACTACTGACGAGGCATTTTAGAAGTAGCGTTTTCTGTGGGAGAGAGCGGCTCCCGTTGGCACGGACTATGGGCTTTTCTACTTTTAAGACCTTTTTTATACAGGAAACTACATACCAAAAGGAAAGGGAACAATGAAAAAAGCATAAGAATCCTTAAGCAAAACAAAGTGGAACAAACATAGCAACATTGGCCAATACCTTGTTTGAGAATACCTGTTTGAGAGATTTTAAAGAACATAGCAAGGTGCCATCTCTCCGAAATATGGCTCTTCTCACAGTTTCCTGCTTGCTTCCTTCACAGTATAAGTGGAATCCAACCATTAACATTTACAGACCGTGCACAGTGAAGTACAGCTGTGAGGAGGTCCAGTGTCGCTCTCTTAATCTCTTGGTCCCAAGGACAGCTCTCACACTATCGAATTTATGTACGTCATCATCACTCCTCGCCGCATGAGCACTGAAAAACCAACAGAAAAGATCATTTTGAGAGAGGATTTACTGACTGAATGAAGCCTTCTGTGGCTGCTGTCCAACACTGTGAGAGATACAGATTCTCTGGAAATGAGCTTCAGTTGTGTGGACGGTGCAGCGACACATGCTGCGCTCACTGTTACGGCTCTGTTGTCCTGGATTTTGGAGCCGTCCTCTCTGTGTCTGCTCATATACTCACTGTTGCCCTGAAGAAAATTGAACACCGCTGCTCCTCGTTGGGAATGGCGCAGTCAGTTCTGATAAACAGCCCTGCTGTATGTGGTGAATCAGCACTAGGGGCGGTTGAGGAATGGCCTCAGATATCCAAAGCTAAACATCTAAACACCTCCGAAATCCCTGCAAAGCATCGGTTTAACACCGCAGCGTCTCTGTTGGGCACAAAGGGGCACTGGGAATTGGTCGAGTCCAGTTTCACCTCTGCTGTGCTTTTAATTCTACGTACATAAACAAGTCCGGCATTTCAACGTTTAATTAGGACAGTGCTATCTTTTTTTTTCACCCGCAACAATTTGTAAGAGAGTTTCTTAATTGGATGGTGAAAATAAAACATGCGAGCAGCGAGTTGTGCGTTTACATCTCATAACAAGGTCCACGCTGAGAGGAGGAAGGCATGGAGAGCCTTCACGCTGCCCATCTCGACTTCAGCGCTTGTTCATAAAGAAATAATAAAAGGTTGTAAATGGCGAGAGATGATTTGCTCTCGCTGTCTGGGATGGAATGAGGAGACTTTAATTAACTTTTTCGTCTAGTGCAGATGGAGGGCAGAGGAGCGGGATAAATCACCGAGGACAACAGCAATCTGCCTCTTTATTAGTGCGTACACAGGCTTGCTGTGACAAACTGCCCGTCAGCCGCTCAATCATAAAACAAGGCTCGGGAAGACGATCAGGATTCAGGCAAAGACATTGGTTTGAGTTTGTTCTGACCCTTTAGCACTTGCCTTTGAGACATCCCTGAAGATTTGCTCCGCCGGGAATGTTTTATGTACAACTCGGCCTAAAATATACGAAGCATAATTCCAGCATCGAGGTGTACGATCCATTTCTCGGCGGTGCACCTCGTCCCCTCCATTTGCATGTCCTCCTCATGAGTGAAATGGATGTCATACTGTAAGTGCAATCAATAACAAAGCATATACAATATCTTTGCACGATAGATAAGAAAAACAACAATGAAATATGGTCATGTTTATATCAAGCAAATATATATATGTGTGTATGTGAGTAAGATTCAAGGGGACATATTCTGGTATAATTAATGTCTTAAAGTACGAGGTCAATCTCAGTGGCTGTTTTTTGCTGGAGGATGCAAACGTTCAGTGTGCAGGGTTAATTGCTTCTGGTGGGATGTTATACAACTGCTGTCTACACCCTGACAGCAGACACATGTAGAGGACAACCCCCTCAGCACGGCCTCCTCAATAAGCAATCAATGCAGAGTAATGATACGCCACACAAGAACGCATGCTAACTGATTTAACCTGCTCGTGAAAAGGCAGCCTGGGTAACGCAGGTTGGTCTCAGTGACATGAAAGCGAGGTGGCCAGGTGGAAGGGCTGAGGGTACATTTGTGAAAGCGAACCTTAAAACACAACACCTGCACCTGTGTCTCTTTATTTGATTTCTCTTCATGCTTAATGATCACTTCCATCTGTATTTTACAAAACATATGATTATTTTCAGATCCAGTGGCGTCTTTTGTTGAAAAGTGTTCTTTTTTGCAGCTCATTCAACCAGCCTGTCTTCATATCTGGAAGTAGACTGTGCCATTATCATTTGAACACCAAACTAAATGATATCCCTCCGTTATTCCTCAAACCGTTGTGAGCTACCCGGAATAAATTACTATTATCATAAATTACTATTGTTATCATAGTCTGGCATTGAATTTCTGAATGACAATAATTCATTGCACAAATGAACACACATGCAGCTGCTAGCTCTCACTCATTGATACAGAGGCACACATAACCGAACAAAAACACAACGAGTGGGGTCAGAGAGAGAAAGGGTTTGCCACAGTTTGCGTTCTGCACATTTACCCTTGTTGATTTTGCACCACCACCTCCACTCTCGCCACCCAACAACTCCCCCCCCCAAAAAAAATGAATTACAGTGTTTGGCAGACTGGAACCTTGACCTTTCCTGAGGAGCCGTTACATTAACAAATCCCCTGACCTCGCTGCACATTCAGTGAGTCCAGGTATATTGTGAGAGTTCATTGCACACAGTTGCAATATTGTATGCAGTGAACTAAAGGAGTTTTTCAACTCATATCATGCAGATGTTAAAGTGAAACTCTCGCCATAATGCAACCTAGTGTCTTTTTGTGAATGTACCCGAGTCAAATGTTCGTTTAAAAGAATAATTACGACGAAAGCACAACTTTTAAGGTGGACCGTATTTTCATTTTTGGGTAAAAATCATTTTCAATGGAGTGCTAGAGGCAAATACTATGTTTCCGAAAACGAAAATACAGTCAATCTTAAAAGTGGCTCTTTCGTCGTAATTATGCTTTTAAACGAACATTTGATTTGGGTACATTCACAAAAAAGACCATAGGTTGCATTTTGGCGAGAGTTTCACTTTAACAAATCTGGGCAGCCGAATGGTTTAGAGAGTAAAGGGGACAGAGGTGCATTTGATACAAAAAACTGTTGGGTATAGCTTAGCTGATGGAGCGACGGAGCAGGTATCCCCTTCTACATATATACTATCAAATTCTGTTGCATATTAAATTTGGCCTACAGTAATCTTTTGTGCCATATATAAACAAGTCAGCAGCAGTTGTAGATGTTAGGCATGTTAGCCCTAATCTGCTATTTCTTGTGTACTTTCTGACGTGGAAGGTGTGTCAGACTGTCTTGCAGTACAAAACACTCCGTTGTGGCTATCAACAACAATGGCAGCACACTGTCAGGATAATGGTAGCCTACAGTTGACTATATATGTTTTAATAATGCGTACTTAGCTGACTGGTCTGGCGTTATCGATAGGTGCCGCACAGTGATTTAGCTGAGGGCTAAGTTTGCCTGCTCACATGATTGCACGGGGAATCATGGGTCATTCTGTCCTTCAATTAAATTTGTATTCTTTAATTTTTTTTAACCAATTCGATCTTGATAATAATATGTTGGTTACACGTGTTTAAAGCTGCAGTTAGCAATCCCCTCCATCCTTTCTTCATCACCAGATGAAAGCGGACTGGTAATCACCAGCTCACAACACATTAACAAGCAGACAGGACCGCCTCTTTATGTAGTTCTCTGTCCTGATTGGATAAAGTGGGCAGGGATAGCAGATCATTTGTTTTCTCTTTTACTGCATGAGTAGAGGGAGGAGAGACACAGGTTACTGACCAAACACTCTATAACAGTGAATACTTTCGTAATACAGAGATATTTAACCATTATTTAATACAATTTACAGCAGCTTTAATGTGTTGAATCTTCAGAGACCCGGGCCCGGTGCTCTGCGGTCATCTCTGCTCACACTAGGCTCAGATATGCAGCTGCAGCTGGTCCAAACGCTTCAACAGTGGCGAGCACAGCTTCGGACAACCTTGTCAACCACTTCCGCCCTTTCAGTTTATGGGCCTTTAAAATGTCAAATCGATATCTTGTTCCTCAACACTGAAACCTCAAACTGCAACATAGCTCAAAAACGGCAGCGCACTTAAATGTGTTACTCGGCTACATTTTCTCCGTCCACAGTCGGAGGTCTGAGGTCTCCTAACATATGACTGGATTAGACACAAAGCACTGAATTTCTGCCAGTGATGTACGATTGAGTTGCGTCTGTCCTTCACCGTCTGTCACGATGGAATACTAATTTGGAGGGGGCAAAAATAAAAGAAAGGTTATACCCGATGAAAGGGAGGCCGCATGATAGCATAATTAAAGGCGACAGCAGAACACAGTTCAGGGCCAGTCAGCTGCTCCAAAAATCTCTCCCTGATAACAGACTCGCTCACAAAGGGAATGGCTTTTAAAGTTTGCTTTTAAGGTTTCCCTCCCCCTCTGAAATCAACCTCTGTCAGGCTAATTGAATTCAAAGACTAAAAAGGACTGCTTCCTGAAGGTTCCCTGACATCGTGCTAGTATTCAGCCTGTCTGGCTTATTGACCCAAAAGTCAAATATTATCCATATTTAAATTTTGATAGAGACAGCGAGCACAGAGATGTTTCCTGACGTAGAGGGAAGTAATCCGGACATGTTTGGCTTTTGTTCAACCTTTGAAATAATGGGAACTTTTTTGCAACACACACACATGAACAGATTAGATTTGTGTTGGCAGTAACCACAACTGAGTAGAGTGCAGGACTAACAACAGCTTACCCTACTTTAACCCAAAACCCATCAAACTTTGAGCCAACACCGCCCCCTAGTGGGCAACAGGCACTACTACAGACATCATTTTGATATACGAGTCCAATGTTGATGATTTTCTAACAGGGAAAAATTCAGAGAGCATGTGAAGAGGATAATATATGAGCAGAGGAGATGTCCCTTTAGGGCCTCGGTACTGAGCAGCAATCAAAACACATAGCTCGATATTTTATTGTTTGATATAATCACAATCCCTGCTCATGAAGGTAATTAATTATACCCTCACCTTGGTAGTGTCGACTTTGATTGGTAATTGAATTGTATTAATAAACAAAGAGACATTGCTTGTTATACTCTCATAAATCAGATGGCGGGGCTCACACAAGTAGAGATGAATTAAACTGCATATTCACATCTGCAAATCATTCAGAGCAATACTTGTGTGCAATACTGCACATATCCTTGGACATTATCCTGATTGTCCATATTTGTTCATATAACGACATTTGACCTCCTCACATACTTTCACACTTTTTTCTTTTAAATCACCTTTTTTGTTGTCGTCACTTACTAAAAACTTGACACAGACACATTTCTTGTAACCAGTTTGTTAAGACTCTCAGGTAAATACACACCAATTACAATTCATAAGCTGATTAAAATCAATATGAATTGTGTAGTTTCAATAATGTCGAAGCGGACGAACGAGCCCAGCTGAAAATAACACAGCAAGCTGATAAGAATGGTGTGTATTGATGCACACGTATGTCCATGAACACCACGGCATGATAATGTACATATTGCTGAACACTAATGCTGAGTCATGAAACCAATTTTTGAGTGACACTGCATCCAAAAAAATCATATAAATAAAAAATAATTTTCAGCCATCTTTGTGGCACCATTGCAGCATGTTTCAGTGGAAAAAGGGACAATCCATACACAAGTTTTGTGCACCAGTTTAACTCTGTGGTGGCCTCTGTGTTGTGTGAAGCAGAAAATTAATTCTCTTATCATTTTTTTTTTTTTTTTTAAGAAAATGAAATAAATTATTTGCCCCACATATTCTTTATTTTTTTTGGGACTGAATAATAATAATAATAAAAAAAAATTAAAAAAAATACTGCTGTAAACTTGCTTTATTTTCTCGCCTGAAATAAATTGAGTACGCGCTGAATGCTGGGATTCTGCGGGAACGGAGAGATTGCAGTACGCCATCTTTAAACCCCACAAGAGGCCAGCTACAGTTGTACACCGGGATGAAAAACACTGCTCCTTCCGCGGGATTTAAGTTCAGATCGCGGGGCTGGCATGATTGTTCTCCGGTGAAATAACCTCTGAGGACCTGTCCGATGGGACTGTGAGGAGACGGTAACGGGACACCGCGCAGAGCCTTAAACTGTCGTAATCGTAGGCAGACAACAACAATAGACGGAAAGACAACAACAACGGACTAGCTCGCTAACTCGCTAGCTAGCATCTTTGCCAAAGCGCTGCGCTGTTTTCAAATGCTAACCGAAGCTAGCTAACGTTAGCTACTAACTACATCAGCAAATCTGTCCGGTTGCGCTGGAATTTGACCGGACGCTGTTTATAGCTGGTACTCGGTGCCCAGCTACATCTGCCGGGGCAGTCCGTCACATCTCTGCTGCTCTTTCATCCATTTTGAACTGAATTCGTGTTGTGGCTTTAGCTAGCTAAAGGCTAAGTCCCGACTTCTCCCCCTCCCCAGCGGCCCAGCCGGAGATGCGTGGAAGATGTCGGTGTCGGGGCTGAAGGCCGAACTGAAGTTTTTGGAGTCCATTTTTGATCCAAACCACGAACGCTTCAGGATCATTGACTGGAAGCCTGACGAGCTGAGCTGCCAGTTTAATGTGACTGGAGAAAAGCTGTTAATAATCCACTGTAACATAACGGTAAGGGGACAGAAACACAAGTGCCGGGATTTATACACTTCCCTTGTTGGTAGGTTAGCGAGCTAAAGTTAGCTGGGTAACCTGCTAGCCAGGTAGCAGGCTACCTCCACAACTGTCCAATCTGACGCTATGCGGGACAGGTTTTTTGCGTAGTTTCATAAGCCAGTGTCAGTGGGAGCTTAACAGGCTCGGTGGGGGTTTGTTGTTCTGGCGATCCAACATTAAAACTGCGCTGATATGCTACCCTAGCTGTGGGCTAACGCTGCACTGTGAATGCTAATGTTGTCAAACCCAGATTTAACGTTATTCGCTTACTCTGTTTAACGCTGCCACACGCATGTAAATAGGTCAGATGTGTTGATGTAACTGTCTCGTTTTTTTGTCACCTTCAGGAATCTTATCCATCTACGCCGCCGATATGGTTTGTGGACTCTGACGACCCGAGCTTGGCGCAAGTTTTGGAGAGGTTGGAAGATGTGAGAAAAGGCAGCACCCTGGTGGGTATCATTAACTGTGTTGTTTCACTGTGTCACCGAGGAGATCGTGTCGATTTGGACGTACTTTGTGATAATCTGCTCTCGATTAATTATTCACTGCGATGGTGAGCCTTTAAAAAACCTCTTGTCATCGGAGGTACTGCCCTCGACGTTCACACCAGGGTTTTGTGGTGGTGTGAATGATCACGACAAGACAGAGATTATCTTGTGATGCAGCAATCAAGTCAGCAAAAAAAAATGACTGAGGAGATCATTTTACTGCCCGGCTGTGTTGGAACAGAGCTGGGCTGCAGCAGCTAGGCTTTCACAATGTGTTTTTAGAACTATGACTGATTGATAAGACTTCACTTTATTTGACTTGAGTAACATTCTTGGGGTATTGACCAGGGCGCCTCTCAGCAGGAGAGCTTTCTTTGCATCATTGTGAGGCCTGCTGTGTTGAGCCTCATCAGCTGGATGCAGATAATGTCCCTTCATTTTGGACTTTGATATATTTTGCCAGCTGCTATTTAGGTGTGTTAGGCACTATGTTCAGTCAGGAATTGATTTTATAATGATATTATAGATAATATTTGACTAAATGTTTTTTTTTTTTCATCATTCTGGTAGGATTTGCTCTATGTTGAAGTAGTTCAGCAGAGTGTTTTGCCATTTTAGTGTTAAATGAGCTTTTAAGTGTCTTATCAGCCTTTAAGCGTAAACAAGCAGCTTGCATGTGCTGCCTGAGAGAGTGTGACTTTGCATGCTGGGAGTCGGATGAATGTTTGTAACTGGCACGTACAGACACGCAGGTTTTCAGAAGACCAAATGGTCATGTCACTAGCTTATTGGGATGACCTTTGGGGGCCAAACGTCCGTGACTGGCAGATTCTTATGTAAAACTACGTGCGGTGTGACACCCTGGGCTTAGTTAGCCTACTTATTCATGCAGCTCTGTTTGTAGGACACTCAAAAAAAATGCTTTTTATAGAGGTGCTGTCAGCTTTTTTGGACAGAAGACTTTTTCTTGTGTGCACCATGACTTTGGCTACACTCAGTTAGAGAATACAACGTTGTCGTTGTGAGTTGTTCAGGGGCAAACCATGAGCTTCTGTGGATAGATAAGATCTCTGTCTTTTCTTGCTGTTACGCAGATGTTTATGCAGTACCCTATATCAGAATTGCACCAAATTTGAGAATGCATAACACACTAGCTGATAGCATCTTAATGACTGTCGCCCAACTGCTCTTGTGTGAGTGCACGCAATGTCAGTGCTTCTGCCTTTCATTTGCAGTGCTTCTTCAATATGTGTTTTATGTTTAAATCTGCACTTTGTAGTCGTATGTGAGTAACTGGCCTTGATATTGTTGCTAGGTACACTAATATTTTACATTATTCCACAGTTGGTTTGAATGCACTGCAACACAGTGTAATGCAATCATTCCTTATCTTTTGTCATATACACTCATGAATTGCTACTTATGCATTCAGATATGTGTATTAAATCACATTTAAACCGACTCGCATTTTATTCACACTATAATCTGTGATTGTTGATGCTTGTGATGGCGTTTCTGCGAAGTCGCATCGGCCGTGTAGCTGCACTTGCAGTAATAAATGGTTGATCTAACTCTGTATCCTCTTTTTTTATTTGTGGTTTGTTTTTCCCTAGCTTTTGCAGCAGTTGAAGAAACTCATTTGTGATCTTTGTCGGCTGTATAACCTTCCCCAACATCCAGATGTGGAGATGCTGGACCAGCCCCTCCCTGCAGGTCCTGTGGGACAAGACCGAAAGGCAAGGCTGTCTACTTAGCTCCTGTCAAACACCTCCCCAGGGCATGGAATAGTGCCGCCTGCTCATAACCTGTATTTGATTACTTTAAGGAATCCTATTTAAATTTGTATATCTAATAGCCACTTAAAAACTACTTATTCTCAATAATGAAATAGCAGCTTACATAACAGAGGGCCTTGGTGATTTGTTTGAACTTGTTCTCTAAGCTGATCAATAGGCTCCCTCTGTGGTCAGGATCAGTAAAAGGTGTTAGAATTTTATGTAAAATAAAAAGAGCTTAGTGAGTCTCTTTCGAACCACTTTATGCATCTTGACTTAATGCCTTGTTTGTGGTGTGTGTGTGTGTGTGTGTAGCATGGGACGGAGGAGGTCACATCCGAAGAAGAGGAGGAGGAGGAGATGGGAGAGGTAAGTTATCATCTTTTGGTCTAAACAGCTCATGTGTAGCTCTGTGGAGGTTGTGCTAGATGTTCTGTAATAAAACCCTTGTGTTTTTTTTCTTCCCATCTGGCACCATCTTAGTCACACGTCAGGAATGTTTAGGCTGTTTTTGCATTCTTGTATGACGTAGAAGGTGAAGTGGGAAAGCATAGACATTTAATTAAGATGCCAATAACTCACACGATTATTGTCTTTAGAATATGAGTTGATTTAAGATCACCTACACCCCGGATCATGACTGTGTTAATGTTTTCTTTGTCACACCGTTATTGTCCTTAACAAGGACGCGTCATCACGTCTTTTGACCCCACACTGGCTTTTGTTCTTGAACTGTTTTTTTATGTTGCATGTACTGCTGGACAATCTGAAGAAAATATTTTTAAACTCTCAAATCTGAACCAACAGGACATAGAGGATCTGGACCACTATGAGATGAAAGAGGAGGAGCCTGTGGATGGGAAGAAATCCGAGGATGACGGTATTGAGAAGGAAAATCTGGCCATCCTAGAGAAGATCCGAAAGAACCAGAGGCAGGACCACTTAAATGTAAGTCAGATTCAGATACAGGTCTTTTTTGAAGAGGTGATGGGCGATAACATATTTTATCTGGGACCTAACTCAACACCTTTTTGTATTTGATGTTAAAGCCTAAATATTAATGGACATATTATTTTTGTTTACCCATGATAATATGAAAGTCAAAGAAGGCAGTGATGGGACATTTAATACATACAATATGTCTGACAGCGTGGACTATGACCCTTTTTGTCAGCGAGCCCCTGATGTATGAAGATGTAAAAGATAAGTTTAGAAAATACATTTTCAGGTTTCTCTTGGCGTCTGTCGCTCCTGGCAGCATAATTTATCCAAAGATGTGTTTTTCCTCTGTGAAGGGCTCTCAGCCTGCTCATCATCCTGCTCAGTGGCTCAGCTCTGAGGCTGTCTCTGTATCTAAAATGTGTCAAAAATATAATTACTTCCTAACTATGGAATCAGTTTTGTATTTTTTCATACATTTCTTTTTTTGTGTAGTAGAATAAAGCTCTCTCTTTGATGTCGGCCCACCTTAAGCAGAGATGACAGGTTTACCTTCACAGTGAATTGCAAAGCACTGTGTTTGTGGTCTTCATTGTTACAGTTGTTTTGTGTCTTGCAGGGAGCTGTGTCTGGTTCAGTGCAAGCCTCCGACCGTCTGATGAAGGAGCTTAGAGAGATCTATAGGTCTCAGAGTTACAAGACAGGTATGCACAGTGCTCAAAAGGTCGTCTCTGATGCAGAGTGGAGCAAACACTTGCAAATAACTCTTTTGTGAAACTAGGACACAAACTCCCACACACCGTAATCATCAATTGTATCTTCTTGACGTGATGACAGTTGATGAACATCAATCCATACAGTTAACATGACCAGAGATAAATATTTAAGAGGAAGTTACGTTATGCAAAATTCAAAAGGTACATGGTTCTTTGTGACTTTTCCTTATGAGGTCAGCTCCTCCCTCAACTGGGTGTGGTGGCAGAACTGTAGGTTACTACACTCTTTGCTGTTATTTGCACATGTGCATTGCATGCTGTAGTAATGGCTGTAGGCACACTGACATACTTTCCACAGCCACTTAACAAAGAAAAATGATACTCCTGGAAAGTGGCACACAAGACATATCTTTTAAGACATAGACAGGGAAATGGATGTACAAATCCCTCAGTTTTTGAGCAAGGCTTCAAATAATTGCTACTCAATTATCTTGCACTATGAGAGCGGAGGAACCAGTAAAAATACATTTGATGTTTTTCTTTACTGCATCCACCAAGCCTCTGATACTTGCATTGTGAGACACATGAGGACAAACATTTAATCTTTCTCTCCTTTTTTATCTTCTGGCAGGCATCTACTCAGTCGAGCTTGTCAACGACAGCCTGTATGAATGGCACGTCAAACTAAGGACGTAAGTTACTTGGGGGATCTTATGTCTACTTTCTTTATCTCTGAGTTCGCATAAACACAGACTGATTGCATCCTTTAATGACCCACAGGGTGGATCCAGATAGCCCCTTGCACAGTGATTTACAAGTCCTAAAGGAAAAGGAAGGAATGGATTACATTTTACTAAACTTCTCATATAAAGTGAGTAAAATTGACTCTGCATTGATGAAAATGAGACACCAGTTGGGAGTCTTTTGAAGTCGGTCAATTAACCTTTTTTGCTGGTCATCTCTGCAGGATAATTTCCCCTTTGATCCACCGTTTGTTCGGGTGGTTTCGCCTGTGCTTTCTGGAGGGTGAGTTCTTTTAGCTGGCACACTTTATTCCATCCCCATAGAAAATTATCAAGTGTGCTTTTCTTTAGGAGGACAGCTTCTTTGTGTTGTTCTGATACCTGTTTCTCTGACCATTTGTTTTCCCGTCCTTGTGTTCAGTTATGTTCTTGGAGGAGGTGCCCTGTGCATGGAACTTCTCACCAAACAGGTTTGTCAAAGGCATTTAAAAAAAAAAACTTGAATTAAAGCAATACTGTGCTGTATGACTTTGATTTATATTCATATCTGTTTTTAAAAACATACTCCGAGTGACACTGGGTTTCCTGATTGCAGGGCTGGAGCAGTGCCTATTCCATTGAGTCTGTCATCATGCAGATCAATGCCACTTTAGTCAAAGGAAAAGCCAGAGTGCAGTTTGGAGCCAATAAAGTAAGTGAGGAAGCGCTAGATGTTTCATTTCAAGTCAGGAAATGTCCTGTGATAATGCTGAGCTCACTTTTATGAGTCGTGTTGACCACAGTGACACTGCTATGACACAGAGACCTGCTCTTAACGGTGTGTTTGGGGAGAATCTGGCTGTACAGTTAGAGTCGGGTGGGAGGTGCAGTGTGTCATCACTGGGATGGCCACTGTAGAAGCTTTGTCTTTTTGCGCCGCAGTTTGCATTTGGTTTCACTTGTATGCGTTTTTTTTGTTTTTTGTAATGACACCTAATCTGGCCGCAGGCTTTTCTGAGTTTGATATGTGACGCAATGAGGAAACAACATTTATATTTAGTCCCTCTCCGAAGCCTAGTGTCATGGATGCAAATCCCATTTCTCAGTGTTACTAGCTCCGCCCCCCCCCCCCCCCCCCCCCCCCCCCCCGAGCCATTAAATGCTCGGTGAGCATTACATGCAGCCGTTATTAAAATATATTTACATTTTAAATTCTGTATTGTTTCAATGGAAGGGGTATTTTTATCAGCTGACTACAGAGTCCCTCTCACAACCGCTACTAAAATCCTTTATTTTTTGTTATAAATTTGGGAACCTTGGATAAATGGATCATGGCTTGTTCAAGGCAGTTACTGCGTACTGTTATCATTGTAATGAGCATATGAATTTATTTTTATCAAAGGTTGAACCCCTCAGTTTTAATTCAATGCCTAACAACAGAAGTTTGACGTCTGTGCGGTGCTGGAGGGGAAAATATGTGTTTAGGGAGTTTTCAAATTCAGGGAGTTTTTCTAAATTGTACCCATATCATGTAAAGATCAACCCAGTTACCTGGGATAAACCTGCTTGTTTGGTGTCATTTTGAATAAGTCAACACATGTTAGACAACCTGCTGTCACGTAATTAAGAAGCCACTTAAGTACGAAAAGGTGGATATGTAGCTTACTTAAAAAACTTTCATAGAAATGGATTTATACCATGTTTACCCAAGTTGGTGTGTATAGACTGTTTCTTTTTAAACATTAGTAAACCCACTTATAATCTGCATATAATCCCCCTTGTGTATCCTGTTTTGTCATCACAAACATGCCAGAAAAATAATGAACAGTAAGTCTTTAGTTAGACTCATTGGTTTTTCAGGAGCTGATAACTGAAATCACAGAGACATTATGCTTTTTTCTGATATCGTTGGGAGAGTTGCAGATGTGTAGTTCCAACCAGACAGCTGACGAGGCTCAGACCGCACAGAAGCCACAAACAGCAGTTACTTTTTTATCTTTAACATCTTTCAAACTTGGCGCCATTGATGTGTTCAGGCACTGCTTGACAGAGACAGATGGAAAGATATTAACAAGCCAACGGTTTTTACCTCAACACACTGCATAGCATCGAAAGTATATTGTGTTCACCCATATGATGTGTCCACATCATAGCCGAGCCACGATAAATACACTCAACTACTGCAGGGTGAATGTTAATCCCAATAATTTACATTCACATTGAACAAAAAAAAAACAGATGTTGGCAAGTGTAAGTGGGTTTCTTTGGCCAGTATGATAGTGGTATTACACCTTGTAAATCTAAAGGGTTAACATTTATCTAGGTGCCAGTGTTCCATGGTAACAAGTCATGGCAACTATTGACTAAAAAGAGGAAAATGACTGATAACTTGTAGTTTGCTAACACTTGTGTGGAGTGGCCAGTAAGGTGGGAACGTTTGCAGAAACCATAGTAACATCTTGGTAACATACAGTACATGTTTTAACCATTGAGGGCATGCACGTCATTTTTGTTGCCTAAGGAAACGATCCTTCTCATAGTAACTTGTTCTTGCTACTGTTGAATTTACCCAGATTTTTCTTTTTCTTGCTGGAGTGAAGGTTGCTGAGCTGTTTTAGCGGTCATGCTAATTAGTTTGAAAATGGTCTTTAGTCACAAGTCATGGCAAATGAGTCCGACCTAACCGCTGTGAAATAGACAGCATTATGCAATGGATGAATTTAAATGTCTGTGATCAAATTAATAGCCAATCTTCAGACAAAGTCCATTTTTATAAAACCCACTCCATTTGAAACTCAAAATGCACGTGTATCATATATTTGTACAAACGCTTGGGTAATTTGGTGGTTAAGCAGTCGTGTGGAGAACTAAAGGTCTGCTGTGAATGGTAATGACCAGGTGTGTGTGAAAGCAGTCTGCTACGAATCGTCAAACAAGGGCAGAATGTGTGTTCATTATCGTGCACCACACACTGGCTTCTGTTCTTAAAATAAGAGATGTATAGATGAGCTTTTTTTTTCGGATAGAAAAAGCTGTCATTGCCGTTTCTTGTTCTGTACAGTCATCATAAACGCGCTAAGGTTGACTTCATTTTCATTCTTTTTAATGCAGAACCAGTACAATCTCGCCAGAGCACAGCAGTCCTACAAATCCCTGGTTCAGATCCATGAAAAGAACGGTGAGTGTTTTTTGTCTCCGGTTTCATACGGAGGGCATTACTGACCTTGTTTACTGAAACCAAATCCCTCCCATGCATCAAAGCTGAGCAAAATTAGTGCTTGTGCTCTTGTGTATGGACTCAACATGGACAAGATTCCATTCTTACAGTCCATTTGTGACTGGTATAGTGGTTCTAAGGCTTCATACTATGAGGATATAGGTACACCATACTTGTGATTAAACACCACTAATCACACGTTAAAGTCTGTTACTGACACTATCATATTTCACATTTACCATTCTTTACACTTGGGTCAATAAGAGCTTTTACCTTAACAGGAGCCCACTGTTCGTTTTCGATGTCCTATTTGAGCCTAGTGTTGAGCAAGTGTGTGTTAGAGTATACGAATACAGAGGTGTGAAAATGTCTATTTATTCTCCTTGTTGAGTAATGTTTGTGTACATGACTCCAGATGAACAGATTTGATTAAAAAAAAAAGATAAACAAAAGTAAACAAACTCCACCGTTCAGACCTCTTGACTGAGGCTAAAAACTGCTGTTTTCAGGAGATAGTAACATGAAGAAAGCAGTTTTGAAGCAAGACAAATTATCAATCTAAATTAGTCCGTCTGTGTTTTTTAAACTAAACTTTTTTAAAACTAAACAGGAAATATCTTTGTAATCTGAACTAAACTGCATAGCGGGAGAGAAGTTTAACAACTGGTATTATTTATTGCTGGTTTTATTTAAATGCATCATTATAAATTCATAGTAAATTACTTAATAATAGCAAAATCCTTTTAAGTATACCACTCGGCATCTATGTCGGCAACGCCCGGAGGCAGTTATCTCAGGTCTAACAAGACCAGGCCCCTGTCTAAATGAATTGGGAGAGAGCCGGGACATAAAATGTATGGACATGTAAGGAATCGAGAGTTTAATCTGATTAAAACCACTTATGCCTCATATTGTTATGCCAAAACAAACTAAATAAACCAAACTAAATCATGACTGAATTAACAGAATAAACTAACTGACCTTAAGGGACAATACATTTTATGCTATTTATTCTATACAACCAGCATCTCTAGTGTTACAGACTTTTCAAAATTGATAATAGAAACAGAAAGATCAGAGTCAACATTCACATTTGAAAGTTTACTTTATTTGAGCAACAGCACTGGTAAGTCAGCGGCTCAGCGTTGGACATTAATGCAGGTTTTTGTTGTTGTCCTTGACCTCTGTGCAAACACCTCGCTGCATTTTAAAAACCAGAACTGCAGGTAAAAATATGTAAATTACTTTTACTCTGTCAGGCCACATTGAGCTTTATTCCTTTGTAGCAAAATACAGAAGTTGAGAGCCAAAAGCCTGGCTGAAGCTTTTTTTTATATACAATTCTGAATCATATGAGCCCTTGGGTCTTACCACCGAACACTTTACTGGTGCTTTGGCACTAATTAGACCTGTTTCTAAGGTACAAGCCAGTGAGGCAGACAACAGTGCACATGCAAAATCATCTTATGTAATCCTGGTTTTATGGTGACTATTGATTGTTTATGTCCGTCTTTCTAAACGTGTGTTGTTGTTGTTGTTGTTTTTTTTCTTCAGGCTGGTACACACCCCCAAAGGAGGATGGCTAAAACAGACTCCTGCCTTTCCTGCACTGGGACCACATGTCTTCGATTTCTTTTTCTTTCTTTTCATTCCCCTTGCGACCAATATATATATATATTTTTTTTTTTGTCCTGCAAACCATTCTGTTCTCTACATGAGAGTTTGAACTCCAAACCAAATTCCTCATTCAGCGACCACCCCGATACTAGCACACAACACAGACACACACGCCCCTACCTGAAACCTACATCCAAGCTCATGTGCTACTCGCAAGGGTGTCTTCTCCTCAAATATTTATCTCTCTGTACATCTGTTGTCTTTTACAAGCTCATTTTTTTTATTTTTTTTTTTCATCGCGACATTCATCCCGTACTCCAGGAAAACGATGGACTAAATATGGCGTAAAGTCACCCTTTGGTTTCGGCGTTGAGCATGCCAAGGTTACTTGCTGGCTGTAAGTTGAAAGGTGTGGCATGGCTTTTATCCGGCTGTCTGACGCTCCGGGCGCCGGACACTGCCTCTCTGGCCACAGACTGGATCTGAGAATGGCATGCGACATGCCCTGATGTGATGCAGTGGTGGCTGGGAAGGACATTTAAATTGCTGGTGGTGGGAAGACCTGATGCCTCTTCTCTCCATGGACGGCCTCTGTAATATTGTGCTCATGTATTATCTTTGTAATGCCAAGATCCCTCCTCTGGAGTAACATGCTTCTGAGGCTCGCTTGCTTTCAAACCTCTTTATCTTTTAAAGCTTGAAGCCCTGAGGTGGGGGAGGAAGATAAAGAGACTTTTGCAGCCTGGAGTGGGACAGCCCATAATGAAGAGCAGCATCCCGCTGATGCTTCAAAGTTTGGAGACCACTGTCATCATCATCACAACCAGCAACTGGACAACTCCCTGCAGGAGAGGTTTGGTGTGTGGCTAGGCTGGCAACACAAGAAACATGACCAGGCAAAGCAGGGGCGTGTTTGGATTTGATCACACTGTAATGTAGTTGATTTTAACTCCACGTGTAAACATGTAAATTTGTATTTCTGCAAAAGGATTTAATTGTTTATAATGTAACCTTGTCTGGGTCTTCGGCTGGGCAGAGACTGTATTACTATATACCCTTGACTATTAACAGCAGGGGCACTGCAAGACCCATTTAGAATAAGAAAAAGTTGCTTCATGGATACTCTTGCAGAAGGAAACAAAAGTACGCCATGTTCTTATGTAAGCTTAATGACTACTGCGGTTTTGTTGTTTGTTTTTATATTGATTTGTAATCCTCATGTTATTGGCGACATTGTCCGTACCATTCCCCTTTATTTGATGGCACCTCTTAACTTCAATGGCCGTAACAATAATGGCACAGACACAGCTGTTTTCTGGCATTCCAGAGGTTTGGCTTTTCATATCTAATCACTCAAACCGGATGAACCTCAGTAAGGCTATGCAGTGAAGACACAGTCTCGTGGAGTTTTGTTGTACTGAAGAAAAATTAGTCTTAACAGCTTAACCGTGTAGTCACCTGCTTAGTTCTTGTAGCTGGTTCACATCCTGAGCACTTTGCCAATCCTGCAGTCCTAACAGTCTGAGGAAGAAGAGAAAAAAAAAAAGTGACCTTTACCTTCGGACTTTTCCTTGACCTCATGGCTGGGTGTAAAACTGCAGCCAGAGTTTTCAAAATTCACAGCAATAGTCTCGACGATATACCTTCTGGCTTCACACCTGGGAAGATCGACTGGAGTCTGTTCCGTTTCCAGAATCTCTGTGTAGGTTTGATAAATATTTGCTCCCATTTGCCACAAGGAAAGGACCCAGCTCTTCCCATTACCACCTCTCTGGTTACTATTCATAACCACTCTCAGCACTGCTGTACCCCTCAGCGTGCCGGGTCTTTGATGTAATGTGAATAATATGCAGAAAACTGTGTGGAGCATTCCAATTAATGCAGTTACACGTTTGTTGTGGGTGTTCTATTGTGTGGTTACTTGCATTGTTTTAAGTATATTGTCCTGAAAAACCAGCATAGAAAGCTTAGTTATGCTAATTCATACAGTCATTCCTCATGTTTTTTGAGTTTTAAAATTTTTTTCTCAGTGATATTAACCTCAGTCACACCAGTATCTTCAAAAACAGGCAGAGATGGGTATAAAGTTACACTTCTTCACATTCAGCACGCGTCTGGCATTTGTTTAGACTCGCAGGATGTGTACAACAAGTGTCATCCTCCTCTTCTCGTTTCACCACAAGCAAAATCTCATCGTGGCTATGAGTCATCGGCATGGTTGTAAGTTTGTGCCGCCATCGCTAACGTACTAATCACTTCATTCTGGTCACATCGCCCACCCCTGCATTCTCTGGAGAAGCAAACTCAGGAATACATACCACACACTCGAATTTGCAAAGGATTGCTTCAGAATATCGTCACGAAAAACCCAATGTCGAATGTGTCAGTGTAATTTTTTTGGGGGCCATTTAAAGATGTTTTACCAGTTTAGGCATCTCAGCGTGTTTTGCCGTTGCACACACACATAGAATTTCGGAATGCCATTGAGGTTGATTAAATAATTAATAGGCAAGTTTTTTTGGAATGACCGGATCTGTGGGATTCGCTCCCACCCTCACATTATCCTGCGCTTGATGAGGGGTTCAGAAACATGTCAACCCTGTCTCTTTGATATTGCTGTATTTTGCATGTCAATATATCAATGGGTGTTTTTTTTTTCCCCCCCCCAAGCTACTGACGGCAAAGAGTGGTTGGGAATGGTGGTTTAAAAAAAAAGATTAGATGTATCCATTCTTTCATCAATTATTTACTTAACTTCCTACGTCAGTGCACAGGATAATTTCTCCCTGTGTGCTGCTTATCGAACCAGGTCAGGTAATATATGACACACGTGGACTTGCAAGACATCCTACCTGCTTGGATTACCTTTTTAAAGATGCCAGGACTCCCAACAAAAGTAGCAGTTCAGATTGGTGTGCCATCAGAACAATTGTAAGCTCACAACTTGAACCTGACCCTTTGGAGTAATGGTGTACCCAAGTCTGTTGTGCACTGAATAACAGCTTCTCTTACACCAAACTCATCGTCGTCTGACTAACAAAAACAACCTTCTCTGCTTTGGTGAGCGAAATTTTTGGGTCTGAGGTCTGAATTAGCCTGATTCTGGGTTCTTTACCTTGCTTCATTAACTGCAGTGGCCGGGTTATAAAGTTATGCACTGTTAGCATGCTTTGGTTTGGTTTCATTTTTTTCCATTGCAAGGGTGATTTTGACCATGTAAAATAATTTGTAAACTTGCATCAAGTTTATGAATAAAGAATTTTATGAAATATCTCCTCTTTCTGTTCTAGTGCACAATGTTCATCAGTAGCGAATACTAAAATATTACTTTTCCTGAATGAGTAATCTATCCAAATCTCTCTGAAATTTAATTAAAATGTGTCACTCTTAAATATTAACAGTTAAAAGTATTGAATAGCAAGCTGATTTTGGCACCAAAGCTCAAAAGTGGGTCAAAATGTAAATCAAACATACTTAAATTTGACAGAAGCTTTTGTCCGAAGTAACTTTCACTTTTTCCTCCCACATGGAATTAAAATGAGATTCAGTGTCTTTCTCAGGGACGCAATTGCCATGCGGGCAGGAGGTGCCTGGGTTTGAACCATCTACCTGCTATTAATGTAGATATCCTGGCACTGATCATGGCAGGGCTCTCCAGGAAATGTATTTCGTCTGTTTTCCAGTAGATGGTGTTCTCTCCCAGAAGATTGAGTTGTCAGTTTTAATCCAGTGTCGCTGTCAACATCCTGGGGTGCAAATGCCCTCGTTCTATTTGCCCAAGGAACTGCGCTAGTTCACTTGAGGCAGTGTCCCTCTGGTTTGCTTCGTTGATCTGACTTAAAGGATAAAACCTTGTTTCCTTTTTTTTTTCATTTCATTTTTCGCCTGAGCTCACAGTCTGTGAAAAGCGTAACTGTTGACTTGCACTGTTTATATTCAATCCCATGTTGCTCAAATTATGCCAGCTATTGACTTAATCCTTCAAGCCAAAGCATTACAACTCAGACATGATCATTGAAAATGAATTCCCTGATCATGTCGATAAAAGTCAGGTTCAGTTCAGTTGACTCAGAAACAGGTGTATTTTGTTTCAAGTGTGTAGCAACTCAGATCCATGACCACCATCATAAGAGGTATAGACGAGTACAGTTACAGCACAAAAATATTACTCAGTTACAAGTTAACTTTTGGTGTTAAAATAATAACTAAGTATAAAGTATCCTACCCTAACACTACTCAGCGTAATAGTTACTTTTTAACTATTGATGTTTTGTGCATTAATAGAAGGCATTCAAGTTTCTGGTTCATTGGCCCGTTTGTGATCAGATGAACTTGTTGGCTGCAAAAGTGCAGATGACATTTTTAGGTAAAGTTCAAATTGTACTCTGCATTCAGTTATGATTTTAAAAGTAATTAGGAAGTAATAAGATTACATGGTGTAACGCATGCTTAAGTATGAATATAAGTATAGACTCATAGAAGTATAACTACCCAACAAAATCACTTAATTACAGTCATCTGAGTAGCTGTAATCAGTTACTTCAACCCCTGGGAAGTACAATAAATGGTCTCAATGTAGATTGCATAAATCTGTTAAACCAATGACAACAAGACCTAAGTTAGAGCGAGTGCAGTTTGTTCAGAGGGTAGCAGATAGGGTTGACCTGAGGAGTTCAGGGTCTGCGGGTTGCACTGAGTAAAAATCTGTTCTGGAACCAGTTTGTGTTGGTGGGCGGTGATTTATAGCGGCTTCCTGAGGGTAACAGCTGGAACAGGTGGTGAGCTGGGTGAGTGGGGTGAACAGATTTTATCCTCCCTAGTTTTTGTACAAATAGATTTCCTTTTGTCAATGCCCACCACTTACTTAAGGGCTGTTGGCTTTTTCCACTTTCTGTGTGTGTGTGTGTACTTGTACTTGCTACATAGTGAGGACTGTCCAGGTTAACCAACAGTTTGAGGACACTTTTGGAAAGTGGGGACATTTTGGCCAGTCCTTGCAATTTCAAAGGACTGTTCAAAGGATGATAATTTGTGTTGTGATTTAGGTTAGGATTAGGTTTAGCTGTGATGGTTAAGGGTAAATTAAGGGGCAAGGGAATACATTATGTCAATGGGTGTCCTTACAAGCATAGAATAACAACATTTTGTGTGTGTGTGTGTGTGTGTGTGTAATAAGTCACCACTAGATGGTATTGGAGCACTCTTATAGCCCCGGGCTATTTTTTTTTTTTTCAGTCACTGGTGACAGTTAAGAACTTGTGTCTGCTTGTAACATCCGTCAGCAGCTGGTGCTCCATTATTACACTCACCCCTGTTCTTACCATCTCTGTAGTCATGAGCTCATTTCCTTCAAGGTTGTGTAAATGAATAATAAGGTCATTTATTTCCATGAGAGGACTGCTATTGATGGGATACAGTCCGATATGGACAGGCTCATAGTCCCCTATCAGTGTGTTGGAATCAGATATTGTTATGGTGGGTTGGCAAGCACTGTTCTCATGGATGTCAGGTTTGTGATAAATAGCATAATCAATCCCCATCAGTTCTTATGAGAAGCTGGAGGGCCTTGGTAGATAACAGGGTGACCTATCGAGTCTGTGGTCGATCGTGTTGATGCAGCCTGGATAGTTAGAAATCACTCAAAGCAAGAAGCGGAATGTGTTTTTTCATAATGTCGGGAATCTTCAAATCAAAGGGCAGATCGTAGTCAGGGGGAGGACAGCGCAAAGTGAAACTCGGCAGTTCGCCAATGAAAAGTTAATTGCCTATTATTGCAGCTGTTTATATTTTTTGTTTATGTGTGGGCTTAGCCTGTTGGCCTTTTCGACTGGAGAGGAGCAGGCCTCATTATCCAGCTCCAGCCAATCTGTTTGTCCAGCCTGTCGCTCGCCTCAGACACGACGCTGTGAAGAGACTGTCGAGGCCCCGGGCCCAGAGGAGAGAGGCTGTGCATCTCTGTGATTAACTTGCTGGTGCCCACACTGAGACAGCATGAAATAGCTGACTTTTCCTCCTTCACCCTGGGCCAGAGCACAGCACACGGTGGGGCCGCATTCAGAATCAGCATGAGCTGATTGATAGCCTGCGGCGTAACTGCCGCGTCCATCAGAGCCTGACTTTCACTGCTTTGCCTGCCTCACACATTTGAATGTGAACCCCGATTCAGATTGAAGGTATCAGAGAAGATGTGAGGATTATAACCTTTTCCTTTGCTGATTCCCCTCAATCAACACATTTTGCAGATACGTTGAAGGAACTGCTCAACATTTTGGGAAACACAGTGGTTGAATTTTGTGTTGAGTTAGGTGAAAAGACTTAAAGGTGCACTATGTAGTTTTAGGGAACACATTTTAATCAGAAGAGAAAAATCTTCATGGACTGACTGATGACTGAATAAACTGAATAAACAAACTGACCTTAAATTATCATAACATCATTTCATACTGTTTTACACTGTTTATATCTGGAAGACCCTGCAACCTTTCTCACTTTAAACAGTGTTCTGGGAACCTTTTCTCTGAGAACAGCTTGTTTATTCAGTCATGGAAAAAAAATGTGTGTTATTACCTCATTAATACTGAATAGTTTGAATTCCTTCCCTTGCTCTTCTGCTTTGTTAATCTTTTGCCACTTACCTTAACTTAGCATGCAGACTGGAAACAGGGGAAACTGCTCACCTGACACCAGAATTTAAAAAAGCACCTGCCAGCACTTGTGTATTTAATCCGTCCAAAACCGAAAGTGAAAAATGACTTTATTGTCCGGAAGCAGTAACCTTATGGGGTCCTAGCTGATCCCAGTCAACCAGCTGCTAAGAGGCTTATGAAAAGAGGAGCTTGAAATCCTAAACCACCGATTTTGTATCCATCCAACAACAATTAGCATAATGGTGACGATAAAAAGCCTTTTCCACTTTGCAGTATTTGTAATTCTGTAAGTACAGGATGTTTTTTCAATAGCTTTGTTATTATCTCAAACTTTGTTTCAGTCATTATCATGCAATCAAAAAGTTTCTCTCCTCTGCTAGGACACTTGTAAGAAGTGTCCTTGCAGAGAAGAGAGTGAAAAGAGTAACAAGAAATCTTCCCCATACAGACTCATTAGCATATAACTAACTGCAAGAGCCTTTAGTTATCTTTTTTTTTTTTCCCCCGGAGATCCGTTTAATTAATGTAATCCATTCCTGCCAACTCCTCTGGACAGTGTCTCAAAGTTGCTTTAAACAGTGTTGCAGCATAGACACAAAAAAGCAGATGCTTTTACAGACAGCAGGTGATTCCTGATATTAATAGACAACCAACAGTTTTATAGGGGTGTGTGTGAGCCTTGTTAGAGTAAATGGCGAACACAGGCACAGAGCTGCAATAATGACGTCTGGCACTGAAAGACGAGGCAGAGTCAGTGGCTGAAGAAGAACCAGTCCCATTGTGACTCTGAATGACCTGATTTTAGAGCAGAGCATCTGGAGAGCAATAAGACAGGTGTCCTCCCCCACAGACACTGTTACTATACAACCGTAAAAGTCTCCACTCATCACACTTTGTTGCTGCTGAACCAAAACAGTGCAGTTCCTGTTACATTAACAGTCAGACATTTTATTTAAATTTAGGCTTTAGAAGAATAGAAGAATAGATTTTTATTGTCATTGTTTCAGAAAAAAACAACAGTGAAACACTGTAAGAATATATACAACCATCGGATAGGTAACAATATACAAACAATCATTTAGATGATATTTTTCACACACTTCAGGATTTATAATAAATACAAGAAAAAGAAAACAAAGAAAGAAAAGAAAACAAAGAAGGAAAGAAAATATATGAAATTGGAGTGGGGAGGTTATACCCCGAAAGCAGAGGTATGAACCTTTTTCAAAACCAGATTATAGCACTGGGGAAAAACGATATCAGGATAGATAGTGAATAAGGAAAGTATAATATATTCAGAATTCCTGCTAGTGGTGAATAGCAATGTGTGAAGTATTATAATTTTCACGGGGGGAGCACTGTGAATGGCTACTGAATAAAATATGCTGTATATGTGTGGAACTCTGTGTTTATACTTTAAGTAATTCAGGGCAGCTTTTTGTTGGATGGACTCAGAGGAGCTTTCCTCCTACTTGAATCAACAGCAGAATTCATTTGCACAGTGGACCGTTTGGGGTTTTATGAGCTGGAACCCAAAAGTCATGCACACAGTCAATGTTCTGCTCCTCACAGCATCATCAGGCAGAGTTCATCCAAACAGCAGCAGTGTCATGTATGACAGTCCATAAAACAACAGACTGCACATGGCTTTTCTAGTTGTAAAAATACAAAACAAGTAGGGACATAGTGTACTTTTGAAAACCAAAGGCTATCCAGGCACTCCAAACTAGAAAAAGTATCCAAACGAGTAAGGAAACACTAAAAAGCCTTCAGTATAGTGGCTGAATCATTAAAAATAACCATGTGCTTTCATTATTAGGTCTTAATCCTTCCCCCAAACAACAAACAACATGATGTACCTATATAGTAGCCATAGCCGTGACCCAGATATTAATGTTCCAGGTGAAACAAATACAAACAAATGAAACAATAGAATAACAAGAAATAAGTTAACACAAAACAATAGAGGCTTATAACATACAAAAAACAGTGTCATGGAACATAATTACATATGCAAGACTGAATCAAATAGATACTACAGTAAAAGATAGTGTCAAAATTCATGGGAATTCGTTAGCCGTGTTTTGGGGGTAATGCTAATCTACACGTGACAGAAGCTAGTCATTTATGTGATTCACACGTGGAAATGTAAGTTTCATATGTGGATATTATAATTCATTTGAGAAAGAAGCCAATCACTTGTCATAATGTTAAAGCATCCTCATCAGAAATATGACCGTATAGATTGACTATAAAAGCAGCTCACTATGATACATATTGATGTGTCTGGTTAGGCGGCTGCGATGGAGGAGGTTAGGAATATGAAGTGGTATGAAGAGTGAAGGGTCTGGACAGGGAGGAGGTCATGATGGACAGTTGTGTTGAACAAGCACAGGACTTTCATTCAGGAGACCGCTGTTCATGTCACATGTGAAACCAGAAGTTAACGGTGAGTTCTTTTAACATACTGATGTACAGTTACATGACATAGATAAAGTAGATATGTTTGTACCTGAGGTTATAGAAGTAACGTGGAAATTTTAACCCAAACCACAATGTTATCCTAAACCTAACCAAATGATTTTTTGTCTAAACATAACCAAACTATGAGTGCATGACAAAGGTCCAGTACGCCTCTTGCTTGTCCAGTGCAATGTTCATGTTATTTTGGGAGTGGTGATGAATATCATTTTCGGAGTCTCTGGCAATGGACCTATGTAGTTGTTTGGTATGAAGGTCATTG
Organism: Sparus aurata; assembly: GCF_900880675.1. Classification (NCBI taxonomy): domain Eukaryota; kingdom Metazoa; phylum Chordata; class Actinopteri; order Spariformes; family Sparidae; genus Sparus; species Sparus aurata. Next base: position 33,862,311 of record NC_044190.1, on the reverse strand, counting down.
GTTCCATGTGGGGAAATTCTAATCCACCTGTAAAAAAAAAACATACATTTTTATGTGAAAAAGCCAACAACATGTGACGTTACTTTCTTTTCAAAGTCAAAATTTTAACCCTAGCCAATCATAAAATGTTCAGTTCACATGTGAAATTGTGTTTTTCACATGGCACATTCGCATGTGACATTTTCGTGACAGATGTATCGCCATAAAGATATAAACAAGTGAAGTCTGATAGTATTATGAGATTATGAAAACAGTGACTGATCAGTATCTGTTATAAAAATAAATAGCCGGTTGAGATAGATCGCAGAATTACAAATGAATCATAAAATCCTTGAACACACACACACACCCTCAAAACCAAATACTAAAAGTTGAAGAGAGGAAAAAAGAGATTAAAAAAATGATGGAGCTCATTACTCAGCAGTTGTGTTGTCACTTTAATAGGAATAATCAAAATGGTAGTGTATATTACCATAAAATGTTTTAATTGATTGGTTTCATATGTTGCAGAATAAGATCAATAAATCTAGTTCATGAAAATATGACTGTTAAAACACTTAAATTACTTAAAGTAGAGAATATAAGTGTTTTGGTTTTTTTTATTCCTGAACAGAGCTTAAAGAGATTCAGTGCTTTTATGCCACATTTCAATTATGTTCAATGCTAAGCTTCATATTTCCAGTCGTAAAGGAGAAGACTGCACAGTTTAGTCAACACATTACAGTCCATCCCCTTTAGAAGGGGAAAAGCCAGTCTTATTTCATTCTGAGTAACCCAAACACTTTAGGAGGAGCACAATTGTTCACAGCCATCAGCGAGAGACTGACCTTCACAGGCCTTCTTTCATGTCTCCATTAAAAGATTCACTGCAAATGTATTCACAGTTTGCCTCTCAGGCTGCCGCGACGTCACAATCAAGAGCCGGAGTGCATAAATTACACTAAAAGGCCAGCCTCAAAATCCAATTCTCCCCGGCTTGAAGTATATGTAAATATTAATGATCCATGGATCTGTATTTTGCTGCATATTCTGGAGGTTTCATTGCTCTTCTCATTCAGATCCGATCATTATTTCAGAGGACGCACAGATTTCAATCAAGCAAGGCTCTGGGCTTAACAGTCACTGCATAAGAATACGGTCATTAGCTGCCCCCAGTGAGAGAATTGTTAAAACTAAAGACTAGTTTGATAAAAGTGCCGTCACCTCCAAACACCTCGACTATTTCTCTTTGTTTGGTCTCCAGATGAACAAATAAAACCTTTTTCTTTGATCGTTCTGGTCTTTTCACCTTGAACGTTGCCTGCTTGTCCTCCCTTTTGCTGAAAGATGTCCAGGGGTTCAGTTCAGCGTGACGATATGCTTCCCTGCGCAGACTTATACTTCAGACCGAGCTAAATGGATTTCCATTAGAGGGGCTATGACTCATTCCAGATGCTTACTCAATACTGTGTGGGCACTGTAGCAGAAAGTTTTCTCCAGACAGAACAAAAAAGGACAACAAAACCAAACATTTCTTGTGTGAGATAGTGTCTCCTTGTACCTTTTGCATAACTCGTGTGTCAGAGATGACAGCAGAGACGCCAGTACTGCAGTGTGGAGACAAAGAACCATGAATACACAAGAAGGAAAACGCGCAGGAAAACAAGATAGATCGCCAACTAGCGTCACAAAGAACATCTAGACAGTCTTAATGGGAATAAGTTAGGTTAAAATACATCTTTGGCCCATCAGCTTGTGTGTGTGGGAGAGCTTTGGGCAGTGAATTCACGTTATGTTCCTCCACTCCTGTGTATATACATCTTCTCCGGACTCAGGCTAGACCTGCATGGGACGATCAATAGGAAAAGCAATGATCTCGGTGAAATGGAGCATCCATCTTAGCGTGATTCCCTTATACATCCTCCTGAGTAGACAAGAGATGGAACTGAGTTATTGTCTGAGCATCGATTCAAAGCCGTCTAAAGAAGCAGCACTCACTCCCTGCGTCAGAAGTTCTGTGGGACCTTAATGTATATATTACCAAAGATAAGTTGATACAAATACACTTTGTGATGTGCTTCGAGTTACACGTCTTCTAAAAACCTACATTTTCTCTGTGGGTCAAAACATATGGCCATAGGATGGACATCTTAATTCATTAATAATGCATTTTTTTGTTGCTGTCACGCTATGTTAAGCTCAGTGTATCAATTTAAGATCTTACAAATCTCCCCTACCTTAGTTGGAGCTCCTTACAGCAGTTAACAGTGCATACTGTGACCTATAATGTAGATGAGGATCACACAGCTGTAAGGCCAAACAACCTCCTGTACTGTTGTAGTGATAAAAGGAATTTAAATGTTTTAAATCCAACTTTTGTTATTTTGATTCTGGATCTGAAAAAAACAACTGATTTAGACTTCCCGAAATGATCCAAAATCACATTTCCATGACTTGTAGGCTTATGCAGAGCTTTTTCAGGGCATGGACTGATTATTGTTTCATTATATTAGGTTAAGCAGGCTAATCTTTTGTTTGTTATTTGTTGCTGTAGTTACCGCCACAACAGTTATTATCCTTGCAGCTCTTTTCAGTGACTCTGTGACGGTATTATTGCATTGTGAGGACCTCTTCAGGGTACTGAGTCAGTATGAGCTTGCATTTCTAGTGAAGAGGTCTAAAGCAAGCCAATCCTTAGGATCAGTGTTGGCAAGGTATGTTTCTGAAAGCTTCAATACTATGCTAAAACTGATATGTCTGAAACTTTAAGATGATTCTGTATGTTCAATTTATAACTTTTCATAACTGTGCTTAGGGTCTGGTAGGGAGGGATTTAGGCACTGGTGCTTTGTTAAAACACCATCTTGAACAGTGGTCTCTGGCTTGGCAGCAGCCTTACCTAGCTGTCTCCTGATAAGAAAGCAGGCTCAAACACTGTATGACATAATTGAAGAAAAGTTGATAAGATGGGTATGGAACCTAGAAATTGAACGGTCGTTGGCAGAAAAGCGTAAAACGCAAACTATTTTATATTTTATAAAGCAAAAATTATCAGATTACAGGTTGATTTTATTTGTTCTTTTCGGGTGATTAAAGCTTGCGATAAATCAGAGTGTCATGTGCAACAAAGATGCAGCAGTCAAACGATGAGAGAAGGAATCTGTTTGCATGATTGCAACAAAACAACAATTCCCTATAATTATCCAGTTCAGAGGGCTTCTCAGTGAGGGTTATTTCCTTAAAAAGAAAATTAGGCTTATGAGACTTAACCAAACTGTTTACAGACATAAGTATGCTGTGTCACGAAAACGCGCAATTAAAGATGCATGTTTGAAATCCATTTATAACTCCTGAGTAAAGATGAAAGGACGGCAGGGTTGATAGCCCTCCGGTATCTGTTTCTTGTTTCTTGCTTAGCTTTTGCTCAGTACAGACTGAATGACTGGCATTTAATGTGACACACCCATTAAAGTCTATGAACACGTTTGAGTATTTTGTCGGTCTAAATGTGTTGTTTTTAAAAATGCTAATTGGAATTCTAGAGCCAACAATAAAAAAAAAAAAAAAAACAGTGAAGTCCTACACTACAATCTGGTTACAACACACAATCTGGTTACAACACACATCAACATCATCTATAACAACTTGGTGCCGTAAGTTTTTTCCGGAATGAGACTGACAAATGCACAGATTCAGATCCACACGTGCACAAATGTCTGAATATGTGAGCCAAAATGTATGAATGTGAATGTACTTGCACATATTTCCAATGTTGCTTGTATTCTTTTTATGTCACTTAACTTTATTCACAATTATAAATCTTATACAACAAGTGAAAATAATATTTGCACTTTCTACACTTTTGATAAACCATGAATATAACTAGTCAGACCTTCCCTGCATTCAATGAGGTACTAATCAAAAGATAAAATCAGGACAGGCCACCTCGTAAATATTTGTTCTGCCATCAGTGCTAATATGATTTGATAAGTTCTTGACTTTCAACGGATAATTTTCTGCAGCAGAGATTTTGACATGTGTTTGCAGGAAACACCCAGGTGTAAATAATGAATAACCATTAATAATGAATAATGAATTAACATTTAGAGAGTCCTCTTATTGTGTGTCCTGACTCACTGCCACAACTCACTGAGACTATTAGAGGAACAGAACAGTTGTTAATGTAGTTAATTACACACTTACACCTTTTCCTGTCATGACAAGTCAAAATTTGAAAAAAAAAACAAAAAAAAAGGTCTATTAGCAAAAATGTGTATTTTTACTCCTCTTGCTATTTATTTACGTAGATTATTTTGGTGTGAGTTGCAGAATTTTGGAGATATCGACTGTGGAGATGTCCGCCATCTCCTGAATATAATGGAACAAGATCACACTGGCTCAAAGTCCCAAAAAAAAAAAAAAAAAAAAAAACATTTGAAAATTTCAACGGCAATGTCTCTTTCCAGAAACCATGGCCTAGTTACTAGTTTGGTGTAGAAACTATTTTCTTTCTTAGTTTGTTATCTTTTTTTACTTTGGGGGGAATAAATGAATGTTTTCTTTAAAGTCCTGCTGGGGGATTTCTTTGAACTTGAAGCTTCAATAATTAAAAAAAATCAAACGCTAGTCCTCCTGCACAGAATTGATATAACAAGCCAATTCACCTATCTGTACCTTCCCCTGTACTTTATCTTTTTTTCATTTTAGACCGTTTGCAATGAATTCCCGCTGACAATGTTCAGCTTTTAACCAGAAATTCTAAAATATACAGTCGTTTTTCTGATACTTTTGACTGGCAGTGTATTCTGTCTTTGCAGCCAGTCAATAATTATCCTCTCTGCCCTACCAGTGTGTGTCCACGTCTGAACTAGTGTGTCTGGCCATGACTGATGGTGGCCCCCAGAAGCACACAGCACATCTTTTGGACAATGATTTCCCTTGATGGCTCCATCAGGTGAAGATGCTGGAGGAAATGGGGAGGAGAAGGAGGAAGAGGAAGGAGGGAAGGAGGGGTGGAGAATGTGGACGTTTGAAAGGAGGGACTGGGGGGAAAGAGCGGGTGGAGAGCGGGGCGGGGTGAAGGAGGGATGAAGAGGATGATGGACCTCCTGGGACTTGGCTAAAATGCTCCTTTTCTTCCTAATCTCCTGCTCTATTTTGAGAAGCAGCAGGAGGGATGTCCAGGACGCAAGGAAGCCGGTGACGGATGATCAGACATGAGGGCACTCACAGCTCTGATGAATGGGAGCTCTACATTGGCTAAATGGACACACCACCATGGAGGAGACAGGGGCCGACAGAAAAGACAAAGGACTTTCCATTACTGGGGGATGATTGCATTAACAAAATGGGCTTTTTGCCGCGGAGTAATATTTGAATTGCTGTTTGCGCAAAAAGTGTAATGCATCTTCAGGATTCATGCTACTGTTAATCATGAGCAGAGGCACAAACACAGCTCTATTTCCTGCAGACGTGTAAAAAAAACAGATTTACCAGATTAAATTACCACTATTCCTGATCCCAAATGCCCACAATTTTTAATTAAATGATGTGTATGTTTTTTCTACTGCTTCTCACGAAGTTACAACAGCAGTCCAGACAGTTTCCGTTTTAGAAAAAAAAAAGGAAAAGGACAAGGAAAACAAATTGTTTCCACCACACGAAGCTGAAAATCCTGCTGAGAATGGATCATTGTCTCGGCGTGTGAGAGCCAAAAGGTAAGAGCCTCTATGAGAGCGATAAGGCTGTAGAGGCTCAGCGGTGATAAGTATCTTATCAGCCTGTCGTCTGCCTCCTGAACTCTCGGAGGATACCTGTTGTATTACAGAATGTTAGACAGCCGGTGCAACCTGCAGACAAAGGACTCTCTGTTTCTTGAAAACCTCTGCACAGCATACGCTTAATAGAAAAACAGAACATCCCTTTGACAGTATATCAATTAAGTCATGAATCTCTTCTCTCAGGCAGAAAGTGGGTCAGGCTAAAAGACTATGCCGTGCCATTTATTATTGTACTATTACATCACCGTTTTTCATCTTTTTCCTCCTGTTCTATAGTGTCTGTTATCATATTTTCAGTGGCTTATGCCGCACAGCAGCGAGACAGAGACATACGTTATGTTGTGTCTTCTGTCGCCAATTACATAGAGGATCTCCAGGCTGTTCCACTGGAGTGTGACATATGTTGGCATTACATTGCTTTTCCAACAACCCGGTGGAGGCATTTCATTTTCACATACATATGAATTATGCCCCCTAAATAGACGTCCTTTGGAGCCCCCGCGGCTGGAATGGGAGATGGGGCCGGGCCGATTTCACACAGCAGAACTTCATCAATCTCCCGGTTCATTCGGTTCACAAAGGGGTTCCTCTTTCACTGGTGAAAGCAGTCGATAGACCGCTGCTACCTGGATGAGAGCAATTCCATTAAGAAGGCCCTCCACCTTGGGCCTCGAAAAGAGGGCTTATCAGAGACCAACAGCAAAGAGACGACGCGGCCATCCATCGTCAGCTGAGAGGGGAGGGAGTGAACCCTGCCGACAGTCCTCCACCTCCTCTCCTTTCTCCTGTCTCGTCCTCGTCAAGCTACCGCCAGGAGCAGGTTAGCTTAGCTTAGCCTGGAAATAGGTGGAAACGGCTCGCATGACTCTACTTAAGTTTGAATTAAACAAACAAATTCATTCGTGAGCTAAAGGCACTGATCAGACCTGGTACCAATCTCCAACCTGAGTGATTTGTGATTAGACGTACATCACTAAATAACAAGGTTATTTATTCAGAGAAAGAACATTTGCCAAATTTACAAGCAAACCCAAATAATCTGTCAGACTGTTTTACAAAGTTTCTTCAAACTCATCAAGTTACAAAATTACTTAATTTATTTTCAGGAATCAGGCAACTTCCTCCACAGGTGACAAAATCTTACAGGTTATTGGTAACGCTTTAATGTGCTTGTGTATTGTATTGTATGTAATTTACAAGAAGTTTTTGAAGGATTTAGAATTGGGAAGGTCTCATTTTTCATGTAACTATACGATCACATGTGGCAAATAATAAACAAGTAAATTGCTCGAAATTGTTACATACATGTCTTGTCAGGTCATATTTTATGTTTATTAACAGCATCATCTTCATGCATTTCCATCAGCCTAAGATCAAATTTGCATCCAACACATTAAGTGTAAAAGGAGACACGCTCCCATACATGAATGTGATGGATGAACAATTACCGGGCAGTGTTATGTCATGTCTCAGGCTAGGACTTTATGTAGGATACAGATATTGATTCTTTTTGTCTTAATGTGTTGTTTTCGCAGCCTGACAGCTCACTCTCATCCTGGCACTGGCATGCATGACGGGCAGCCTTGAGCAGACCTGAAGAGAGCAGCAGTCAGGAACGTGAGTAATGCGCTCGGACTGTGTCACATCCTTGAATCAATTTTCAGGTCAACGACATGACTCTTTTCAAAGCAATGGGCGGCAGCGCTAACAGACCGGTCGTGCCATTGCAGTGATGTCAAATTAATAATCTTCTAAGAGGATTTTCCACTATCAAGGTGAAAAAATGATACAAGTATCTTGTAAAGTTTTATAAGGCTAAGTTATTGTCATTGTTGAATTGAGGAGTCTCAAGCCCAGAGTGTTGAGTTTTCAATCAGCGTCAACAAACAGCATTCTGATGTTACTGTTCTTATTCTCCAGGTGCGTGAAGACTGAGCGAAGGGCAGTGGATATGGCATCCGCTGTGGAACTGTTGGTTCTGAAAGCATACTGGTGAGGATCAGGGATGGCAGAGATGTTATCGTTGATGTGCTGGAGAACCGGATTCTCACTTCATCAGAATGGCGGTCAGAGCTACAGGATGGTAGTTTATAAGACTAGCAGACTTTATAGGTACAGGTAAATATTAATATAATACATTACTTTTAGTCCTGGCTCAAGTTTAGCAAGAATATTCTTTGTTGAGTTACACTTTTGACACAGTGATTAATGTGATAGTAGCTTAAATGCAAGTAGGAGAAACACAGACGCAGCATTTTTCTCTTTAGCTAATGCCCCGAAAGAACACCTGCAGGTTTATTTGTGGTAATGGGAATCCTGGGAAAAAATGCATTATTTTGCACCTGCCATCAAAAGTTGTGAAAAATGTTGTGATATAATAGCAGTGGTATCTCCAGCTGTTTAAATATCACTTGTCACTGCAGGTGGTGGCTGTTAGAGAGTTTCATACATCATAATAATGATGCCTCAGCAGATTTACGGCGCACGCTGCATTCCGTAATTTGTGAGCCCATCCGAACTGGAGCTGAGCGCCATTAGCTATTCATTATTTTCTTTGTTTTCTATCTGTATTAACGGAAAAAAACTGTATACTCATACAGTAGCAGGAGCATGTGTTAAAACACTAGGTTTTTGAGCATCCACATCCCTAACAAGCCAGAGTTTCCATAACAACTGAGGTTGTTAATGCTGGCGAGAGACTTTTGACAGCAGGAAACAGCAGACTGGGACAGTCGTGAGGGAAGCAGTTGCATGCATATTTAAAAATTGCTATCGCGCTGCCAACATTAATTACACAATAGGCAATGTTTTCGGTTCGTGCTGCAACTCTGGAACTCGGTCCAGCTCATCAGCGTATCCCCTCAAACCCTCCACCTGCGTCATATAAATAACACAGACCTGCTCTGATTGATGTGCCTGAGATCCGTCCTGCCGATGGGGGTAACAGACAGGATGTTTGATGATTGAGGTCTGAAGCCTGATGATATTTAATATAGCCTGTATTTAATGACCTGTTCCAGGAGATTTGTATAATGAGGTGAGTGCTGGCAGGGATCTAGCAGGGATAAAGTGCTTCATCTATCAGGTGAAGATTTGCAGGTCCTCAGGTCGTTAAGAGTCCCAACTACACGAGCCCGCGGGTGGACATGAAACTGTCATGGCTACCATCTAATCACTCCAGCTTTTTGTGTGCACAGGTCAAGGATTAGGGTGAAAAATTTAAAGCAAAGGAGCACTTGAGCCTGGCCAGAGGGGCACCGGCTTAAATGTCCCTAAAGTTGAGTAAAATGGATTAAAAAACCCAAGATGCCTGTACCTGGAGTCAAATTAAAATCCTCTGGCTGTAATGGGGAGGAAGACTCTCTATTCTAATCTCTGTTAAAAGATTCCCTAACCCACATAGTGTAGTCTGCAGTCCGTGGCAGAAAAAACACTAAAAACTTCTAGAACTATCTCGTAAAAGTTACGATTCATGAAGTGATAAATGTGGACCAATAAAATGTTCTGCAATCAAACTGGGTTTTTTTGTTTTTTTTCCTCCCAAAAAAATATGTCTCCCAACTTTGCAGAGAGTTTGCCGACTGTTACGTGGACCGCCGTCTTGAGAGAACAGCATCCTTCTCCCGTCACCGCGGCCTCTCTATTAGTCACAGAGAGGGAGGGGAAGAAGGAGAGCCGCTCTAATTATCCACCACTCCCCGCAAGTTATGTTAATGGTCGCTTCCGGCTTAAGTAGGCTATCTATATGCAAAGTCTCTTCTGATGAATTTCTTCATTATTTATTGTTAATGTATTACTGTACTGCCTTGATGAGGAGAGAAAGGCTGTTGGTTCGACACCATATTGCCTGGTAAGAGCGCGAGACACAGAGCAATGGGTTGGACAGTTTGAACTACAAGACTGTTTCGTGGGAGTTGGTATTGTGGGGTAAATAATTACGAGAGGTAATTACTGGAAATCGGATGTTATATCTGAAGGTATATTTTTTTCCATAAAATACTGTATCTCAGAGAACGATCTAAACACAGTTAAGCCAAAAAAGGGTACCTTGTGTCAGGAATGTTTACAGGAAAATTAAACAATACAAATGGAGACAATGTGGGAAGGAGATCTGCATGTGATGTGAAAACATGGGTACATGGATATTTCTGTGCAATCAGGATTAGGATAATTGAACTCAACATGTTATGCAGATTAATTTTGACCCATTTGCTGACTTCCTTCCCCGCTGGGGGATTAGATATTGTCTGTATAATTCTCACAGAGAACTCGACTTCAAAGTTTCGAGAAAGAGGCCCGACTACAAGAAGGGACACCAGAAGAAAAAAAGACATATAGCTGTTCCTTTAGAGATATAACATAGAACACTTTGACAAGACCTTTGTTATATATCTTGCTCGGTTGTGTAATTACATTATCCTAGATGCTTCCAAAAACATTCAAACCAAGCAAAAATTTAAATTTAGCTAATCAGTCACCTGTTGCTATAACTTCCAGGAGAGAGTGGGAATGAGGCAAACATGATTAAACATAAAATGCATGAACCTTTAATAAAGTTCCTTTTCCGTAATCATTTCTGTTCCTATAATAAACATGCTGCTAAGTTACATCAGCAGTGGAGGTTATTTGATAGTGAAGTCAACGACCTGTTTTCTTTTGTTTTGATCGAGAGAAAGTTGAGAAATTATGTGCATTTAACGTCAGTATTCGCATTTTTAGACATGACTTCAAAAATGTAAATGGATATTCAGTAAGGAGATACTATACTGAGAAAGAGGCTTACTACAGAGTGCTTACATTAAATGTTTTTAACACACATTGGAATTAAAATTGACAAAATATTAGAGGAGTCTTCTGAGAGATCCTGTCACGATGTCACTGTTTTAACAGGCTCGTCATTCCATGAGCTGAACAGGTGAATACTCCAGATGGAGTCTTGACACTGCTAGTGCTTGTAAGAGGGTGAAATGGCTGAAGATCTGGAAGGATGGTTTTTGAGTGGGGTTTCCAATGCGCTCCATTGAAGGACCTATCACCGACTGAAAACACAATGGAGAGTGACAATCTGAAAGATGTCAGGCCAGATTTCAAGGTAAAACAACATATTCAATATCCCATTAGCTAACATTAGCATTCGCCACTTCCTAGCTAACATTACCATTTGATAACATCCAGTGTTACACCCCCTTGCTGCCTTGGGGCCAAAAATGACCCCAAACTGTGTTTAACAGCAGAGAAAACGCCTTAAATGTTGTTTCAACTTGAAAGTTTTATGACTTTTCCTAAAGTGACCCCACCAATAGAAAAATGGAAATATTGCCTTTATTCAAATTTCCATGGAAGCTGTCAATCCGTGTACCCTTCGTTCTTTGGTTTTTCCGTTTCAAAACCAAAATAAAATAACAGAAAAACAACTTTGTTTTTCTGTTATCTTGTTTTAAAACCAGAACGGAAAAACGGAAAAACAGAATAACACAAAATCACACATTTTGTAGCTGTTATTCTGTTTTAAAACAAAAACAGAATAACGTGAAAATTAAGTTTTTTGATTTTTACTATTTTGTTATTGTGATATTTGGAAAATTCGGATTTAGGAGCGGCAGCGCAGTAATTGTAATTCATGTAGCCTAATTCACACAGAAAGCTGCGCTGCCGCTCCTAAAGAGACGTGACGGTAGACCTCATGATGGTGAGATCGGGGTGTTTCCCCTGCGGTTATTTATCAAAATATACACCTGCACCCGGCGTTTAAAGGGACCCTGCGGTTAATTGAAACCCGGCTATTATTTGGTAATAAATGGTACATTTACACCCCGCTTTGTACGCCGGAGCACATCCGCGATTCATTTACAGCCTGGAGGCGGAGTGGTGTGTGTCTCCTCTCTGCTCTGACTGGACTGCTGCACGAGGCTTCTGAGAGACTGACCGCCTGTGAGTGCTTTTGGACGGGGGAGGGACTCACGGCAGCACCCGCTGCTCGTTGAGCACAGTACCTGCAGAGTGATACGTGCTTCCAAGTCAGAGTCTCCAAACACCAAAAAAGTCTCCAATAACACCAGTAAAAGTCGCTAGATTTTTTGGTAGTCGCTTTTGACAAAAAAAAGTCGCCAGAAGGATGATTTGTTTGTGTGTTATAATAGTCCCAACCACTTGCATTTCGACATGGGGGGAATTTTAGTGATTTTATTTAATTTTTTTTTTATAATCTTTTTTCCGATTTTTTATTTTTCATGGAGCACAACCTTCGCTGCAGAAGTAGCCTATGTTTCAGACGCCGATCTGGAAACGGCTGTGATTACTTCTATAAACAGGGTAGGCTATGTGTGTATGTAGCTTATAGGCATATACTGATAAAATATTGATTGACATTCTGCTCCGGAACATTAACTCGTCCGGTCCGCCCCCGTCTCAGGAGAGAAAGAAGGAGAGACGGAGCAGCTCCAACATTTTAAGTGCGCCCTTACTTTATGGCCATAAAGTCTGTAATAAGGGTGCACTTAAAATGTTGGGGCGGCTGGCTTGACTACGCGGAATTTTAACCAAATTCCACAACCTGTTGTAACCTACACACACGGAGCGGATCCAGTGGAAATTAGGGGTCACCCTCTCCAGGAGTGAAGTCCATATTAGGAAATGTGCGTCACGCACCGAAGGTGGACGTGATCTCTCTCATAATGAGCTGCCAATGAACACAATAGGTCTGTCTGAGCCTCTAAAACACCTTTTTATGTGATAGTCAGCATCAGAAGGAATCTAATAATGGACTAATGCAGTGGTTCTCAACCGGTGGGGCGGACACTCTCCCGGGGGGGCGCGAGTAGGCTACAGGATGGGAGGGAAAAAAAAAAATTTCGGAAAAAAGATTAAAAAATAAAAAATAAAATCACGAAAATTCCCCCCATGTCGAAATGCAAGTGGTTGGACTATTATAACACACAAACAAATCATCCTTCTGGCGACTTTTTTGCCAAAAGCGACTACCGACAAATAGCGACTTTTACTGGTGTTATTGGAGACTTTTGTGGTGTTTGGAGACTCTGACTTGAAAGCACGTATCACTCTGCAGTTACTGTGCTCAACGAGCAGCGGGTGCTGCCGTGAGTCCCTCCCCCGTCCAAAAGCACTCACAGGCGGTCAGTCTCTCAGTAGCCTCGCGCAGCCTGCAGTCAGTGCAAATGAATCGCGGATGCGCATGGCCGCCGCCGCCGCTCCGGCGTACAGAGCGGGGTGTAAATACCATTACTTACCAAATAATAGCCGGGTTTCAATAAACCGCAGGGTCCCTTTAAACGCCGGGTGCAGGTGTATATTTTGATAAATAACCCCGAAACACCCCGATCTCATCATCATGACGTCTACCGTCACGTCTCTTTAGGAGCGGCAGCGCAGCTTTCTGTGTGAATTACATGAATTACAATTGCTGCGCTGCCGCTCCTAAATCCGAATTTTCCAAATATCACTATAACAAAACAGTAAAAGTCAAAAAACTTAATTTTCACGTTATTCTGTTTTTGTTTTAAAACAGAATAACAGCTACAAAATGTGTGATTTTGTGTTATTCTGTTTTTCCGTTTTTCCGTTCTGGTTTTAAAACAAAATAACAGAAAAACAAAGTTGTTTTTCTGTTATTTTAATTTGGTTCTGAAACGGAAAAACCAAAGAACGAAGGGTACACGGATTGCTGTCCACCACTTGGTCACAGAGTCAGTTACAGACTACAACACACACACACACACACACACACACACACACACACACACAGTGCTGATTGATCTCAGACAGAACTAAAACTTTTGTGCAGGTGTACCATCACCTTTCCACGACCCCATACACAACTTTCAAAGATCAAAGTTCAAACAGTTTCAGACACAACCATCAAAGTGTTGTTCTACATTCAGAGTGTAAACATGCTGCAGGTGACAGAACCCTCAGTTCTCTCTGGGCTGCAGAACACTGGTCTGGGACCAGCGGGTGAAGCAGCTGCTTGTTCTCCTGTAGTGGTCGTGGTCGCTCTCTCAGGTCGCCTTGTCAGTTTATGTTGTTGACATTTGACTATTATTGGAAGGGCCTTCAATAAATTGCATCCAAAACTACTTTCTGGGCATTTGTGATGCACAAGCACTATTTCTTGATAGATAAAAAATATTGTTTACCACCTTTGCAGTACCTTTTGAGATAATGATGATAATAAAGATCTCCTTTATTAAAGAAAACATATATGACAGCTGTGTTAAAATAGAAACAAGTGGTGCACACTGAATGAATGCAGAATGTCTTTCTGCACTGTAAAAAGGGAAAACTCTGATATTCACAGTTTCTGGTGAATGACAGGTTTTTTCTTTGTGCAAAATAGATTTGCTTTATTTTAATAAAACTGCTTCATTTTAGATCTTCAGTGAGGGAATTCATTTCCACATTTCCTAATGAGTCATGAAACACTAGCAAACGGAAGAGACCTTGAAATACAACCCTCCAGAATTTCACTATCCATTGTCTTAAGTGACAAAATGATAAGAATTAGGCAGATTTCATACTTTTATATGACTTCTTACTTGGATGTATGCATGTAAAGCGGAGGTGAATTGGTTGCATCGAACAAATACAAGATCAAATTAGTACAGAATATCTTTTATTCTGAGGGTTTTTTGATTTCTCTTCATGTTTTATCCGTGATGAAAAGTAAACTATTCGCCTGTTATTTCCTCTTTTTGAACCTCAGGTCTACCAGCCATCTGAACCACATTCACACAAAACTTTTCTGCTCGTCGTCACTTTACTCTCAAAGTCAGTCAGCATCTCTCAGAAACCTCAGCCCTCTGACTCACAGAAAAGATCCACATCTTTAATGTGGATGCAGCATCAGTCCTCTAGTGCTCCCTACGCCGATCATGCATTTCACCTTGAGGCTGCCCTCTGAGGTCTGCCCATTTCCCCTGAAACAGGAGCTGGATTGCGGTGAACCGAGCACGATGGAGCCTCTGCTCTCAGGAACACTGACCTCAATCAGAGGGAGAACTTGATCCACTGGCCGTGCACTCTGTAGCCCAGCAGGAGATGTTTGACCATCAGTGGATGGACGTGTGTGTGTGTGCGTGTGTGTGTTTCTGAGTGACTGTGTAAGCTGCAAACGCAAGAATAAAAAAAAAAACAAATACATACAAATACAAAAAAATATTAGGCGAGAGCAAATCCTTCACATCTTCCCTATAGTGCACTTTTGAAAGGTAATTTCTCTGAATGTTCAGCTTTCCCGCTGTGCGTTGATGAAATTCTATTAAAGATTTCATGTGCCTGAAGGTCATTGAATGCATTCAGCGCATGAAGCAACGTGTCATCCCACCATTCAAGTGAAATCACGGAGAGCGCTGACGCCGGACTTACCGTAAAAGGCTTTTCCACCACAGCGACGATATGCAGGAAGGTGGTGATTGGTGACACACTTATCTCGTTCCAGGTTCGATTACAGTCGTAATGTTTCCCCTCTCCATTAAGTGTATTTGATTTCCCTCTGAGGGGGTAGCTGGCAGGGCAGAGATATGACAGCAGCGCCGAGGCCAGGAGGGCAGCTCTTGCGAGCATCACTTCCACTGATGTGCCTGGAAGCGGACGAAAAGTGGCAATGCTTATACAATTAGAGCGGAGACTTTGTCAGACCTCATTTTTGAGAGAGGTTTGAGCCCTCAGAGAGTATTATTAATTCACCGCCCTGAACCCCTCTGTGGAGAAGGATTATACAATAGCGGATGACAAAATGACATGCTAAGAGGAGCTTGGAAGTGCCTTCGCTCTGATTGCAAGAATGAATTTTCAGTCACAAGGGAATCATCTTTAACGTCTGGGTCAAAATGTTAAACATTAATGTGGTAAAGGAATCGTTCAGAGCGGTAAGAGTTTACGTTACCTCAGAATACAGTACCAGTAACCCAATAATAGAAGAAGTATTCAGATCCTGTTATTAAGTAAATGTAATAAGATCATGATTTAGAAATACTGTGTTGTTTTTGTGTAAAAAGAGGGAGTCAGAACAGCCAATCCTGTCACATACAGTATATTACAAATGACATTTTCTGTTTGTAGATTGTGATGGAGGAGATTCCTTGATGGTCACAGATATCACCTGCTTCCACTTACTGTACATGTCGCAGTGTTATCTGTCAACTGACTTGCATTTCTACAGTGCTTTTCCAGTCCTCAGACCTCTCAAATAACACTTGTAGCATTCACCCACACATTCATACACTGATGGCAGAGGCTGCCATGGCCGTGCAAGGTGCCAACTGCTCATCAGGAGCGATTTGGGGGTTCTGTATCTTGCAGCCGGGGGCGTCGTGATTAGAACCAGCAACCTTCTGATTACTAGTCGACCCGCTCTACCTCCTGAGGTACAGCCGCCATCACTGAAACAATTACTGCTCTTCATGTAAGCATCAAAATATCTTTTTCAACATTTAACAAATGCTTTTGTCTAAAACGACTTACAGTAATTCCTACATACATGCCATGTAACATGCCGACCAGCACATCAGGAGCAGTTCGGGGTTCAGTATCTTGCCCAAGGACACTTTGACATGCAGACCAGAGGAATCAAACCAGCAACCTTCGGATAACAAGGCGCTAGCTCCACCCCTGAGGCACAGCCGCCCCCCACGAACCTCATGTTCAATCAAAGCAGCTGCACTCCTTTCCTTAAAGGTACCCTTTGGAGTTTTTGACCACTAGTCGTGCTGTGGAGCAGTGTTTTCATCAGCAGGTCTCTGTTTTTCTTTATTCTCATGTACCTGCACAACGAGCCACGTTCAGCAATGACGAGCCCATTAGTGACATTCAAAGAAATTTTACCTGCAAGGAAATGTGGAAGAAAATGGATTCAACATGTCAAATAGACCTCACGAAAACACACAATGAGTTTTGGGGAGTAAAAACACTAAATTCTACCAAAATGTGTTTGTTTACAAGAGGGCACCTCTGAGGTTGCCGCTCTCAACGTGCCTGGAGAAAATGGATCATCGTTTTCCTGGAGAGATTTACAGAATCCATTGAGTTTGCAATACAACAAAAACTGGAGCGATAAAAAGGCGGTAAAAACTTCCAGTATATCCACATTAAAATGGTTTATATTTACACCACATCCATAAAGACCTAATCATGACCATCAGTCACACATGTCAGGACCGGTGTGGTCCAAGGTCTCAAAAACACTGTAGGAAAAATACTCGTTCGTTCTCCTTTTTGAGGACGGAAGCTCATGCCTCATTTATAATCGATTCTTACAATACCTCCAGCAACAAGTTTGTTTCTGAGTTGATAGAATGCCGCATTGAAGGCAGAAATGGATTTTTTTGTCAGATGGGATTAAGTAGCGCCGGACCCTCCGATTAGCTATATTTCACATGTCAGTTTACATCAGCGCGGCTCTGTGGTAACACTGAAGGAGGGAGAAACAAGGAGTGAGAGGAGAGAAAGAGCCGAAGGGAAGAAGAGGCGGAGAAAATGAGAGGATGAGAAATGGGGGAGGAGGGGAGAGACTCGAGATAATGTGGGCAAGAGCAGGGAGAGAAAGGGCGAAAGCAGGAGAAGAAATTGATGCACGTATAAAAGCTGAACTGATTACAAATCTCCTCCAAGTATTTTGTTTCTTTGATTTGTCGTAGCCGTAGCTGCGCGCGCTGAACTGTCTATTCCCAGTGAAAAACTGCTTGACAGTTTGGTAAGATGATGCCTCTACTTTGCTTGAGGGGACACGGAAAATGGTAATGTAATCACAAAGTGAGGAAGAATAACCCACTCACTGAAATTCTACTTTAGGATGCACAGAGGCAGGGATGCGTAGTTTTGAGACCGCTTGGCAGCTGATTCAGAGATACCCAGGAATCAGTGAATGATTCACATGTTTAGCATCTGATGATTACATTACGGTTTTTAAAGCTAGGGTTAGTGAGATTGTAGAAAACCAGCCAGAGCAAGCTAAAGTTTGTTAAGTATCAAACCATAAAATCCCACGTCCGCCCTTCAGGCCTCCCTCAAGACAAACTCCCCCAAAACCCATGAACATGCTCTGTTTGACAACACCGTCAAGACTGACACAACCGAAAAGGCTACCGGCGCACTGTTACTTTCATACGGTTTTCAATGTGTGCTTTGCGCTAACGTTGCCTTCTGTAGGAGGCTGTTTCTGCTTTCCAAAAAAACATTAATGTCTTACTAATATGTAAGAAAACACCAACCATTATCATTCAGTGTAAGTTTAAATCAAAACGTTTCAAAAGAACAATCATAATGAACGTAAATGCGACTATTGTTAGCACTCAAGGCTGTCAAGTTTGACCATTAGTGTTTGGACATTTTGGCTGTGACGCTAGCTCACTAACAGCTGATGTCCAGGTAGCCAAGCTACAAAAAGAAGAAGAAACTTTTTCTGTATTACATGTTTTCTGATATTTTATGATTAAACATGCAATTAAGGCTACATAATCAAATGCGTGCTTATTTGTACAAATAACAGAAATCTAAACTAAAGCACATACATGTGGACTCTGGGACAATTTCTCGCTGACAGAAGAAACGCTACGGAAGTAAGTATCCTCAATAAAATCTCAATTTCATCAATAAAAAAGACACCTGTAGAGTCTCAGGTTCGTGTCGTCACAGGTTATATGAGCAATTCATCAAAGGACAGGCTTGAATTTGTTTCGACTTGGTTTCCATAAAAAACAGTATGTATAAGAGTTATTAGTTGTTTTAGCTTCATTCTTTGTCTCCTTTCTGGCCCTGAAGCGGTTCCTTCCCAATGAAATCCAAGG
Source organism: Sparus aurata (assembly GCF_900880675.1). Classification (NCBI taxonomy): domain Eukaryota; kingdom Metazoa; phylum Chordata; class Actinopteri; order Spariformes; family Sparidae; genus Sparus; species Sparus aurata. The sequence continues at coordinate 33,843,752 of NC_044190.1, read as the reverse complement.
GACGAAAATCCACAGTTGTCACTCTATGCTACGTGCGTTCAGTGATAAAGCAGTGCACTCAGATCAAGTGAATATCCTGCGGTAAAGGCCGATGTTGCGTCTCAGCAGAAACCAAACTGCAGCTATCAGCCGTGACTCAGCAAGAAAACACATAGAGGGAAGTTCTCAGACGATCCCAGACCACTAAAATCACATATTAACTTTGGCTAACTTTAAAAGAATCTTGTTTTTGTCTGACTTTTGATTGCAATTTTGCCCAGAATGAGGACATGGTAATGGTCCCAAATTTCTTTGTCCTTCTTCATTTAGGAAATGGTCTCATCAATGATTCCAATCACTAACAATGACGACTATGATGGAGATGGATGGACAGGCATAAATATGATTAAATATGACTGATGGGAATGACTAACCCTCTGGGCCGGAGCTGCCTTCCGAGGCTTCGGTTTGTCTCTGACAGCACAGCGGTTCACAGGAGGCCAAAGACTGTGTGGAGCTGAAAAGTTTTGACACGGAGAAATGACTGAACTCGGCTCCATCAGCACCGAGGAAACAGATGGTGTAAAAGATGACTGTCGAGCCTCATTAATAACTGTGATTGGAGCAAGGGACCATTATTACACACACACACACGCGCGCACACACACACACCCTGTCATCATTTCCAGGTTGTGGAGCATAGCCAGATAATATTGCAGAATCAAGCAGCAAGCCAACAGTTTGTACATTAGCCATGCATCCGTTTGATATGAATCACAAATTAGATGACAGGAAGAGGAGCGCAGCACTTTGAACAGGTGTGCGTGGGCCCGAGTGGTGCGGTGAGGAGTGTGGAGGCTGCTGGGTGAAAGGAAAAAGTCAGACTTTTTCTCTGGGTGCTTTTCAAGAGGTGGATTGTGGGCCGACCAGTGGATTTCAACAGGTGTGCTCCGGCTAACAGGTTTTGGATTTACATGTTTAATAACAGCTCTGAAAATGTTGAGTAGCGGTTGTCTAGGAAGCAGATCCCTCTTTGTTTGCCAGAACACACACACACACATGCACACACACACACACACACACACACCATCATATGCTGCACGTTTGTTTCCACTTTCATTTTATCTTTCAATCATAGCCAGTGTATTATTTGTAGTTTTTCATGATGATACATCAGTTGATGACAGATATATGCTTGGGGTGATCTTTAATTATAACACTTACAGTAAAGTTAGCTGTTTAAGTCAGTTGTAGATGGTCAAGTTTGTGGGCAAACTGTAAAATATCCTGGCCCGGTTACATATATTTAATGGATCTTTGCAGAAAAAAAGAAATTCAGAATAAAATTGGTATCAGTATCAGCCCCTAAAATCGAGTATCAGTCGAGCTCTGTTGTTGTCGTTGGCGTGTATCAGTCCCACTTCTTTTCTCGATTTTGCATGTTGTCAATCACCTGTAAAGCGCATTGAATAGCATTCTGTTTGTTTGCGAGGTGCGGTATACAGTAAATAAAGTTGACTGATGCACTGCCTGGAAAGACATGTCGTCGTGTGCACTGGGTGGGTCAGTGATGGCTGGTATTTGTGTCATTTGGGATCATATGTGGGGTCTTTACAAGGAATCATCCTCGATCCTACAGGGGTCTCTAAAGGTATGATTGGACCGAGGACAGCTACAAGTTGGGCCCACGAGCCTGTAGACATATTTCATGTCCGCCTTCTTGAGTCCATGATTGAACCCACCGCGGTCCCTGCAGTGATCAACATTGGCAGACGGAAATGGAGCCATCGCATCACGGGGCTGATGGACGGTTTTCTCGAGCCAATTTGGTTTCCTTGTCGGTACTCGTGGGATCGCTAAAACCTGGAGAAGTTCTGCTGCAAGAAGTTAACAAATCCACAGTGGACGATATAAAAATGACATTCTGAGGTCACAATATCTCCGGGAGAACTTCAGCCAACAAAGGCGATATTTGTCCTCTGTATCTGCACAGATGAGATACAGCTCGCCGACCATTCCCGGAAAACTGTGTCCTCATTAATCTATATAAAACACGAGAGAAGTAATTACACAGTTCTTAAAGGGGGAAAGGCGACGATGTCCCTCCGCAGTTCCTTATCGTGCCAACTGATTCATGGATTTTAATGGGCTTTTAAGCCAGATTAAAAACCTGATGCCCCCACTGTTAAAGCAGCCTACAGTTTCAGAGAATCACATTTATGGGATTGCTAATAAAACCGGAGGGCCTGAAAGGAATACAAATGACTCTGATGAATCTACATCACATTGGCATATCCTGTAAGAGCACATTACTGTATTTGGAAAGGACGGATATTCCGGAATGTGGTGCTGCGTGAGAGACAAATGTCTTTTTGTTCCCTGAATGCACCTTTAATTTCCTAACATTGTGAGCTTACCTGCAAGCCTCGTCTCTAACAGAAAAGGAATCATTTGCTCTTTGTTAATCAGTTTTATGGGAATCTCTGTGTATGACAAGGTGCTGTGAATAAACGTTCCTTGCCTTGTATTTATTCGTTCAGGGGTGAGTCGAAAAACCTGAGATTCTTTTTTATTTATTCCAATTTTTAAATCCAACACGTCATGTGGGGACGCAATTAAAGGGGATTTTCATGACAACTGAGACATGGGTTTTATAAAAAATCATCTTAGATTAGAATTAGTGAGCTGTTCATATTCATATTTTACACCAACATGAATATTAATGGAAGAGGAGAGCATTATATTGCAGTCTGGACCGTCACATGATTTGATAGCTAGCATAGCAACGTGTCCTACGGCATCAAAAAGTCAAATGGGAATCTGCGTGGGGACGGGGAGAACGCTGTGCACTCGATCTGCGAGGGAACGTGAAGAAACAGTCATTCTCTGCCTGAACTCGAGTTTTTTTATTCCGAGCAGCCAGCTCTCCAGCGGTCAGACGGCAGGAATTGATTGCCCCGCTTGCACCATTTGAGCAACAGTCACTTTGGGATTTACTTTGCAGTAAAGGAACATCAACCCACTCCACCTCCGAGTCCAAATTGATTATAAAACTGCATTCTGCTGACACTGACACATCTGTGTGTTTGAATATGTGTGAGTGTGTCGTGCGTAAGAGAGAAGCTGATGGAAGCTTTAACTGAAATTGCCATCACACCAGACGAGCATCATCCTAAATTATGTCCACAATATCATTTCCTACTTTCCCACTTCATCAAATACAGTACTGTTATCACAAGTAATGCAAGATTACTGGTGGATAAGTGCAGGTCAATACGAAAGAAAAACACTATGTTGTAAAAAGAAAAGAAAAGAAAAATACAGCAGAAGAAAAACTTGTGTATTTGTTGACAAGGCAGCCAAAAAAGTCACATTGCCAACAAGAAAAAAACCTCCACCAGTGTCCTTTTTTGTCTCCCTTAGTCAAGCCTAATCCGATATATATATCAAATAAAAATCAATATAATCCACTAGATCCAGTTTTCTATTTGGATCTGCATCAAATTGTACTCTCGCGCAGACACCAGCAACATAAATGCACCATCATGTTAACATCAAGATTCATACATTATTCCCAGAGAATTGAATGTTGCATAACTCACAGAAACTAAGAACACAAAAACTCCATGTCTTTATCCGGATCTGAACCAAAACACAATGGTTTGTTATCTTGCATTCTACATCCATATTTTATTTTGGATTTCTTCCCACTATATACATTTATATTAATCTTAGACTTTGCAGTGACTAACCACCTACAAGTTTAGGTAGATAAATAATAACGTGATACATGAATTGGACTAAAAAGGCTTACATTGAGATTGGTTGGTTTATCTTCCAAATATAGAAGAAAAATCATTATTGTCTGCTTCCATTCTTCTCTAGAATGCAGATATATTGTATATACTGAAAACTGCATTCTGTTCTCTGTAATATACAGTCCACTACACTCAAAAACTTCAAGTTGGGGTAAGTAGCTACAAGCTAACTGGTTACTGGCAGGCAAACAGTCAGCATCTAACCAGCCCACCACGTGACCACTGTGGTTGAGTAAGCCTGGACTTGCGGTATATCGACCTCCCTTTACCAATAATCAGATGTTAAATGGAGGGTGTCACTAAGAGAATTACATCATATATCTTCTCCACATCGCAGACTGGGAGGACAAAGACTCGCGTGATGCCCGCAGACCTCCAGCTGAACCGAGTAAGTGACGAGAAGCACAGTAAGCACCCGAAGAATAAACACAGTGCCTTTTATTTGTGAATGCATATGGATACCCTCATTTGTTCTCCAAACAATGTTGGTGTGCCCTTTGCAAAGAATTGCTTCAGCTCAAAGCTTGAAGAAGGAAGTTCCTTGTTAACACGCATCAATAAAGCCAGAATCCCAGGACAAGGCTAACACGCACCGATGATGCGTTCCTCAGTTTTGAGTTTGGGCAAATCAAGCTGTTAAACATTTTTTTCAGTCATCGGATCTGTTGGTATTTCATCACAAAATGAAGAAAAATCATGTTTGGTTTATTGAAAATGATAGCTTAGACTCTAAACTATCTAATCTTATCATCCTATTGCTCTAAACTTTAGAGCAATAGGATGATAAGATTGTAGGATTCAAAGAAAAAGCAAATTTTTTTTTCTGTCTGAATTAACATGAAACTCTGGTCACATGATTAACCAGTAATTTCTTGTTAAAATATTACACAAAAATCTATCTGAAGTCACGTGTGTGTGTGTGTGTGTTTCACTGTGTGGGTGTGTGGCGTCCTTGACTGTGAGGAGCGTCTGTGATAAGAGGCCTTTAATGCAACTTCAATATGAAGCTGACATTTATCAAACATGTGAAAACACTGTAGCAGCGAAACGGAACACTACCGCTCCGTATCGCCGGCTGACATTCATATCTGCTGCCTGCGTGTGAGAATGTATCTGTACCTGGTGTTTACTTGCAGGAAAGAAAGAGAAAGCAAGTAACGAAAGGAAACACGCAAAGCCGTCTCCTGCACAACCGTTACATCCCGACAGCAAACGGATTATCAACAGGTGTTTCGTTTTTGGAATCTTTCCATCCACTATGTAGATTAGAGAGTTATGTCCCTCCGAAGCCTGTCAATAAGCTCTTTCCCTGGTGCCCATTTCAGAGTAAATTATTCTGTTTCTTATTTTTACCAGCCGGTTTCATCACCTTGCCCAAGGCTGATTCGCTGTCCGTGACTCTGATAGAGATTTAGTTTGACTCTACTCTAGCCTCCACTGCTCCTAAATCAAATTCTGACAATGGTGACAAAAAAAAGACAAAAAAAAAAAATGTTGACGTTCACAATTTGCACCCTGTGGTTAATATTCACCGACGAATAGAGCGTGATGACATAAGATGAGAGGAAATCTGTTTGTCTTATTTTCTCTCTCCCAGCTTTCAGTAGCCTCTTTACTAAAAACATGCCTTTTCGTAAATGAGATCCATTACCTGGTTTTTCCTCTCTTCTTTGCGTTTCTGTATCACCCAAGAGACCCTCTTCCTCTTCAGTTGGTGAAAGCAGGGGGGCTCAAATAAATCTCATGTAAACAAAACCACCCATCGAGCCGGGCGGAGGAAGTGTTACAAACAAGGACGTATCGGGGCTGCAGAAGGAAGGGAGAGCGACGGGAGGGGCTTCTGCTGAGAAGGTCACGCCATAAAAGATGTCTCTTTGCATTTAGACCTCGTGCGGCACAAATGCCACAGACCTGAATACTCTGGGCTCAAAGATTTGGCAGAGAGCTGTGCTATCACACAGCCTCGGGTGAGCTTTCACCTCTCGGTGATGATGTCTCAGGGAAAAAGAAAATTACACGAATAGAAAAGGCCAAAGCTCTATGAGCATCGTGGTGAGACAGTCGTGTCTGTGTGTCGGTACGCCTACGAACAATACAAAGACACCCGAGTGTGACGTTCAAAGGTTTTTCCGAAATAAACTGCGATCTGCATTCCAAATTCCTTTCGTGTGTACGCGCCACCGCCGGATGTTGATAACATGTCATCCCTTGATTTGCTGCTTTCTTTGGTCAGTTAGGACAGTTAACAAAGAGTCTTTGGGTTTTTGGACTGTGCCTTTCTTGACTAAAACCAATAATGAATTGACTGTAAAGATGATCAGCAAATTAATCGATGATGAAAATAACAGCTGCAGGTGTATACTGACATACATAGTGCACAGAAAAGGCCTCGATAAAGAACAGATCTGTTTTGCCCCTGCAGTCGAGACGAGTTCGACATCCTGTAACAACTTCAGCAGTACAAAGACAAACACTTTGTCGTTTGGAGTTGAGCTGTCCCTCTGCCTCTCCGGCTGCCACCTGGCACTTTTCTTGGTAAAACTGTGTTGCCTCAACTCATACTTCAACAATATCACAGATGGTGTCAGTGCCTGTTTGTTTGCCACTGAAGAGACGGGATGCTGGTGGTGCTTTCTTTTCTTGCCCAGAACAAGTGATGATCGTGGATCCTGTACCTTTATGGAGAGGATCGATGCGGGGAGTTGCCAGTTTGGCCGGTTTTCCACAATCGCTGGACCTCAACATGTTCAACGAAGGAACACGTACAACTGCCAGTAAATGTACCCTATAATGAATGTGAAGGGGTACGCACAGCGTAGATCCAGGGTTGATCAGGATCCAGACGCGTCCTTAACCTGGAACTGCTTCAGTGAAAAGCTCAGCAGCCAAATGTGGAGGAGAGTGGGAGGACTGGGCAGCTTCCAGGTTCTGCGCTCCATTGGCAGCCCGTCACCCAGACAATATTTGTAACATTGAATCACAGATCTGGTGCCCAGAGGCTGGAGGCAGAACAGGTGTGCTTGAAACTGTGTTTACTAGGTCAGAAGACAGACTCATAGAAGTTGGCAGCGGGGAAGCAGTCAAGGCAAAAGCAATGAAACCAATGTCAGCGCTTAAGGTAATGTTTGGGTTTACTATACAGGGTTACCATTACTTGAAACAGTTCAAGTAATAATCTTAAATACTTTCATTGTAATGAACGTCTGTTAAAACACCATCTGATACCAACTGAGGTAACACAATGGTGAATAATCCTGATGAAAATAGTGCAATTACATTCCTGTAAAACATGCTGTCAACTTCTCTCACAGCGACCAGCTGCTCACAGACAAGTTTATTTCTAAAGATAGTGTATTACATATTACTAGTTTCAACCATGTAAAGTAATGTTTCTTTGCAATATTACTGCCTGTGAAGTTTAATGCCATACACTCCTTTTGCGTTACTTTCAGGAAGCTAAAATTGCTTCGCTACCAAAGCCTCGATTTAACCAGATCTCTGTTGATTATAAAACCTTTCACTATTCTTAAAAATGTTTTATTTATCCCCATTTCTCTCGTGTTTTGCCTTCAGCTATGTGTCGAGAAACAACTGAAAAAGACGCCTCTCACTGCACGAACTGTGCTCTGTCTGACCAGGCAGAGACGATTAGCTTGCAATACTCCAGGGAGCCGTCCTGAGGAGAACACAGAACAGAGAAAGGTGGGAAAATGTTCACGTTGTAGGCAGCAACGTGAAAATAACAAACATATTCAACAACACTGGGCAGGACGAATGGAAAATATGTCTCCCGTCGGAAGAAGATACGTTTTCGTTCGATAAACAAAGGTAGCAGACATTGAGCCATGGACTTCATTTACACCTTGGATTTATTTAATGAAAAAGCCTTTTTGATTTTTTTGGTCATTGGACCCTTAATATGTCCATATCAACAAAAGTTTAAATATTTCTATTAGTGTGCGCCTCTTAAGAAGCTTAAATGAGTTGCAAGCCACTCAGTGGATCATGATTTTGAGTGGTTACGCGTTACTGGACTTAGTAGCTGTAATAATATTACCCCAAATCATCAAAATATTAGAAATGCATTAATAGTATTACCCTAATAGTTACCTTAAACATTGACCAGTATAATATTATTATGGCATGAGGGCTCTGTGGAACTTCTGTGTTGTGCTAGAAGCCGGTCCTTAGTTTATGTTCGCATTTCTAAACTAGCGTTAGCTCCGTTAGCAGAGCACAGACAGGCACTGAGACGAGGCGCTGCAGAAAGTACATCAAATATTTCCGTCCTTCACAAAAGAAATCCGCAGTCCAGCAGCATTAAACCACTTGGAACACATCGCCTCTGGGCTTGTATAGGCTCATTTTATCATGTCACGTTACACTTCGCTCACACACGGCCAATAAAAAGGTGATTAATAGATGTAAATTGCTGTAAATTGTTTAATCCATCCCCTTCTAAAGACTCTTCGAACCTCCAACATGTTTCTTTTTTTAATTGTATTGTATTTGAAAGTGAATTAATCAAACCAACTGGACAGGATTACAACATTTCAAGCTTTTACATGTTTGAGAGGACACGCCGGTGATTCCAGCAACAACTTTACTGAGTCGTATAAAGCCGAGGTGGCGTGCAGTAAACTGTACCTTTCATGGCTATAAATATTGTCCCCTTGGTGTTTGTTGGAGGAGGAGGAGGAGGAGGAAGGAGGAGAGGCCGTATATAAGAGCAGGGGGGACTCGAGGAGGCTCTGTCTACTCCACTTACCTCTCATTTTCTGTCTGGGTAATTACACCTGAAATTGGGGGAGCCGAGAACACCTCGAGTCACACACTCTCCAATTTCTCTCCAGGCCTTCATATGGACACACACACACACACACACACACACACACACACACACACACACACACATACTGATACGCTCTGTCACGTGCACACACAAACACACGAGCGCCGTTAGCTTAAATAGACCTTTTTCCTTTGCATTTCGTCTCCCCTTCCCTGTCCCTTCCTCCTCCTCCTCGCTCTCCTTTCCCATTTCCCCTGACCGGCTCTGTATCTATTAGGTGTGACATTCCATTCTGCTTTTTTAATCACCTCTCCCTGCTTTGTCCTTCTGCAGCACAATAACTCCATAGATGACGGTCATAAAACCCATACGTCCGCCTGTCGAGAACAGCGTGCCCGCGCAAATACGAATGAATGGGCTCCGCGTCGTCACCGGGTGCAGCTCTAACCACGTTTCTGCCCTCTCACAGTCACAGGTGTTTTAAGAGTCACCGCACAAAATGCGGCTCCATCGATTAGTTAGGAGAAGTCGACGGGTGATTGGTTAATTTAGCCAGCTGGATGGTGAAACGCTGCGATTTATTTCTGCTGCTGGGTCCCTGAACTGTTCTGACAGGCAGGCAAAAAAAGATATTTACCAATACCCTCCGCTGCATCGAATGCATGAGTTATTGCTTTTCAGTGCGATTAAAATGAAAAGCAAAGAGACCTCCTGTGCACAGCAATCACCAAGCGATTAAGACTTAATATCGATGTGTTATGGGGTAAAAAGCAAACAAAAGAGAGCACATGCACAATATGTATTGCACGGCAGGGTCGGACTCAAGATGTTTGAGGGGCAGGGGCAGTAAAGGTAAAAAAAAGGGCACCACATGTAAGCGTGGGGGGGGGGGGGACTTTATCATGTTTTCTCCACTAGAAGGGGGACCCTAAAGGACATTTTGGAACATTTTCTCCCTTGGGAGGGCCCTTAGATGGCACTGAATCATGTTTACTCCACTAGAAGGGCACTCTAAAGAGCACATTGTCATGTTTTCTCTACTAGAAGGGCACCTTAAAGCACACTTTTGTATATTTTCCCCACAAGAAAGGCATCCCAAAGGACATTTTGGCATATTTTCTCCCCTGGAAAGGCCCCTTAGATGGCACTTTATCACATTTTCTCTACTGTAAGGACATCTCCGTTGGCACATTGTCATGTTTTGTCCACTGGAAGAAGCCACCTAGAGGGTCTACGATTTTATCTAACATAGGGGCATCTAAGAGGGCACTTACGCTATGTTTTCTGAACATGGGTGAAGCATCCAACTGTATCTTCGCAGACATTTGAGATTAGGTCCCACTCATTCATCATTCACGCTGCAGGGCTTTGGCTTCTTAACCTGGGTCATATGTACCGTATCTGTCACCTGACAAGCTCCTCAGGCTTTGGGTCGCTGTGCTCTGCAGACATTGCTGCTTCCCCCCTCCCTGTCGCTGATGAAGAAAGACAAATATGGATGGCTCTCCAGCGCCACACATCACCGCAAGTCAAACATAATGCATTCAAAGGCTCAATCTCAGCGTGGCTTCAACCAGCAACGCCGATCGAGCGCTGCCGTGTTGCGTCGGCTAAAATCACTCTTATCTCGCTCGGGAGAATGTCTTTGGCTGTCCTTGGAGGAGAGCAGTCAGGGATGGAGGGAGGCAGGCAGAGGGTGGTGTAGATGTGGGAGAGGCAGTGGAAGGAGGAGGAGGAGGAGGAGGAGGAGGAGGGGGAGGAGGGGAGGGGGGGCAGGGCTTCAGGGAGCGCAGGCATTTGTATTCCTCTCTCATCTGTGACGGGGTGGGAAAGGTGGGGAGACGCGGGAGCAAAGCACTGCGGGGGCTTTGGCAGGACTGTGGCAGAGGTGCGGGAATCAAAGATGCAATGTTACAAGATCTAACCGTCCCTCCTCGCTGCTCGGCCTCTGCGGGCAGGCACCGAGAGTCTGAAATAAACAATGAGATGTCAGACTCGCACCAGAAGGAGTATTGAAAGAGAAGGAGCAGTAAACACACGCCGGAGAGCTCGATCCCTCTCAGATTGCTTTGCCGAGCGGATATTTTTAGACCGCTGGTGAACCAAATATCCACCAAGCATTGGATTTTTATATCTCTGTCAGTTTTGGCAACGTGTTCACATCATCCCCTCTGTTCTATTTGTAACCTGTGGAAACTGTAAACTTATAAGGAATCGATACGACGTAGCATTTCAGGATCGTGCACATCGTCTATATCTGATCGCTATTCCATGATAAATTCGGGTGTCTTTCGCAATGTGCGCGTCGTTGTTTCCTGTCTTTCAAGGAAATGCGATCAGTGTAAATAAATCCACGCTGACCTCAGCTAGCCATCGGAACCGCGCTCTAAATGTGAGCACGCACTTCTCGTTCCTCCCTCCGTGGTCAATAAATTCCCAGCAGATTCAGGTCTATGTCCAGTCCGGTGTGCCACCGCACTTAGCTGATGATCTCAACCAGAATGACTCAAAAATCAATACTCTAATAGACACCCACTATACCTAATCAGGTCCATCCAAATGGCTGTTTGACCCAAACAACTGCTCCGTTCGTCTCCCCGCGACAGAAACATGCATTTATCTGTGAGTGATGAACGCGACGCAGGCCCCTAAATTGAGATGCGGACAGTGTAAATAATCCCAAAGCTGCTCTATTGATCTGGTCGCAGAGCTAAGTGGCTCAAAAAGCCTCTCTGACATCATTTTACCATTAGTAAACATAATGGATTTTCCTGAGTGTGCACTTTTCTTCATACAAACACGTGCGCTCGTGCACAGACGCACGTACGCGACGCACACTAATGTAAATATACCTACACTCAGCGGGTAGACTCTAATGATGGCACGTCACTTTAGGAGTTATTAGCGGAGGAGGACCTGGTAACATGATGGAAGGCGATGTCTGTAAACGTGTGATTTATGGATGTGATGATTAGGAAAATGGACCAATTCGTCAGTCAACGAAAAATCAATTATTTTTATATTTACTTAGTTGTTTGATATATTTATTGTGTAAGAAAGTCTCGAACATTTGCTGGAAACACTTTTCTCAAATGTGATGACTTGCTCACATTAGCATTAGTCTCCCGTTATTGTTGTGGGAATTTGGCATTATTTATTTATTCTTTTTTACATTTAATAGAGTAAATGCTGTCTTAAAGCCAAGACAGAAAGGCTTGACTGTTGAGACGCTGCAAGTCACCCGAAAAAGCGCTTGAAGACACTGTAAAGACTGCAGTCAACATCAACCACCTACATTCTGCGCCTGCAGTAGAGGAAATACTGCTTGCTCAAGCTGTGTATGATAAAACAGCATTTTCTCTTTTTTTTTGTACCAATATAGACGCTTCTTATCGAGAATATGTCTGATGATGATAAGTTGCTTGTTCTACTGACGAAGAGGCGAAGAGGAAAAATAAGGAGAAACTGCGCTAAGTGGGTGAAATCATGGATACATGTGACTTTTTGCTCAGCTTAACAGCCAATTAGAGTGATTTCTGCCACTGGTGGGATACACCGCTGATTCGACATGCTTAACCAGCCGAAAGGTCACCCACACGGGCCAACCAGTGCCAGCGGTTCTGGAAACAACACTATAACTACAGTAATGCCACAAACACTCAGGGCCGATAGACACAGCCCAGAGGAAACGAAAATTGGAAAAGAGATCTCAGTAGTGTCCCATTAATTTCTCCTAGACAACTATGAGATCTATGTGAGACCAAAGTGAGGCTGTGGTTGATTTCTCCTGTTTCTCAATTGTTTCTCCTGAGAAACAGGTGCAGAATATCTCAACTTGGGCTCCCTGTAAGTTTCAAAGGAGATCTCAATGAAGTTTCAGAATATCTCCCCAGTGCTGGAAAGGAGCAAGGTTTAAGCGGTAAAGTCTCAAGTCTCACCTATTGCTCCTAAGGAATTTTAGGAGAAACAAATGAGAAATGTTTGAGACCAAAAAAGACTACAACGAGCAGTAAAATTTTCCTCTGTGAGTGGAGCTTTAATGCAAATACCAGCATCAGCATGCACATATTGATGTTTAGTCAGTATCATAGCCATCTTTTTTTGTTGTGTTATCGTGCTAACATTTGCAGATTAGTATGATTAGGATAAATACAGTTGTGACTGATGGGAACATCAACATTTCATAGCACATTTCATCCAAAAGTTTACCAAATAGTTAAAACAGTATGATTGTGCGAGTCTTGACAAAACGGTGTTTTTTTACATTTCAGTTTTCAGTTTGAATGCTGTGCTTAAGGTCTGGTGAGCGTCAGGCACAGAAACCATTCGGTCAGGGCTGGGAAAAGATGATGTCTCATGTCGTTGACAGGTAGATGGCTGCTGAATGTCTCGGCGCCACCTTAAAAAAATGCGGCCTCGATCAGCGGCCGAGGGCTTGCAAATGTTAAAATGCCATCCTGACCATATACCCGCCTTCCTCTCAGCCTCCTGGCATGAAGGTCAGCTTATATGAATGTAGCCTGAATGCATCGTAGAAATGTTGAAATGACACCTAGTTAGCTATAAAAGGGGATTCCTATTAGTTGCAGCGTCAGTAACATGTCTGTATTTAAAGACTGCAGGGAGGAGATCACTGGCTTGCATGAGCAGGTCATATTGTAGACTACTGCACCTTTCTAAGCGTGAAGGAAGCTCCGAACGCGGACGAGCTTTCCTGTCATCCAAAGGTCACGGGTGAAAGATTGGATCCACCTGTCAGAATGGCCTTTAACACACCGCTGGCCCTTTACCTGCTCACTCTTGTATGTCATCCAGCTGCATTCCACAGCAGAATGGAATCCGGCTGTGCATTTAAATGACTCAGGTAATATTCTCTTGATGAAGCCTTTGTGAACGATTGTTTCTTGTTCCTTTACTACTGAATCTCTGCCTGCTGTCAGTCTTCATTCATACATACCTCTGGTGTCCCCAACGCTCTGTTCCTCTCATTCACAAAGTCCCTATCAAATCCACCGATACGTTTTCTGTCCACGCTCTGCTCTATGAACCAGTGACTGCATATCTCAAAATGTGATTAACTTTTCATTCTCTTTCAGGTCCAGTAATGTGCCGCGCAGCACTTTCCTCATCCCCGATGTGATCATCGCATTATCCTAAAGTCTACTGTGGACTTCAGGGAAAGGAACCTGTCCCGGTGACTCCTGCTGTATCTTCATCGGCCTGCATTCTGTGAACATGGGAACATTTCATAGTCGAGGGAACGAGGAGTGCCGGAGGGCCGTCAATTCATAATAAAGGTGTGATGCAGACTCACAGCAGAGAGAGAGAGAGAGAGAGAGAGAGAGAGAGAGAGAGAGAGAGAATGTGAACAAAAATGTAACCCGGGGGTGAAAACATTGTTAGATCAGGAAGCCTGATGGTACTCTACAATTCTGTAGTTTATCGATGAACTGTATGAACGATGGCAGACTGACAGACCTCTATGAAATGTCTTCATCCTCACACTTGTACACAAAGACAGAAAGAACTTCTGTATCATAATGCTGAATTTACAAGAGGAGCCAAATCACCGTGAATTAGTCATAGACGGTATTCCACAAAGCTTAGAAAGTTTCTCCGACCTCAACAACCCACAAAATTGAGCGGTTTTATGAGGGAGTCTGGGGAATTTCTCCCTCTCTTCATCTCCTTGCTGTTCACTGTGGTAGATGTGGCTGTTTTGACCTTTAGTATGCTGATGTTCAAGTTTGCTGTCTGTAAAGGTGCAAAACACTCTCAAATTGTTGTAAATCGTAATAGAATGTCAGATATAAGTTATCCTGGACATCCAAATTCATCTACGGTGACGTCATTCTATAATCTGACCCCCTCAGCGCCCACCAACTCTGACCCCAACTTCCTGCAACCCTGAAACATTTACACAGATATGAAGTCCACCTGCTCGAATGTTTCTCTGCATCGAATCAAATTACATAGTCTTTCATGTAACGTTGCTTCTCCTGTTGTAATAAATGTTAAACGGGCTGCGTTGAGGAGTTGAAACAAAGGCCACGGAGAGCCTTTGTGTCATAAGTTCTCACACTGTCGTCATGATTGGTGACCAAAAAAAAAACACATTTAGCTGGCGTTAAAATGCGATCTGTCCCTGGATCTCGTACCCGGAGAAGGAAAATGATTGTTAGAGCTGCGACATGTGAGCGTGATGCACCTACACGACTCTGCATGCATCAGTTTGATGCACAGTCGACCAGTACCCGCTTCTTCTTTTGAGTGCGAGTTGAATCTGCATGCGTTCGTGTGTGCGCGCCGATGAAGTGAGTGGATCAGAGACGTGGCGGGCCCGTCTTGAAAAGGCTCTGACCTCTGTGGTGATCTGTCAGACCGGGGAGGGGGGCAGAGAAGGTGAGCGCTGATCCTCAGAAGCGACTTTTTAGCATGAAGAAATGTACACAGATACTATACAAGGACGGTGCGTATCGAGCGCGTATCCTCGCACTTCCACAGACACATTATTGTTAGGAAAAGAGTCAGCAGAGCGAGATGAGTGAGCGCCCGCCCCGCGTCTGGCTTTCGCCGCCTGGAACCATTTTTATTTAATGAATTCGCCGCAGAAAATGAGTGTGCCTTGTATAATAGTTTATGGTTGAACCCTTTGGTCAAGGCAGCTCGATATAACTCACAATTTATCCTTTTATATCATTTACTTCAATTAAATATATTGTGAGTGGACAGCTCCCCCGGGGCTCGCTTTTTATCACAGAGTGTTAATTATGCCCACTCAGATGGGACATGGCTTGAAGCCATCCGAGGGACTGATAAAGCGGAGCTCTGCGTGGGAAGAATAGGCCGTTTCATGTGACGCCAGATGAGCGCTTCGGTCGTTACATCCCTCCGGGTTCTGTAGGTTATTGTCTGGTCACGTGTCTTGCGTGCGCCGGCAATTGCGGTATCAGCGCTTCTATCTCTTTTGGGAAATGTGTCACGCTGATTTACAGCTTCACTATGAAAGAACAGAAGAGGAAAGATTCAGGGATGAACCATTTCTGCCACAGTTTTTTTAATCCAAGCCATTAAATATAGTGCGGAGGTCACGATCCTGTCGCATGAAGTGGATTATTGGTGCGTGGGGATATTCTCAGTGCAGTCAACCTAGTTTCCTCCCCGTCTCTTGTCTGTCTCCCTCGCTGCTCCCAGAACTTTCTCACTGTGTAGACGAGGACTGTTCTCTCAGGGGAGGAGCTGTCACCGGGGTTGTATCCCGAGGGGAACAGAAAAAAAGGTGCGCCGCTCCATTTAGAACTCAATTTCTGCCATGCTAAAGCGAGTCAGCACACATGCAAAATAAAAAAAAACTTTTTTTCTGCACTTAGAACCCACTGAGCTGAATGATTTCTTAAATCGGCCTTCGAAAGGCTCTTCAGTGTTGAGATCACTTAGTCTCTTACTTACTGTAGCAGTGCACAGTTAATGATGCAGCAACGGACAGAGAGGAGCGTAAATGTGCAAGACGCTTTTCATTTATATTCAAAAGTCGGCAGCTCGAAAGGGGGAGTTTGTAAGAATTGGCCACCTGTTGAATTCATACTCCACGCAGACAGGGGGGCAGCGAATCACTAGAGTAACCTTCTAACTGTAGATGACGTTAGCTTGCTAGCAGTCCAGACTGGGAGGTTGGACACCGGGCGGATGTTGGAAGGTAGGTAGGTAGTAGGGCTGGGTATCACCAGGTACCTCGCCATACAATACTATCACAATATTTTGCCCACGATAATGATAATATCACGATACAGCGATTCTGCGATAATCGATATATTGCAAGAAATTTCATCCACGATACATCACGATATCTGTGTCACTGAAGAAATTCCGAATTTATTGACTCCACTGAATCCATTTCACAGGAATTACAAAACATTGTCAATCAATTTCACATGAAAGACAGCCAAGTAAACAAAAGGGTATATTGCACAGTGACTCTTCTTAACACACACACTAACTACAACTCTCATTAAATATCGATATGTGTGGGTTTCAGAGCTGCTTAAACCATTTTTTTACATTTTATTTGGTTGTATACCTAAGCTTGAATAAAGATAAAGTTGTCCTCCGAAGAGGGGTGGTGGGCCAAAAAAATAAAATAAATAAATAAACATTTTTAAATATCGATGTCTGGTGCCAGTGTATCGATAATGTACCTCAAGCTGAAATATCACGATGTATCGTAGAATCGATATTTTGGCACACCCCTAGTAGATAGATAGATAGATAGATAGATAGATAGATAGATAGATAGATAGATAGATACTTTTGGGGGTTTGCCTTCCTTATCTATCTATCTATCTATCTATCTATCTATCTATCTAGAAAGTATGTAAACCTGTTCTACTAGGACCCCCAAAATAAAAGTATGAATCTAAAAATTTGCACAATATGACCTCTTTAAAGTCTTCAAGACACTTTGAAGGTTTTTAATCAAAAACATCCCCACACTAAAGTAACGGGAGCGCTGTTAACCTTGATGTGTTTTTCTCAGTAGGCATCACTCGTTCGCTTTACCAGTCAGCCTCGGTTTGGTGATCTTCTGGTCACAAACTCAATTGTCTTGCCATCAGCCTATTACCGCCCAGTCAAATCTGATTAAAGCCCTGATCTGAGGTAGCCGTGCTGGATGAGGACAGTTGGGGATTTAAGTTATTCCGTCACAGGAAACGGCTTTTCAAATGTCATTATCTGGACACTGTGGAGAGCAGACCGACTGTACCGCTATAATTCAGGTATTCAAGAAAGCCCTTTCCCTTTCAATATTTCCAAGTATTTTCCGAGCTACGAGGTTATTAAAATGTGGCAATTTTATCAAACTCTTGCAGAGGCTTGGTTGCATCAAAAATCATTACGAGCCGTCCAGCTGTGTATTGCTTAACCTTTCCGGTCCACCGCTCAAAGCCATGTTGCGTGGCCAAGTTCTGTTCAAATGTGCAGAAACTCGTTTTAAATTCTAGTCGAGGTTCCGAGGTTTCCAAAGATAGCACACGCGTCCCGCCGAATTCCACAGAAATGTGTGTGAAAGGATCGCCTGTGAATGGACGTATAGATGGACTCTCTGGTCTGGATTTTGTGCTGTGTGAAACAAAGGAGATACAAACATGATCATGTTTAAATAACGCGAGGAATTCACTGCACACCAGGATGTACTCAGACCTGCTCGTAACAAGAGCATAGTCAGCGGTGATGCTCTCTGCCGATGACACCTGTCAGATGTTACACTGGCGACATTGTGCTCCCCTTCCACATTGCTCAGACTTACTGCGGGGTTTTCAGACAGCTGCTATCAGCCTAACAGGGCCCAGAATTACAGCTGCTCTGGGACAACAGTCGGAGAGAAAAAGGAAGGGCAGAGACAACTACCTGGAGCTCTCCCAGGTTTCACAGCACATAAAGATACATCTAATAAACCACTGCTGGTTATTGCCAAGGTGGCTGTTTCGCAGAGGGAAAAAAAAAAAAACAAGTCCGGGTCTTTCAGTCGGAAAATATATGCTTGTCTGGTGTGTGCTTTGCCGTCAGGTTAACAGACTCGCTGATTTAATCAGTGGAGAGGTGGTCACTGGGGAGGCGAGTGCGCGTATTGGATGTCATATACATTTTTTCCCATGCAGATAACAGTATCCAGGAGTCCATGTTTTGGAATGAGGCCCCCCGAGAGAGACACAAACCAGCCCGACAGTGTCTGTGTAATGTTCTCTGCCCATGTGGCACAACAGATCACAGTGCTGCTGTTCTGAGACGTCTGGATGCCTCGTATGACTGCAAATTGTACAACTTTTGTGTGTTGATATTTGCGAGTGACACGACAGTTCAGTCGTTCAGTTGGTCCAGACCGACAGCTCAACAACCGGTAGATGGATTGCCTTGGAATTTTATTTAATCACTTATGCCCCTTTAACGGAATTGATTGAAGTAACTTTGGTAATACCCTTAATTTAAATCTATCGTCATCAAATTCAAATATTCTATGACCAAATTCTTGCCAAATCGGTAACATTGCGATACGAAGATAGAGAACATGGTCAAGGTTAACATCAGCGTGCTTGGATGCTTAATTCCAGTGTTGGGGTAACGTCCCCGCGAGGCCTGGGGATGATGGGGGGTAACATAACGAAACACGAAAGATTGGTCTCCAAAAGAGAATGTGCAGCCTGCAGCTCAGTCACTCTGGCTCCTGCACACCACAGCCGCCCAGCCCACCGGCACCAGCAGCACTTTATATCGCCCGGCCTAAGTGGCAAGTAGGATCGGGAGGGAGGGAGGGAGGGAGGGAGGGGGAAGAACGAGGGCGACACCTGAGTGGAAGCACAAAACACAAAAGCACAACACAAACACGGCCCACAACACCAGGGCTGCAACGGCGCAATATTACCGTAAGCTTTAACAGAGCAATGTAACACGTTTCTAATAGGATTTGGCGCCCATTAAGGCTCATTCAAAGAGGAGATGTTAGTGTGACGATGTACTAGTTTGGACTTTTGGATATGCTATACAGGTTAGGTCGTTCAGTTCATTCAACGGAAAAGAACTGAAGGCTTACTCAGATTTCTCAGCACGGTTTGCAAAAGAGATGGTCATAACTTTAGAGGCAGTCATAAAGTCCTAATTCGTGCCTTTTCTTCAACTATTTATGTCCCTGTAGTCCGTAAATGTACACTCATCAAAAGATTTCAAAAGGGTTTTCATGAAAATGTATCCGTATTCCTTTCCTCTCTGTTCGACAGTAACATTTTACACGTTCTGACATTTTTGTGTTTTTATAGGCTTCCTCTGACTCGGTACTCAAACTGTCTCCTTCATCCCGTCACTGAACCGTGGTAGCTGAGGAAATGTGCTCGGGATTGTTTGGGTCAACAGCTTGAAACAGGTCAGTGCGTCTGGATAACAGGGTTTGACGCCGCCTGCCTGCTCCGTTCCAAAATCGTATGCAAATAAGACCTTTCGTAAGCTCACACCGGGGATGAGCTGCCGTAAAATATCCTCCAAAGTAAGATGAGTCTCACTTTTCTAAGGTGTTGAATATCATTACGCCATTTTAACATCTCCCAAGTGGGAAATTCATCGATTTCTTTTTTTTTTTTTTTGCTCGTGCACCTCAGGGCGTGAGGTAAGCTGCAGCCTCGGCAATAGATTCTAGGCACTTCTTTTCATAGCATCCTCGTTTATAGTTGGGAAGCCTTTAACAGACTCCCACCTCAAAAGACATGGGTGTGAATCCTGCTGCTTAATTGAGCAAGATTATTGAGATCGCCTGTCTACTGTTCATGCCACGGGAGAAAGAGTTTAGCTCGCGCTTTGTGTGAAATGGGGCTGTGGTTATGGCTGCCGGTGGCAAATCATCAGCCATCGAGCAGCCTGGACATCCTCCTGTCTCCCACATTACCCAGCGCACATCCATCATCTTCAGGATGTAATCATCCCTCTGAAAACAGCACTTCTATGGAGTCTCGGGGAATCGGCTCCTGTGCATTGACAAACCCGCGAGGAAATTACTTATCATTCACAGCTGCGTGATTGTCGAATACTGCCAGTCTCTCCTGTTTTTTAAAAAGGGGGGGAAAAATCTCAAACTCTTTCTTTTCTCCCCCTATCCATTTTCCCCCTCAGAACATAAAACGAAGATGAGAAGCCCATTGTCTTGCGATAATTTCCCATGGGTGAAGCCCATTGAGTGCTACTGAGCTGTGTCTAATTTGTCTGGGAAGGTGTTAAAGAGGTACTCAGGAATTTCTGGATGTTCATGTTTAGTGGCATGTGAAAATCTCACGGTGGACTCTTCCAAACACACCTGCATTTCCCCACGACTCGGGCATTGTTTCTCGCATGTAAACTGTAAACTGTCCCCCCCCCCCCCCCCCGGCGCTCGACAAACTCCAGAGGTATGCTAATGAAAGTTATTATGCAGCTGGATGGCGAATAAATGTTTTTTGTAAACGTCTGAAAAAAGCAAATGAAGATGAGGTGTGTCAGGCTGCGGGGGTTTTGGGTTTGTTTTAAATGGAATTCTCCCCAAAAATAAAAAAATAAGGTTTCGCTAACAGCCGCATTGGGTTTGCTGAATCGATATGCAATTACGAGACAAACAAGATATTGATATGCTAAAGATTCAGGAGAGCAAGCCAACCACAACATTAAAAACTAAGCCAGGGATCAATATATAATTAATACACTCATAGTGGCGGCGCAGATGTTATACCGCAGACAGTCACAGATGAAGTTAAGTCATATCAAAACTATAAGTAAAACATACGACTGTCACCACAACATCCAAAGTTTCCAAACTTAAAATGGAAAAAGAGTACATTTCCATAAAATAGCATTAAAGGGTAACTCCACCAATTTTGCACATTAAAGTATGTTAGCATATGTGAAGGGAGTAGCATAAAACCTTTTGTGACTCCATAGGTAGCTTCATGTTATCTGATGATAAATTGCCTCCAGTGATGTCAACCGGTAGCTAAATTGCATTGTGGGTAATGTAGGCGCCAGGTTTTTGAAAAGGAAGAAGAATGCATGGAATTAAAAAGGGCGATATCTCTGGTTCTGCTGTATCGATTTTGATGATGATTACAATGCTAGACCAGAAACGTGTCGCCAGATATAATCTACGAAATAAGACAATATATAACTAAACCAAAAACCCAGATAATGATAAAATAATTATACAAAAAAATGAATGCTTTTCTTGTTGTGGCTCAAAATTGTTTGTAGTTTCAGTAGTTACATACACAAAAAGCGAGGGAAAGTCATTTAACTACTTTAATCACCGTGCAAATGTTGAATGTTGTCGAACTACCACGTATTACAAGTAATTCACTGCTCCCTAACATGTAGAAAACTACGATATTAGAATATAATCGAGCTCCAGAGGATGACAGCCAGCTTCGACCTTGGTGCCACTCCAAGCTTGTTTTTCATTATAGAATCTTTCCTGGTTCAGCTCTTAACCTCCAACCCTGAAACACAGCAAAGCAATCTGTGTATCAGTTTAACAATTAATTATCAAGAAAGCCTGTCAATGTTCTTTATCTTGACTTGATTCCTGGCAGCCTGCATCCATCTCCGGGTAGAACAAAGGGGGGGGGGCACGCGCTTTGCCTTTACTGTTGAACACTCACTTTGGAGCTATGCACTTTAGCACATTGGAAAAGAAATGGAATAAGCTGCCATTAGGGTGAAAAGATGTCAGTCAAGACAGAATTGAGGGCACACTCATCTTTCCATTTTGGCTCTGACATGGCACAGAACCCCAATCATCCCGTTATTGGTTTTGACACGTGCACAGCCAGTCGCTGCCGATGCATTAGCATGACAATGGCGGTAATGCAAGAAGCCGCCGGCTAGCATATCTCATCTTTTACGGCCCCCCCAAAATTGTAGCAGAGAGTATTTCAGTGAGAAACACCCCAGAGACTCTCAGTGGCACTTTACAGCTCTCTGCTGCGCCACCATTAAGCAAAAACTCCCCCCCCTCTACCGTATATATGCCCAGAGCCCCGGAGCCTGTTTCACCATCAGCCACAAGACTGGCACTAATAGGTTGCTATGAGACCGGCTTTTAAGATTGCCATATCCACCTTATCGTACACCAGCCACAGTTTACCTGCACAGTTGGAGACTTTTCTTTGACGGAGAAATACATTTGAGATTAAAATTAAAATTAAACTAAAAAAGAAAATGAGGATGGCTGCAATGGGGAGGGATCCAATCACCGCACCCGCCAGCAAGGCAATCAATATGAGTTTAACTGTTGGCAATTCTCACTTTGGTAATTGTGCTTTGGAATAATGAAATCGTATTCAAGGTGAAGCATGACTGCCATTATAATCATTTTGTTGATGCAAGGAACCGGAGGGAACGACCGAGAAACGTAGATGATTATTCCTGGTAATTCTTGCCTTTTAGAAATATTACACTTCACTTTAAAAAAATGAGAAATGCAACTTCACTTTCAAAGGACTTAATGACCCTATAAAGCCAACGACAAGAACTAAAATTGCAGTCATACGAGGCGTTTGGCCTAACCGTGGCATTATCCAAATCCTTTCACATCACTCTATTAGCAGCGAGCTTCCGAGGACCTCTTGCACGAGGTGTCTAAATATGGCGTTGCCCACCAGCGCCGCGTCACAAAGGGACCGCGACGAGAGACGAGCGCGAGCAGTAAATTCTCATTCGTCAGAGGCCAGCGAGTGTGTCGCGCTGAGTGAAGAGGCTCGTGAACCGTGCTGCTCTGATCCATCACAGTCGCACGCGGCACACTCACACCCCTAACTACGGCACTAAACAACTGTCGCTCTCACGCCCACCGCAAGAGTCATCCCGAGGAATGCAACTTCAGCTAACGCAGAAAGAAAAAAGGCTGGAAAAATATGCCTGTGTTCAGCACAAACATGACTTACACTTATCCATCTTTAGAAATTGCACATCGGCATTCCGTTTGGGCCCTATCCCCTCATGTTCTCCGTCACGGCCGTTAATCACTGAGGATATGCGCCAAAATGCTCTGCTTCAATTTCGACGAGGGTGCACACATTCCAGCCGCGCACTCGCGTCCCAGTTAATATGCAGTAAATCTTTATTTTTTGCACAGTTCACCAGTGAGGATTCTATCAAAACAGGTGACACACTTCTCCGGGTTGAAAAGGTAACGTGTCGACTGGAGTGCCTCTCCTGCCAAACGAATTTGAGGCTTTCACTGGAGAGTGACGGAAGATTCTTTAAGCTATGATCGGCTGTAAATATTCAGAAGGATTTAAAGAAGCAGCCCATAAATAATTGACGTGGGTTCAAGATTCACTGTCACATGCGAAAGCATACAAGCGGGAGAGTCCAGCGAGCTGTGATTGCATCAGAGGACTGCCCCGGCGCAGGGACTCCCAAAAGATAGAGAAGCTGTCACCGACGAAGGGCCACATTCGTCCGACATCAAACAGCCGAGATCAGATCTGTTTCCCTCTCTGAGCCGGTCTGCACATACTCTGTTTATCCTCCAATAACAGCACTCCAGGATTTGTGCAATAGTGTGAGGGATGTTTTTTTTTTTTTTTTTTAGGAGACCAGGGGAGATGCCTTGAATAATTTCCTGAAAAGTAGGCCATCTCAGCCGGAGCCTGTGCTATAGGTCTGACAAGTAAATCAAAAAAGTAAATATCGGAGAGATTTCAGGTTGCAGTGGCTCCACTCTCACTGAGTATGAAAACCAGGGGGAGGAAGATGACACGCAGTTGCTGATTTCATAACATAGAGGACAGAATCAGCTCTCCACATAAAAGCTCAGACAAGCCCCGGAATGTGATCAATTACCACAGAGTCTCAATATATACTGTAAACTTAAACAGCAGAGGTAGATACACTAATACTCGAGAGGGAAAGCAGGGAAGAGTGTGACTGGAAGTTCATGGCATCTTCTCTGGAATAATTAATGAACGACTCTCCCTCCACACATGCTGGTGTGAAAGCACACAATTCATGAGACATCTAACCAGTGAAAGCACGGAATGTTTGCTCCTCTGTCAGGATCCACCAGCGCCAGCGGGGCCGTCTCTGCTACAGGGGTGGGCGGATCAATACCTAAAGTATCACTATCGATGCAAGTTTGGTGCGAATAGTCGTCAATACGATTGATTTTCCGGCATCCATTTCATGGTAGATCACATTCTGAACATCCGTCCTCTAAGAAATACACCCGGAAAATGGATCTGATAATTGAACCTGCAGTGTGGGACATTATACATATGGATGAACGTCCGGTACGTTCAAGTCCTTCCCAAACGAGTTCACACACTGTTGATGAGGTTGTTATTATGAGTGTCTGACAACATAACGAAGATGATTCCTATGGAGATAGAGCTTTTTGTAAAATAATAAGAACCTTTCTTTTTTAACCAGAAACACAAGTATCATTTAAGGAGAAGTCTCGCTCTGAAATCTTGCTGGAGGTTGTTGCAGGAAGACAACGGTGGAAAGAGTCGGACAGGAGTTTACCTCGAGGAAATCCAAGCAGGGATTTGTTTCCAAAGTCATGGCCGACTGTAGATGAGCAACTGCAACTTCTCCTTGAACGAGATCGAGACTTGTGTTTCCGGTCACCAAAGGGTCTCAGCATTGAATAAAAAGATCTATCTCAGCCGGAATCGTTTCTGTAATGTGTTTGAAAGGGGGAGTGACCGCAGCGATAGAGTGGGCTAAAGCAAATATTTCGCAATATATAGCAAGTATAGTTTGTGTAATTACTTCACTGCAGATTCAAGTACATTTTCCAGCTAACACTTCTATACTATGCTTAGATAAACTTTCAGTATCCTAAGTCTTTTATTCGATGTTGTTGGTACTTTTTCTTGGGTTAAATATCTCAATACTTCCCCCACTGGCTGTCAGCAAGGCACCAATAGTACAAGCAGTGTTGTTTTAATGAATTCCTTGGCCAAACAGAACTACCCATCCAGGTAGAAGACACATGCAGAGCTCCACTAGACAGAGGTCAGGCTTCAGTACACTGCAATATACTGCACCTGTTTCCACTGTCCCCATCAAAGTCTGCAATAAAACAGTGCATGAACGTTTAGCTCATATCTATGCGCACCTGCATCCGGGCAGAAGAGGGGACCACACACATAAATCAGATTTGTAATCTGTCCTTGTCCTCCTTCACAGCAGAGCCGCCCATTAATACTTCATTTCATTTCTGCAGTGGCGAGCTTTCCTGGAACAACCAGAGGTGACAGCCACACAGTTACTGGATGAGCCGCTCAGGGAGCTGGCTTTTAAGGTCCCAGCCTGCGCCGTGATTGACAGTCATGGGAAAGCAAACAAAGCTGTGCAGCCGGAATGAAGAAACGGGGAGGATTGATCCGCACGCAGGCTCAAACACAGGGGACGGAACCCCACAGGGTGACACGGCTTTAACGGGGAACGGCAGGCAAAACATTACATAGAGCTCAATCCTCCACTGTATATCAAATTCATACTGACTTCCTCTGTGTGCTTTGGCGATGCGCGCGTGTTTGAAATGTCATGCACACACTTTCGATGAGATAGAGTGATTAGAGTAAACGCTTTCAGATCCATTAATCCTTTAGATGTCCACGTAAGTCACGATGTGGAGGTGTAGATAACATGTAGAAGACAGGTTAATTAGGGGTTTTTATGTCTTCAGATGTCTTAGACCAGGGGTGGACTTTGACTCTGATAACAGAGGTGAAAGAAAAAATTAAAAGGGCACCCCAGAGCGCAAGGCGTCGTGATTTCTTCCACCATAGATTCATCCAAGAGGGCACTTTTGCTGCGTTTTTTTTTTTTTACACATAGGTGTGACCCATGTTTTAGACATCTCAGCCTTTTACCTGAACTAGCAGACATCTTTGTAACAATCAATATGTGCCATAAAAGATAGATATACTTAAAGAGAATTTGGAACGGTTTTCTACACAAACCACACACTGATTAAATTAAGATTATTTGAAGGTGCAATATGTAAGAATCTAATTTGAAAAAATTCAAAAATCTAATAAATTGTCAAAAGAAAAATAACGGTTTTGACTTTATGATCCAGTGTGTTGCAGGAGAATCTACTGAAGTCAGCATGCTAACCAGCTAGCCCCTGCTCTGACCTGGTCCAAAACTCCCGTGCCAGCAACCAGCTCCCCGTCTGGACTGCTACCAGCACAGCTAACAGAGCTAACTAGCTAACCACAGCGACAGTATGAGGCAGTTAGCAGTTACTTTTGTGGTAAGTGGCCTATTTGTTTTGAGTAAGTATATGACAGGCGGCACATTCTCCCACATTGAGCCATTCAAACGACATGACACCAAATTCATGGTCATGTAACCTTCATTAATGCAGGAAGTGCTGTCAAGTGCGCTTCCTTGTTTATCTCACCTTATGTCCGCACTATACGTTCACAGCAGGAGCCTCACCATGAGTCTCCTGCTGTCTTCCTGAGCAATTAGATATTGATTTTCTTGCTTGAGGACCTTGGCGATATAGTTGTTGACAGACAGGAGATGGTTACACCTTCACAGATGTTCCACCCAGCCGGTCCGTGGAGAACCAAATCAAAAAAAGAAAAAAACACCTGCTTGACTGACAGGGAGAAAAAGCATCTGATGCAAAGCTCACATCTTGACTGACTTCTTAGTGTCCAGCTGCTTCCTAAATCATTTAACTATGTTTCCATGGAGACCACGGAGCGTAATGTATGTATGTTTACCACGTAAGTGTCTGGATAAATAATTGATGTGTACGAATGAGCCGTTATAAAACACATTTGGATGATTCATAAGACTCGAAGACTTAGAATTGCTCTAGAAATATAACGCATCAAAACAACTCGTGGTGGTGAAGGATGTGTGTGTGTTTAAATGTGTGTGGGAATGATGGAAAGAGAAGAAAGCGGAGGGAGAGAAGATGTACTGATTGCTGCTACAACAAAATGTTATATATAAGGATTTTGGTGAGTGGCTTTAAACATTTGGGCCAACCGACTTTATTGTAAGATGCTGGGGAAAAATGTTATGCGAAGAGATCTGTTTGAGGTTGCAATGAGTAAGAATTTTAGCAAAAAATAAGATTAAATTCTCAACAAAATGTGTAGAAATAACATTTTATGAAGTCTACGTATTGTGTAGCAGAGATATCTACAGAGGTTAGCATGCTAACCAGCTCCCAGTCCTCCCCTGCTTGCGATGTAAACCACAACACTCCCCCCGTTCACGGTCCAGACTGCTAGCTGCACGGCTAACGAAGCTAAACAGATTATCCAGCCTCTTTGTTTGAGAATGAGTTCAACACTTGGTCAATTCTTACATATTACAACTTTTAAAGAGGATGCTCTGGATTCGGCGTTTTAAAGCCGCGTGTCATTTGCAAACGAATGTATTTTCTAATTCCCGTTGCGAGTTGTTTTCTCGGCAGTCAATCACTGTGTTATAATACGGGAGCTTTGTGCGTACCCTCCAGGAAATGTATTAGACGGAGCCCATCATAAAAGTCCAAATTGGTACAAAGTGCTTCAGTAGATTGCACATCATGATTTCACAGACAGTTATTTCTCTTCTGCGCTGCGTCTTCCTCTGACTCAGTTATAGCCCGAGAAAACTCAAAAGTGTGAAAGTCCATCAGTTTGTTTTAAAACACGAGAAGAGAAACTGCGACGGAGGAAAGCTGTTAAAATTCCAGTTGGCACTTCTAGCCCGGACTGGCACAGACGCGACTGCAGTTATGCAACCCATGAATACTGTTTTGCCGAAGTATTTTGACATTTAGAGGCCTTCTGCACAGAATAGTGCGCAGTTACAGCTGAGCTGCTGAGGTAAGAGAACAAGACATGATAATAATGTAGGCGGTGCGAGCTTAGAGCGCGCAACAACTGTCCACATGGTGACGTGACTGGACTTACCAATACAGCGGTGATATAAGCGAGAGGAGCAGAGATTTAGACGAGGACTGCAGAGAGGAATACAGCTCATATTCTGGCTAGGAGGCATTCAGATCACTGAAGTTATCCTTAATTATGGAGCTGACATGTTCCTATAGACTGCTCCTCTGATTTTCCTGGGCCCAATCACTGCACAACCTGGTCCTGCTGTTGAATAATTTCCAGCAGCTTGAGAAACGCCAGAACCGAGAGATTAATATGGGAAAATAAACCTGTGACATGTCTTGCGCGGCATGTCAAACGTCTGAGCTGTGCAGCAACTGCTGAAGGCATTAACATTCATGTATGGCAAACCTAAGCTGTCATCCTTGACAGAAGAAGAAATTCCTCCTATATACTGTACACGCCAACATCCCCACGACTGAAACGTAAAGAGCATGGAAAGAAAGTTTGTTCAGACTCCGCAAGCTATTAGTGATTAGTTTTAGATTATTTAGTTTGGTCAGAGAGCAAGTAACAAGTTGCGTTTGGTAGATTCTCATGGAGATGCAGTGGCGCCCCCAAGGGTGGGCCAGGGGGGGCCATGAAGAAATGCATAGCCGGTCGCTTCACCCACCGCCCTGCCTTTTGGTGGCCAACCTGTGATTTTCACTAGCCCCTCCTGACTTTCGGGCTATAACTGATGACTTTCTATGTTAAACACCGGACAGAAAAAAAGTGCACATCTATGACTTTGAGTATTCATGAGACCCTGCTGATGTACCTGACAATCATGCATCGTACCAGCCCTCACCCACCTGCCTCCGCTGAATGTTTTCCCACTTTATTTTTATCTAAACTAAAAAGTTATTGATATCTCGTGCTTATATGCCACCGCCACCTCTCGTATCGTCTAACGCACGATAACTTAAATCCCGCGCGGTTCTACACGAATTCCTCCTGGCGAGCGATCCGCCTGCGTAGGCTCCTTGAGAGACTATTTGTGTCCCTATGAGGTGCTGGATTACAGGATTTGCATGTTTTAAAAGGGTGTCGGTGTGATGGCAGCTGGAGGAAAAACTGGCGAACGCGATTGTGGCGGCGCAATAAAAGATCTGCGATGTGAGTCAAGCTCGGCAACCTGAATGACACACGTACTCCCACCCGCCGCAGATCCTGTAATACCTGCACCGTGAGACAGACTGACGCCCTGCAGCTACGGCAATATTTATATCACATCCTGTATACATGAGAGCACACCTACGGTATGTGTACATGTCACAGCTCCGTATACAACGTTAACGCGTGAGCTGGAACATTTTTCTGCTTTGTTCTGAGAGATTGTTTTTTTTCCCAGAACTGGCAACAAAAACATCCAGTGCGGCTATAAACAAAAAGGCCCTTCTGAACCCATTTTGCTGGCTTTGTTGTCTTTTAAAGCTTTTATGTATAATGCACTAGTTAAACGGATTAATGTCCTGGCTGCGGGGTGAAATTATTCCTATAAAGTGCGGAGGGGAAATTGCACCGGTCAAATTTCTCTCCGCGCGCCCCAAAGTGCAGCGATGGCAGGATTTCTTTTCAGGATGGAAATAATAGATTTTGTTTTGATCTCTGGAGCATGGAGTTGTCTCTCCCCCGCGGGCCTGCCAGGGTTAAACTCTGATCTGTACACTGTGACTTCCTCAAGGCTAAGTGCGTGCCGTTATTAAAAAGAAATATTGCTTCATAAAAAAATTGAAAAAAACACCACCACCGCGCAGAAGCAATGACTCCTGTTAATGCGGACTGTTTGCTGGAGTACGTCTCTGGGAGGGGGAGATGGGATTCTTTTTTTCCATCCGTCCTCTGATCGCAAAAAGGCAATTAGTCTTCGGCATGTGGACCTGTGACCGCCTGCGTCAAAGAGATTGAACGACACCTTGGAGTAGAGATGTTTTGTTGGTATTGGTGCTTTGAACATATCCCCTTGTCTGCTCGTGGGTTAGTGTAATGAACTTAGCCAGAACAGTGCCCGGTGTTTGTACACACAGAGTCCAGCATCCCTCTCCACTGGTCATTTGCAATGCAATTTTGCAATTAAAACAGTCTGCAGTGGCCATCTGGACATGAGAGCACTGAGAGTGAGCAAAGGGCACGTCGCCCTTGAGTCCTACTGGTGGAGAGGATGTTAACCTGAAGGGCTTTTATGCAAGCAGTGTTGTTTCTTATCAAAAGTCAACATTTCTGGAAATATAAGGCAGGGTTTACAAGAGAAATGGAAAATAAAAGCCTACTGTGACTCAGGGGTAGAGCCAGCGTCATGTTATGGGAAGGTCGCTGGTTTGAATCCCATGTTGAAGTGTCCTTGGGCGAAATAATGAACCCCAAACTGCTCCTGATGTGTTGGTTGGCACCTTGCATGGCAGCCAGCGCCATCAGTGTATGAAGGATATAATGTATGCAAAGCGTCTGCTAAATGTAAATGCTTACATTTATGTAACTTAAAGGGGCACTATGCCATTTTCAAACTCTAAAACTAAACAATTTTTTTTATTTACAATATTAATGAGTTGATAATACTCAGACATATTTATGTTTCCATTACAAGCTGTTCACAGAGGAAACACTCCTCAGAACACTGTTTGAAGCTAGAAAGGTGGCAGGGTCCGCCACATATAAACAAAGTAAAAACTGTATGAAACTGTGTTGTCCTTGAAGGTCAGTTTGTTTATCCTGTTTATTCAGTCATGGACACAGAAAGAGAAAAAAAAACACAATGAAGATCTTTCTCTTCCGATTAGAAAACGTCTTCTCCAAAACTACATACTGCTCCTTTAAACAACACACAACGACCTGAGGATTTCAAACCATCTTGTGGCACTGCCGGGGTTCCAAAGTGGAGTCAGGGACCCGCGACAAACATGTCGTCATTTTGCTCTTCATCCTCTCACATCTCGCAGCCCACACACTGAGTCTCCATCCGGGGGATCCGTGAGACGAGCCGCCCGGCAGCTGGAGGCTCAGTCGGTGCATGCTGGGTCTGTAACACTGGAGATGCAGCGGTGACTGGTCTGTACTGAAGTCAGCAGCAGTCAGTGAGAGTTTCACAAGTCCGGTAGGTGGCAGTGAATGTTCTCAGGTAGGCAGGGCAGGTTGTATGTGTGTGTGCGCGCGTGTGTGTGTGGGGGGCGTGTGTTGCTCTTCCACAAGCGCTCCCATGTTGCGTAGCGTGGGAGACCTGAAGGTGGAGAGAGCTGAAGGTGGAGGAGCAGCCTGAGCAGAGAGTTGACGGGAGCCGCGGCGGATCAACTAAAGTGCCTCCGGCCGCGCAACGAGACTGGCGACGCGCTCCGACAGCGGTCTGCTGGCCGCGGCTGACCCGAGGATCCGCGCTCGGCACCGACACACACACACTCGGGCTCCGCTGGCAGGGAAGCTGGAACTAAACTACAGTCGGTGACTTGAGAGCGATGCACTGGCAGCATGGCCAAGTGGTTCAAGGAGCACCTAGGATTCAAAACTACCAAAGCACCCCCTCCGGCGCCTCCGAAACCGGACTACAGACACTGTCACACCGGTGTGCCCGGCACGCCTGGCTACCAGCAAGCGAGCTCCGGGGCCACCTTCCCGAGCCCGGCTCAGCCGGACATCCTCGCTGCCTACAAACTACAAAAGGAGCTGGACTTCGAGGACCCGTACACTCCAGGTGGAAATATATCGTTCGGCTCGAGCTTGAACACTGTGGGGTCGCCGGATATCAAGTATGTGTCCCCGAAACACCGACTCATCAAGGTGGAAACAATCGAAAAGAGCAGCCCGGCTCCGGGCGGCGGCGTCACGGTCACACAGGCTGTTGCTGTGGGGAGCGTTAAGTCTCCGACCTCCCCTCCGTCGGACCACGACAACAAGGAGAAGGTGGGTGAAGTTCATTTAAGTATACAAAACTTTAACTTTCTCAGTTAACCTGAAGAAGTAGGTCAAAACAGGGGTTGTTGTCGTGTCACGGTGTGTTTTGTGGAGAACCTGACCTGCTCCTGTGAAGAGTGAATCGTTACAACCGGCAGAACTTGTTAATCACAGCGGCACAACGGCCGTCCACATGTTGTTGCGACATCCACCTCCTGTCTAATCACTAACCTGCAGCACAGGGAGTGCTGCGGAGGGAGTAGCCTGTGTTCTGAGCTCACACATGGCTCCACGCACACACACACGCACACACACCAGGGATCACTCTGAAAACTGTGAATTTACCCTTTTTATTTCTTCACTTTGTCACAGTGAACTTGCAGTCCAACTCTGCTGTGCATCATCCCCGAGCAACAGTGTGATGTAGACTTATTCATTACCACCGGCTGAACTTTAATCCAGTCTTTTATTTTGTTAAACTAGACTGATACATTTCGCAAATGTTCTTTTTGCTGCTTGTGATGCACCCCCACGCTCGGGGCTCGAGCCAGCGTCTTGTTTAACTGAAGGTCGCTGGTTCGATTTCCCCAGTTGAAGTGTCCCTGGGCCAGATACTCAACCCCAAACAGCTTGAATTAAACTGCTTGTCGAGCCCAAACTACTCCTGATGTGTCGGTTGACGCCGCCATCAGTGTATGAATGTATGAATTACTGTAAATCTGCTAAATGCCCTGAAAATGTAAATGTGTTTACGGACATATGGGCTCTAATTTGAGCGTCTCCTGGCACGGTTCCCTGAATGCAACATAAAGTCTTGTGCTTACACGCTCCCATCAGCACCAAGTGAATGTGGAGACAGACAAACAGGGATCGGGAGGGAGGGGAGGGGGGGGGAATGTACGCATGTCATGTCAGGCTTCTCAGGAATCCAAACACACCGGGGTTCATTTGGAGAAACGTGAGACGCTCGATGTCGGCGAGGTTAAGGACGTGCCTAGCGATGATGAGTGCGATCCCGCCGTGGAATGTTTCAGTGTCGTGTACAGAGGAGAAGGCACGGCCCGGCGAAAACCCACACTGCGTTCTCTCCTCCTGCGTCCGGACATTTTTTCTTGTGGTCTTCTTGGTTTCACGTTCACATTACTTCCTCCTCCTCTTCCTCCTCCTCCTCCTCCTCGTGTGTCGTTTGCTTTCGCACCTGTCCTCGTGACGTGTGGTGCGTTCGCAGTTTGGTTTTTGGTTCAACACTCTTATTTTTATTCCACAGTGTCTGCAGCTTGTCACCGGAGTGTTGCGTGGAGGAGGAGGCCCAGTTTTGATCACACGAAAAAACACAACCGTGACTGTCATCTATATTTTCCCACACGGCCCCTCAAACGCCAAAGATCAGAAAAGCATGTGACGCTCATAAAAAAAACAAAAAAAACTATCCTCTGTGCCCTCTTTGTTTGTTTTCCCAGCCTCTGTTTTCAGCGGCCCGTCATGAACTCGGCGTACAGGTTTAATAATCATACGGCTATGCGTTATCGGGAAAACAAGCAGGGAACCTGAATTTACCATCCTCAACCAGCCAGCAGCTGCTCAAGCTGATTAAACAGATTATTGTTGTCTCATGTTAATTGAGGCTTATTTGGATCTCCCCGCAGTCAGGATACAGTCGCCCGTGCCACCTTCTCTTCTCCCACCCCCCCTCATCGTGTGCACATATGGCTTTAACAGACAGGCAGATGATCGTATAGGATGGTTGAAATAACTCGCAACTACCGGTACGAGTGATGTTCTGGACGCGCTAAATCAGTACTGACAGCTGGCGGGCTTTACCGGCGGCGTCGAGAGAAGGGTTTAAGGGTTTCTCGTCGAGTGCTGAAGGTTAAATGAAAACGATGTAGTGATGGAGATGGTGGATTCTGTCCTCTGTATTCACTCTGCACGCTGCGGAGATGTGCCCACCGTTGAAGAGTCTGCCGCCATCTGCCTTGCCAAGAAAAGATGCCGCAGACTTGGATATCATATGTGCCATGTAATCCATCATAGTGATCAGTTGGCCTCAAATTGGCTCCAACGTGTACCGCACTGTGCCGGGTGGAGAGTGCTTTCCCTGCAGGGCGCACCTGACAGGAGGACGGGGAAGTTTGCAAGGGAATACCTTCCAAAAAACGCGCCGAATTACCGTCTTTTCTGTTTTGATTAGGGCTGCTACTAACTGCACATTTTCATAATCAGTTAACCTGTTTTCATAATGATCTGCTAAGTCTATACAATTGTGACGTCTTCAGGTTACTTCTTTTGTCCAACCAACAGTCAAAAATACAACAAGTCTTCATTAACTATCAGGAAAAACGACCAGTAGTGTACTGGAGCAGATGGAATCAGGCAACAAACTCAACGGTCTTTGTATTGTTTGACTGTGATGGCTAAGACACATTAGTCAGTTCATAAAGTTTGTTTTCTTTAAAGGTCCAATTTGAAGAGTTGGGACTCAAAAATCTAATTTTTTTTTACAAACACTGACGCTCTGACATTGTAGTTCTGGTCAGCCGCCATCCCAAAGCGTTAGTACTTCACCAGTTGGGAATGAGACTCAAAAATCAACATTCTTACAAGTGGACCTTTTTTATTTGATATGTGTGCACCAGTTTACACCGGCCTATGATTCTGATGTGTTTGTTATAGAACACTGTAATCTGAAAGCAGCGGACAGGCTGTCAACTCTCTGTGAGGCGGTCGAGGGGCGTTGAACCTCTTCCAATCGATTAATTGACTCGTCATTGCAGTCGTAGTTTTGATGTTAAGTTTCTCTCAGCTGTCAAAAAAATAAGAGCTCGGTCACGAGTAAAATACCCTTCTAATAATGTACTGAGCTCGTCACAAACTACACTGTCGCCTGTACACCGTGAGGCTTTGTGTTCGAACTTCACTGAGAATTACAGCGTGTCTGGATGCTCGGGATTTTCTCTCCAATCGTCTGTAAGTCCTTGTTAGACGGATTTTCCAGGTGTTTTAAAAAAAAAAAAAAAAACGGATGTTAATGCGAGCATTTTCCCACCGTATTGACACTTGTTTTTCGTCTGTTTCTGGGAGGGACGCTCTGTTCGCAGTGTGCGTCTCACACACTCTGTCTTCAGGCTGGTGTTGAAAGGTTGAGGGTGTATGACGTGCACAGTGTGTTTCTTGTTTGGTGAAGCTTCATGTTCAAACTGTTCTACAGCCCCCAAAAAACTGCGAGACACATTTGGACAACGTTTAAAAAAAAAAAAAAAAAGAAGTGTAAAGTGTATTTTC
The DNA here is from genome assembly GCF_900880675.1 of Sparus aurata. Classification (NCBI taxonomy): domain Eukaryota; kingdom Metazoa; phylum Chordata; class Actinopteri; order Spariformes; family Sparidae; genus Sparus; species Sparus aurata. The sequence continues at coordinate 33,808,590 of NC_044190.1, read as the reverse complement.
TTGCCTTGTAGCTCGCGCATAGACACACACACACACACACACAGACATCAGAGTGAGGGTAAATTGAGTCTTTCTAAGTGCAGAGACTAAACGCTGAGTGCTGGAGACCGAGCGAAGAGCACAAGTGTCTTAACGGCAGTGCTTGGTTACATTGATGTTTTAATTACTTGACTCATGAATGCTAATTATATCACCGCTTACCTAATGCCTGAAATGCCAATAGCGGCGTCCAGTCTGCTTCTGTTCTCCGGGCTCCCGTTTGGGGGAAAAACAAACGAGACAGAGATGTTTCGGTACGCGGCGAACAGTTCACAAACTGTGATGTATCTCCTGCGTTCACATAGGCGTCCCATTTCATCTCACGGCGTTCCAATTCCCGTTTTATTTTTAGTGCCAATCATCGTCAGAGAAGTGTGGGGTTATTGAGAGGATTTTTTCGTCTCCGGTTGACAGTCGCACTGATCCTATGGAGCTGTATGGATGCCGGCTGTTACTTGTAGTTGGGAGCTTTTCCGAGGCATTGTGATGTATTGTGTTTTTAATGACGCCAGGCCCTTCATGGTAGAGCGAGTTGAGGGAGATGATCAATTATCATCCTGCCTTGGAGCTAATTAAAGGCCTCATCTCCCGGCTCATCGCTCCACTCAGCACTAACCCAACTTCTCTCAAGGACACGCACCAAAAAAAAAAAAAAAGTGATGACGGGCAAACCTGTAAACAAAAGCAGTGGCGCGGAGCTGACAGGCTGCGGCAGTCCTTACGGAGTGCGCCTCGTCATCATCAGTATCTGTCAGTGCGCTGGGGAAACTGCTGTTCCAATCTAGCTTCGGCTCCCTGCAGGGCCTGGGGTCCCTTTGACTCGGTGATCCCACGAGCCAGATTATCCGTCTGTAGAAAGCTGCAGTTGGATCAGAAGCGCAGACACTTGTTGTGCCGCCAAAAGAGGCATCTGGGTTTTTTTTTTCCCCCCCTACATCTTCTCCCTGCACCGTTTTACAAGACCATGCTCAGCATTTCGACTGATTTATTCTGGAGGTGGAAAATCCATGTCAGATAACTGTGTTTGATCCTATATGGAGGTCTGTTTGCTTGTTTGGTCGTTAGCAGGATATCACAAAAATTAGTCTGCAGCCCTGTGGAACGTTAGACCTCGGGTCAAGCGTGAACTAATTAGTTTGCAGATCTCAACTTCTCCATGGGGCCAATTTTAGAGCAAAGTGCCTTTTTAAATATGGCATCCTTATGTGAGTCCTACAAACAAAATACCCTCTTACCCTTTACGAAACCCTGCAGGTAAAATATAGTAAAGACTGCATTTTTTAAGTTGTTTCATCTTTTTTACATGCTGTAAAAAAAAATCTAACCTACTGACGAGTTAAAGGTCCAGTGAGTAGGATTTTGTGGCATCTAGCCGATAGGTTGCAGTTCACGACCAACTGATCACCCCTCGTCTCACTGTGCCCTATTGTGGCAGCTAAAAAAGCCAGAGCCCCTCTCTCAGGCAAGTGTTTGTTTGTTACCGTAGAAACACGGCGGTGAAACTCGGCAGACTTTGTGGAAAACGACCTGCTTCATTTTGTAAAAATACAAAAATCCCATTGTAATGTTGTGAAAACACAGCTATTCTTAGTTTCAGGTCATTATGCCCAAACTAAAACATAATTATGAATATTATATTCCACTTCTACACGCTCAACCTTTTTTAAAAATATGAATATGAAGTAAAGAGGACAGTACAGGTGTGACCCATTTTAATCAGATCAACATTTCTCAGTAATTGTGGAGAGCGCGTCCAAGTTAAGCAAATGTGCCGTCATTAACTCCCAACATACGAGTTAAACTAATAATCAAGTTAACGACCTGAGCTCTAGCCATCTAGATAAATCAGGAACATGTTGCCGCCCGTCTTGGCGCCAAAGTTCAGACATGGACGCGATGCTTGAATGGAGGCTTTCGCTGAATGGATGTCAGTTTCCCTCCTTTTGTCTTGTGCATACTTCTGAGTCCGTTCACATGTGTAATGATCGGATTCGAGTCATGCATGTGAAAGGACTGAATTACGTCCTCGGCAGCCGCACCTTCCTCGCCACAGTCTGCAGCAGCGTGGGTAGATCAGGGCTTGTTCGGCTGGCCCGCGGATTTACAGCCCTCCGTAGAGCGTGGCTGAACTCGACTCGGCTTCATTCCCCAAACAACCTGAATATCTTCTTCGCTTGGCCTTTCACCCCGGCACTCCAGGCATCAACGGAGTTTTACAAAATGCATCCCGACCGGCCTTTTCACGCTCTCATCTCTGCCAGCGATAGGAGAAATGTCAAGCGCGGACGTCAATATCACCCGGGTCCGCGAGAGTGGTTTTCTTCGGGGAGCCAGAAAATTGGTGAAAAAAAACCCATCAGAGCCCATCATGTTTTGTTACAGCCGCCCCCTTTTAAGTGCAGTTCTCTACCTTTCTGAATCAGACGGAGGCTGGCGAGGTGGATAGCGGGCCCGACTGGATGTGAGAGTGGCGCAGGATGTGCCCTCCCTTGTTGCTCTGTGGCTACACAAACCTGTCAATTTGTGCTCTCCTGGCTGAGTAAATGTCACTGTGTTGGACATTTTCTTACTCATACTATTTAAGACTACTTTACACCTCCGGCATGTGTGAACAATAGCCTTAACGGTAATGAATTCAAGTAATTTTCCACTGCTGCGGCGGTGGTTAAAATAATCAACAGATTGGTTTGTGCATCACTCGGATGATGCAGCTGTTGTTTTTGTTAATCACGCTCTCGGTATAGTGACATATTTCTTACCGTCAGCGGTGGGCAGATTGTGACTCGCATCTTTTTTTTTTTTTAAGTGAGATGATTTATTTTGACAATGGTGATCAATTGTGTAAAATAAACCCAAGACAAGCGTGTTGCTATGGCTACCCCTGAGTCATGAAAGTACAGTCTAGACTGTGATGTTGTTGTCATGAAGTGCCAGGGCACGGTTTGCCAGATCTCTGACCCGCTCTTCTCTGAGGTGTCAAAGAATGCTGCGCATTTCCTGAACTATTCAAAGCATCCAAAGTGTTTTTCTCAATGTCGCCCCAAGGCTGGTTCGAGACTACAACATATTCAGTTTTAATCACCCGCTGCTCAGAACACAACACATTGCTCTTTTCATGCCAAACATCCCCCCCCCCTTTTTTTTCTTTTTCATTTTTAAGGATTTTTTTTAATGTTTCTGACAATAGAGCTCCTCGCAGACTCCTGTGACCTGAATAAGAATCCTGGAAGGGCACTTTGAAAAAGGAAGGAAGGAGCACAGAGACGAACAGCGCACATGTTTAAGCCCCGCCTCTGCAGGGCATGGATGAAGTCATCCTGTAGTGGAGGATACGCTGTAATGCTCATTCACTCACAAGCACTGTGAAAGGTTGACTTCTCTTCCAGATATTATTTTGATAAATTCACAAATCCTGTTACATTTACGTGACAGTACTTAAATCTGAAACTTAAATACAAAGTCCTCGTTAGGTTTTATATAAACCATCCGACCACATGTGCTTGAAGGATATAGGTCTTGGAAATGATGGCCTTTAGCCATTGTTTGCTTATTTTCTCCTTCCCCTCCATCTGGGAGCCTTCGTTCCAGCTTAAAGAGTCCCAACGGGGTCCGTTGTGTTTGTTGCTCAATTTGCTTTTTCTAGCTTCGCACCGGAACATCAGTCACATGATTCCACCAGGTCACAATTAGCCTGCAGACTATCGCTGCAGCGCCGGCCGCCGGGGAGTTGTAGACACATGGCTCTGTTTTGTTTAATGACAGTGTGTGTACGTGTGTGTGCGTGTGTATGCGCGCGCGCGAGTCTATAGAAATGGGAGTCCTGGTGGGCAGACGATCGTCACACTCCGATTAAAAGGAAACAAATTGAGCCCCTCGTCTGCATGCAGTCCACGACGCAGACTGGGAATCTGCATCATACATCGACTTTTCTTTTGCAAAATCAGTAGCTCTGCCCTCCCGTAGTAAAAAAACGATGCCGATTTCGGCGGTAATGAAAGGGTTGTTTCTGAATCAAAATACGGTATAGTGTAGACAACACACAACTGATTTGCCCATTTATCTCCTGCTTGTGAATGCAGGCTGCTGTTTTTGTGCCGCGCTGCAGGAGGCAGCCAGACTTCCGTCTTGAAAACAGAGCTGGCCTGTGATCTGAGTGCCCACCAGGAAGCCGAACACTTCCATTTCTTCTTTGGAGGAATCCAGTTTTTTTTTTCCCCCCCTTCCATTTCATTCTGTGAATGAGACCCGAGTCGACCAAATCTCTGTCAGATCATTGCCGCTTAGATCTCTGATTCAGCTCACATTTCACTGTCTTTTAAATGTCCACAGTTATAATTAGCCGTTCTTGTGATAGGGGACAGAAACAAAGCCGCTATCTGCAGTTGTTTGGTGGAAAAAATAAGGAATGGCTTGGTTGCTCCAGGATTAAGGAAGTGCTCCCTTCCTGACAGGAAGTGTTTACAACTTGGTGACATTCCCTTTTTAACTTGACAAGTCTGTGCTCGCCCCTCTGTGCAGGCTGGATATTGTGGCTGCCGCTCGCATGCTAAAATGTAACCAGGGTTAAGGTTTCGACATGAGCAGTCTGGATGTCGGAAATAGTTGACAAATGTTGACGGGCACATAGCTGTTGCATGCTCCACCGAGGGCGGACCGGTGATTGCCCCCCACCCCCCTCCTCCTGAGCCTCTGCAGCCTGCTTCTATCCAGCCCGGAGAGGTGGGAAGCCACGTAGCGATGGCAGCGCTGCGAGACTCCACCCCGCGCTCGCCCTTTTTGTCAGCGTAGGCGACGTGCAGGGACCTCAGTGCATCCTCGCCACAGGGAGGTTATCTGAGGCCACGGAGCTTCCAGCCTCAATCAAGACGTCCTCGCATCAAAATCTGTAGCTTTGTTTACAGCCTGACTGCGGCTTGTTTTTCTCTCCCCCCCCCCCCAACTCCGCTCCATAAATCAAAAGCCTCCGTCCCAGCGGATCTCCCCATGTTGTTTCATGAAGCCCTACTTTCATAATTGTGTCAGTTTTTTTTCTTTTTTTTCATCTTATAGGAGCTACGATAAACAATAGCATGTTTTTCAGCCTGTGCGCTCTGGTAGCAGCGTCACATGGGAGTGGACTGCGTGTCTGACAGTATGTGTCAGCACTTCTTCCCTTGTCGCACCCGAACCCCTCGCTCTCTCAAATTAAAAAAAAAACAAAAAACAAAAACAAATCAGTGTTTCCATAATAACTGTAACTCTGGTGACGAGGGGGATTGGCGTGCTCGTTCACACGGGCACGGGATTACCATATTTTTATAAAGAAATTCCTACATTCCGTTGTAGCACCTGAATTACCATCAGCGCTGCACCGCTAACTGTACGTAGCAGAAACACTGCCAATAAATCTATCGCAGGGGGACGGGGGACGGGGGGGGTGCAGAGGAAGGAAATTGGATTTTGTCGAGCGTGTCGTCAAGTACTCTATCTTGAATATCTGTCGCATATTAACAGCACCTTCACAGGGGTGAGACCCACGGCCTCCTCCCCCTTTTTACTCCACCGGCGGCCTTAAGTGGCTGTGTGGAGTGCGTTTCAGCGGGAGAGGTCCTCGGGGACAAGTTGGGGTGCGTTTTTGTGCTCCAGCGCCTTGGGTGCTGAAAGTAGCACGCAGCCATTCATCAGGAGGCGAGGGGATTTATTGAAAAGTAAGGTTACACGTTTAGCGACTGAGAACTGTGGAAGACACCAGGTCGATTTGTTCAAGTACAGATGAGCAGGGTGTCTAGTTTTCTCCAGTTGAGCCTCTTCATATCTGCTCAGACAGTGTATTGATTGCTGAAGAGATCATTAAGCAGCTCGTGTGGATTGAAGGTACGGTAGTTGTGACCTTTGACCTTTTTAGGATACAGGAAATGTTTGTCTTTCAGGTAAAATTTCAGCATTAAAAGTTCTGTGCAGTTGTTTGTTTCAGAAACCAAGAGTGATCGCTACTTATTGGAATTGAACTGTTATACAAAGTAAGCTTCGGTTTAATGCGCGCATAAGCAACGTACAGCGCATCATTTCATTTTGGTTGTCGTGTGGTATAACTACACTTCAGTATGATATTAGCGTTCTGTGTCTGAGGGATAAACGGGCATTCTTGGATGCTACAATGTACTCTTAACGGCTATTAAAGGAGGACAAATAACATCTGCCGATAGTATGTGATACCGTTCTGTTCAACCACATATTGGTGTTTAAAAGTTGTGGGAGAAGGAGGAACAAATAACTCCTCCGGGGCTTGGAGGCAAAAGATTCTCCGGAGGATGTCAACGAAAATATGATGTAAATTCTACTTACAGCCGCACGCGGTCTCCTTTCTCGCCGTGATGCTGTCATGGCGATATAAGACATCTTTAATGAATTGTAGGCGTTTATTTGCACTTATATGAAGATTGTTGATTATTGTTAGACATGGTATGTTTCCAGCTGTATGGCAAGAACGACAACTGTTATAACAGCAAATAGAAAAGGCACTCTAAGGAACTCTCAGGAAAATGTGTTGGAGTCCTTTGGGACCTTCATTTGTACAGACGGGGTACTGATAATGAACACTAGACGTGCTGCTTCAGCGTTGACTGAGACCGAGCCCCCTCCCTCATATGTGGACATATAGATACATACCTCATTTGCGAGTGCATATGTGCATGAATAACTGTATTCGTACAGTATACTGAGCTATAGGTGCCATAAAAGCCTCAAAATGCATTGATGCACATCCTCTCAGTGGTGATGCGGGGACTATCCAGGTGCGCATTATGCGTTTTTTTAAAAAATTTTTTATGCCCCTTCCCAATCAAAGGTGTTTCTGAATCCCCCATTTCATGCATTGCCGATGTTTATCCCGCTGAAGTGTGGCGCATGCTGTCACGGTGCTGCTGCTGCATCTGGAAGCATTCCCGCTGCAAACCATGATCAACAACAGGGCTAAATCAGTTGTTGCCAAAAGAACCGGCTTCACCCCGGCTGACGTGCAAAAAAAGCCGCCCCACATGGGTAAGAGTGCAGAGATCTGAAGAACCAACATTTAATGTGGTATAAATCCTAAATGGGTGTGTGTGTGTGTGTGTTGTGTGTGTGTGTGTGTGTGTGTGTGTGTGTGTGTGTGTGTGTGTGTGCGTATAATAAATAAGTCTGCAGCCAGAAGTGAGGCGTTCTTTGAACAGCGCAGATGTCGCTGAAGGAGACACATGTTTAACTGATGGCTGAGCACATTGATGTGTAAAGGGGGGGAATGGTAAATCTAATCCTCAAAACATATAGGAAAGTATACGTAACGTATGAACATATGAACCTGGCAGTGGTTTGAGGCAGAGCGGTTGGAGAGGAGGACGGACGGGATGTGTTTTCACAAGCCGTGCGTCTGTTTCCACTGATCATCAGAACACGCGTGTTTCTGAGGGGGTGTGTGCTCGTGTGTGAAGTCTCTATTTGTTGTATTAATTCACAAGAATGAGCGCGCTTACTAAAACTGAATCACGGCGCTCGACTGATTCTCCAATTAGATTAAAAGCAAAGCAAAATGAACATACCTGGGAAGAAACAGAACCTCTGTCGTTCAAAGTGGAGCGCTCCCCCGTCGGTGCGCGGACCGCATCAGCTTGTGACTGATTGTGTGAAGGCGTCTTTACGGCAAATGTAGTAATTTGATTTAGCTACCTTTGCAGACTCCTAAGTAGGCCTTTAGCGGAGGCGCATTACTCTCCCGAGCTCACAGAGAGGCAGCATTAGGAAGCATTTCAATAAAGATTCTTTAATGTCGGGCCTGTATGGTGGGAAATGTGCACCCCCCCCAACACACACACACCATCTCTTCTTTAGAGGTGAAGCCAGTTTTTCTCCGTCAGGCTAATCTGTTTGGGAGATACAGAAACCCAGCAGGGCTCAGTCCTCACAAGCATCCTTCCATGAATTGTAACCAGATTTGCGCTCGCTTCTTAGAAAACACAAAAGTATCTTATTGATAGTAACTGCATTATGTCCACCGAGGAGCTGTGATCAGTTTTGCTTAAATAAATTGCCTTGAGTTGAGTGTTTGCTCGCCTCTATGTTCTTTTCTAGAAATCTGCGGCCAAGTTATCTCAGGACGACTGCGCAGTGCACACACCGCATGTGTTTACAGGCAAAGATAAGGTGGAGGAGCTGTCGGCAGAGGCACTTCAGTGGCGCACGGTTTGCTGAGGTCGGCTTTTACATGAACATTTGAACATTTTTCCATCCATCAGGAGTAAACATACTTTATGCACGGCGGCTCTCTTCCGTCGAAAAGACATAAAAGAAAAGCGTCCCCTCGTTTGTCACTCCCCCTCCTCTTTAAATGGCCTTCAGTCCTCACAATGGCGCCGTTTTCTTTCTTTTGTTTCACCGAAGAACAAAAGAGCCGTGGCAGCAAAAACCAAAAGAAACAAAAAGCCTTTTGAAAATGCCTTAATGCAATCGAGCCGCTAAGCACTGAGTTGTATTAGGTTATCAGTGGCTGAAATCCCTCGTGGCGTGAGACATAAATCACATCCGTCAGTCCTCCCTCTTTCTCCAGCCTGCTGACTTTTCTGGCGGTCTCGGGGGGGCTTCAACCTTGACGCATTCAATCCTTACCAGATCGGCCGTGACATTAATATCATATTCCTGTCGTCACTCGTTCAGCAGGATCTCTTTTTCCTTTGTGAGTGTCTAAAGGTGTTTATCTGGTCATCACCTGGCGCAATCATTAGTCTGCTCTGACATGGCATTTGCCTCTGGTTGTTGATGGCTCTAAAATGCCAACACTTATCTCGCTCCAAATCTGAAAAAAAAAAAAAAAAAAAAAAGAGTTGCAGCAGCCTATTTTCTCACTATTATAACCAAATTTCCAGCCATGCTCAGATTTCAACTAATGCAATCTCTCTGAAATTTTGATTCCGTCGCTCCTGATTATTTGATGATCCAGCCGAACGCAATCACTCTCCATTTAGAGTGCAGGAGGAGAACGGCAGCCCATATTTTCTCACCTCTAATGGAACATCGGGACCCGATCGAAATGTAATCCCGCAACCTCCAGCATCGTCGAACATTGAGCCAAAGTGGCAGGTGCCTGTTATAGTCTCCCTCCCTCGCTAATGTTCCCCCTCTGTTCCCGCTGATTTGAAGTCAGCTTCATCGCCCGAGAGCCGCAGTGCATTTCAAGAAGTCTGCTGCGAGCTGCCAGCGCTCTGGCAGGTGTACAACACGGCCAACCTGGGATCTGAGCTGAAAAATGAAAGTAATTGAGTGAGTTCTCTCTCTATGCGGTAGACCCGTAAAGGGCCCAGCCGCCGCGGGGACATGGCCTAAGCCTGATGTGAGATTCATACAGGGCTTACGGCGCGCAGCTTAGCAAGGACCTGATATATCGAGGCAGTGCAGTCTTGTGCTGAGGGGGAATTTTGCTTTCATGACAAGTGTGGCTTGGCTGCGGTCCTGACACACCCTGGCACGCCACAAGGCAGATGGTGAGTCCCCAGGCGACGCCGCTGCTCTCTCGCACCCCTCTCCTCACAACCCCAGGCTCCTCCTGCTGTCGAGTAGTCATTAGTGCAGTGGGACAGGAAGGACACATTGGAACAATTTGTAAATATTAACCACCTCCTCCTCCTCCTCCTCCTCCCACCCCGAACATGAGCTCGGCTGCAATGGCTGCGCGATGGCGCCTTATGGACGTTGTTGATCTAAATAGTCGATGGTTCAAATCCCCAGATGCCCCAGGGAAGGATCTGCGTAGGCTGCAAATGAACAACATTGTTGTGTGCTGATGGACGACACTAGAATACTGCAGACGTACACATCACTGCTTTGCAAAGGTATGAATCTGGCTCACTGGGTGCAGCTCAAAGTGACGAATGCAGCTCAGAAATTCCCCCCCTCGACAAAAATGAAACTTCCTAAACAAACAACTGCCATTAGTCATCTGCATTACAGCAATAATGTCGAGCTGTGTCGTAATACATTTCGCCACTTCATCATGCCGTGACTAACGTCTTTTCATTTCGTTTTCACTCGAAGGTATTGTCAGGCTGGGTTTCAGCTTAGAATGAGCTTCTGATGAGAAAAGAAACGTCGACTGTCCCGGCTGACAGGAAGGAGAACACGAGCCAGGTGCTGAAAAAAGCTTTTACTGCCCGACTCGAAGCTAAATATACACATGCCTGTAAAATGTAAATGTTTTTTTTTTTTGTTTGGTAGTGTAAGCTGTTTGATGACAAGCCTTTGCAACCTTCTTTAAGTGTATCTGGGCACGGGGCTGTAATTAAGATGTTCACAGTGTTCAACAGCCCCAAACTGTGTTGCTTAAATCAAACAAACAGCATTTAAAGTGAGTCAACTCGACTGTAGACGCTCTCTAATGTGTTCAAATTGCATCTTGTATTGGCTTGTTTTTTCGAAAGTGAACATCTGTATTTAAAGTCATTAAAAAAGGGGTATTACAAAATACTGGCCCCGGCCTCTGCAGAATGTTAAAACAGCAGAACAACCGAGAGCCACTTGTGACTGATTGCTGATCCCTGTTTTGCTTTCTGAGTACCAGCAGGCTCATTAAACTTTGATTTACCCTGAATTTGATTGTTTGGGACAGCAAAAAGACAAATACATTAGAGCTCAAGTGAAGTGTTTTACCTCCTCTGCCCTGTAGTACCATGTTGCTTTGGATATTACCAAACCAAAATGTCAAAGCCATAAATATAAACAACATGTGGACAGCAAGGCTGTTGCATATCAGGCCCACACTAAAGGCCAAGCAGAGTATTTGTGTCTGAGTCTCGAATCCAAGCTATTTATTTTTAATTTTTTTGCGTCCGTGATTGAATTAATCCCCCGAGATCACTCCGTCTGACGCTATCAGAAGTTTTCATCGCGCGACCCCGCCCTTTTATTTGTCCCCGATTATGTCAACAGGAAAGGCGAAAGATGATGTCATGCATTTGGAGCGGCTCCACTCACATAACTCAATAACTGATTGCCTTTATTTCCTGAAACATGCCCAAACATCCGTTGGCTTACGAAGGTGCACGAATGCGAGTGGTGCGGTGGGTAGAACTTTAAGGTGTGAGCTCTGGTGGGGGGGGAACGTATAAGCTCCTGCTGTCATGTTAAGCTGTTGGAGGGAACGTAAGATGCAGCATTTTTGGATTGTTCCATCACAGTTGCGGTGCTTCGGCTCTCAAACCTCGAGCCACTCTGCTACAGCGCACCGCAGTCCAACGGGCACTGGCCTCCGTCCCTCCCATTTAGGTGATTCACATGTTTTTTTAGCGAGGGTGATTTATTCTTAGGTTTGGGCTGTGTTTGCAGTGACTGTATCTGAGGTGGCTTTGGCGCACGCTGTGATTACTGATGGGCTGAGTTTCCATGCAACAAGGTGCGAGATGGTAATGACACCGTGGCTGTATAATGCATCATTTGCAGAGAGTTTTTTTTTTAGGGGGGGGGGGGGGTCCTCTGGGGGCCACGAAGATGTAGCTCATCTGAATCGCTGAATTTTGATTACATTTGCGAGTGAAATATGTATATTTGTTCGGCACAGGAAAACAAACCGGGACGATGTTTGTATTGGATTTTTCCCCCGGCTTGAATTCACAGAAGCAAAACATTCGAGGAACCCGTAATTATGCCGTGGCAGAAAAAAAAAGAGAAAGCTATTTTTCCCAAAACAGATGGAGAGGGAATATTGAAGAAGTCGGATTTAACACACAGTAGCTGCCATGAAACACATCCGTGGTTCTTACTTCCCCTGCTTTCATTGCTAATCCGCGTATAGTGAAGATGATCAGGCGGAATATACCTGCAGCGTTTCTTTGTCGCTAAGCAGCTTACGAGTGATCCCTCGTAAACTTTCTCCCCTTTGACACGCAAACTTTTCTTTATTCTCGTCTTTTCGAGCGTCTCTGACGGACTTAAACGACACTTGACCTCGATCGCTACCGTAAAAATGTCGGTGCTTTCCCAGCCGAAGAGAAATCCCAGAGCTGGAAGGGTATATCTGTACATTTTACTTGCTTCCCTGAGGCTTGGCAGGTGTGTGTGTGTGTGTGTGTGTGTGTGTGTGTGTGTGTGTGTGTGTGTGTCTGTGGCACTCTCACGGGTGGCCTGCCTGTGCACTTAGCTTCTGGGAAGCGTGCTCCCTCTGTGGCAAAGAACGGACAGTGGTTGTTTCTCAAGGAAAAAAAAGCTGGCTAGGTGGAGGCGCTGCATGGCGGGCATGAGGCTCGGCCCACCTCCAGCCTGCCGCGCCCGGCCCCGTCCAGCAGATGAGTGATGAGCTTGTTTATAATGAGAACCAAATCCCTTCCTGCTACACATGACTCACAGGGGTGTAGTGCCGCTCGTGGACGTGTTTACATGCTCCCTTAGGTGTATGCCCGAGCGTCGGCTTACTTGTTTGAAACCCTTCGCCTAAAAACATTACAGAACATGCGGCGCCCACTGATTGGCAGGACTATACTCGACTGAGAGAAAAGTCAATTTTTCTAACAGCTGGCTCAAAACCCCTGCAGTCACACCCCCCCTCATTAGATCCAGTGTCCAAGAGGAGCGACGGCTCACATGGGAGTTTATTCCCTTTCAAATGGAAGATATTTACTTTTGAAGCGGCGTTCCCTGGCAGGCGAATCAGACGTTTCGAGAAAACAAATATCCCCCCAAGGCACCGTAGACGCGGACTGCTCCTCCGCTCCCTAAAGGTTTCAGCTGTATTTCTGGGTCTCGGGACGTCCACCTAATTGCCATCTACTGCGCAAAATACTCAGCAAAAGAGCAAGACTGCAATTAGCCGTGGCTCACTGCCAGCTCGGCATAAATCTGCCAAATTGTTTCTCTTAAGAAAGTTGAGCAGTTGTGGTCTTCCTTTCCTCTACTTTTTGAAATGTAGGCCTGTCACCGGGCTATCGTATAATTAGGCAGACCAGGCAGTAGCAGGGAGCGTGCTGCAAGGCTGAAAGCTGAGGCATTGTGGTGGTGTGCCCAGGCATACAGAGGTGTGTGGGGGGGTTATTTATGTGTTTCTCCCCTTTATCTCTCCGGCCGGCCTCGGCGGATATCGTCCCCGGCCCTGTCCTGGGCCGCCGCAGTATCTGTCACACAACTCTCCCGACACCTAACCCGTGTCGCAGTGTTCAGCAGAGCAGCAAAATGAATTCTCCCCTCTTTTGCTATTTCACTTCTTTCCCTCTCTTCCTCCATCTCACCTTTTTCCTTGTTTTTTTTTTTCTTGTCCCCCCCCCCCCCCCCCCCCCCCGCAGCTCATTATCCTTGAAGACTACGCGGACCCCTTTGATGCAGAGAAGGCTGGTGGCGGCAGCGGCGGCAGCAGCGGCGGCGGCGGCACTCAGACCAACACGGAGAAAGTGACGACCGAGAACGACGGCTACATGGAGCCGTACGAGGCCCAGAAGATGATGGCAGGTAAATCAAGACTTTCTCACTCGGCTACCTCTGCCCACCTTCACACTGTGATTAATTGACGGGTTAAGTGACAAATAATTGATTTGTGTCTCTGCTATGACTGCGCTCTGGCAGATTATTAATCAGTATGCAGTGTGATTTGGCCATATGTTACCAAGCTGGGGAATTAATGAAAGGAGCCTCGCGTGGCCCCCGACGCCGCTCCGCATGACAGGTGCAGCGGAGCAAAAAAAACACGACCTGCGTGTCACGAAAGATGTCAAAACATTTCTCAAAAAAGCGCTGACTTTGACCCCCCCCTCAGAAGTCGCACGAGCCCATACGTGATTAAACAAACACACACACAGCTCAGAGGTATAGGAGCGATAAACTTTTGTGCATGTGGAAACGTCCACTCGCTGGGATTTCCAGGAAGGCTGTTTTTCCTTTCCGTTTTTTTTTTTTTTTAATGTGACAACAATAGCCGTGTGCTCGCATAAGAATTCGGCCGAACCACATTCTCCGCACGGCTTTGTCACAGCGCACATTCATTCTGTGGCTAAGGGCGCACAGCGATGACAAAGAACAAAGAATGTGCGGAGAGAGAGAGAGAGAGAGAGAGAGAGAGAAGAGACATGATGAAAAATGTGGAGAAAAACAAAACATGTGGCAGCTGTTTTCCTCTCCGAACAGACCTTAGTACCTAAGGAAGGAATGTCACAGAAAAATGTTTGTGTGAGTGTCAGACCTCAAACGGATGTTTTTGAGACTCAGCGGAGATATCAGCGCCGAGGCCCTGATATGACTCTGACAGTCATATCATCTACAATACACCGACACCTCTCACCCTCCTGCACACACTGTACTCCTGCAAACACACTCTCACTCACTCCCCATTTGCTCCCACAAAGGCAGGACGTGAACGTCTCAGTCCCTCCTCAGCAATTTTCTTTTTAATGGGCCCCCAGACAATCTCTTGTTTTCATCTGTCTTACTGGTTTGACCTCTGGCCCAGTCGTTGCCTCAGCCGAGTACAAAAACTCAAGATTTATCGGCTCTCTCAGGTGGAGGAAGCTCTAAAGAAAAAAAAAAGAAGAAATACAACAACAGCAACCCGAGCACGGCTTTTTGCGGCATCACTCGAGTCTTGAACTAATTCCAAGTTTTTTTCTGCGCTCTTTAAACTCGACCCGACACAGTTCCCCGTTCGGCTGTATCGACAAACCATGTTTGTCTGATGAAGTCTTTGCCGTTTTTGGTTGCTCTCGTCTTTACAAACCTGGAGTGGTGTTGTTTTCAGGCTCCGCGCTTTTTACCCATCATATCTATTGATTGCCGGTTCTTTGTTTTCCCCTCTGCTGTTTTGACTGAGCTGGCAGGGCGTTTGTTTTTGAACAGAGCTGTTAGTGGATCTCTCTGGCTCTGCTGTCATCCTTTTAATATTCAGAGTGATCCCGTGGATTCATTCCATTGGGCGGCTGATTTCGCGCGCATTAAATAATGCACATTGCTCAAACATGCAGCACAAAAAGACATCAATTAAGGAGGAGGAATTCAACAAATATTAGATTTTCTTAAAAAATCATGCAGAATAATTCCATCTAGTCAGGAAAAAGTAACTCGGACTGGCCATGTTGGATAAGTAATCATACTTAAAGCTCCCAAAATACATAATAATGATTGTGGAAACTCTAACTGCAACAAAAACAAAAGTTTGCCTTTCACTAGTTCATTATTGGAACCACATTTCCATATAAAATGCTCCTATTCAGCAACACTTTGCTCCAAACCTGCACCGCTGCACACCTGCACCAGCTGGATGCTGCCCAGTTCAGCCCCACCGGTGCAGATGTGGGTTAAGTGTCTTGCCCGAGGGGTACCTCAGCGATGTAACGATTGGTCAGGCGGTTGCACTCTCGTTTTCTCTCGCTCTCTGCGCAAGGCCAGATGCCTGCATCACCGCATCAGCACACTGACGGTGGATATAGAGTAATTGCGGTGTCTCTCATTCCGACAGCATATCGGCCTGGCAGAACTGTGCACTCAGATTTTAGCTGGCTTCAAAAAAAGGAGAGAGAGGATCTGTTGAATGGGCCGCTGCACCGAAGCAAAGAAAGGACCATGTGAAGCTGGAGGCTTGCATCTCCCTCTCTCTCCTTCTGTCACTAGTGCTCGCTCTCATCTTCTTTGCCTTTCACTCTCCAGGCGAGGCACCGATTTCTTTTTTTCTTAGTCGACCCGCACTGTTAACAACACTTGAGTTTTTTTCTTCAGCCCCGCAGACTGTTTGTTGTAGAGGAGCTGCAGCTCGAACAGCCTCCTCCTCTTCTCAGCACTCGCGTCGTTCACAGATGGGTGCAGATGGACACAAAAGCCCCGAACATGACAACACGACAGAAAACTTTGCTATTTATGGCTGTCGGAGCGAGCTTTCTAATTTACCACCAGCCAAATGTTTGTCATCTATAAAAAAAACGGCTCTTCCTCCATAAAACGGGGCTCAACTGCCTCGACTTGTAAAAATGCAAAGGTGTGGAACGGTTTCTTATAAAAAGTGTTTCCAATTAATCTTAAGAAGCAGAGTGTTATAGATAAATCAGTCCTTTTTCTTCACAGGCGATCTTTAGGTTTCAGGTTTCGGCGCAAGATTTACTTTGAGCTGCTGTTGGCTTGAATCTCAAAGACAAACACACACACACACACACACACACACACACACACACACACACACACACTGTTACTGTGCCGATTTTTAATTCCCCGATCAATCACAGTAATTTAATACTCGGTATCTGCTGATACTGATATTCATAATTTCCTACATGCGAGGCCTTGATATCATTCTTGGCCATCATCTTGGGACGCTCCCATCTGTGACTCATATTTCCATGTTTTTCCGACACATGCAGAAACACTCGCATGTTGTAACCTCTTTCACACCGGCCACCTCAGATTAGTATCTTTTGTGTTGAGTAATCGCTTGTGGTTTTGTGCTGCACTTAACAGAGATTATGAGGGTGATCAGACAGTAGGTGCTCTGTAAGGCAATCGTGTGACTAAGCTGTTCCATGTAGGATCCCATGGATTGAAAAAGAGTCTCCGTAACAATCTCATTTGCATGAGGTGCCCATGGCGAGTACCCGGAGGAAATTGTAGGAGTGGAGCTTGTAAAAAAAAAAAATCATTTAGCAAGTTGTGTATATGTGTGTATATTCCGAGCATCTTTTAAAGCCCAGCTTACAGTGCTTTACGGTAAATCCTGGTTTTTCTGACATCATGAGACAAATCACTTCCTGTGTGATGAAGCTGAACATGTTGTGTGTAAATGTAAAGATTTTATTTCCAACCCTAAATGTTAACTTGCAGATTTTTTACAATGACTCTGTCAAACTGTATGCGTGCGCTCACATGCTGATTAGAAGAGGGTTTCCACACTTCTCCCCTCTCTCATTAGCATTTTTTGAGCCATTGCAACCTCATGAGATGAACAACCTGATTGATTTATATGCTTTACTTACTGCTGTACTCATCTGCTAGGGATCGAGTGTTTTTTCAGGGCCGATACAGATACCAGCTGTAATAAATCAAGTAGACCGATACCCGAAATTGGAACCAATAAACATCTTGGCATCCAATGAAGAGATTTAACCAAATTCAAGGTTTCATTTTCTGCTTCTCTCTACTACGTTTATTTAATAACTCTAGTTACTAGTTACTTTGCAGATTTGTGTTATTCAGTGTTGACTGGCTGCTGGCTTGTGATGTGATGTGTCAGAGAGAGCTGTAGGCGAGTCATTGATCGAGCCCACAGAGCCATCACTACAGACAGAAGACGGATGCTCCATCAGAGCAGAAATGGCTAGTTTTCAAATCAGCGTATGTTCTCAGCAATCGCACTCAGAAATCCCGATACTAATAATCAGAAAGATGCCAAATATTCTCCAGGCTGATCATCAGTCCTATCCCTATCGTCTTCAAGTCACAGGAATACTTTTTTCTATAAAGATCCAACAAAAAAAAAACAGAGCGTCTAGTCACCAACCAGCGCCTGTCCACAAGAGAGGAAATGAATTTCAATGCACACCGCTTCGCTGAAGTGCACCTGCTTTGTGTTCCAAGTAGCACTTCCTCCATTGTTTTTTCACTCCCACAACTTGAATTTAATTAGCTCGAAAAATACTCGAAGAACCAAAATGAGATTGCTGCACGAACGCATCGGACCTGAGGCCCCCTACTCCAATTAACCACGCTGCATCAGAAAGCGTCATTAAAACTGAATAATAAGTTCATTCAACTGGTTTTATATTTTTTTATTTTTTTGAGTGTAAAGTTAAACTCTGTGAAAACCGGATGTGCTGTTTAAAGACACAATTATAATCCCTTAATTACACAACATTCACACCTTGAACACAAACACGCACACTCGACCACACAGTGGGAGGTGTGGCGCGCAGCGACCCGAGGGCCAAAAGTGCCACAGCCGTTTACATAACACAGCGTGCGCTCCTGCTGTCTGCGAGCGCGTGTTTGTTGGCACGCGCGCCGTCGCGTACGTGTACGCGACTTTGTGTGTGCGCGTGAGCTGGTCTGGCTGGTGTGTGTGTGTGTGTGTGTGTGTGTGTGTGTGTGTGTGTGTGTGTGTGCTCCGTGCCTTCCTCTCCCGAGAGCCATCCTTAGCAACGTTGAGCCGGTTGATTTATGGGCCTGCTGGAGGGGCATGTCACGACTTCCTTAACCTGAAAAGCCGGCCCCACCCCCCCAGAAGCTCCTCCGAAGTGGCTGCCGGGGGCCGAGGCTCGCCGCACCGCCTGCAGTTATGTGAAGACATGTGCGCAGCCACTCCGTCTTTCCCGCGTCTCCTGCGCCTCCAGAGTGCCTCGAATGTTTGTCATGTCCGCACGCGTCAGCTATTACATGTGCTATCTTTGTATCCGTGTAAGCAAGTGGAACGCATGCGTGTGAGCCCGGGAGAGGGGAGTTTATTACCCTCCTTCGTTGTCAGCTGGTGTTCCGGCATGTAGAGCTGCTGTATCGAAAGGTGTGTATCTCGTACGTGGGTGTGCGTATTTTTTTGAATGCGTGCGAGCTCGGGACAGATTTCGCACTCAAACACAACCTTCTTTCTCTACCTTGTCGTCTCTTTCGCACATGTAAATACACACAGATATGTTCGCAGCAACCCTTACAAATACACACACACACACACACACACACCTCCTCAGCTGTCAGCGGGGGCCATTCCCTGCATACCTCAACGCAAGCAGCAGCACCTAATCACCAGAGGAGCTGTCGGAAGAGCGGCTCGTATCAACTTCTGCGACGTTACTAGATCTCCTCCACTCGTCTGTGCGCCCTCGTACATTGTTGTAGCTGTTGAGACTTGTTACACTCGGAGGTACAAAAGGCTGGGCTGATACTGCGGGGCAACCTGCGTCAAGCTATTTCTCAATGAACACACACACACACACACACTGATCGTCACACTCCCCCGTCAGACGGCCATGTGAGTTTTCCCACAGTGCAGAGGAGGCCTGTTGTGCAAACAGCCTGCATGATTGAGCTCTCCCGAACAAACACAGTCCAGTCCGATCCACTCGGCCTTCTCCTCAAGCCATAGCTGGGCCAACGGTGTGCGTGTCTGTGTGTGTGTGTGTGTGTGTGTGTGTGTTTGTTGGAAGCGTGTGTGAATGTGTCAACGGGGGAATCAGACAGAAATAACCCCTCCGGTGTGAAATATTTTAAACCAGAGGTGAATTTATTACACGGCGTGTCAAAGTTGTAACCTCAATTTGTCTCCTCATCCCATCTCTCAGGTCATGCTCAGTCATTTAGCGGCAGGAGAGTTGTGCAACAGGGCCAGAACGCCTGCGGGGGAAAAAAAACCCCTGATGTTTTCCATAATGGTTGACTCACGGTAGATGGGTGTACGCTGTTTCCCCCCCCCCCCTCTCTCTCCCCCTCCCCCTCTCTGAGAAATGTGCTGGGAAATGTCTCCCGGCACTGGCACCTCCTGCACTGCGCTCCCAATGATGTGGAGACTAGCATCCAGTGCCAAGGAGATGAGTCATTAGCAACAGAGTTGATTATTTCAATTACTCATGATAGTGTGCTGCTAAGCCCCCTGTTGGCTCTGCAGTATAAATGCCAGAGACATTACCAGTTTGGCATAGGCAGGAGTGGGTGAGAGAAACGTGTTCGGCGGTGGGGTGGGGGGGAAGGAGAAAAAGGGAAAGTGGTAACGCGAGTCCAAAAGAGAGAGTGGGAAGACGAAACACGAGAGAGAGCAACCCAGACGCAAAACGGAGAGGTAAAGAGATTGACTGGAAGGCAGAGACGGTGGGGACAAATTCATATCACAGCACCCCTGGGTCACTTTACGGAGACAATTTAAGGGAAAAAGAATGGAGACATGGTGTGCGGAACGGTTTCCATCTCCTCCCCCACTCGGCCGCAGGAGTGAACATTCACCCGAGGCGATGGCAGGTACATGTGGCGGCACATTTCTTGGCCTGTAACTCTGCTTTTATTGCCCCGAGCTGCAACACGAGGAGCATCCGGAGCGTGCACTGATGGTGGCACCTCTCAAACTGGAATTCTGGTTTTGAGCGAGTTTGGAAATCTGTGCCTCTTTTTTTTTTTTTTTTTTGTGAGAATTGTCGAATTGCGGTTCAGTGTTTTGTCGGTTTAGCACACGAGGATTCTGCAGCTATCCTCTATTTGCTGGTTCTGTTTACCGTCTCGTCTGCCTCGCTGCGTTTGAAGGATGGCTTAAGAATTACCTCAGCAAACACATTCATGCATTACCCCAGCTGATTATAGGCAGCTATAAATAAGCACGCACTGCAAGGCCACTAGCTGAGAACTGGACAGGGAAGTGAATAATTAACACCCTCCTCCTCCTCCTCCTCCTCCTTCCTCTCACACCACACAACAACTACTGTTTAAGAGGTTTTTGGGCCATACAATCAGCTCGCCGCTGCTGTTTTTTACCAGTAATTAAAAACTGTGGAAATGACTCCACCTTTGACAAGATGTTTTTTTCTTTATTGTTATGAACCGCCTACAGACGGCAACCTCGTGACATTTACGCAGCTTATTTAAGATGCTTAAATTAGAATAAATATCTTGTGAAAACGAGTAAATAAATACGATCAAAGTCACAGAGTTAGAATGAAATGGAAAAGGTAGAAGTGTTATTCTGCCGTTACAGCAAGGCGCCAACAAGTCATGACAGACTCGGTGAGGATAAAGACCTGGGAGCAGTTTCCATGTAAGAGTCACTGCGTTGAACAGGAAGTTTTCTTAGTGAGGTCATCGAGGGCACCGACACACACACAGCGTTTGAATGACTTGAGTTCCCAGCATCCACAAAACCAACAGACACGACCAAGGATTGACTGTAAAACTTGAAATCGCATCGAAAATGGATTTAAAAAACCCCCATAAACCTAAAGAAATATCATTTATCAGCTCGAGGACAAACAGTGGAGATGTTGAGCTGCAAAACGATCAGGCTATAGTCTAACTGTAAGATCCATATTTATTTCACGAGCTCGGGCTGTGTTCAAGATTCTTCGATATTTTGAGAGCGCTGATTTTTTTTAAGTTTACTGAGGAGAGTGATGATCCATGTCAAGACCCCCCCAAAAAAAGTGGTGGAAACACATTCGGGCTCTGCTGCGGCGGCTTTATGACCACATGACCCCGCAGCACAGCGGGTTGATAATGATGATGTTGAGCTAGTGGAGGTTTTGTTTTCTGAACCCAAGCCTCCTCTCAGGTCCAAAAAAACATGGCCTAGTTCTACTTAGTTTCTAAAAAGAAATGTCCTCTTCACTACAGGGTGTCCACTTATTTAACAGAAACCAGTCCACTGTTCCAGCCCGCTCCCTGACTAGTCATTACGCCCGTGCCCTGCTCAGCGGTTGCCAGATTTTGTCAGAAGCGAGCTACCCACTTGTCACATCTACATGATCCCATGAGGAATGACTGACAGTTATTACGCGCCGATCTGACAGGGCGGTACTGAGTGATGCAGAACCAGAGCTCCTCGGCGCCAGAGCCGGAGTCAGGTGGCCCTTTTTTTTTCTTTTTTTTCTTTCCTCAAAATCTTTTTTTAAGCTCGGCGCTGTTGCCGGAGCCGTGTTATTGTAACGCTTAAAATGGTGTCGTCGACAAAACGCACAGTGTAATGAGAGCAGAGCAAAAAGACGCAGTTTCGACCCTAATTTATTATTATATATGTTGAGATGTTGGGGTTCAGGTGTAGCCTGATATCTTGTTCACTGTTCGTCCTTTTCAAAATAAGAGACAGAAACAGTACGAGCTAGTAAATTAAACAATCAGGCTAAATTTCATGATACAATTAAACGTTTTTCCTTGGAGTTCCTTTCGTGGAGCTCTCAGATTCTCTCTGCTCTCCACCAAATTCAGTGTGAGAGCAAAATCTAGCACGGAGGACGTTTAACGCTGAAGTTGTGAAGCAACAGCGGTGCTAAATAATTAGCTTGAAAAAAAAAAAGAGAGAAAGAAGCTCATTCTGTAAACGAGCGCAGTTTTCCTGTTTCCCCCTGGTTATAACAAGCGACACGGCAACAAATCTCACCTCATTAACCGTTTTGTGGGACGAACTGAAAACCAGTGAAGCGGTTTCAAAGAACTGTGTGAAGGCTTTGTGCGATTGTTGTACCGTGCCGCACCAATATCCACTTCACAGAAAATAGCTGTGCGTCGAGTGTGATGCTCAGTGGCCAGAACGAGAAGATTGAGGTTGTGCTGAGCTGTGTGATTCATCTATTGTGCCGACAAACTGAACATATGCTCATTTTCCTGGACGCACAGGCGGTTCGAAAAATAGTTTGGTGCAATTCCTTGACTTTGACACCGACGCGCTGTCCAAAGGGTCGTGGCTGTGTGTGTGCTGATGTGTGTTTGGCCTGCCGGATAATGGCCAGCAGAGGGTTATTGGGCGACGCTGAGGGTTGGAAGGTGTGGGAGAGCAGGAAGACAGACGATTTATTGTTAAATGAGAAGTCTCCAGCTCCGGCGTGATGACCTCTTCCCCCCTCATTTGATGAATCCCACCCCGCGCCGAAGCGCCGGCAACTCGGTTGTCGATAAATCTGACATTTCCACTGGAGGTTGACACGTTGTGGTTAGAGCTGCTGCGCTACTTGTCATGTTATTCAGCTATTTATATTTTGCCCAATGTATTCATCTTGAATGTGCACAATCATGCAGAGCTGTTTTCGATATATTCCTGCCATAGTTCTTATGATTTCCTCTGTGAGTTCTGCGTGAAGCTCCCTACACCGAGGCTCTGCAAAGGATGACTAACATCACAGCAACAGATCTAGACAGGTCGTTTCTCTTTTCGACACAACTTGATCAAGCTGTAATTCACCAGAAATCACACAAAGTCTAAAGTTTGGAACAGCTAGTTCCCGGGGCCGAGCAGGTTGGTGTGATAGAAACTAAGTAGGCCGTGTGACGTCCGTAGATTTGATATAAGTTCCTATCATTAAACAGAGACCTTGAGTCAGTGAAATATACGCATTTGCTCATAAAAACATATCTGTCAGCAGTCTGAAACTTGACAGTCTCTATGACGCGGATACTTTCCACCAGCTGAATGCACATAGTCCCCACACACATCGACACAGAACGAGCAGCGAGAGGATGGGAAGCGGCGTCCACTGGCGAGAGCCTTCTGCCGGCCTCTGATATCCCGCTGTGGCAACACCGCGCCAAGCCGAGGATGGATAGGATGGCAGGCCCGCTATCCATCCGTTACAGCCGAGCGCGTAGGGAGGGGTGGGACCGCAGGGGGGGGGGTGGGGGGGGGGATGCTGGGCACCAGGCAGCCACTCTGGCGCAGGTTGGAGGTGCTGAAGTCATTCATTTTAAAGGTAAGATTAATGACACCATTAATCCGTGTCTGGGCCACTGCAGAGGAGGACGGGGCAGAACTCATACCCGCTGCTGGGCTACTTAGGACCTGCAGCAGCACACACACACACACACATACACACGCATGACGTGTGTTAACATGCACACACATGCACAGACGGAGGCGTACACAGCTGCCGTGCACACAGACACACTTTCCTCTGGGTCATTTGATATGTCAAGTATCCATTTGGCCTCAAGTGGAGATGAAACTCGAGGCTGTGGCTTGTATCTTGGTTGCAGGCAGACACTTGATGGAGGTTATTGGTCTGATTTTACTGGCTGCTGCGCGAGAGAGAGAGAAAGAGGATGACAGACTTAGTGAATCAGTGATATACGGAGACGTGGCTGGCAGCAATCTCATAGCAGCCCCGTGTTTTTTTGCGGCGGCTACAGTCGAGCTGGAGAGGAAATCTGGCCTGTTGACACTCTGGTGCGACAGAGAGCTTTTAGGTGCGAGTGTGTGTGTGTGTGTGTGTGTGTGTGTGTGTGTGTGTGTGTGTGTGTGTGTGTGTGTGTGTGTGTGCAAGTGGGCGGCAAGCACTCGGCAGCTGTTGAAGGACACGACAGGAACAGATGGGCAACCAAAAAGGAAAAAAAAAAAAAAAGACAGACACAGGAACACTAGACAAACACAAATGTACAATCCATCGAAACCAGTAGGAAGTATACCGGAGTGCACTGGGCTGTGTGGATGTGGGTGTGAGAAAAGGAAACGTGCTTCATTTAAAGGTGCACTACGTAGTTTTTAGAAATTTGAAGAGAAAAATGTTCACTGACTGATTTTTTTAATGCCTAAATGAACCAAATATAATTAAAGAAACTGACAACGCAATTTCACAATTGTTTTACTAGTAGCTATTTGGCGGACCCTGCCACCTTTCTAGCTTCAAACAGTGCTCTAGGGACCTTATTTCCCTCTGTGAACAGCTTGTTTATTCAGTTTTTTGAGTTTTTATTACGCCCTTATTAAAACCGCAGAGTGCTCTAAAAATAAATAGTTGAGCCCCTTCAATTAAGTTGTCAAGACGGCCTTATATGCAGAACCAGCGGCAGAATTTTTGAGGCTGTATTGTCATGAAATCAATAGAAAAGACACCAGTAACTCTGCTGTTCTCCAAAATATCCATGAAAAAAACTATTGTATCCTGCTGGGTAAATGCTGTATAAACTTAAAATAGGTTATCATAGGTCTGATAGGTTGGAGTGCAGGCTCAGAGCCGGTGTTGGAGCAGATCTCGCCAGTAACCTTAAATTTTTGGGACGTGCTCATCAGCAGTCAGAGCACGTCACAATCAATAACTCCGGATTCACCTTGTCCTTGCGGTGTTTGACAAGGCTTTTCAATCATAACTCAGGAACTGATCCTCTCTCACTGAGGGAGGCTTGTTTTAGACTCTTATTGTGTTGGGCACGTGTGAGAGAGAGATGAAGGACGGAGAGAGCTCCGGCGGGTCACACGGACTGTTTACATGTACACAAGAATCCGGGTTACCGAGTGAAACCGGGTTATTGATGTAATCGGCCCCATGTGAACTGGGAATCTTGTGTATACGTGCAGCGGCAGGTTAGTGACAAGATTTTATTTTGGAGGCGCAGCTTATTTACTGTAACTCTCAGTGACAAAAGCTGCTGCTTCCTGTCGGTGAAAAAGAAACAGAAAATCAAAAATGAACTTCTGGAAGCTATTTAGATGGTTTCAGTTGCAGTCTGACTTCTCTGTTATCTGCTGTTGGATCTCTCCTTCTATTGTAACACTGTTAGCTTTTGTCCTGTACGTGGGTACGTGACATTTAGAAATACATGACCAATAAATTTGTGTTTTTTAGAGACACCTCAGAAATCTAGCGGGGAAATCCGATTTGCTAAATGTCACTTGAGAGATCAGATTTTTTGGCAAAACCCGATTACTTAAGTGCGTGTGAACTGTGAAACAGAAAGAGAAACTAGTGTTTAGTTCTTTTGTTGGCTTGTGACTTTGTAAGAGGGACTTTTCGGAGCATATTGTTGTTGCTAAATCACGGTACGTCAGATCAGAAACTGTGAAACGATGCCGCAAATGACACCTGATTCATAATTCATATGCAGCTACAACTTTAGCTGGTGGGTAAGTGGGAACAGGTGATGTCTGTGTCAGTCTGTGTTTGTCTGTGTGAACTGGCACAGAGCAATCAGAGGAGAGTAACCGGTATCTGCCGCTGCAGTCTGAGTAATGTAGCACGGCGAGCCCGTTGACAACCGGGTTGGACGAGGAGGGTTTTGAAGAGGCAGCGCGCCGTGATGAAGCCGTCATCTCGAAAAACCGGCGCCGCGTCTCTCTCCGCAGAGCTTGTCAGGGTTTTTCTGACTCCATCTCTTGTATGTAGCCTCTTCACATCCTCTCTGTTCGAAACCCATTTCTGTTTGGTCTCCTTTATTCCTTTCTTCTATCTTAATCATATCTCCATTTTGTGTCTCCCTCTATCTGTACACTTCCCCCTGTCTCCATTTATTTGATAAACATTGAATCATTTGTTCCCTCTCCGCCTCCATCTGTCTTCCCATCACTGGGTTTCTGGTCTATCGCTCTAGCCAGGAGGCAGTAGTCTGGGACATCCCTGTTTTCACTGTGATAGACTCCGGACTAAGCTCTTTTATAGGAGCCTTGTTGTCTTGTAAAACAGCCCAGGGGTCTTTTTTTTTTCTCTCTCTGGGAACCAATTTATTGGTGGCATTTATTCAGGAGTGACCTTCTCTGGGTTTGTCTTCCCAGAGACACACAGCGTTATCTCCCCTCGCAGGGTAATCCAACCATTATTGTAGCCTGATTTAAACATTTACCCTTTTCTTTTTTTTTAAGTCTATATACATCCCCGCGCTACAATGAACGCATGTGTACTAGTCCGTCAATTAAAGCCGTATCATCCAACTGTGATTTTGACTCCGGTGCCTCCGCTCGCTCGCGAACACCCGCCGTCTGGCTTCCCTCCCTCTTCGCAGTCATAAAGTGGATGTCATGCTTAAACTTGAGGTGACTAATTAATTAAAATAGTGATCTAGCACCAGAAAGGCACATGGGAGATTATAACCTTATCAGAGCATGTCAAGTGCGCCTTCCAAGATTCAAGATCCAATTAGCCAGATGGATGGTTACGGCATTACACACTCTCCTGTGCATACATTCTCCCTACAAGCGGTGTATTTTAAGCCTGATGGTGAACCGACACAGACGAAGAATTTGCTGCCAAAAACCAAGAATTTAGAATCACAGAAATCGATAACTTTGAAGGAGGCATCTGAAGACACCAGTTGGCAGATGACCTGCGTGTCGTTAGTCGAAACACTCGAGAAAGGGCCTTGAGAGTCTTTGGCAAAAAAAAGAAAATAAATCACTCTTGCTTCGACAAATATAAATATATTCTATTATATTCCTCACTGAGGCAATCTGTGACCTTTTCCCCCCTCATTACTTATTCCATCAAGAGGATAATTACTCATCGCAAAAGGCCGATGTTTTGCCTCGCAGGGAAAATACAGATGTGTATACCTTTTTAACTGTCTCTCCTCTGTATCTATACCTCTCCTCTGTCTCCAGTCCCACTGTCCTCGCTTACATCACATCCCATCAATCACAAACGACGATCGCCGGTGCGATGAGGTGGAGCTCTGGGTCTGCATTGGGGGTGCCCATGGGCTGGTGGGTTTGGGTTGTAATAGGTCGGTGCAGCCTGTTAATTTGATACGCCGTGTGGCTGAGGAGCCTCATTAGGGACAGCAGCTCACAGAGGGAGGCCGGGGCTTTCCATCACCGCGAGGACACCACTGGCAAGAGCGAAATGGGATGGCGGCAAAGCGGAGAGGAAGGAGATGGAGGACGGGAGGAGATCATTTGGAGAGAGGATGAAAGTGAAGGAGAGGAGAATACGTGTCTGTCAGCATGGGTCAGTGGAGAAGGGAATGAGGACAGTAGGAAGGGAGCCCCAGGAAACCATTTACAATAGACATGAAACAGGCTTATAACTTTTTTTTTTTCATTATACAGACTTTAAGAAGATTTCTTCCCAGAATAGTTTACCTACCGTTTTAGATTGGCATATATCTTCTTGACGTGAAAGTCAGAAAGTATCGTCAAGGCCGTCTGTTTTTTATTTTCAGCTCTGAGAGAGTGAGTGTGGGGAGACTGAGGATGTGTGACAGCGAAGAGAAACGGCACAGGAACAGCCAGAATGGGAAAGAAGAGGTGGAGAGGAGAACAATAGAATGGAGAAACAAATAAGAGAATGAGATGGTTCAGCGAGAGAGAGGCTCATTTCCATTCCGGCATTGCATTTTTCTCACCCGCCGTACGCATCAGCGTGGCCTCCCTCCCGGTGGCACCGAGCGAGATGAGATGCAGCCGCGGACGGAGTGAATTATTAATGTTAAGATCTCCTTCCCCACCGAATCCAATAAGTTGCCTATGATTTGGCTGTCAGAGAGATTGGTGGGCCGGATAAGGGAAACCCCAGGATCACGTGGCGGCATGAGTTCTCCTCCCCGGGTAATTGACTCGTGCGCAGTATCGACTTTCTTGGTGGTGGTGATTAAGGGAGCACGGGCCAGACATGGAGACCGGAGTCTGGCTCCTTCGGGGCGGGTCACTGGACCTCACAAAAAGCCTATCCTGGGTGATCTTTGTCCGGAGCACAGAGCAGTGGTTAACCCCCCCAGCTCAGTGATCTGGAAAATACTGATCGCTTTATTGATGCGGAACAGTGGATGCTGAGAGCTACCGAAGAGCCGGCTGGACCGGTGTTTTTTTTTTTCTGTTGCTTACTTTTGCCTCTAATGCCTTCTTGCCTTGTCTTCTCACACTTCCTGTCTGTATGCAGCTTTTTACAGGGAGCTCAGGCTTCAAAGATAATTGGCTGATTTGGAAAAAAGACATCTCTTGAGTTTGGGTACAATAGATTGCTGTCCACAAACAGTTTTATTTTTTTTGCTACAGATGGATTGATTTCCTTCTGGCAAGTCATAAGACCAGCTTTTATTGGCCATTTTGCACTTTTATTCCCGTTTATTGTGTCAGCTCATTCAGCCGTCGAGGGATGATTTCATTCAATTTCCCAGTGAATCTACAACAAGCAATGGGAAGCAAACTGTGAACTTTCAATTTGAACTCATTTTCACTGCTTGGTGTTTGAGCTTACTTGCTCAAATGTTGGTATAATAATAAAGATAAGATGTGGATAATATTGACAGTAACAACCTTTTTTCAGAATGGAATTCTTTGGGCAGTAGTTGATAAAATAAATGCACTGACCCGCATTTTGTTTTGTCAACGTTTTAAAGAATACCACCTGATTTGAAGGACACACACCCTCCATCTTTGTCTTTCGCTCTCTATCCACTTCCCTACTGTCAGACCCCGTGTATGAGACATGAGGCATGACTCGAAGGACACGGTGGATGTCCGAAACTTACAGCGCAGAGGGAGATGGTGAATTGGGTGAAAAATAGATAAATAAAAGTTAGAGAAGAATCAGGAAAGGAAAGTCAGTGAGACTTGGGGGTTTTTCAGCGGAGTGTGAAGGTGGCGAAGTGAAATCTGGCAGTAAGGTGACCTCTACTCATGTGGGACTTCAGGGGATCACCGCAGGGGATGAGGCGCAGACTGCCTGACCCGGGCCTGGAGCCTCATGGTGGCTGTTTGATTGCGCCGATTCATGCTGTCTGAATACAGAACCGGTATTGATTTTTTTTCAGGGGACAGACGAGTTTGAAGGACAGTGGCCTGTTTGAGTTTTGGAGGCGTAGGCGAGTGTTTTTACCAACGAGGACTGTTTGTGTGACACGACACAACAGGGGTTGGCTGGGTCAGAGGAAATGAGAGTTGTTCTGTTGTGCTCTGATTTTCCAGACTTAAACACTTTTGCTTACATGTTTGAAATGAACAATTCTGCGACAACATTTCAGAACTTCAAGAAAGATATATTTTTTTCTATTTGAAGTGTATTAACAGTGACTACTGCCTGCAGTGCCAAGTGTATATACTAGTGAAGCGTGGAAGTTCAGCTCTCGACCTTAGAAATAGTAGACTGACAAAACAATTACATGTCACAGTCAACTAACTAGGTTTTTTTTGAGAGCTTTCACCCACAGCACTCCGCCTCAATCGGCAAATGGAGTTTTCTCAGCTGGTTTTGATTTGTTGACCTATGAGCTGAGTAGCTGCACTTTCTGGACGTCAAATAACTGGAGTTCACTCAAGGTCCACTCTGAGCTTTTAAATGACTGTCATGAAATTTAAAAGCCGTGGAAAACCTTGAGTAGGGCTAGCCAGTTAGTTGGACTTTTTGGTGAAACCAATACTGCAGAACTATTTTGAAAAGCTCAGCTGCTACATGAAAATCATCTGCCTTGCAAAAGAAGAGTATCACTAAGTGCATAACTAAGGCTACACTTGGCAACTTGGGTGACTTTAACTGGCAGAGGAACTGACAGAAGTGCCATTATCCTTCTACATACTGAAGCTCTGATCAACAGCTTCAGCAAAATTCACAAATTGTGCTCATGTCTGAGAAATCCGTGACATTCACCACTGATGGATATCAAAAAGACATGAAACCTGACTTGACATTTATACATTTACTCAAGCCCACATCGTAGGAGTTCACTACAACCACATAATCCACAGAGCCAAGCTCCGCTGGGCAGTCCGCAGTTATAAACCCAGCGGGTATTCCAGCCGCCCGCTTTTAAAGTGGGTTGCGGTTAAATTATTTTCCTAATCCAGAATTATTAATGCTAGTTCAGGTGTTTGAACTAGTGCCACGCTAATCACAAGCTTGCGTCCCACACACATGCGACTCCACAGCCAAACTGCCTTCCACTGTGAGCTTATGTAATTGGTGGTTTGGATGTAAATGACACGAGTATGACATTCAACCAGTGTGTGTCCTTGTGTAACCAGCCAGACATGTCATCTGTGGTCTGACTCATCCTCGGAAGAAACATGGCACCCCTGTCACTTTACTGTAGGCTCGGCGCTGAGCAAGCACGGCCGAGCACACACACACACACACACACACACACACACACACACACACGCGCATTCACAGTACATTCTCACGTAATTCCTAAAATGTCTTGTCACCTCCTTGGCGTCACTCGCTGTGAGTTGACACTGACTGCTCAGCTATCAGATCTAGACACGCGGCGTCACAGATGATCTCAGTCACATAATCACTGCGCTTGTTTACATTCTCAGAAACACTAGTACCCGCCTTAATCCGCCTGATTAGATTAGTTCTGGGGAGTTGCGAAGGTAAACTGTCACCGTGTGAAGACGCATCTATCCGAGGCATTGAGATCCGTGTCGTCCACCTGACAGCGTGAGAGCTCAGTGTTTATACCTGATCCAGCCCTGTAGCATCTGATCATCAGAGAGTAGCTCATGACGTTATAAGGAAGTGACAGTTATTTGAGCATTAATGTGCTGTCCACCTACGCAGATGTCAGTGTGAGCTTCCTGCTTTGTAATAAGAGCCAGACTCACGAAAGCACATACAAAAAGCTGGAAAGTTTTGAAGCTAAACGTAGCATCTGCCTGCTAATGTGGATGTTTTCATGCCCCGCAACCTACAATGTGTCTACAATTTAAGTCAAAATGAAGAGAAAAGTTTGACGCAGTACGATCTTGCGCATCACACCCGCAGACATACACAACATATCAAACATGGACCACTACATCATGTCCTGCCTCAGCATCAAAGCATATTTGTGTCGAGCGCTGTCACTTTGCATTACATTTGGACTAGTGCGTGACTCAGACCCGGGTTTGCCCTGACAAGCATCTAAAGCTTTGGGGTGAAGGAGTGCAAGTGATGAGAATGGCAGTGCATATCGTGGAATCTCGACTAGTGACATTTCCGCTCTTCAGGCCTCACTGACAGCCACAGGAGATCCTCCGTCCTGTTAAGAGCGCCTCTACGGCGGAACGGTCACTGTCACGGACCTCACCGGTCGGCTGGGACCCCAAGAGACGGCTCCAGTGTAGCAACATGTGTGGTAGAAACGACATCCTGGGCACAAGCATCTATTTGCATGTACACACATCAGAGTATTTTGGGTAATTACTGCGGACAAGATGGCTGACAACATGTCTACACGTCCACATACATATTGTCTTTTTTTCCCACATATGCGGGCACATCAGCGTCGCAGTCACGGTAATGACTACTGACAGCGCATGAACGTCTGTTTTTGGTTTGTCCCCTACGCACACGGAGGAAGTAAAGCTCTTCTCAGTGCTGTTCTCTGCAGGCAGTAATATCATTATCAGGCCTCAGAGCTCATTAAGCCCAAGCAGATGTGGCAGACAAAGAGATGTGTTGCTTACACAAGGCAGCAGGTGAATTAGAGAGGCGAGTGCTTTGTGTTATGGTGGTGGAGATGATACTACCGGTCTGTGAATGACTCTCTCTCTCTGAAGCCTTGTGCTGGTAGCGTTGCTGGTTATGAGATCGGTGGTGTTGCTTGTCTCTCTGGCTTTATGCCCCGTCTCTCTGGCTGTGTGTCTGTACATGTCTTTGTTTGCCTTTGTGGGTGCAACAGAGCTAACTCACACCCACACCAGTGTTCTCCGTGACTGACCAGGGAAATATCTCCTTAATATGAGAAATATGTTACTGCAATTGCACTCGGCGGACTGCCTACCTCTGCTAAGGCAGAGGTAGGCAGCTTGACTCAACTAAAACAGTACGTTTTAGTTGAGTCAAGCTTCATTTTCGATGTGCTGTATCTGGATTTTTATTCGGATTAGCATCAATTTACACTCACTCATAGATACCAACCACCTTAATATGCATGTTTTTTTTTTCCCCATCTGAATCAATGTATTTGCTTCTGAGAAAAGGTCGAAAAAATTCCCCATTTTTAAGAAAGTGAGAACATTTCCCGGATGTCCGTTTTTCTGGATCCACACCGGTTGTTAACGGGGTCTGTTCTGGGCTGAGACCCATCCTCCATCCAAGAGTCGTGGAAATCTGTTTTGTTGTTTTAGATAAATGCTGCTGACAAGCCAGACGAAGACGTAAGTCCTTTGCAGAGTTAATAATTGTTCCAGTCAATTTCATGTAGCAAAAGTAAAATTCTTGCAAATTAGATATAGAAGGATGAAAGTACATTTTCAGGAAAGTTGAAAATAGTTTTTTGAAAGCAAAGAATATCCACTTGACCATGCATCACACCGCTTTCAGATATTAGGCTCAGGGATTCAAATGTACCCTTTTTTGATTTGCATGCTGGGATTTCTGGCACTGATTCAACAGGGGAACCTGCGTTTGAGCCGGAGCTAATGTCCAATCCAATAAGTGTGACATTTGACTACTTTTGCATAGTCTATAGTCTTGTTTAGACACTGTGTGTATTTAAATGTACTCTGCTCGTCTTAAAGATAGATCAGAACCTAAAAAATTATAATACATCAAAAAAATCAGGGTGCTTGATCATGCTGCTAAAAATCAAATGCTAAAATCACAAGACTGTTAATGAATACAGGACACTATCTCACATGGAGTCTGGACATTGTTGGAGTATTTCTGCCTATGAAAATGTTTTGTTCAAGGGTTCAAGTGCAGTCTTTATAAAATGGCATAAGCAGCGTGCGATTTCTCTCTGATGAAAAATGGATTCTGCCATGAGATCATTTGGAAGTGAGATTAAAGAGTAATTACATCCAGTGATTATTGCCTTATGAACGTAATCAATCACTTTGTTTTCTCAGGACAATTCCCGTGCCTATTTTTTTTCTTCTCGCGCTGATTGTGTGGGGTGATTGGGACCATGTTATTATTCATGACGATAGCGGAGCATCTCAGTCATCAATATATGCTCTTTATCAAGCTATAATTTCAGCGAGAAAGGCAACCGAGGTTAATTTAAGAAACCATCGCGCTTTTCCGTCAGAGCTTCCAAAGGTGATGCTTCAGTTCGAACCTCCTGACTTTTTTGCATTCTGCCAGAGTGAATTCACTCCCGGCAGAGTGAAAACATTCAGGGTCTGCCACTCTCAGAAATTGAAGAGCCAGTTGCGGGAGTGAATGATTAACTGACTGCACTCAATTGCTCCATTATGTCCTCATGCTCTGTCCGCATGCACCTGTCTTTGCACTAGCTGACAGACCAAGTAGAGGCATCCATAACCCTCCACCCCTCCGCCTTGGGGTTGACCCTCTGCTGCCCCACAGATGTCTGGCTACATTGCTTCACCGTGCTTCCCAGCTCCCCCTCGGTGCTCCGTCAGCAAGCCCACATGTCACTGTCAGCAGGCCGCTCGCAGGGCATCCAGGCTGGGACACCAAGCCCATCAACACCTCCCCAGGGGCTTCCGAGGTTGCCTACAAGCTAGCCGTGCCGGGTCAGGACGGTCCAGTCGTGGGGTTGAATGAAGGTGGACTGTGTCCCGAGGAAAAACCCTGACGAAGGAGCAGAAGCTCGGCCCTGATTACAGCATATGGTCTCCCCAGTTATCCTGGAGCCTGTTGGTCACCTCTGAATGGGACCCCCTCGTAAAAGCAGGCTTTGTCGCTGTGTGCAAATGTAGTGAGGCTGTGTCTGTCCTTCTTTTTGGCAGAGCCTGACTGCTCAGCGGGTTCTGGGACACCAGAATGAGCAGAGAACAGCTGGCCCATTCAGAGCAGACTGCTACCCCGCGGGAAACCCTCTCTATATCCTTCAAGCCTAGCTCATCGGCACCCACAAACACACGGAGGAGACTTGGCTCGCTGTCCTCCCCTTCGCTCTTCCCTCTTTTTTCGCTGGCTTTGTGTCCCCTGGCTGGCTTCTCAGTTTGGATTTAGTAAACAGAATAAACGGGACAGATAAAGCGGCCCAAAGCGGATAACTTCAGTCAAAACGATTCTCCATAGTTCTCAACACCAAAACTGTGTAATGTATAATACTTTCCATTCATGTGCAAAAATGTGTGTGATTTTGGCCTATAGAAGTGGTCTCGGTGTAAATCAGAGAGCTTCTGATGATCACTGAAGGAGAGGGTGAGGTTGCGGACAATGCATCTTGTATGTGTTGTTGTTAATTAGTCAGGCAGTGTGTTAGCTCAGATTCTCCTCTCAACGTGTGAAGAAATGAAGCAGGCTAATGCGATTACGCTCATCAAACGAGAAGAGAGACTGACAGCAAACTCCTTCTCATGTGGTTCTTGGAAACATAATTAAAGCGTTTGGCCAAGGAAGTCTCACTTCTAGCCAACACTGCCTTCCCTCAGGTTGTGTGTGTGCTCATGCAAGTGTTCATGATACGCACACATGTACTGTGTGTGGTGTACGTGGCACTACTGCTCTTCTTTTCTTTGTCATCTTCCACCATACCTGAGTCATATGCTCTCACAGCTGTGCCGGTGCATTGATGTATAAGGCTCTGATGAATTCCTCAGAGAGGAAACATACCAAGGCTCCTCAGGAGTTATTTGAAGGGACCCTTACCCTCTTCAGCCTCTGCTTAGTGGCCATTGCTCCCTCCGTGTTAAGAGGTGGTATTCAGCACAACAAAACACTTGAGCTGTAAAGCCCCTATGGTTTGATTGCACCAGGTGGGTCATTTCCTGACCAGAGAAAGGCAGAGTGAGGAATCTGCGGGGCTATCAGAATAACAATGGGCCCTTCTCATCCTGTATTAGTGTTTCACTCAGAGCACACTGTGAGTGGTTACAATAGCAAAGCCATCTTCGAATGGCATCAAGGAAATGTGATTAAGGGCAGTAAGCAACAAGAGAGATTTGATCTCTCGAGATTTTGACTGCCTTTAAGAAAATGGTGAGAAGATAATGTTGAGACTAAGTGAAATGGATGGATCGTAGTTTATTCTAACGCAAAGGACTGAGCTGAGTTATATAAACTCAAAGATATAAACGTCTCATTTTAGTATTCCAAAATTGTCTCTATCGACCTGTGGCCTCTGGCACACTCTGGGGGCAATTTGTAGCCATCAGTGTGAAGCAGTCAGGATAAGACTCAGTATTAGCTTAGAGTATTTGTATGGAGGAGTTTTTTTTTTTTCTGGCAGGGAAGAAGTTACAAACCCAAGAGGAGTCCAGGCATCTCTGGGACTTGTTTCACGGGTGACGGTATCATAGACCGTGAGATTAAAAAGAAAATTGGTGAAGCGTCAGCAGTCATACAAGCATTGCAACTGACTGATGTGGTGAAAAAGGAGCCTTGGGGGAATCTGTTGGTTTCCCAGTGAGCCTAACCCTCACCTGGTTATTAGTCTTACAAAGTGGCTGAAGGAATAAAATTGCAGATGCAAGCCACGTTTTTCCTACACATTGATGGTAGGAAATATTTACCTCAGAAATATGGTGAGCAACACAGACTTCTAGAAGGAACCAGGGCTTCTGAAATGATGCGGCTCGGACATCTGATTGGAAAGTCCCCTGGATACTTCACTTTCTAGTTTCCCCGTGCAACTGGAAGGAGACCCCGGTGCTGATCCAGAATATGGCGAAGAGATAACGTATCCCATTTGGGGATTGAATACCATGGGATCCCTAAGAAGGAGGTGGGGAGAGAATGGAAAGGAGGATCAGTGGTTCCTTTGCTAAGCCTGCTACTGGCTAAGCCTAAAACGGTATGAGAGGCAGAAAATGGATTGATGAATAGATAAATGGATGCAAAATATTTGCAATTTAGTTTATTTTTTCCACGGAAGTTACTCAAGTACTCTGGAGACATTTGTTATGTCTTTGGTTTCACATTTCTGTGCAGCAGAGCTGCTCCGCCCCACGCGCTTGCATCCCAGGGAAACATCTAGCAGGCATTTTCCTCATTGCTTGAAAGATGCATTGAATTTTAAGAGGCCATTTCTTCTTTGAGCCTCTCCTCGTCTATAAGTGGAAGTCCGTGGGGATTGTTTGCTGTGCATATTACATTTATGCATGCAGGTAGCGATTATGCAAGCTACTGCAGGCATTGTAAAGTGAGACAGTGGATACACTTTGGTGTGTGTAAACAGAGTGATCAGCCTGCCAGAGTGCCTCATAAAAAGTGGCATGTTTATGGATGTAAAGGTTCAGCAAAGGTTAGTCATGCCTCCTTCCATCAGGCACAAGCTCCAGGATGTCAGCGTTTTCATGGTCACACCAACACTTGTGTTGTGTTCACGCAAGTCTAATCTGTGATGTCACTGTAATGCTGATCAGCATACTGGAGCCTGTTTGCAGTTTCATCTTGAGTTATTGGACTCGTTGGACTTTCAGTTCCCAGCGTGAGCAGCCCTGCAGCCTTACCCAGGCGAGTCCGGACTAGTATTTCCAGCAGCGGCTGTGCACTCTAAGGTTGCACACGGGGGCTGCTGGGGGGTTCGGAAGAAGGGGAGGGGGTTTTGTGCACAGCCACCATAGCAGTTTTACTTTTCGGAAAACTTGCGGCTTGCCTTTGTTCTCCATTTCTCATCCTAGCCTCTCGCCTGCTCCCTGTGGAGTTTTATTATCACCCCCTATATTTATCAAAGTTTCTCTGCAGCTCCAGCCACGCCGTCTTTTTTACCATCTCCGTCTGCTCCGCAGCCCCCTTTCGGTTGAAACTGCTACTTCTGTAATTGATCTGCTGGGGACCCGGTCAGAGGCAGGGGCCCGTGACGTCAGGTGGGCCGATGGTGTGTTTACCTGCTGCCTGGCACGATTAAGGGAGCTGTGTGGAGGCGTGTGGCGACAGAGTGGCCATGTCTGTGAAGTAAGCGTGTGATTGGAGACGGAAGCGCCCTGCTTCCCTCCCACCCACACTCTCCATATCCTGACAAAGGAAAGCCACTCACTGGGTCAGATGGTGCCAGACACTCGTAAGGATCGCCCCTCCTGCACTCCTTTCATTCCTCCCTGTCTCTCTTCCCTCCTTTCACTCCGTCTGACTCTCTCTTCCCTCTGCCACTTAGCCTCAGTGTTTGGAGGAGGATTGCATAAGAGCTGGGCTGCTTTTCCTCCTGGCAAGCGAGGGACTTTAATTGAAAAGGAGATCCGGAATGAAAACTCCCATTCCTTTTCAGACCTCTGTTCTGTGAAAGCACGGAAATGTACCAGGGGAAAGAAGACGAAATGTACAGGGAGTCGGCGAAAAGAAATGGGTCATGTTCTTAAAACAAAATGAAATAGAGCTAGTCTGACATCCCGCCTGTCTCTGCTCTACCCATAATGATCCTGGATTATTCTTTTTTCTTCTTTTCTTAATTGAGTCCAACAAACTGATCGGATTCAGCATACTGTTCTGTCCAGAGAAAAGTCTGACATTTTCTGCAATAAAGTGCAACAGTCTCTTGTGTAAAGACTAATATAAAGGATGCACTGAACCATTCTTTTTCTGCAATAAAACAATATTGCAGGAAACCCTCTGGGAAGCGGGCCGTGAATTATTTGGTCTATTGTTACTTTTAGGAAGTCTCACAGTGATAAACGGGTATCTGCTGGTGAATTTGACTTGAGTTTTAAAGTACAGTAAAGCCTGTTACCTAATAGCTTTTAGAGAAATCTCTTTTTGATGGTTTTGATTAGAAATAAGACCGATTTGACCCAATATTGATATCAGTTTCCT
Organism: Sparus aurata; assembly: GCF_900880675.1. NCBI lineage: Eukaryota > Metazoa > Chordata > Actinopteri > Spariformes > Sparidae > Sparus > Sparus aurata. Next base: position 33,770,626 of record NC_044190.1, on the reverse strand, counting down.
CTCCTTGACATGATTCACTCATCAGATATCGGACCGGTTTCACCTTTCCAGATTCATGTGCAGTGTTTCCCCACACAAAGACTTTACTTGGGCGGGCCGCACAGGTACATTGATGGCCGACTAAGGATATTTTTGCAACCCATTGTGTATTCACTGATTGTGATGTGACCTGCCCTGTTACATGTTGGCATACTTGTGCTGTTGTTTTCATAGAAGCCTTTAAGTGCACCTGGCTGCTGCAATGTCCTTTGTTACCATGTTGGTTGCCATAGGCTACAAAATCAACAATAAGCTGTTTTTAACAACTGAATTAGGTGAGAAAAATACCCTTTATTCTAAAGTTACTCTAAATTCACAGGTCGCTAGCTACTGACGCCCCCTCCCCCGCCGACACAGGTACGCGGCCATTCTGTGGGAAACCCTAATGCAGCAAAACGTTTCTGACTACCGTTCGTGGCCCGCGGTCCTACATGTTGAACCTCGACTTGCCTCAGCGGAGCTGCTCTTTATTCAGTGTTAAATACTGGCTGTTCCGGGGCCGGTCGCATGTGTATGTGAATGTGAAGCAAGGTCGTGCTGACAAAGGCCATGTGTGCTTTCTTGCACAAATAAACAAAGCATCTGCTTCTCCTGCTGTCTCTCCTCTGAGAATACCGACCTGTTTGTCAGGGCTTCTCGTGCCTAAATCTCCCTCCCTATTGTTGAGCCCTGATGCCCTGATCAGCGCACCTCTGTCGGCATACTGATGGTGTTTACCAGCGGGATTGGTCGTCCACTGATGGAGGTGGGACTGGATCAGCTGATGGTTATCAGTGTTTTCTTACAAGCTGAGGTATTGCCGAGGCTGCAGATCTACTAAGTCTTGCAGATGTACCCGGGAGAGCTGAATAAGTCTAAAAAAAGATAAGTGTGCACTACTATCCACACAGCAGACCCTTCAATCTACAAACGACGCCATGCAAACACAGGATCCCTTTGGATGATAATTTATTCAACAGAACTGAAGGCCGCGCAAGGTTAAGAGCCACGGAGTCAAAAGGCTGCTCTGCCTATTAATTGCCTTTGATCAGTAGTTGATGCATAATTAAAATAGCCTAAGTGAGCTAAGGCGGGACCCAGAAAGTGTTGAATCAGAGAGATACGGTGGCAGGGAGCAACATCTGAATGCTTGCCTTGCTGAAATCCTGCCAGCGCATGAAGAGAGTAGAGATGTGAGACAGGCAGGTGGCTGCAGGCGTTTATTCTTTATTTATAAAATGACCTTTGTCTTTACTTAAGAATAGTGTTCCCTCTTTGACAGACAATAGATGTTCCGTCTCGGGGCCACAATCTCACATATACTGTATTATAACACAGACTCTATTGCTGCCGGTGTGAGCATTATATATTCACTTCAATGAATATATGGGCCTTAAGACTGATTCATCCTAACTTCTGAACAGGCTTCGAGCGTGTATTGAAGTTCAGACCGGCCCCTTCAGATGCGGGGAGAGGAGTCCGTTTGGCAAAGTCACTCTGCGAACAAGAACCGTGCAAATATGCTCCCACTTCTACCGCAGTGGGCCTGATGAGATGTGTTCACAGGGAGCTGGGAATTAAAGAGTTCTTTACATCGTTTCCCTTACTCTTCATTTTTGATGTACAGTAGAGCATGGATCACAGAGTGTATGTGAGAAAAGCTTGTGTGCCGCAGAAGGTTTCTGGATTTAAAACCTTAGATTAAAAGCCATTAATTCAGTGGATGACATGAAGAAAATGGTGTCATGTCTCAGGTAGTCGGGTCTGAATCTTATGCAAGGGTTGAATTACTTGAATGATGTGAATGAGATTCACGTTTGTTTTGCAGAAAAAGGTCAATCAACAATCATTTGCAAAACTATGATGTAAACAATGTCTCTATGCAGGCTACACATTAATCATTTAACAACGTCGTCTTGTCTGATACGTCGGATGGATTTCTTTTTACTTTAGAAACATTGTCCTCGGGTTGGTTGTTGCTGTGTAGAAACTCCTTAACTCGAGTGGATTCACCTGCATCACACACATCTACATGGCGGAAAGTGAGCTGTCAAGTGTCCTCATACTGAGAGTCGCTGTCTTGCTGAGCTATTGTTTCCGCTCTTATTGTAGGTGCCAGAATTTGGAACTGAAACTGAACTGCAATAAAAACTGTTTATTGCTGAAACAATGCACCTATGACAGCAAAGAAAATGGATCAGTGTTTTTTTTTTATTTTTTATACATTTTCTTTTTGACAGTCATTTTCTACTGGGCTTCTTTTGGGCTATATAAATAAAGTTGATTTGATTTGATTTTCTGTCATTTTCTTGCACGTACTTTTCTTATTACTTACTAAGCAACACTGCGATATACATTCCACTGTCAGTTCGCTGATCCTTTGTCTTAAGTTTGTCTTAAGTTGTCAAAACCGCTTTATTGTCACTGCCCTCAGGTTCACGCTCATAAATCAGTCACCATCTGTAAGAAAAACATTTTTTTCATCAAGGTCCTTGAACCCAGAGACACTGCATATTCTGTTGATACAAGTGGATTTGCTGCAAAATATGAGGCAACTAAAGTACACACAAAAAACAGCAACATTATGAAAACAACTTTTGCATCAATTAACATACAAATGTTCATGTTGACATATGGGGGGGAAAGAAGGGTAATTTAACTTCTTCTCCGATTAACTCATCCACACATGGGTTTTTATTTTAATTTTAATGAGGATGTCTCTGTGTCCTCCTGAAGCGTCATACTCACATCATTCCAAACATCACAGGTGTATTTTTGTATTCACCGCCTGAACAATGGCCTGCAGTTGAGGCTTACGGTAATTTGTACCTGAGGTAATGGATGCACTGGTACTAGGCTGACGTGATGGAGCACTCACTCATACACTGACAAAAACACACACTTCCTGTAATTTACCCTCACGCACTGCCAAAGACATTACCGCACATCGGCGGTAATGCTGCCCTTTTGCTCTTTCCTCCTGTTTGGTGTACGTACTTGAGTGGATTACATAAGGACAGTTTTAATTAGCAATTTTAATGAGCAATATTGTCAGCAACAGGGGACGTGGAGGGGCAAATGGTGAAAACATATTGTTGATAACACTGGCCAGAACACAGCATTCTGTGAAGGATCGAGCCCAACGGGGATTAGCTATTTTCCAGTAAAACGTGGCCGTATCTTCTTTAAGAGAACGTTTGAGTGATCGTGGTTATTCTGTGTTGGTTTCTGTTCTCCTCTGATGACTTTTAACCAGAGGTCAGAAGTGCAACATTATGCTATTATTAGACACATCAGAGTTTGTGTGTCCCTCTCCCATCTGGCTTAGTGTGTAGCGGCCAAATCTCCGCTTCTGGATTGGCAGCTCTCCTTCACAGCTGATTTGTATTCATAGAGTTTGTTCTGCACGGCCCTGACCTGACCTTACATTTCAACATCCGATTGTCCCTGTTGTAGGGAGGCAGCCCGCCGATCCCTGTGCTTGATAAACGCGGTTAGGGCAGTGCTCCCTCATGGACGTTGATGTAGCAGTCATATTAATAAGGCATACGCTCTGTGTGTTTCCTCATGGTAATTAGTCCCCTAACTCTGCATGCCCCGATCTGATGTGAATTTCCATCCAGTTGAAAGTAAACTTGTCAGAATCTAATTTTCTAATTCATTTTAAAAACACAATGTAACGCGACCGCCCCAGGAAAAGGCGAATTGAGATAATGTAATTGCTGTGTTTATGCATCCACTCTCAACACTGTTATCAGGTACAGCCGAGGGTTTTGCAGACAAGACGTGATGTGAAAAAAACATCGGTTGTACGGATGACGTCCGAGGTGACGGCGAACAACAGTCGTGCTGGTTCTTAGTCACCCTTCGAAGCACTAGTAATGAAGAGAAACCTGTCATTTCCTGCGAAAAATATCCTGCGAGTCAGACCTTGCAGCTAGGAGCCTGCGTAAGCTTTTAGGATTTGACATCTCACTGCACTCTGTCAGAGGTTATGGATCTGAGAACTTGTGAAAGACTGTGTCTCAACTGACACCACAGGAGAAATCTTTATCGGCCTTCAGTGGAAAGGCAGGAACCAGAACGCCTCCCTTTGCTCACAGCGACTTTCACACTCACAGAAACTGTTCGTGGAGCAGCGCAGCCCTTCCTCGCAGAGTTTGGCAATGCTGGTTCTGGATTGCTCAAGTGCTTGTTAAAACAAACAAATAGACCACAGGATGGTACCATTCTGGCTGGCTGGGTGATACGATGAGGAAACAATCCTGAGGTCAAGTGTGGTGAAGATCAGCTTGACTTATTTCATCTGTTTACCCTGGACTGTACAAACACAAGCCAGAGTTGAAACATTCAAATGAGCAGAGAGCCGCACTGTTGAACACCAACTAAAAATATCTGTTGGCTAATTCCTGTCGCCTTTTCTTACTGTTGCTCTCCTTGTTGAGCTCTTAGCTCCTGCATAAGAAACAAGTCATTTTACATCAACGACTGGCACATTTACCAACCCGATTTATAGAATTTCTTTAAACTGACAGTTGTCGATTACAAACAACGGTTGACAAAATCATGCTTGTATTTTCTAGCTAATGACTTACAGTGATTAATGCTGTCTGGATGGACAACTGTCAATGTGAGAACTATGTCAAAGGGTCTTACTGTGCAGTTGATGACTCCATACATGATACGATGCTTATAGAATGAGGCTGAGGCCAAGTGTCCAAGGAAACAAAGTCAGCATCCTCACCACTTTGTGATTATTATTGTACAAGAAAAACATAGTTGGAGATGCTACACAAGTTAGATTCATGCTTCATTGTTTAGTTTTCACCTTCACGAAAGAAAAAGCCTCCAGTATGAGGTCTGATCAATGTGTTTGGTAAATGAAACACTATTGGGGTTAATATGGAGTTACTTCACTGTCAACTTAAATTCAACCGACACAAAGGATGAAGAGCCTGCCATGCCAGGTTATGGTACTTTACTACACTGCGATTGTGATGATGGGTGACAGTGTTCGGGGGAGGGGTTTATCAAGTGGTCAGTTGGTCGTCCCGCATGCAGCATCTCCTAATTACTGGTCCTCCACCCCAGGTGCAGCTTGAGGTTAAGTGGCACCCTCCACTCACCAGCTCACAGTGGGAACACACCCTCTTATTGCTGCTAAGAGTCCACCCAGCCACCTTTCAATTACCAGTCGTTCTCTCCGCCTCTTTTGTCCACCACCTGCCGGCACAATCTCTACCAAAGTCATACTGCAATTATGCCGACTGACAGAGCCTGGAGCTTTTGCTGTCACTCTGGATTCTAACAGCGCTCACCTTTTCAGTCAAGACACACATTAAAATGTCCTCGATTGTACAGCCGTGCAAAGATATTAAAATGTGCTGCTGTTACCACGGGCAATAGAATACTAAACAAATGGAAGAGGCTGTAATGAGATTGTTCTGCTCTCTTGAACTTGAATTCATGTGTGATGGGATGATTGGCTGTGACATCGAGTGGCATTATGAAGAATTAAGGGCATTAACATCATCTGGGCGAGGGCAGGTAGAATTGAGACGCGGCCCACAGTCAGCAGTCCGATGGTAAACTGTGTTTAAATGGCAGGAAAATGAGAGATTCGACAAGCTCGGTTACTCCTGATTGTGTTTCTTCAGTAGCTGTTCAGACCTCAGACGGATGCCGTGTGGGTTAACCCCATCTGGTTCCTTCCATTAAGAGGAATATTTAATGTTTGTTTTATTTCGCTTGCCGTGGCGAGAGAAACAGCACGTCGCAGCTGCAAAGTGGACGAATAAACTCTCGCGGAAACGGCTTACCCTGCAGGTGCTGTGCTCTCCTCTGCACCCCGAGGATATTTGCAACCATTAGTTCTGAAGCACATCGTACATTGTTCGAAAAACACAATGCTAATGAAGCGACTGCGCTTACGTGATGAGACTCATTCTCATATCGAGCGGTATGAAATGAGATGCACTCCTACTAATTACTGGAGCGTTACGTGCAGCTGCATCGAAGGTTTTAAACATTTTTTAATGCATTTTCCTTTTCCTGAGCAATTTGGGATTGTCTGAGGAACCTCCCATGATGCACCGCTCATTTAGCGACTGGTGTTCATTAATACTGCAACAGGAGAATGAGACGCGGGGCTGAGTGGCAAGCGACACGCTGCTGTTTGGCCGACTATCAAGTCGCCATCACTGTGACAAGGATGACAGCAAATCTGAGACCAGCTGCCCCGGCCCATTACTGCAATCAACGGTGCTGTGAATATGCGCTCACACACACGCGCACACACACACACACACAGTTTCAATTTCTGACACATTTCGCTGTCTGGCCTTTGTTCTAATGGAAGAACTGGCTCGGCTTTTAAAAGCGGTCAATTAAGCCCAATTGAGGGAAGGAGGGAAATCAGCATGTTGCCTAATGAATGTCAGGAGACAAGTAATTATGACATGTCTGGAGAATGTGACTGCCGCATGAAAATGAGCCGATCCGGACCGCCACATTAGCGAGAATTTTATGCGACGGGGAGGGATATGGTCGTCTTTAACATGTTACCCATCTGTGGAGCATGACCGGCGGATGGAAATTGGCTGATTTATACAGTGTCTGTTACAGCCGAGTGTGATGGTAATTAGAGAGGGGAACCTTTTAAGCAGAAGGTCGCAGGTTTGACCGCCGCAAACAGGAACCTCGTTTTGCTACGGAACAGTAAGAAGCGCCTTACTGGAATATCATACATAATTTTTATATGCATGTGGCAAAAAAAATGATGGTACGTGTTATTCAAAATCAGATGCAGTTACGTGGATTCAGCATAGTCGAACTGCATTTGCTGTGTTTTGCATTTCAAAAACCATAATCTACTTTTGTCTTCATAAGAGCGGTTCACATTTATTTCTGTTGTTCCCACACTGTGAATTATTTTGTCTAAAGTTGTAGATGTAAACTGGCCTGCTCTTGGCATGCTTTTGTATTTGTCTTTTTGTGTTGTAAGGCTTTGTGTCCTTCCCTTCAAGCACTTAGTGTGACAGCAAAAAACATTCTTACTGTGGTTGTCCAAGAGCACATGAAGTGTTCTGAATTCAAAGAATGTTCTCTCACACTGCCGTAACCGTTAATACAAATGCAATGCACATTTGTAGAATCGGTGTGAACATAACAGCATTCATAGCCAATGGATTAGAACTCTAATACTTTCCATTTTTCCTCTCTCTCTCTCTCTCTCTCTCTCTCTCTCTCATTCTGTTATTCAGTGTCTCATTCTGTTTTGTCCTGGCTGTCTGTAAAACATGCTGAAATTGCCCCTGGCCTATTTTCAGCTTCCTGTATACTCCCTGAAGTCAGCAGAAGTGGGCTCTTTTCACTGCGTTTCTTCAGCTGTACCTCGTGTCTTGTCATCTCAGACCTCTCAGTGTGAGGGGAGTGAGGAAAATATGTATATTTTTTATGTTTATTATCAAAGCAACTCGGCTTGAAAGAAGCTCCTGCCTCTGTTCTCTCTCTTTTTCTCTTTCATCTGTTATATCTGCACTTTCTCTGCACGTGTGTTGATTTAAGTCACATGGACATTGTGATGGTGGAAGGCTCATTTTGTAAATCACAAACTTTATTTCCTTAGTAAATATGATGCATTGATGTCTATACCAAAATCAATGTTGAACTTGTACTAAGGATGACACCAACAGCTCTGTAGCTGAGACTTAACAACCTATGGTATGGAGTCCCTCCCTCCAGCTTTCATCAGACTCCCCTGCTGTTCATTAGTTTTGTTTGTGGATCACTGGAAGTCGGAGATGACTGTTGTTCCACTTAGCTAAAAGTCATCTGTGTCCTCCTGCCAGCCATCAGAGTTGTAAACACAGCAGCACTCTTTGCCAAAGTACTTCCACAGATGGCTCAATGAAGCACTCTGCCTTGTTGTTCCTGTTTATTCAGCACTGCTCATCCCCATAATGAAATAGCTTCATTACAGCAATTTGCACTCATTCAGCATTCCGGGAGAGGATGCAGATGCTCAAGTTGCACCGGTAAGCATCGAGAAAATGAGCCAGCCCCACTACTCAAAAAAAAACACAACAGTCATTCAGATGACACTGAGAAATTAACCTTAATGTGTTTGTCAAATTACATATTAAAGCAACCGGCGTGGATCATCCTCTCCGAGACAAAAGCGCCGAGACAAGCAGGGTAGATTGTGGTTTGGAAAGATGACGTCCAAAAGGAGGTCGAAAATACCTGGTAGATGAATCTTTCACAGATTCTTGTCAGTCATCAGTTGTCTGTTGCGATGTAACAAGTAATTTAACCGCATCTGCTCAAAAAATTTACAGTTTTCATATTCGGACATGTTCTCACTCACTACTTGTTCAAAAGCGTCAATCTGTGACGCTTGACCCACTCCTCTAGTGTCAGTTTTGCACGTGAAGGTCTCCAAGGTCAGTTTAGCAATAATACGTAGACTTTCAAAATAAAGCTTGCTGACATACAGTTCACATATTGCGACAAGATGACCTTAAAACTGTTATTAACGTTATGGCACAGCTTGGTTAGGTTGAGGCACAAAAAATAGTTAGCCAGGTTTTGGTGCCAGAACTACTTGGTAAGGTTAAGGAAAAGATTGTACTTAGATTTAAAGTAACTACATTCAGTCTCGTAACTTACATAAGTTGGGGATGTACATCACATAGATTACATCTATATACGTTAACTCACTTATGTTACATGCTTTAACTTAAAAACAGATCACTCCTGACTCTTGGAAGGTGTTTGACCCATCCAACCAGCCTGAGCATCCCCTACTACTGCATCAGAAGGGCAGTAGAAGTGGCACCAGAGGCCGTACATACAGTGTCAAATTTAGAAGTGTACAGCCACCGAAGAGGCTGCTGTATTTGATGTGCTGGGAGTGACAATCGGCTGAATTTTCTCACAGCCACGTCGCATTGCCTCGGTGCTCAAAGCACCAATCCTTCCTTTGCAGTGGATCTCTATAAGCTATTGGGAGTCTGCCTTCAGGCAAGATTTGGTCCCTATCCTCTCACCTATAAACCCATAACCTTTGCCCCAACGTTACAGAAATACTTCAGATAGAAGGAAAAAGATTGAGAGGCAGATCTTCGAAGGCTTTTGTGCTAAACCTCTTCAGACATTTCAGACTTTTTATTCAGACATTACGTGTTAGTTTGGCTGCATTTAGCTGATGAGCAACATCCGTATGAGCACCAACACTACATCTTCACCAGCTCCATCAGACACAGTCCAGGGACTGACTATGTAATGACTGTAATGAGCTGCCTTCTGTCTTTGAAAAGTAGATGCTGAAACACATATTTCAGTTAAAAACTGCAGCACACATTTACAGAACACCATTTTCTTAGTCAGTCTTGCCCTGTGTGTTAACTCGGCCCTGTGGTCTGGGCTGCTATACAGAAAACTGTGCACTTACCTGCCTTCCTAGAAAAAGACAAATCCCTAAAGCAGTAGCCATTTCTGGCCTGATGATGAAGATCAATTATAAGCAACAGCAAGACCATGTGCAGAAAAGGTACCCTCACAGCATAATCCAAGTGTCCACTTGTTTGGTCAGTGTAACACTGTGGTTGTTGCTCATAGTATTTCTCTCAGCTTAGTCTGATGCGAAACTAAAATGGCTGCTGAATTCCCTCAACTACACTGTTCCTACGCTGGTCCTTGAACCACAGCACAGTTGTTAAGTCAGCGGGGAATAAAAGCGGTATATAAATGCTGTACATTTGCTTTTTGTTGGTTTCAGATTCAGTAAAAATACACACAATGCTTCGTTTAAAAAGTGCATTTGACCTTCTTTTACATAAATGTTGCAGAAAATCTCCAGAGAATTCCCCTCCGTTGTTTCTCTGAGACAGTTACTTTATGGCCATGTTCTCAGTGCACTTTGCAGTATTGGTTTGATTTTCTAACTAGTGGTTAGTGAGTCATCATAAATTACCAAATCGTTAAATACAAACGCAGTGATGTGTCCTCCGGGGAATAATGTTGGTGTAAGGCCAGCAGGTGCTGATGACTCGAGGGAAAACCCCATCTTTGATTATCATGATGGGCCATAAATCTCAGTCGGCGAGATTAAAATATTGGCACACCTTTGTAGCGCTCAGCCATGCAGCAAGTTCAAGACCCAAACAGCCGGACCCCTGCGTCCAAACTATTCCCCTCACGGCCTCCGAAATCATCTCCGGACCTAGTCACACTACTGGCCCGGTGGCTCAATACATCCTCTTATGAAAGTGCTCATTGTGTCATTTCACGGCACTTCAAAGCAGCGACTGTGCAGCAGCACACTGTTGTCCAAAGGGAATACAGCAGAAGAATAGTTTGAAGTGCAATCTCAGGCATACAACAAAGTGAGTCATTCTGTAAATCTCTCTGTCAAGTCTCGCCCACTGCTCCACTCCTCTCCTGTCATTTCATCTGTTCATTTCTGAGCTACACTAACTCAGCTGCGTCAGGATGAAGACGGTTGAAGCATTAAATTAGAAATCCCTTTCAACAGGTGATGTCCAGTTTCTCCTCTTTTTATTTGACACAAAGATTCTTTTAGTATGTTTTTTTCATGATATGCCTGAGAGCTTGTGGCTCAAATTAAACACCACCGAAGAAGCCCCTATAGTATTCATAGGACATATAGACTCAACGACTTAGAAAGATGGAAATCCGTATATTATTTATTTATGATATCATGTTTCATGTTTGTCACGAGTGCCGGCATCCAGCAATTGCTTGGAATATCTCCTTCCCGACTGTGCGGCGTTTGCCCTGATCCTGCTCTCACCCTGAAAGGATCTGGAAAGTAATTTTCCCATTGCTGAAAGGTCATTTGAGAACCCAGTCATGTAAAAGATAGAGTTTATCATGTGCCCGGGTTTCCTGTCCCTATAAACAACCAGGAAATGGAAAGTAATAATTCTTGACAGGATGGCGAACCTGTCTGAGATGGGTTTTCCGTGACATTTGAGCATCATTTGCTGTCCTCACGCTTCTTTTCACTCCTGCAAATATCATTTCTGCCGTGCTCATGTGGGTGGCGCAGACTTGTTTTACAATCTGAATTTTGAATATGATTCATTCACCGAGTGCGCTGCATTTCTCATCAGAGAAGGCAAAGCACCGAGCTGTTTTATTTCACAACATCAGAGAATCTGGATTAGTCTTTGATCCGGGGGGAGTGCGCTGAAGAGGCAGCCTGTTTGTTGATTGTCCACTGTTGGAGAAACTGCAATTTGGTTTGAAAATTGCACACAGGACCACACCATCGGATCTCGCAGTTAATTCTTCTGTATACGACGCTGAGAATTGATATTTTTTCGCAGAGAGCTGAATTATTCACAGTCACAGTTATCTGTCTGTTTCTGCACCGGTGGAGATTACCTATTACCCTTCGACTGAGATGTTTGGCGCAGATGGAGATGTCCAATAAACTCTGCTTAGTGGTTGGGTTATTGCACTTTACTGCACAGCTTTATTACTTTAAGTCAAGAGTAGAAAACAAGAGCACTTGTCAGGGTATAATGCTTTTTTTTATTCAGCAGGTGGATCCTTGAAGAAAAAGTTTGTTGTAGATATAAAAAGAAAGAAATCACAATCCTTAACTCGGCATCGATAACATCTCAAGTGTTACAGGAATGACAAAAATGCAAGCTCCTTTGGATAGTAAGTGCAATTTTTTGATATTCATACTCCTTCATAGCTTCCTGAGCGAGCCTTGTTTTGCAATTATTGTGCCCTCAGAGGAACTTGGACGCCATTTTTCGCTTGCCCCCATATGTTCAGCGTTTTGGGTCCAACATGAAGGCTCGTGGATGGGCCCGGGGCCTTTCGCGGTGTGGCAGATGGTGGATTATCCAAACAAGCGGACAAATTACCTCGGATTCCCCTCTGCGCCTGGCCACTGTTGAGAGCAGCGAGAGGGCCCAGCGACCAGACCTGCCAACAGTGGGTCAGCTGGCACCGAGGGCCGCTCCCACAGTAGCTCCGTCTCACTTCCTGGCGTCTTCATCTTTCCCCCGCTTTCCCTTTCGCTCCCATTTTTCACTGTCTACTCTCGCTCGATCCTCTCTCCCACTTGGCAGAGTCAGCACAAACACATTTTGGAGGGCTTTTGTTTCAACACAGTTCTCCTTCTTTGTTAAGGTGGGGATTGTTTCATGGCCTTGATTTCGAGGATGATTTTAAAGTGAAGTCTGCAGATGGCTCTTATTTCGATTGATATCATCTCCCTTTGTTGCTACCTGCGGGAAGCAGTGCAATTATGATGAGAAGGCCGACAAATGGCCCGTGTTCAACCAGAACCTATTGTAGGAAAAACAATACAAACAACCTAGTGTGTGCGATTAGTTCTGCTGTGGCCCCATTTTAAGCAGAGACGCGTACAAGGCTAATCTCGTTTACCGCGCTCGTTCCTAGGAAGCAATGTGTCACCTTCTAGAAAATGTTCGGGACAACTAATCTGCCATTGTCATACAATAGACCTTGATGGTGATAAATTATGCTTTTAGGACGCGAGTCTTAAGTCTTAATAGTGATAAAATGCCTCTTTCCTAATTGAATTGTCCTGTGGGCATTACACGGCCCATGTAAGTGTATGAGGACTGGAGCCAGGGAGGCTGAAGAATCTCGGTGGTCTGTTCAAACAGACCTCGAATGGCTAATGAATGTTATTAATGAAGCCTGCTAATGCAAGCAGACAGCCATTCAGATTTAACAGTTTCAGGGGAACCAAACCGTTATGATGGAATAATCCCCCCCCCCCGTCCGCAAAAAACTGCATTATCTATTTCACCCGTTCATGTTTTTATTCATGAGCTCTTGGAGTCGTCGATATTTTTCAGCCGCATCTGCCGCTCCACTCCTCGCGTCCTCGTGGGCCCGGGCTCCCCCGTTTCCGCAGACTGCCAGTGGAAAGGTCAGCCATCATTTAGCCAGCGGAGAATGAGTTTGCCGGTGCCACATCCTCCGCAGCGTGTCCACAAGAATTTACACAACAGCAGTAGAAAATGTCAGTACATAGAGAGCATGGCGATAAGGCGCCTCCAACATTGTTCCTGTCTACCGCGCTGCGATTCAGACGAATTAGCAGAGAGAGACCTCTCAGGAAACGTAGCGCAGCGCGTTGATGAATCGTGTTGTGCTCTTCTGGATACACAGGGACAGGATATAATGTCACTTGTGCACTTTCTTTTGCTGTTGTGAAGGAAAGACTGGCAAGTTCTGGAGAATCCGAGCCAGAAGAAATCAGCCCCTCCTGTTCCTGACAGGATTCTTGTAGCTTCCTATGTCTCAGCAGGAAGCGCGAGAAGTCAGACTTCTTAGTCTTTCATCTCCACGCCCAAAGGACTGGAAACCGCTGCCTCCATATGTTTGGTAGCTCGTGTCGTACACTGCTGGGATACGCCGCCTTCATGTTTGTCAGTTTGTCTGTCTGCTTGTGTCGGTCTCACATTTCACACACACACAGACACATGTAGCTAAACAGACACAGTATAGGATCCAAACTCCCACACAGCATAAATCAAAGGTCTCTTACACTCTACTGGAGTTGGCAGAGTTTGCTCTCACCACCACCCCCCAGCTAACGTTTCTTCATCTGCCTAATTTCCTGTCAGTCCCTTTGAGACTCTTTCTCAGCTGAAATATGTTTTATTCATTGGAGAAAACAGAGAAGCCAAGTTAGAATTACACTTGTCAGAGGTTAACAGCACAACTGCGCCCGACAGAAAGATTATGACTGCTCGACATTCAGCCACCTCACCAGTGTGGAATCCGGTGTGTGTGTGTGTGTGTGTGTGTGTGTGTGTGTGTGCTCCCTGTAGAGAGCGGATGAGCAGCAGTCGGGTGGGAGGCAGCAGGTGCAAGAATGTGTTAGCCGCTCTGGGCTCCATGGGTCTCATCAGCCCACCCTTGGAGGAGGGGAAGGGGGCGTATGATCTTGACGTCATGACGTGCGTCCACGGGCGTGCGCTCGTTTGGCACCTGTTGGTACGCGCCTTGTGTGTGCCGTGCGTGCATTCGTGCCGGTAATCTGCTCCTCTTAGGTGCGTTCATGTTACTGTATTTGTGTGCGAGCGAGCTGACCTTTTCTTCAACATAGATGTGTATGAGTGTAGTCGCCCACACAGCTGGAGGAGGAGAGAAATCCAGAAGTCTTCCGTTTGCCGAATACCAGGCTACCGGCAGATATGCAGCCTCGCGAGGCCCTGACGTGGTATTTTAGGCCTCGTAATAGATGGTTTTAGCCTACGAGGTGGAGGTTTTAGCGTGTTTTGTGTGTGCGCGTACATTCGAGCGTGCGAGTAATTATGGTAGGAAAATGGGCGGTGTGGTATTCCTTCCGGATAGCATGACGTATGGAGGGAGATGGCTTAAATCAACATTGGCATTCCTTTACGAAACATGCGCGGCAGCTGCTCATAACCCTGTGATAACACGCTCCCTGCCCTAGTGACAGAATGAGCTTCACCCTGCTCAACAGTCGGGCTCTCTGTGTTTTGCTTGCATCCACATTTTGTGAAAGGGATTTTGGCAGCGAAGAAAGGCATTCCTGCTGGGGTTGAAGGAGGCGGCCAAACCACACGCAGGATGATTACACTCCTGAGGGAAACAGCGGATGCAGTGGGAGAATGAAACCTAGTCGGGCACATCAGCACTGCATGTTTACTGCCTGCGCTCACCACCCTTACCTACTTTTAACCATAATTAAAAAAGGTTAATTGTGGTGCCTGTTTGAATACCCTGCGTTTCGATCACCGGGCTCGGTTTTTTTCCAAGTCGTCAAAGAACAGCTTTCCTAACACGTACACACATTTTGTTTCTTAACTCTGCAGCTGCGTGTCCACAAAACTTGCATTGTCACATCAACTTGGGCCTCCGCATCGGCGGTGTGATCCATAGCTCGGCACTCTTGTCAGCCTCCCGCTGTGATTTTTTTTTCCACGATGGCAGTAGCACATTATTGGATCCGGGAAAGTGGATGAGGCAAAGATTACTCACTCGGCATCATCCATTTTTTATTGCCGTGAGTGTTTTTGTGGGATTGCCATTGACTTTTAACTGCCGGGTACAAAGATACTCCGTGGGACATTGCCATGCAGCTCCCGAGCTCGATCCCTGTCAGATGTTAATAACTATTCTGCAGTAGTGACATTGCTTTTCCCAAAACACCGCTCTGGCAGAGATCCCTCTCAAAGCCGTAGTTTCATTAGTAGGGGTTTTTTTTTGGGAACTCGGGCTATAAAAGTCAGTGGCATGCTGACTGATGTTTGGCAGAGGTTCCCGAGCGACGAGTGGTGCTGCTGTTGCTGCTGGCGAGGTTGGCGGAGAGGCCCACGTGGCACGCTGCAGCCACATGTCTGGGGCCCAGCCAACAGAGAGGCATCATAAAACTCAGGTATGTGGCCTTACACAGCAGCCACTGACATAGTCCTGTTATTACTGTGTAGTCGTTGTTCAGCAGAGAGCACTAATGAAGGCAGCTGTGTTTATCTTTACGTCATCTTACGCGATAAACATCTTAATTTTGCTTTTACTGCCGTTCTTAAGTGTTTACCACATTTTTTCGGATAATTATTTGCATACTGTCTTGTGATATTATCAGTTTCTGTTATGATTAACCCACTCGGATCAGGATCTATCTGACAGACGTGATGCTGATACCATACAAGAACCTTTTTTCCTTGAATACTGTTTGTTGCAGTGGTGGTATTATTTGTAAAGTTAAATAAAGCGGTGGCAAACCACTCAGCACTAGAAAAATGCTTTTTTTCTTTTTACAGCACACAGTAGTAGGGTTTTCATAATTGCTTCATTTTAGTAGTAAACAAAAAACGACTAGATTACAATTTTCCACCAGTAAAAACAATCGATTCTCATCAAAATTGCCTCAAATACAACCAGTTAGTGGCTAAATAATAGGAGCAGGAGCAACCTGAGTGTAGGTAACAAAGCAGAGTCCTAGATTGGCTCTGAAAGGCTGCAGCAACTAAAGGTATGTCCATCTTTCATCTTTAGAAGGCCATCTCAAAACCTCCTAATAGTCCACAATGATTGGCTTTGGTAATAGTCTACAGCTATGCACAACGCTGACTAGTCAGGTAGATGAATGTTCCATTATTCTGTGAAACCCCTGGAAAGTAGCTTTCTGCACATCAGTTCAAAAGTAACAAGATGTGCAAATGGAAAACTGACAATCAGTCAGACTATGGAATCTGGATCAATGACCTCAATCTGATATCCGATAAGTAAATTACACCAGCATTGGCAGCTGATACGGATTTTGGATTGGATCGGTCCCAACTGTAATGAGTGTTGCTGGTGTTAACGTTTTCACGTGGGGACAAAGCTGAGCAACAAAAAAAAAACATCCTTATCACATCACATGAAAATCTTATCTTAAGGGAACGTCTGTGTAAATTAGCAGCTCTGACGAGAAGAGAAGAAAGAAATCCGACTTGTGCTGCAGACGTATCGTATATCCAGAGGCAATCGCAGCCATCCAGCCTTCAGATATTAAATATGCGAATGCCAATGACTCTTCCATTATGAGCTTATATTGGCATCGCTAGTGCTTTAACCTGAGGTCGCTGCGGAATAAGCCAAAAATCTTTAACACTAATTCCCAGACACCATCAATCAGCAGCATCTAAACCAGTCCCGCTCCTGCAGTGTATGAACTACAGCACGTGAAATGTTAGAATGGCAGTACAGCCGGAAGTGTTACGGGCTCTGCTCATTAGCCAGTAATGGAACTAGCTTAGTCAAGGTTTACATTGCAGCTTGTTATTTTTTTTTTTTTTTTTCATGGGTAATCAGTTTTGTTTACAAGAGCTCATTCTCCACAGTGCACCCACGGGGTTGATTTGCATCCGTTGTTCAGCCTTGTGTAGTTTTTTTGTTGCGTGTTTGACTCGTTAAGGAAAATGAGCTCGCCTTTATGGGACGGCTCTTTGCAGAGTACGAACAAAGCAAATTTGAAGAAGATTTGAATTGGGGAGTTAATTCGGGGGCGAGGCTGAACTGATGTTTGAGTTTTATTTACATGCGGTCACAGTGCACACAGAGCACCTGCTGGCATGATTTGTGTTGCGTTTCATCGTCTTTGTTTCGCGTCGCTCAAAGTACACATCCCTGTTAAATTAGTTTCAGCCTCACTCGGCCAAACAACATGAATTTGCATCAGTGTGTGTAAGTTTCCCGTCTTTTTCTTTCTGCTTGCTGTTGTGTTATGTCTCGCTGACTCCTCGGAGGAAGGTGTATTGATATGTAAGCTCCAGCCATGAATATTAAAGCCTGTTGATTAACAGTGAGCCAAGTGAAAAAGCTAATGAAATCTCGGAAGTGCATCCTCCGTAATAATTATGCATCATCCCGCGCGGCGTTGTCAAATATTGACTTAAATGTCAACAAGGGAGCTAGAATTTTGATTCTGATTGAGAGCCACGAAATGTCAGGGGTGAGACAATGTAATAAAAGAACATGAACGACAACTGAAAGGGGTTTAATAAAAACAGAAGTCAATACATGCCTGTCACATGCCTGCTGCAATATTCACGACAGGTTTATAGCCAATAAATAAAGGAGAGGTAATAACCAGAGCAAGTAGGATTTTTCTAGAGAAACAAAATGCTGAAATGTCTTTTGTGTTCACATATTTGCAACAATTTGTGTCTAATGTGAATTTTCTGACAGGAAATAATATGAGATACGCTTCTCAGAGAGGCTAAAATCATTCCCATCCAGAATTTGAAGGTTTTCCACAGCTGCCATGTCTGACAACTCCTGTTTTCTGTAGCAGAAAAAACAACTTGATTATGTACAAATACTTTTTTTTTAAGTAGATTTTTCAGATATCTCTTCTTTACCTGAGTACTTTATTTTTTTCTACTTTTTCTCCCAACATTTTGACACACATCTTATTAATTTCTATCCTTTCATTTCCAAAACAAGCTTGTTACTTTATTTTGCTTGTTACTGTATTTTGCGTCATTGCACACCGCCCAAAATCAGTGCATTCCACGCAGACATAGCAGGCATACTTAAGTGAATTGTTCATGTAAAATGCTAAAAGCCTGCAACTCCCCTCCAGTTAGAAGTAGAAATGTTCAGTTTCCTTCAGTACAGCACTTAGAATTACCAAGATCTGGATGACTGAAAACCTTCATCAACAATAACTGTTTGGAGTTTTTGCCTCAAAAACATTTCAGAGCCTGTACTTTCTACATTTTTACTTGAGTAAAGAAGTTGAATCAGTATTTCTACTTTTACCAGAGTCACACAAGTACCTTTGCTCCTACTTTAGTAAAGACTGAGTGTACTTTTAAGTTGTGCCAGAAATCCCTCCTCTGCATTATCCCCCACATCCTCAGACTCACAACGGTGCAGAAGAAAATAATGCAAATGACCATCTGCTGCTCTGTTGGTTCTTCCAGTCTGTGCCGTACGTGGACAGAACTGCACTCATCTGCACCGGCGTGGAGCTCGGTTAGCATATTTATGCCAACTGGTTGGCATATGTGTGAAGTCAATGAACAATGGGGGTTTTTTGTGTGTGTGCGTGTGTTTGTTTTGGTTGCAAGGAAAAAATTAGATGCATACATGCATGTTGGCTCGCACCTATCAGAGTGTGAAGTGGCCTTGATGTTGCGTCTGCTTACCTCAGCTGTGTTTGTAAAGTCGTGGCGTTACAACTAGATCATATTTCACGTACCTCCTCCTGCGCCGGTCCGTCCGCCCTGTCAGAGGGAATCGGGCTGGACGGAGCTGACTGGACTCCAGAAGCTTCTCTCCAGGTTCACTGATGTCTGATCTAATGAAAGCTGAAGAGGACAGACAGTAGAGGCACTAACGCACCTACAGCAGCACTGCACACTTCCTGGGTACAGTACTGAAACACAGAGACGAGGACCGGAGAGGGAGGACATTGCGAAGTGTATCATATTCATCATTCTGTACAGAGAGAGGCTTTCATGTTTTGGTTTGTTTTTTTATTGCAATGTGCACAGAAAGCTAAGCCGGAGTAAACAACAATACAGCCTCAAGCCACAGCCGGACACTTCAACAGGAGGCTTTAATTACACTCTGGGTAATTGCAGCGTCTCATATCTGATAGTTGGGCTGCATGCAGTGGATGTCAGACCTTTTGTCATGTTGTACCATCTTGGTTGCGTGCGTGTTTTCTGCGGAGGAACATTAAAAAACACGGAAAACAAATGAACATTGTCCAGCGGCACGTTAACGAGTCGGAGCCACATGTCTGGCTGCATGTTTTTCCTGCTTTTTACGCAGGGAAAAATAATCATTCAGCAGGAGAGAATGCTTTTTTCTGATTAAGCTTTAAATTGCTGCTGCCCTCAAATGATAAGTTAATGTTCCACGCTGCAAATTTCATTTTGGCAAAATACACTTCATTCATTATATCCGTATTTTCAAGAGAGTCCAGCCTGGATTTAATCATTTTGGGAGCCAAGGACACACGCTGCCTTCTGCCAAGTTGACCACCATATTTTTCGCAAAAGCAGACATGACTTTTATTGTCCATTAATGTGAACGAACCATTCCATATGTAACGCATATGTTTGTTTTATCATGCTGGACATTTGTAAGTAAACATGTTGACGTACTTAAAACGTTGAAAACTCTGCAGGAATCAGTCCGTGTTGGCTGATTCAACATCGCGTTGGGGGCTTAACCTCTCCTGCCATATGAAAGGCCGTTCGTGTTTCCCATTGTTTAATCTGTGTGCGGTCATGTTGTGTTTTTATATTCACTCAAACACCAGGGCGACGGGGATCACATCGCACACAATCATGTACACAGTGTTAGCAGCTTACCGCGGTAATCCACCCTCACTGTATTTACCTGCTCCACGTTACGGTCATGCGGCGAGCGCCTACCAAGAGGCGGGCCACTCCATCTGAAGGTCAAAACGGCACACACGTAGAGAGTTAGCGCGGTCACTGCTGTGTAACTATTTGCATTGCCAGGGCACGGCTAATGCACGCTTCCCAGATGACGTGCACGTCCTCTGGGCTGGAAGGATTGGTAAACAGGTCACGGCGCTGCTCCAGCAGACGTAGCCGTCTCAGTTAAAGGGAACAAATCAATACCGAGCGCTCCGGCAGCGTCTCCCTATCTGTTTCCATTTTAGCCCGAATATTCAACTGCTTTTTTTTTTTTTTTTTTTGGACATAATTAATAATTATTTCACTCCACTGAACTAGTAACATTATTTTTTTCTAATTTGCCGCAGTTTCATCTTCATTTTCTGCCTGATATGCCTCATTATGAGGCTTGACTTTGAAGTTCAGGAACGGTATGAGTGGCATTATGCTTTATTATTTAAGTGCTCGCGGGGTGTATATGTGAGAGCCTCTAGAGTTCAGACGCGTGGGCGCATTGTGAATAGTAAAACTGGGGTCGTGCACAGTTCAAGTTGTGTAATGTTGCCACAAGAAACGATTTTCTGCTGTTCCCTGTTTGTAACCCAGTTTTCTTGGTAAAACATGTCGGCGTTTCAGCACGCATCCGTCTCCCCGCTAATGAGAGACAGCCCAAGGAGAGTACAGTGTCTGTCAGCTCCACTCAGCGTGGAGGTGATAGAACTTAATTTCCCGCGGATTTCTCGGCTGCGGCTTCCGTCTGCATTGTTGTGCTGCGGGGAGAGATTATCGGATTATCGCACAATAAGGAAAGACGTCAAAAAAAGTGGACGGTTTTGAAAGTACGAGATTCTTCCTCCGCGCAGCGAGGCGCCGGTTTAAGTGTGCAGCTGTGTGTTTGGCTTTGTTTGAGTCTGAGCCTCGCAGATGGCGGTTGAGAAAATTCGTTTGCGATCCGAGCAGCAGGACGATGTCGTGCATGCAAGTTCGATTCCCTCCAGGCTCCCCCCCCCCCCCCCGACAGTGATCATTCCAGTTAAAAAGCATCCTTAACTGAGCCGCTTGTCTTCATCTTTGTTGCACTGACATTCAAAAAGCTGAAATGTACATCCTACAAACGTGACCTCTGTCTGACCCTTGTCTTATTATATTAAAGCTTTTACTGCAGCGTCCCTGCCACAAATAGGACTCCTCACTCCGATGTCATCTCTTTTTCAATTCTATTCTCTTTCCAACAGAGAAGGGTAGATGAGCAGCTTTGACATCCCCCAGGGGGATGTGAGCCGGTTGAAGGTTGAAGCAGTGAGGTGGTGGGGGGGGGGGGGGAGTGCAAGTGGGCCTTTGCTTGAGGCCTATCACAATAAATGGGCTATTACCCCCTGTGGGGAGGGGGCATGAAGTGACTATTCATCATACCCATGTCCACGTGTCATGAAACTCTCCTTTCCCCCCTCCTCTGCGACCACACAGGAAGATTAGGCATCATGACAAGAGGCACTCACCTGCACTGCCGACTCCTCTTTCCTTTCCTTTCCTTTCCTTTCTCCTCTGTTTGTCCCCTCGCCCATTCCCAGAACCAATCCCATTCCCATGCTGTCTTCTCCTTCCAGGCAGCCATACACAACCTGAACTCTGGGTGCACTCTCCTCTAATCCACTGGCAGTCTTATCTCAGCTCAGGAACAATAGCCACAGAACGGGCACAGCTCAGAGCCGCAGCCTGCAGAAAAATAGCTGCGCTCCCACAAGACTGTGGGACCCTCCGCATCCACCGGCGTCAGCCAAAGCAGCCTGTCACTGCTTCACATTAAATCCTCCTCGCGGCGTGTCGAGAAAAGATTCCAGCTTCTGTGTGTTTGACTGTCGTCCAAATGGAATTTCTATTACTGCAGTGTAATCGTCGGCGCAGCCGAATGACTAATCGCATCTGTACTCGGTGTCGCCTTGTCAGTGTGCTGATCTACTGCTCGTCTTTTTGTTTGTTCACTGCGGAGCTGCACAAGTTAGCTGCGAGGGCTTACTTTGTGATTCATGTAGGTAGACGGGCAGCTTTCCAAGCCGCTGTTCTCATTCATCTTCTATTAATGGGCTTTCACCTCAGTCCTAACGAGCTGTTATTGCAATAACGCCCTGCGCAGGAGCTAGCGTCCGTGCAGTAGCCCTGCAGAAAAGGACAGATGAAGAGGCATTACATAGGTTAGGCCCTGGCATCGTAACACAGCGAGGCAGCATCAAATCACCGGGAGTCCGTCAGGGGTGTTACATCATGCCATGTTACACAGCAAATCCAATTAATTGCTCGTTACCGGGCGCCAGACTTTGTTAGTCAGCATTCTTTTCGGTGATGACAGGAAGCTCAATTCCATTAAGCTCGCCTGTCTTTAGGACCTGACCTCATGCTGTTTCTGAAAGGTTGAATTCAGCTCCTGTGTCTGGCCTGTTCTGTTCTAACACGCACCCCAATGGCACCGGGGACGGTGATGTCTGTCTGTCAGCGGGGATGATCCCCCCGACTGCTCCATCAGTGAGGATGAGGATGACATCTATGAAATATCTTGACATCTTGAAGATGGATTGCTGTGACATTTCGTGGAGGATCAGCTGGAATGAGCCCCTTTTTCTTCCAGTGCCACCAGCAGGTCAAAGTCTTTCACACACCTTGCGAAATGTCTTGACATTAACTTGGCGGATTCACAGCAGTTCATCCTTTTAGACATTCACAGAAGATGTTCGCTTTTATTGAAATATTTCGACCACTGTGAGAGGATTACGGTGACATTTCATAAAGGCATTCATATGAAACTTTGATCCCCTGACCCGGGCTTGGAACGCCGTCGGGCCCGGCCCGGACGTCTTTCTCCGGGGTGGGAGGTTGTCGACGTGGCCTGTAAATGAATGGGTAGAAACCCTGCCTGACATTTAATGGTTAACATGAGATCATGCAAAACCAAGATGATAAACATTACACCTGCGAAGCATCAGCATGCAAGCGTTTTTTTTTTTTTTTATTATTCTTAGTGTGCTGACTCGAACATTTACCTCAAAGCTCCGTCGTGCTTACATTCAGCCTCAAAGACGGTTGGAGTGTGTATAATAAGTTCAGTGTGTCTTTCATCCTGCTGTGAAGACAGGCAGCCGGAAACACGAGCACCAGCGATTACGCCAGCAACCGAGGAGCCGGGTTGAAGTGTTCTCAGGTGAAAGAAATGATTACGAAAGCCCCTCCTGTTGTAATCCAGGTTTCCAGCAGTCATAAGCAGCGGCCTGTTAATAATACTGTAACTCACAAGTCACCTAACAGTTATTTTCATCGGTAGTAGCTTTGAAGTGACGCGTGTTCATTAGCTGTTGGATGTGGAGAGCCCTTCACTGATGTGCGCATTTATTATTCTTGCCACTCGCCCTCTTCTGTCTGCCTCTCCCACTCTCTCTCGCTCTCTCTCTCTCTCGCTCTCTCTCCCCATCACTCTCCTCGACTTCCTGTCGCAGTCTCTTTGTTTATTTCTCCCTCTGTGACAAACTTGCATCACCTGCCTGTCTCTAATTTTCCATTTTCCCCTCCCTGTCTCTATTCACTCGCCGTCGCTCTTTGTCTCCGTCTTTTCATTTTTTTCCCTGCGTCCCCACTGTCTCCCGCTGACACTCCCCTCTCTTCCTCCCCCCCGCCTCTGTTAGTTTGTCTGGCTTACTTCCGTCATCACCCGCCTCCCCTCTTGTTTTCTGCTCTGTGTTTGTTGTCTCTTTGGGCTTACTCTCCCGCTCCAGCGAGGGAATGAATCCATAGACATGTCAGCGTGGTGTGGAAGACGCTGCTCAGCTTCTTATTCCCTCCGGCCATCTGGGGGAACGGCAAATTTGCACATACACGGGTGCTCACACCCACACAGGCGCTACATGTGACTGGCCGCACCGGCAATTCAAAACTCCTTCCATGCTGTCCACAAACAAACGTATACGCCTCTGTGGCTTTCGTTTGAAATGCACTTTAGATAGTTTTCCTAACGTTAGATAACAAAGGCAGCGCGGCGCTGTGGGTCCCTTTCACCATGTGTCATTTGTCTGTCAAAAACTCTGGCTTCCAGCTGAAGCAGAAAGGCATCATAAGAAAGCAGAAACCAAAAATAGTGCAGAAACACCCAAAATACTCGCCTCTCAGGGCCAAGCATGAATAGACTCTGTAGGAGCCTTGGCCTCCAGGCTTCCCAAAAGCATACATGTATATATGTGTGTGTGTGTGTGTGTGTGTGTGACAGGCAGGCAGAGGCCTCACAATGTACCAACCACAAGTCTGGCACAGTGTGAGCCAGGAGAAAGAAGGAGACGGAGAGAACAAACAGCATGGCTGCTTTTGTTCTGTCTACAGGAGGCTGTGAAGATGCAGCAGCACACACACACACACACACACACACACACACACACACACACACACACACACACACACACACACACACACACACCCCCCTTGCAGATGGACAAGGCTGTCATGGTTACACCAAGACGGGAGCCTGATTATGAAAATCAAAGCTTATTGATTGCGTACACAAATTGTTTCTAAATATCAAACCGAGTCAGGAATGTTGAAATTGTGAGGGCTAAAGAAGACATGAAACAGAAGTGTAAATGCTAATTTATTCCTTTTGTCTTTGCCGCTTTTGTTCCTTGAAAACACTGCGAGACGTGAAAATTGAAATTGAAAAAGGGGGCGAGATGTGAGCACAAAGCCGACAGGGTTGTTTTGTCTCCGCTTATCGAAAACCGTTTTCCCAGAGGTTCCGCGCGACAGTCGGCGACGAGAGCCTCCTCTCAGCCCCGCTCGCTAAGCGGAATGACACTCAACAGCAGGCCGCCACGGGTCAAGGAGCAAACACCTTCACTTGTCAGCCGGCTCCCTGACTGACACACAATACCTGTGGGTGGCCCCCGATATAGCTCAAATCCCCGACTGCTGGCACGAGATCAACCCTGTTTGCTCTTCGCAGACCAGAGCAATCAAACGGAATGAAATCAAAGGTCGAGAAAAGTCTCAGTGCTGCGTGTGAGCCGTGTTGCAGGGGGTTTGTTAATCAACCCAGAAGCCTTCTGATACGTCTTTGTCATGGAACGAGCTTAGCTGCGACGGTGTCACAGATGGCAAAGTTTACTAAAATACATTTTAGCATGAGTAATCATGAGCAGCTCGGCACCAAGGCATGAGTTTAATAATTAATCAGAAAGCATCTGCTATGTCATTTATCTCTTTTAATGTACTGAACATTGCAGAGCTTCCATAGTATATATTCGGTAGTCAGTAGTAATGATAACTACTTTTTCTCAGTTCTTTGAGAACATTTTAAGCCACTGATATCATGATAATATAATTGCATATAGCATATAGATCAGTTAAAATTCAGACATAAATAAAAAAGAATTCCAAATAAAACAACCACACAACAAAAAAACGATAGATAAAATGTGAAGAATAAACAAAAATGGCGCTGCACCCAACTGGTCAAAACCTGGTCAGCTAGAATAATCAATGTAATGAACATACGTACATCACAAAGTTGATAAGATATGTACTATAAGTTGGCAACGCGAATATGGTGACAAGCTATATTCAGTAATTCCCTTCACTGATATTTTCTCAGATTGTTCAGGTAAACTCTGTGGATCCGCTGTGCTTATAACCGAGCTCTTTGAAATGATAATAGATACACAGGTTTAGGATTTCTTCAAGAGTGACTTGAGCTGGCAGAGAAACCAGAGCAAATCCTTGAAGCCCAGGTATTCTCTGTCCATTGTTTTCCTGGGGTGTAAAGTCAATTGCATTTAATCCCTCACTAGTGCACAAGAGATCCCCTGAATCAAACCCAGATATTCGCCATGCTCCTGCGAGCGCCTCGCAGCAGCGAATTCTCTCCGGCTCAATGGGAGTGGGTGGGCAGCAGTCAACCAGAGAGGCAGATAAATGTGTTTGTTCCTTTACATATTTGAAGCTGGAGCCTTGCAATGAAAGCACACTCGTGGATTTGTTTGCTGCTTTCTTGCAAATGCAATCACTTTCACTGTTCGGCAATAATGGAGAAGGAGGACGGCTCAGAGCAGAGTGGCCCTGCTGATGAGGGCTGGATGGGCCCGGTCGGTACTTGATGTGCAGCAGGATGCGGCTGCCAGGTTGGTTGCAGTTAATGTTTTCTGATTAAATCCAGAGCTCTCTTCCTGCCCATGCACTGCCATGGTAATATACCCAGCGGGCCCCTCCTGGAGTAAGTGGAACAGGAGCCTCCCCAGATTTATTGCGAGGAACATATTCCTCTCTCTCTCCCATAGGATTAATCTCCCCAGTTCATGAACCAGAGTGGAAGACGATAACAAAGACGGGATCTGTCGCATGTTTCTCTCCTTACTCGCATGCGGGAGCCTACGTTCAACTGACTGGTGAGCTTTGAGCCGGTCGGTATTCATGTCTTTCCTCATTAGAGAAAAATGGTTTGAAACAGGAATGCAGCTGTTGGGTTTCCAGCAGCATGCCCTGCTGCCCCCCCCCCCCCACACGTCTTTATTCGTGGCACTAAACAGATGGTTGTGGTCAGCGCTGCTGCTGCCGCTACAAGGCTGTTGAAACCCTGGCTGAGCACTTTCTAGAAATGTAATTGTTTCTTGTTCCCTAAAATACTTGCAGTGCTCCAAACGTTGGTGCAGCAACACATTCTTTGAAGCTGCGTGGATGATCTAGGAATTCCTTGTGTAGAAAGTGGACAATGAATCAAACGGTGCGAGCTTTTCAGGGCCTGAATGTAGGGGCTGTAAAAGCCAAGTGGTCGAGGGGCGAAAGGAAAAGAGGGGAAGTGCAGCATGTGGACAGGAACTCCGATATCCGGGGAGGGGGAGGCGAGAGGTACATCAAGGGAGGGTGTGGTGCCTGACCTCTGATCCTTGAGGGAGGGTAGAGGTCAAAGACAGAAGATCGGCTGCAGCTGTGTTGCAACATGCAGCCCCGCTGTCATGCCAATCACTGTAATTTGCCTAGACAGACGTGTCCCCACCCACTTTACCAAGCATGCCTTGACAGGAGCTGACGGAGAGAACACAAAGTAGGAAGGACAGAAGGAAACGAGGAAGGAAGGGAGCGGTTTGAGCGAAGTTAGAAAATGAAAGAAGTCAGTGGAAGGAAGGTCAACAGGGCCCCCTATCTCAACACGCGAGAACTCGTTCTTGGGAGCGAGCGCTGGGTCTCAATCCACCGCAGCAGTTTATCGAAGGCAGCGTGCCTCCAATTAAAGGGCCCTTCCCACAAGGTTTACTCACCACCCCGCCGCCCTCCTCCCCTCTCACTCTCATTTAACCCCCTCTGGAAACCTCCCTTTGCTTCTTTTGCCATCTTCCACAGCTATTTGTTCTGCTGCACGGGAGTTAGGACCCAATCATGCCGGGATCTCGTAATTCCGAGTCTTTTAACTGCCAGATCAAAGAGCGCGAGTTTGCCTGATGCAGGATTACGGCGAGATGCAGGGCCCGGCAGTCTTCACCCTCACACCACCACTCCACTTCCACCCTCACCACCGGCGGGTAGCTCCATTAGGCTCAACGCATTGCTCATTTTTTCCGCAAGAGCTCCCTTGGGCTAAGAGGCAATTATGCAGTAGTGTGGCATAATATTTCATTCTCTTCACATTGCATCACTCTACGGTGGTGCTGGCCACTTACAGCTTCATGTGGCCCAGGAGGAAGGGTGCAGGCTGCTAACAACTTCATGTGAGTGGAGATTGAAGCAGGGAGGAGGAGGAGGAGGGGGAGGAGGCGGCGGCGGAAAGGGGGGAGAAGAGGAGAGTTCTCAAGGGCACGGTGCTTCATTAGGAGTCAGGTCAGTTTCACCTGCTTTCATGCAGAATAAGAGGGCGTGCATGCTTCTTAGTTCAGGTCAGGTGATGTTTAGCAGATTTACAAAATAAAGAACCCGAGTGTAGGCAGTGATTTCATGATTCTGACCTTTACGCACAACATTTAATGTATAGAAAATCATATTCAGGTATTACTGTTCATTTTTGAATTGTAGTGTCTTACTTGAGTTGTGATTCTCAAAGCATCTTTCAAATGTTTGAGATAAGTCGAGGCCAGGCTTCCCTCAAGGCAGTCTCTGGGTTGTCCTTGATGTTATATGTCTAAAGTAGATAGTATTGACACGTCAAAACTCCAACTACAGACACGCCAGTCATCTGGAAATGTTCCAACAAGTATTTACTGGTACATGCAGGACGGACTATTCCCCAGCTCAAATGGAGTGAGTTCCCCCAGGCATTGTGCGAAGATTGAAGGTGGAATACCATGTCTTTTTCGCCCAAATACTACGAGAGATAAAATCCCCACCACATTTAGGGACTAGTAGCGTTTTGGTCCAACGACTTCTTCTTCTCTGACACTGTAAGTCCTCTCTCTAGTACATCTTTGGATGATTGGCACATGCTGCAGAAGTACCTGCTTTTGAAAGGTTGAGGGTATTTTACCATTGACGAAATCTCTAACCTCCATTCGAGGTTGTGAAGTTATGTGAAAAGTGTTCATTTGAGGGAATTCGCTGATACCGAAACTCGTCAGTGGTCTGCGTACACCACATCCCATTCAAGGCTTGAGTCCAGATCGGGCCAACTTGACGACTATTTCACAGATTGCTATGAAGTCTTTCCACAAACAGAAAGGCTGTTTTTCTAACAGGCGCCCTCAGGGCAAACACGTTCAGCCCAGCCACTGCTCCGGCTCTAAGAACAGCTTAGTCATCAGCATATTGTTTGTTTTTGTAACACTTGAGCATTACGCTTGATTCTAATGGAAATTACAGCATTCAAGGACTGCGCTTGGGTTTTTAAGACTTTGAGTTAAGTTCCAATTTTAGACTTCTTTCAAGAGTTACTTACTTTCCAAACGTTGTTTGTAAGAAAAGACCGATTTTAAAGGTCAAGTGAAAACGATTTGGGTCCATTTCGGAGGACCTATTGGCAGGAATAGAATAAAACATTCCTAATTTAGTTTTCATTAGTGTATAATTAGTGAAACTCAGTGTTTACATTACCTTACACTGAACCTTTTATTCCTACAGCTATAGCTCAGACTCTAGAGAGAGTCCTTTGGATTTATAGCAGCGAGCGACGAGGGACACGTGTCTGTAGGCAAAACATACTTAATCATACTGTAATCATCCAAATGGCGACTCATATCACCATATCTGTCACAATCTTCGCACTATTATTTGTTTTTCTGCATATCGTTCAGCCTGTTTTGAGAGAGACATTTCACAGAGGAAACAATGTGAGGCAGAAAATCGGCGCCGTCTCTCCTCTTGTGTTCTGACGGAGCAGGCGTGTGCAGCCCGGGGCAACGCTGCTTCGGCTCTGTTGTGTGATTTCGCTGTGCTCGGGGAGGTTAACACTGTGTGCTTTTGCAGGTGCTCAGCCTCCCAGGCCGCCTGTGTTCCCCCCCCCATTTCAATTCTCTCTTCTGCCTCCCACTTCTGTCATCAGTTCGGCAACAACTGTCACCATCATTCAGTGCTTGTAAAGAGCCTCTTTTTAACCACTCAGACATCCTATAAGCATGCAGAAATCTTCTTTTCTGACTATCGTCGGGTGTGTGTGGGGGGGGGGATTTACACTTGAGCTATAAAATTGAGGGTGAGCGATGGAGTGGCCAGCATGCACTGACGTTGAGACTCCTGTGAACCTGTTGGTACGGCATCTCTAGCATCTGTAGCCACCTTATGTTGTCACTGAGTCTGGCAATCCCTTGTTAAATTTTGTTAGTGTGCATTTAGGCTAATTTGACAGGGATGCATCCAAGAAACAGAACAAATTTTAAGCAAATTAGTTGTTTTTTTTTAACTCTGTTTCTCCTTTTTGTGTCCATATATTCTCCGATGCCCAGAAATTGTTTATTACGAGCCATAAAAGCTGTCAAGGTTGCTGGTCTTACAGCTGCTTTCTCATTTTAAGAACTAACAAAATAAATTCAACTCTTTAGCCTGATAGACGGCATCATTAGTGCCCTTTAGCCTGCAGACTAATGTCATTTGCAGTGAATTCAGCAATATTATAACAAGAATGCAAGAAACTGTGAATATGAGGCTTTTTTTTTCTCCCGTCTCTCAGTAGAATATGTTGCCACACATTCATCATTTGCTTTTTACGAGAAACAGCAAGTCAGGGTTTTTCAAAATTTGTTGCTATTGTGTTTTGTAAGAGGCATCTACAGTCGTAAATCCTCATCTCTCATATGCTGACGGCGTTCTGCCCCTCCGAGCCGTTTTCATCTATAAAGTTTTATTCCAGAAGCCCAGCATTAACGACCGGTCATTCTCCCCCGTTTGTAGAAATACGATCCAGCGGACGAGCACCCAAGGAGGGATCGGTGAGGCAGCTGCCCCTGTACGACACGCCGTACGAGCCGGCCGAGAACGGCGGGGACTCGGACCCTGAGCGCCTGCGCTGCCCCAGAGAGAGCCGGCTGCCTCAGGATGACGAGCGACCCCCCGAGGAGTATGACCAGCCCTGGGAGTGGAAGAAGGAGAGGATTTCCAAAGCCTTTGCAGGTACGACAGCCCGACACACCGAGACACTAGATTGAACCATGTATTACGCCATCAGCAAGGAGAGCTTGCAAGAACAAATCTGTAACAAACTGCAGAGATATAAAGAGACCTCTGTGGAAACACTCCCTGCTTTGCTCTTTCTTGCAGAATCTGAATTTGTTCTTGACACAGACACAAAAACAAGCTCCCTTCAGCTTCCTGTTACACACTGTTAGCACTGAGACAATGAATCTGACCAGGTGAACGAAGCTAGCGTAGGCATGACTGCGTTTCTGTAAGGGTTGCCTTATTTAAATTTCAAGCTCTAACACGATAGCATCTCAAACTGTTTATCTTCTGCTTAACTAACCCAGGTGACGGCTTCTCTCAGGTTTTAAAGGCTCTGCTGCTGCTGCTGCTCCTGCTCCTTTAAAACTCTCTTTTAACTATTCTTTTCTTCCTCCTCCGTTAAATCACCCGCCAAGTTTACTTGCAGGTGTCCTGTCTGCTGTTTGCTGTTTTTTGATCCAGCTGCTGCCTGTTTAAACTTAAGATGATACCTGTGCTGCTCAGGAAGGCATGATTGGTTGTTGCAGGTGCATGTAGGTGCAGGTAGTCATTGTGGTTTGAGGGCTTCGGCACGGCTAACACAGCCATAACATCAAACAGGGCTGTTCCTGGAGAGAATACGGCTATGGAATATAAATATGCAACCCAAATTTTCAAAGAAAGAAAGAAAAAGCCAAGCCTTTCAACTGATACAAAAAAAAAAGAAAACTCACCAACCCTTGACTCTATTTTTCATCGCCCTTTTTTGTCTTTATACTTTTCTTTTTTTTTTTTTTATCCTTGAACAGCTCTGCTTTGTTATGACTGCATTAGCTACGAGGGCTCTGTAAGTGACACTGGATCAGGTCCCCACGGAGGAAAGGACTGCACTTCTAAATCTCTCACAGGTACCATTGAAGATGGGGCGGGGGTTTGTCTCTTTTTCTGTATATTCATTTCAGAATTTGATGCCTGAACCTTATACCACTGAATCTTTACATTTGGGGGATTTATTTTCTCACAAAATATAGATTGAATTTGTTGTCGGCATGTTTTGCAGGTTATTAGCGGTCGACAATGCAGAAATGAACATGTCAAAAGCAAATGTACCCGTGTGTTTAGGTCACCCTTCTGCAGTAAAATGCAAATTACGTTTCTTTGAAAATGTTCTTGATTTGAAAAACATTATCGAGAAAGCTGCCGGTGTGATTGAAGTGGACTTACAGCAACTGCAGTAATACTCTTCAAATCAGCCTGATTGTAATGAGTACAATACGTCGCAGCAGCACTTGTTACTTGTGAGAAAAAGGGATGGAGTGAGTGAATCTATGTTGATTCCTCCACCTCTCAAGGTGTGGTGGAAAGAGAATGATTAACTATGACTTGAGAAAAAATCCCTTGATAGACTGTATTTCCTTCTTAAGGGGACGTTTTGCACACAAACTCTATCGTGACTCATTGTGAAGAGATTTCTGCTGTACTGCCTGGTGTGTGAGCACACACTGTGTCCCTCCCCCACTGCTTAAAAAACACAGAAATAAACAGACCAACCACCCGGTGAACACACACACTCACAGACACACCGCCTGGCTCCTGCTGAGGTGCTTTGACAAACATCTGAATAACTAATAATAGCTAGTACATCTTAAGTCGCCTTTAATATCTGACCTGTAAATATCTGTTGCAGAGCTTTGTTTGGTTTAAAACTTAGAAATTCACTAAAGTGTTGTTCCTCCCACGACAACATCAAGATGAGTGAATAATCGATGAATGAGTTGCTCTCTCTTCAAAGGGATATTCCGGTGTAAATTTAATCCATGGTCTAACACAGTGTGAAACTGTGTTAGACTCCCTCTGGAGAGATTAAGTTAGCAGACTGCTAATTTACGGAGTTTAATCAACCTCAGAAACGACCGCACGACAACAATACACTGCAGTAAATGGATCCAAATATAAACCGCCACCAAAAAGCCTCAAATAATGCTCAGAACAGCACCAAACTTCAGCAACAGTACAAATAGGGTCTCAGCACATAGTCTGGGGCATCTAACCTCCGCTAGCTTAGCTGGATTTCTATTGGGAAGCTACAAAACAGATTTCAACTCTCCTCCATCAGCTTCCTGGTCTGGGAAGTCCTGACGCGACGATTACCGAGTGCGGTTAGAAATGCTCAATTCCGTTCTTTTCCCTGTCCGCTCTCAATAATAACTGTTATAAACTGGCAGGTAAGACACATATGAACTTTGATTGCTTTTCCATGGAGTCATAATCATACATTTTCATCCTTGTGCCACGGAACTCTACTGCACTCGGTAATCGACTCATCGGGACTTCCCGTCAACAGGAAGCTGCTGCAGAAGAGTTGTAAATTTAGTCAGCTTTTCAGTAGAAATCCAGCTAAGCTAGCGGAGGTTAGATGCCCCGAACTATGTGCTGAGACCCTATTTGTACTGTTGCTGAAGTTTGGTGCTGTTCTGAGCATTATTTGTGGCTTTTTGGTGGCGGTTTATATTTGGATCCATTTACTGCAGTGTACTGTTGTCGTGCGGTCGTTTCTGAGGTTGATAAAACTCCGTAAATTAGCGGTCTGCTAACTTGATCTCTCGAGAGGGAGTCAAACACAGTTTCACGGTGTGTTAGACCATGGATTAAACTTACACCGGAATATCCCTTTAAGTACAGCTGAATGATAGAAATATGCCAAAGGCTCTTTTTGGTCCACAGCTGGAGAAACAAACTCGCAAACGAAGTTTGTCATTCGTTTTATTGGAACTGTAATTGAACTTTATACAAGTGTAAATGTAATCACGTACAGCTAAATGAAAATAACAGACGTTTTCTTCTTAATGATTGGATCATAATGTTATGCATTTATTTCCCTACGTTCCTATTTTCTAGTCGTCTTTTAATTTCCCTTCATGCTGCGGTGGGAAAACACTGCGATGCATTTACATGACATTACAGTGAGGCAGAAATTGATTAGAAACGGAGCGCGTGAGGGAAATGATCGCTGACGGCGCGCTGCTGTCGATGGCTGTTAAAGATGGACTCACGACGGACTCGGTTAGAGATTTTGGAGGCAGACCACAAGATTTCCACACAGTTCAAGAACCTTCTAACATGCAGTTCACATTTCTGTACAGCTGCAGGCTGTCAAAAAGAATGTTAATGTTGAGGCAGTTTGGAGATTTTATGATTTTTGCAACTGTTATTTTTCCGTGACAGGATGATTTCGAAATGTTTTTTGTGTTTTTGTGACGAACAAATGACTTTTTTGTGGTTCTTCTGAGGAAAAAAAAAAAAGCAATCAGCTAGTAAATGGTTGCATGTCCTGCAGCCCCCTTTTTTTTTCATCTCAAATCAGCCGCTTTTAGAAGCCATCAACATGAATTCTGCCAAATTGCGTTCTCTCTTTTCACGGTCCACATATTTTCAGCGGGGTTAATGCCAGGACTTTGGGAAGACCATTTCAAAAAATAATTTCAGTTTGAAAGTAGCCATCCCAAAATACCAACCGGGTTCATTTACATGGAAGAATAAACAAGCTGTCATCATCACATCTTGTTTTCACAAAGAGTAAAAAAAAAAAAACATTTCTTCTGTCTGCTTGTTTTTTTGTTATTTTGTTTTGGGATTGTGACAAAGAACTTTATTCAGGCATTCTCTCACAATAAAAGAAGAGTGGTAGAAATCATTAATATCCCCGAACTGCCTTGAACCGACTCTCCTTTACAAGTTTACGGAAACATTCGAGCCATTACACGGCATTTTTTACATTGTGAAGCCACCTTTGTAGACCGTGAATAATAGAACAAATCCAGGGACAGTGTGGCAGCAGTGGATTTATTTTCATGTAAGGACATTTTATGATTCTCAGCTGTTCGCCCCAATATTGAAATGACCCAAAATTTGATTTTAATGACTCAAACAAAGTCTCTTCTGATGACATCATCAATTAAATTTGTATTATCATTAAATTTTTAGCTAATATTCTAGTTGGCCTATGCTTATAAATATTCACATTACAATGATACATAATAGTTGGTCGACAGGTGTGTAGAGAGACGGAGATGCTGTAGTCAAAAATGTGTTTTCTTCTTGTGCCTGCTGTTGAATGTTCGAGCTTCACATGAAAAGAAGCAAGAAGAATATTCGACATACACAGGTGTGATGTGGAATAAGCCTCCGTTGCAGGATGGACGGGGAAGGAGGAGACATCTTGTGTCCAGCAGTTACAGATTCTTGCATAATTCATGTATTGTGGACATTTTAACGAGACTGAGCAGGCGCCATTTTAAGTATTTTAACATGATAATTATCCCTTTCTTTCTGCAAAAACCATGTCGGACACACATTTGAGATTTAGCAGATGTGCGGAGGAGATCTTTAAGTGTGTGTTAAGTCTCTTATGTGGCATTAAAAGGCAGCAAGCTCATGAATCTCATTTGTGGACAGAAATGAGACGAGGCTCGAGGGAGTGTTTAGTGCGAACCTGCAGCTGATGAGCTCACCCCTCTGTACCGACCTACTGAACATCCTGACTTACAGATATTATCCCGACTCGGGATGGATGAATGGTTTGTTTTGAGAGTTTAAAACTCAGTAATATAACCGCTGACATGCTCAGATGGGTTTATTTCACAGCGCGGTCACAGCTCTGACGGGCAGATCAGGCTCAAACTCCGTCCGTGCGTAGATACAGATCATCCTTTCTCATTTTTTATTCTTTGTATCATCTGTTTCTTGTTTACTTCTGTGTATTCCAGGCGCTGAGGTCTTCATAGGAGTCACGCTGCTCTGCCTCTGCCAGTGATTAGTTAAATATGGGATGCTGCATTCTTAATCACTTTCCGTCTCTCCCTCGTTATTCTTCTGTCAAGCGGCGCTCGGAAGAGTTTGTTCAGGACACTATTTACTAACACGGTCCCTCTTTCAACTCCCCCCTTTATAGACGGCGTCCCCCCTCCTTTTGATGATGATTAATTTAATTTCCAGTGGATGTCAAAGTGTTGGCTGGGAACGGGAGAGATAAGTCTTTAAGTTGTCTTTCAAAGAAGAAAGCTTGCAGCTCCAGACAGTTCTTTGATTTATTACACGTCTTCATTCCGTGTTATGTTTAATTCAGGCAGAAATAATTTCCCCGCTATTTGGACAACAGAAAAGGGAAGAATGATGAGAGAGACGTCGCCGGGACAAGCCCCGTCAACACGGGCTTGTTTCGTGTCGCAGTTGACGGGTACTGGCCTTGGATCCAGACATCAATGGGCTTAGAGAAAGTTTCCCACCTTTCAAGGCTTGAGCTTATGTGCCTGCACCCAAGGCTCTGATCTCTGCAACCGGCTTACCTGCAATCTCAAGAAATTATATACTGTTTAAGTATTTAAGTCCACTTGTGAGCCGGTTCTTCAGAACTGCTGTCATTCCCGCTCCTACCAGGCATCCCTGTCTCATCCCTCCTGGCAATATTTTAAGAGCCTGTTGTCAGATGTTTCCAGGTAACCATGGTCTTTTCCTGGAACTCCCGTCTTAAAGGGGCGGTTCCCACCAAAACCCCCCAAAAAACCACACATTTCTTTCCTCTTACAGTTTGTGAACGTATCCATCCAGGTTGTTTCGGTGTGAGTTGCAGCTCCCGCGCGCCGCTTCACGTGGGAACTATTTTCTTTCGGTGGCACCACGCATGAACGAGAGGCTAGCTAACGTCAAAGCTCGGGCACGGAGGACGCCAAAGATGCCTTTTAATGTTTACGTCCCATTTCGTCGTTGAAGAGATGCACGCTTCTTTCTGCGCAGTGTTGCAGAGTAGTTTGGAAGAAAATAGTTCCTACATGAAAGAGACATTGCTGATGAATTTTTTAAAATGTAAAACTTCAAATTTAAACAATTTTTGGGGGGGGGCTTTGAGCATTGAAAGACGAGTGCCATCTAGTTCCATCATTCTCAAGAGAAGGCAGACATCTCTATGGCCGATATCATGACACTCAGAACAAAACAATCAAATGACAAGTACGAGGAAAATATGTATTTTTTTATTATGGGGTGAACTGTCCCTTTAAACATGTATATAAATCGGCAAGCTGAACAGGTGTCTCACAACACCGAAGTCAATGCGTTTTTTTTTGTTTTTTGATCCAATCAATTTTCCAGTGCCATAAAAACTTTAGTATCTTTGCTATCACATTTCTCATAGTGGCAGTTTTGGGTCATGTTGCGTCCGTATTCAAAGCAGGGTTACTCGGGGTTTACGAAACTTAAGACTGGAGTCACAAGGTCGCGGGCTTACTGTAAGTCAGAGCGTGAGACGTCTGGACATGTTTGCTCAAGTAGTTGTGGAATCCAGGTCGGGATTGGATTTCATGGCTGGTTAAGGGTCTCATTTTATTATTATTTTTTTTTTCTTTCTCCAGCTGAATCTGTAACTAGATATTTTTGGTCTCTCTGACACCCGGGTCGTGTGGGTTTGGTGGTAACAGCATTATCAGAGTTTCATTCCAGGAACAGTTTTTTTTTTTGCTGTTGTTGGAGAGAAGTGAAGAAATACTCGATGTGAATTTGCTTTGGTAGGAAAAAAAAAAGGGGTAGTTTCGAGGCAACACACCGAGGTGCAAAACTGAGAACTAATCAAAACAGTGTATGAATTTGTAAATATATAAAAAGCAAACATGTATTTAAAGGAAAATTACATATTTTTTTCCAGCCTGGGTCTCATTTTCACTCTCACATGTTTGGTGATATTCAACTGCCCTTTGTAAATACCAATTAAATGTACCATTGGCCTGCTGCAGCAGATGACAGAACATTATTATAGTTTTTACATTACATGCACCCTTTTTTTCTTATAAATTGCCACGACCTTTGTGATTATGTGTCTGCTCATGTTGTTGGGGATGTTGTTGTGTTCCCAGATGTCAGCAGTTAAGTTAGCTGTTGAGCACCGCCGTGGGAGGACGGCCTGCTTTTAAAGTCAGCCGACGACGGCGTCGGGTTAGCACTCTTCGGTTTCTGGAGAGCAATTTTCCCTCGGTTATATTTCTACAGTCGCTGGAGCGCTGTGGCTGGCTGTGTAATATCACTGACTAATGACACCGTTCAGCATTTGGATTTCAGAGGCACTTTCCCCGTGCTCATCAAAACCTTCACAGTTTATATTCCGACAATTATGCGGGAAATGAAAGTGTCTGCAAACAAAATATTAACAGATAATGAAAAAAGATGCACGACCCGGCTGAAAACGCGAGTGGGTGTTAAAAAAGAGAGAAGAGGCGGTGGTATTAAATAAGTACTAGTGCTGCCTTCGCCCTCCCACCATGGTACAACATGATAATGCAATCTGCATAAAAGACTATTTGTCTTCATTAATGATGGGGGGACGGAGGGCAGAATAATGCTCCCTGCTGCAGCCCTTTCTCTCTCAGCTGTCCCTATCACTGCCTGCATGCTCGCCTCTTCACAACACTCGCTCTGTTATTATTCACTGTTGGGCTATCTCCTGACAGGTAGGCAATGGAATGTAAATTCCCTGCCTTGTTAGGGTGTTGGGAGGCTGTGTACTTGCGGTTTGGTTAATCAGTCATCCGCAATGTCCCCCCCTCCTTCCTTCCCTCTCACATTCTCCAGACTCGCCATGGCCTCCGTCCTACCTCCCTCCCTCCCTCCTGGCTGCTGAGGAGGAGATGGATGAGCCCGGGGGCGAGGAGTGAGGAAGACGCATTAGAATTTGACCATCTGAAGGAGCCGGCGTGTGAGGGCAGGAGAAAAGCGTGCTCGCATGTCCATCGGTTTAAGCTTCGACTCTGCATATGGCGCGCTCACTCACACGGCCCAGACACGGACACGCCGCCATCGGAAATCCGAGCCTCGTCGCAGCAGGAGCGGGATCGAGAGGCATTGTTACTTAATCTCCCTGCCCTCTGTTACCTGCTACTAACTCCCTTTGGCTTGGCTCCCGGCCAGCGGGGTGCCATGCATTTAACACGGGAGATAAGAGAAGGCGCTGTCGTTTGCTCCCCCGAGGTCTTGAGGGGCTTTATGGTTTTTTAATGAATCTTCACGGGCTTAACGACCCAGAAATCCGAGGCTCAAGTCTAATGTCCTAAAATAAATAATTGATTCAGTTACAGTCCTGCGCTGGTCCGTCCAGCTGTTTTGTGGGTGCCACGTTTTTTTTGTTTTTTTTTCCGTCTCTCTGCTTGGCTGATCTGGTTTTTCCCCCCGCGCCGTCTGTCACTCCTCAGCTCCGTCTCGTCCTCCTGGCCTCCGCTGCAACACCCTGCTGATAACCTTCCTGACAGCCCTCTTTCATGAGCCCCAAATGTGTCCTGCCCGTCTTTCACTGAGCGCTGCCACAGGTCTTATCTACACTCACACACATTGGCCACACACAACAGTGCTGTAAACACTTCCTCACCGAGTATAGAAGCAGTTTCTCCTCCAGCAAGCCTGCTTGGAAGCTCCCGCTGGCCGGCCGTCACCGGCGCATCTCTTCCTTCTTTCTCTCGTGATAGAAGGGCAGAGAAAAGGCATTGCTGTCATCTCATCTCCATCACCTCATCATTTTTTTTTTTTGTGTGCTTAACGCAAAAGCAAAGACTTTCAAAGACTTTGAAAGAGAGCCGGACCGTATAATGTGCTGGATACCGTACGCAGAGAATTATGAGGTGGCATTTCAGTTCCCCCCGAGCGTTACACAGTTGTTATCTGTAATGATTTGGGTGCCAGTGGAACAAACACGTCTTCAGAAGAGGCTAGCTTTTCGTGTTCCGAGCTCTTCCGCTCATAATGTGCAGCATAAACATTGCAATCTTCCAGCTTGTTTTGAATATGCATGCAATTAGCCAACCAAATTAAGCAGAACTAAATTAAATGGCGTCGGTGGAAACAAGCATAGCTGGTGATTTATGGCGCTGCACTGTTTACAGTGATGAAGTGCCTCGGGCTAATGAATAGCCCGGGTAAACAAATACCTGGCTCTAGAAATGGATCTGCTCCTGGAAGAACAAAGAGAAGGTAAACACCGATAAATATAAAGAGGGGGGGTGGCCTTCACCATTGTTCAAGACTCTCTGGTGCTTTTAATGTACCGTGCTGTCAGTGGAGCTGTGAGACGAGTAATTCAGCTGTAGCATTTACCGACTGTCCGCCCTCAGACTGGTGCTGGTTGTGTCCAGTCTGCGCGACACCCTGCCAACAACACACATTTCTAAAGAAAGCAGGACACGTGACGGACACATGATGCTCGGAACACGGCGATTTTGTGTGGTTAACCTGACTGATGGGCAACTCTGTCGATTTAAAATCGTTAAAAGCCTCTGTCCCTGTGTCAACTGCACATGTGTGTGGATTGGATCGAGGATTATGGAAATTAGAAATGGTTTATTGATCCAAATGCAGGACAAAGACGCGATAATCTTTTAATGCATTTACATACTCCTTCAGAAACAGCCCACGATCATTTGGCTGTGCACGATATTTAGCTTTTCCAGGCATTAATTACAAAATCAGAACCACCAAATTGTATTTAATAATTATGTTTTTGGACAGCAACTCTCTGTGTTGTTCTACACGAGCTTTCCCTAATGAGCAGTCTCACTAAAGGAAGTCAGTCAAGATCTGCATCAGTCAGGATGGGTGTGTGTGCCGAGGGCATTGGGATGGGGCCAGATACGAGTCATGAGCCTTCAGGGTTGATGTGTAAATCAGCTCAACTGTGTGAAGGCAACTGCTGTTGTCACCTCAGTCTTGAATTTGAAATATGCCACCAAAGAACGCTACAAGGTGTAAAGGTGCGCTCATCCATGCAGCGACATGGCATCGATGATTATTCAAGAGCTCCTCGGGAGTGGCAGCGTTTCTGAATACGCTGGAAGGTGAGGGAGACCTCAGTCACCCTGAGGAAGAAAAAAAAACAAAACACCTGCCTATTCAATCAGTTTACCTCAATTTTCACAGTGCTAAATGCCATTATTCAGCTGTGCAGCCGAGCAAATCTGAGCCACACTCGGCCCCAAATCGTCCCCCCCGTCCTCGCAGCGAGGCTGCAGGCGCGCAGGCAGCCTTCTGCTCCCCAAACAATTACACGCTAATCTGCAATGTGAAATGAGTATTAGGCTTTTTAATCTCATAGGAAGAGAGTCCCCTACTTCACCCCAAAGTAGTTGAAGTTATATTATCTCCCAGAGTTTTCTGACCTTCTCTCTCCAGTCCCCGTGCACCCTCCAGCCCAACCGTTCAGCCACCCCACACTTCTCGC
This sequence comes from Sparus aurata, assembly GCF_900880675.1. NCBI lineage: Eukaryota > Metazoa > Chordata > Actinopteri > Spariformes > Sparidae > Sparus > Sparus aurata. The sequence continues at coordinate 33,729,862 of NC_044190.1, read as the reverse complement.
CCTCCATCAGCGGAGGCAGCAAGCAGCTCCTCCTTCCAGCCACCTTTCTCTAGATTAGCCCCCTGACACCACGGGCTCAGCTATTTAATTGCTTGTCGGATTGAATGTTCTCCAGTCCCCCTCCCCACACCCTTCATCTAGCTCGCAGATATTGCTACTCATTAGTATGTCCTGTACCACCACAGCTGCGGTTGCTCGTGGGGGGAGAGAGGCAGACAAGTCCATAACATTTTGCTCATCCTCCCACTGAAAACAAGCCTGTGTATCACCGGTACAAGACAGTGACACCCTAATGTTCGATGAAAACAGCTGAATCCTCCTCTCATGCAGCTAGTGCAGCACTTTGTCAACTCTCATTAAAATGTGTCTTGGATGCTGACGTATTAGAATCTTGAGCCGTTAGCTAAAAGTTATAAACATTTTCTCAATACAGAGGTAACTGCGGTACAGTTATTCTATCTAACAGTATGTAGAAACTATAAAGTAAGATCCCGGCTGAAGAGACTAAAACGTCTTTTACTTGAAGTTTTCAACAACTTATTGACGTGTCCCAGAGTGACCCTGCGTTCGGTATCTGCTGGCTGTTTTTTTCATCTGCCAATCTACCAGCGATTCTCTTTCTCTCGCCCACGTCACTCCTGAGTCAAATAAGGCCGTCGTCCCCCTCATGTGACTGACGGTGACTGACGATGTGCAGTATAGCTGTCACACTGATGATTTCTGAGCGCTTTGATCGATAGAAGTGTAGGAAGTGTTTCACTCGAGACTTTTTATATTTTTTGCCAGCTTGTTTCATCTGCGAGCGATGTGTTTTAATGAAAAAGGTGGACTGAAATTTTAAGTTTAATATCATCTTCCTGACGTATTATTGTAAGTCTGAATACAAAACGTAATATTTTGTTCTCTCTATTTGTGTGTATTTGTGTTTCTTTTGTTTTTCGGTTCTTGGCGGGTGTTCTGCGTGAGCCATCGTCACTCGTTGCTTGTTAAACGCTGTTGTCTACCATAAGTTACAACCAAATACATATCGCACTACTTTGTACTTCATCTACTGCAGTAACATCTCCAGCACCATGGACAGTGACATTAAAAATACTCTTAATAGAATTGTTGCCTCATTGGAAGACCTGCGTCTGAAAATGTATATAAAAGCAGCCATAGATATGAAACGTAACACTCCGTACTTCCAGAGTGACAGACAGTGCCTTTCCAAAGCTGCTGCTGGTGTGTTTCTTTATTAGTCTTTATCTCCAACATGAGCTTCCTCTTAAATGATGAAAAACGTACCCACATTTATTTGACAACTTGCTCTTGCTCGGTGACAGATATGCATTAGCAGCGGTGCTCGATTTACCCTGGTGTTACCCCCGCCTGGACCCGAGGCATACTTTATTTAAAGGAGAACTTCGGTCGATTTAAACATGCAGCTTCATTGCTCAAGCTACACTTGACTTGCCAGTACCGAAGACGCGAACAAATTTGGTCCAGCCATTACAGAGCTCCGTGAACGGAGACATAGCATTGAACGCTAAAAGCATGGGGTCAGAACTTTACACTGTGTTTTAAGCGTCTTAACATGCTCCACATCTCACACCAAAAGTTATGCAACATCAGCAGACACCTTAGCACACAGCACTGTAGCGTGTATGACTCAAACTGAATAAAAAAGTAGTTTAAACAGTGTGTTTGTGCAAGGAGCTACTTACCTGTTTGTTGACATCGACGTCTTCCGGTAGCTAGACCAATCTAGTCAATCCGTCGAGCGTGCACTTACTCCCTCACTGGCGGAGACGGAAACGTAATCCAGCATTTTCGTGTTTATGTTCATAATGTACATGTCCATGTTACAGCCTGTCATGAGCCATGAGCCTTACAATAGCCTGTTAAGCCTGTTAAGTGCACACTCGATGGATATGCTAGTTTGGTCTAGCTACCGGAACACACAGATGTCAACAAACAGGTAAGTAGCTGCTTGCACAAACACACTGTTTTAACTACTTTTTTATTCATTTTGAGTCATACATGCTACAGTGCTGTGTGCTAAGGTGTCTGCTGATGTTGCATAACTTTTGGTGTGAGATGTGGAGCATGTTAAGACGCTTAAAACACAGTGTAATGTTCTGACCCCATGCTGTTAGCGTTCAATGCTACATCTCCGTTCACGGAACTCTGTAATGGCTGGACCAAATTTGTTCGCGTCTTCGGTACTGGCAAGTCAAGGGTAGCTTGAGCAATGAAGCTGCATGTTTAAATCGACCGAAGTTCTCCTTTAAGGGGCAACGCCAGGGTAGTGTCCACCAACTGGATGTATCGCTCTGAAGCACATCTATAAAGAGAAGGATACATTGTTGTTTGTCTTAATGTAGAGGCCTCAAGTCTTTTTCTCGAACTCAGCACACTCGTAACAGCAGTATGTATGCTGAAGTACTGTATGCAGCTGAGCTCGAGGCACCTGTGTGTTTTATCGACTACACTTTCAGAGCGTAGCATTGTGTAATCTGACTCTTTATGCAGCATGCAGCATGTCTTGCATTAAAGAGCTGGAACAATTAGTCAATTCATGTATTAGTTAAAGGAAGCTGCAAACTATTTTGATAATTGATTAATTGTTTTAGGTATTTGTAAGGAAAAGGGCCAAACATTTGCTGATTCATGACTTCTTGTAAATGTAGGGATTCACATCTTTGACTTGATTTAATTGGTCTTGGTTCTGTTTCTGGATTGCGAGGCCAGAGGGCCTGACTCTTCAGGTAGGGTTGGTGTTCAATAGCATTATACAATCCCAATCCGGTATGTAATTAACTTTTTGAGTCTAAATCCATCCAAATCCTTTATTGAAGTTGAACTTTTAATGTTTGTAAGTAGCTTTTTACCTGTCAATTACTTGAGAAATTCAGGATTTGCAACCAAATCCAAAATGGCACCCGCTATCAGAACCCAACCCTACTTCTTAGCGAACTAACTTCCCTTTTTTTCCAGTCCTGTTGCCTCCCTTTCCCTTTCCAGCCCACAGCTACTGCTCGTTCTTGGATCACAAAGCAAACCAGCTCTCCCCAAATGATGGCATCTCCTGCCGTTATCTATTTTTCACTTACCCCTTCTTCCTGTTCTCTTCTCTCCTCTATTGTTTCCTGTCATTACTTCCCCTTCCTCACTCCCTTTGTCGTTGTCCATTTGTGCCTCTCGCTGCCGTCCCCTCCTTCCCTCCATCTCTCCTCTGGCGACTTGGGCGACACTTGCAGTAGAGATTAAAGTGATCAAGGACCTACCGTGGCCCCCTCCTGTCGGCCAGCTCAACACCAGCCCTCCCGTGGTGGAGGAGCCTGAGTCTCCCTCCCAGACAGCTCAGCCCTCGCCAGGACAGACGAGCTGTGACCAGCACCACCATGGTGGGTGTTGGTGTTCACATTGTCCGGCGTCTTTCCCCATCAGCTGCCCCCATCCCCTTCCATTCGTCTGTCCGTCCGTCCATCCATCCATCCATCCATCCATCATCGACTTCTTTCAATGTCTTCATATATCTATCTGTCTATATGAGTTTATTAAGGAACAGTGTGAGTGTTGAGCGTGAATACAAACACCCAGTCAGTCACACACTTTCACAGTACAAGTATACAGAAAACAAACATCGTACTCTATTTCCTTTGCAACAAACTGAAAGTCTCGGCTCTCACTTAACTTGTCAGCGATGACTTACTGAACAACTCTCCCATCTTTCTAGAAGCACTGTATGATATGACTTTAGGTATTAGCGCACTAATCACTGCACTTTCCCCATCTGGATTACATGTGGCAGAAAATCACTAATTCGTGTGCAGGTTTTAGGGCTGAAGGCTCATTAGTTTTAATTGTGCCGAACTGCCTTCTGCATGCGTAATTGCCATTCGCCGTGACCCCCATTTCCTCTTGTCAACATTCTCATAACCGTCCCAGATGTCCCTCTGGCCCTCTGTTCTCTACAAGTGGCTTACACGGATTTGAAAAATCAAACTAATTTGAGGCAATTTTTGAGTTCCCGACTGGAATCTTTTCACCTCGGGTTTAGCCGTATTTACCATTCATTCATCTCTTCTCAACCAATAGAGCCTCCTGTTGATTTTTCGAAGCCCCTTCTGCAGACTCACACTCTGACTGCTGTAATTACCCGGGAAAAAGAAGGACATGTAGCAGAACTAATGCCAGGAATGGGATTTCCCCCGACAGAGTGGGAAGAGCGAGAGTGAGGCCGTGTAAGTGGACACCGCTGCACGCTGTAGGCGAGGACAGGGCAAGGAGTTGATTTATGCCCATAAATCCATGGGAAAGGTTCTGGTTCCCCTCTGTGATGTGAGCGGGTTTAAGATTGGCGTCCAGTTGTAAAGCGATCCTCTCTCTGTCTGAGCCACTCCACATCTCTGGGGGGTCAAAGGTCAGTGTGGCAGACATGGGGGGTGGGGAGGGGGTGATGGCCTCTGCGACCCCTGTGAGTACAGTTACAATGCACTCTCTTGACCCCAGCACTCAGGCGGACCCCTCGGTCACACACCAAGACATTAGTCATCTATGCGTGCACAGGATTGCTTACATTCCCCAGATTGGCTCAGTCAGGGTGAAGAGTTAAAGCCTCTGTATGTGTTTGTGAAGGCTCTTGTGGTTTTGCATGATCCATTACAGCTCAGGGAAATCTGCCATATCCGTCCGGCTTCATTATCAAAATGTAAATGCAGCTTGACAGGGTAGATATTACATCTACATATAAATGGAGGGCACTTTTGTCCGAGTATAATGACGAGCTTTCCCGCCTTTTGTTTCTTCGACATGAATTAATTATCTTCACTCTGAAGCATGTCTCTTACCTTTCTCGTTCCCTTTTAATCAAAGAGGACTTAAAGGAGAAAAAAAGCTGAGTAATTAAAAGATATCATTAAAATATTTCAATTTAAATCGATTCACTAGCTGACACTTTGGAGGGTCATTCCTTTGTCTCGGAAAAACCTAATTAGTTTCTTTTTTTAGATTTCCATAAAAGAAGAAAACCGTAATCCTAGATGATGGAAACTCTTAAAAATATATTCGGAAAAGCCATCAAACAACTCAGTCTTTTTTCCAAGTTGCACATATTTGATACCAACATAAAAATGATTGGGGCTCCCGTGGTATTGAAAACATGCCGAGCTGTATTTTCGGTGTGCCGCACGTTCTGATGAGATGCAGACCTGTTAATCATTTCACACTTCCTGGCTGGAAAAAAAAACGTAATTTTCACCACGTGGCAGTGGTCGATGGCACCACTTCGCCCCTCTGACTAGTCATCCTTTTCGAAAGGAGCACCATTACTAAATGAGAATTAATTAGCCAGCTTAATTAGAGAAATTTCATCTTGAGTGTGTGCGGAGAGGGGAGGAGAGGGCCAGGTTGCCTCGGTGACGCGCTTTACTGCAGCTTTATTTTTTATGTTTCTCTTACTTTATGTTTTAAGTGTTTAGTTATACCATATAAATATCAAGTTTACCATTTTGTTTTATAGCATTTCCTTCTTTAAAATGTTTTCGCGGCCACTGTAAATACATCTCTCCCTCCTCCTGCGGCACTATTTTGTCTTGTGTCGCAGTACAATCATGGAAATGTCATCTTAACGTCCGTGTTTATCTGTGTCCCAGCCAATCAGCTCCCTCTCTCACCCTCCCCCCCCTCCTCTGCGCTCTCTATTAAGGAAGCTATATTCATCTGAAGGGGGGCAGGCATTGGAGCCATCAGTCACCATCTGACTGACAGTTCAATCTGATACACAGATTCCATTTGCGGTGCTTTACAAGCAACAGTTACTGATAACACACACACACAGATGCCCCTGCACATCTACGTACGTGCCTTTTGTGAGTGTGCGTGTAGGCACGTGCGCATGTGTGCTCTCCCCAAGCTGCCTCTCAGAGCTTTTTTTGTTCTCCCCCGGTCCAATCTTCTCGTCAATCTCCTGTCGGCCATGTCTCAGACCGCGTGCTCCCAGGAATTAAAGGGGAATGAGTTTGGCTCCTTCCCATTGATATTCAGCCCTTAAGACATAATTCGGCAACAGTTGTGAAGCCGCTGTTGTGTGAAACGGCAGCAGTCAATCAGAGCCGACACGGGTCCATTCACTGTCAAGCAAATAAAACGTTAGCTTTTGTTTAGTTTGGAGGCTCTCTCTCTTCAGCGGGAGTACTCTCCTCGCAGAGCGATGCACTCTGCCTGTGGAAAAGTCTCAGCTCTGACAGGAAAGGTTGATGGGGTGAGCTCCACTGAGAATAGCCACTCAAGCCCTTTCTTGGAGGTGGAGGGGAAAAAAAAAAGTGGGTGGGTTTAATCAAGGTCAAATAAAGCACTGATTGTGCTGAATCCGGGGAAGAGTAGGAATTAGCGTGGGCGTACAGAGAATGGAGAAATTGTAAAGAGCTGAGGTCAGGCAGATGGCTGAGTGGGCTATAGATACACTGAGAGATGGACTGTGTGGAAAAACCGAGATAGCAACATCCATCCTTATGCCACATGAGCCGATACCTTTTTTTCCCCAGCCTCACAGGCTCAGATCACCGATGGACGGTTCAGATAATCTTGAAAGTACATTTTTATCCAGCGTGTATATGGACACACATCGTAAACGGTTGTTGCAGGAGCAGACAATATCAGCGCCCTACATAAGACCATCAGAAAACAGTAGAGATAAGAGATCATAACTTGCTACTCCTCCGTCTCTCCTCTTCTTTTTCTACCGCTAGACGAGCAGACATTCCTCCACAGTCCATTTCCCCGCTATCTTCTTGTTTTTTTTCTGTCCTTGGCTAACAAATACACAGAGAGACTGAGAGCGACAGGACCAGAGTGAGCGAGATGGAAAGATCAAAAGAAAAAGGTCAGGCCGGAGGAAAAAAAAAAGAGAAGACGGGCCAGACATATGCAAAGAGGAGGAGAGAAACTGAGAGTGAAGGAGGGAGGGAGGGGGAGAGAGCAATTGGCCGCGTCTTCATGTTGTGATCTGTCAGCGTTGACAGGGATGAGCGGAGCAAACACGCATCTCCCTTGTCCCCTCGGTCAGTTTCCATGGAAACGCTATTTCTCACCCTTACACATACTGTACACTGTATGTTCATCCTCCTTTGCACTGTATTCCCAGCAGTCAGCATGTGGTTCAAATGGACTGTATGAAAAAGTAGAGTGCTAATAATGTCTTTCATTTGGACTTACATGCAACGCGCGGGGGGGGGGATTGTTTGACTCCCTATAGCCGAGCAGAAGCATCAGACCCTGAAGAAGCGATGCTACAGCTCATAGCCTTCCTCCGGGTCTGAGGGTTGGAGCCACAATTTAGCCAGCCGTCATGCAGCGGTACAATTCTGCTTGTTCGCTTTCAGACTCAGCCGCAGCCCTATAACGAACAAAAGTGCAGAGGCCACGATAACGACCGCAGTTGTCATTTGGAATAATCATTTCCATGAGTTTATGTTTGGGGAGACGCATCAGTGAGCTTAAGGCCAGCGAGTTCAACCTGGACCTGAGTGGAGGTGAAGGGGAGCCCCTAGTGGTCAGAGAGGAAACAGCAGCACAGCATCTCACTGCCCACTGTCCACTGCTCTGTCACATGCAGAGGTGGACCAACTATTCACATCCTTTAGTTTAGTAACAGTACTACAACAATAACTCCATTACAGGCATTTTTCTTGCAACCAAATTTAAGTATCGTGAGCCAGATGTACTTAAAGCATCATGATTTGCAAAATAAATGTCACATATGACATAACAAATACTGATCCATCAGTTTGTAAGCAGACATGGATACATTTATATACAGCATAGCTCCTATAACGTGATAAATATTATTCTCAAACATTGCAGTATATTGCATATTTTTTAAATATGTGACAAGGGCGCCCGACCAGACACTGCGAGTTGCTTGGCATGTAGGGAGCAGCTGGTTTGGTCTATCACAATGTATCACATTTTATAAGATACATGTAGAAGCATGTGTTTGTTTTGTTTTTTTGTTATAGCTTAATCTGAAAAGTAACATCCAACCCAAACTGTCAGGCTCGCTGGAATTAAACGTACAATATAATAAGATTTTGAGTAAATGGTCAACCCTGATTTCAAGACCTCAGGATGCAGCACCAGTGAAGGTTTACTGTCTCAGTAGAAGTTTGCCACATAACCAGTCCAGTTAAAGCACATCGCTCACTTCTCCTGTAAACGCGTGTGGAAGACGACACGTCATCGATGACGCTGAACAGTTTCTGTACTGTCACTTACACTGTATCTACAGACAATCTCCCCTTTTTTACCATTTATCCCCACTTACTGCCGTCTACAAGCTCAGTGGAATTTGTTGACACGGTGTTGTCTCGCGTCGTTCACATTGATTGATTGATACTGTCAGCCCTTCCACTCAGGCTGGTGCAGGGAACACTCTGCGAGCTCACAAACTGTAAAGCGTAATGCGAGCCTGTGACTGGAACGCTGAGTTCAGACGGTTGTAGACGCGTCTCCATTGACATGTTGTGAAGATCACAGTGCCGGTCTGTCTCTAAGTATGCCTGCCGTGTTCACCCGAGGTAATTAAACGTCAGATGAGAGGCAGGCCATCAGTTAATCCGCCGGCTTCGTACTACATTAACTCCTTCAATCAAAGACTCAGCGTACGCGTTGATCTTGAACCTTTTGAGCAGCCAACGATCTCCGGTTAAAGCTCGTCATACGTTGCATAGTGCTGCTGTTATTACTCGGGAAGCTTGTCGGTAGCTCTAAATAGGCCTTTCCAAAGCCAAGTGCCTGTGACATCCATTATAGTGATGGATGAGGGAGCGAAAACAGCTAAAACACACACACAACGTGACCTCACCGCTACTCCAACCAGTGTTTCTTTGTTTTACCCTCCGCAGCCCTCGGACAGAAGTGAGAATTCACTTTCATTCGTCCTCGCCGACATTATCTTCTCTTCCCCTGTTAGCTTTCGCCAATGACGGCAAATGTTTTTCTGTGTGCCGATTGGCTGCGAATTCTCTCACTGACCTCCGCCAGTCATGTCATGAGTGCAGGTCACCTCCAGCCCCCCACACACACCATCAAACACTTCCCTGTGAGGCTGCCAAGACAGCTTATCATGTCCACAGTCGACCGTGAGAGTTTTTGGAAAGCCAGTTTAATTTTTAACGCGGAGTTGCTTGTGTGTCTGCGTGTGTGTGTGTGTGTGTGTGAGCGTGAGTGTGCAAATGAATTTTACAAGCGTGCTTGTTTTAGTGGTTTGGAGGAAGTTTGTATGTGTGTGTGTGTTTTTTTTCTTTCACTGGAATGTGTGCACAGTGTGGAGGGATTGATTTATGCCTCCTCAACTGTGTGTACATGTCCTTCAGTTGAATGAGTTACACAAAGTGACACAGAGTGTGTGTGTGTGTGTGTGTGTGTGTGTGTGTTCCCACACACCTCATTGCACTTCTCTAGTTTAGAGGATACATTTCATCACAATTTAACTTTAACTCAACATTTCTACTTCCTGTTAAGCACACTAGCTTTCTCAAGTGACCTTAACCTGAAGTCTAGCTGAAGTATACAAACCATACAGGACTATGTTGTGTTACTGTGAGCTGTGAATGGTCTCACTGTTATAATTATCCATCATACTCCAGGATAAGCTGTTTCAGCTGTTGCATTTTCCTTTTCTTTTACAGTCCAGTTTGATGGTGTGGAGAAGTCTCGGATGTCCCCGACCAAGGAGGGGAAAACCCGCCCGCTTCAGCGGCACTCCAGTGGATGTCTGGTCAACACCAAAATGACTTCATTGGACCACTGCAGCTCCTCTCTCGGAGAGCGCATTGACCCCGCCATGCCCCTAGAAAGCCAGTTGTGAGTCGGAGTTGTTTCATTATTATAACTGCGTTTCATTTGAGATGCACCACTTGTGTCATTCTGTTTTCACGAGTCGGTTTGACCCGCGTTGTTTCATTTCCTCTGCTCTGCTTTCCTTTATTTCTTCTCCTTTCTCATTTTTATTTCCTGTTGTGTTTTTTTTTTCCGTAGCTGGTACCACGGAGCGATCAGCCGGACAGATGCGGAGTCTCTGCTCAGGCTGTGCAAGGAGGCGAGCTACCTGGTGAGAAACAGCGAGACCAGCAAGAATGACTACTCCCTCTCCCTCAAGTAAGGACACCTCTCTTCTTTCGTAGATACAAAGCCGCGGACACTATTGTCACACACACAAGTGCACATGACAGCCGGGCGAAAAGGTCATTGCAAATTCTCAGTATGATTTAGCCTCTTAAAGCATCGGAGAATTAAGTTATCAAGTACATTTAATACATCTTTTTTATGTTTCTGTACACACACACACCAAAGACAAAGCGTAGACAAACACGGAGAGGCAGAATCTAACATCTTGCTCACAAACGTCCCTGTCTACCTGCGCCCCACTAGCCTGCTGACTCTGCCTTCCCATTATGGTAATAATTCTCACCTTTCCGACCTCTATCTCCCACCTACATCCTGCCCGTCCCTCGTCCTCCACCCTCCCCAGTAACCCCTCTGACACCGTCGTCTCGCTCGATCCGCCGATGTGCCCACAAACTCAGTTAATGGTGCCCTCCATCAACGACCCCTGATCCCTGTCGTGTCCAGCAGAGGGGTTCAGAGGGAGCCGCTCTGATTGGTTTAGTCTAGTCTGGCATTTGGCAGAGGCGGAGAGGGAGGTCACTTTATCCTGAAGGCCGGCGGTGCAGTCACTTCCCATTCTCTTGACGGGAACGTGCGTCTTTGATGGGTGTCGGATGAAGGATTTTTACCCGCTGGAGTCATGGCAACGGTGTCGATCATAACCAGATACGCGTAGCGCTCTCGGAGGCCATCGGGTTTAAGCTCTTCATCTTCCCTTTGTATACAGTCCCATTTTACATTTCAATGCCGACTCAACCGACGTGACATTTACAGAAATCTCTTCAACCGTGGCAACCTTCACGTGAGATGAAACTCTTAATATGCTCAGAGACATTGATTAGCCCAGCGTTATTACGGCAGAGCTCATCTCGCCGCAGGCTTGCACATCTCGGGCCGGGAAACACGATGCTTTCCACTGCTCCACTTCTCTTCATGCCAAACGCAGCCGACTGCCAGTCTGACTTCACCGACTGACTGATCATCTGCTTACGCTTGTGCGGCCGCATCTTTTTCTGCCCTACCGATTGACAAAATAGCCCGACTTACTAACTGTTGGACCGCCAAACCTGCTGCACTGGCATGCCGAGCGACTATGAACCAGAGGGCGTAAACGCCTGAATGACTGGCCGAGTGCTAAACACTGTGTATTTATTCTGTTCTTAAAGTAGTCGAAGGGACTGTTTGGATTGTGCGGAATGTGAAGTAGCAGAGAAAGCCAAATACATTTTCCTTGGAGCTAAGAGGGATGTAAATGCAGCCCAATAACATCGCTTTAAATAGTGTCGAGTAGGAGTACATTATTTAGCGCTCATAAAAAGAGGATACGTGATCGATATCTGTAGAACGCCAGAATGTATTAACAGATTTATAAGCGCTTAGTAAGTGAGACCTGGAGTGGAACGGACCCGTATCTCAAATGTATGTAGAAGGAAAAAAAGGTTTTTTTAGCCACAGGGAGGGAGTGATCATTCAGAGAGAGACGTTGATGAATGCACCTCCGATAAGCACTAGTTCAAATTTGGAGCGAGATCCTTTCATGATACATTTTAGTGAAGCTTGAGAGAATTAATCCATCCATCTCCCTGTTAGGAGCCAAAAAGGAGATTGCCTAATGCTGGAGGTTTTACTCCCCAAATGAAATAGCTAGATCAATTGCATGAAAAACCAAGATGTCTTTTTTTTTTTTTTACTCAACGTGGTAATAATAGCAGCAGGGCATTTCTTCTTGAATCACCGCTTTTATTTGATTTCTCTGGTGAAAAGATGGTTTTAACCTTCATTCATGTATTCGCGCTAATTCACATCCCGCAGCTGTCCAGCCACCCCTCCGTCCCTCCACCTCCTCCACCCTCAATAATAAGCAGCACTACTAAAGCTGATGATGGAGGACTGCAGTTGGTCAAGTGTTTCACTAATGGGCGGCTCGGTTGGTGAGGCAGAAGGAAGCTATACTTAAGGTAGTTTGCTGCCGTGATTATTTATGCTGATTAATTCAAACCACACTCGCCGCAAAAACCCGCTACTCCGACCTAAAGGCCTCCGTTTACAAAACCCAGAAGCAAGTCGCTGGATGACGTCCAGAGAGAGGAGGAAAAGAGAATGCTGAGGAGATTGTGTTACTATCGATGTTTAATCTCTCATGTTGTGGCCGTGACCAGCAGAGGTTAATCTCCTTAAGCTTTTTTGGGGCCTTGAGCGGAGTGAGACTCACGGATGGCCTTTTGTCCCTGAGCAGACGGGTGGCTTGCTTATGCCTCGGGGGAAAACTCACAGTTGATTGGGTCAACGTTACAGAGAAAGGAGCCACTAAGGGAGGTGTGTCGAAGCTTTTTTATGCTGGGGGGCAACACAGGGAATAAAGTATATCCTGTTTAGATTGATTTAAAGGTGCAATATGTACCAACTTTCGGTGACGACCTTCAAAAATTGCGCGGCACAGTGATCCGCGGAGATAAACCCATGATCCTTTCGGCCCGCCACATCACCCGTGGAAATGTTTCCCAAACACCTGTAGACGGCCGGCGACGGTGGGAGCTGCTGGTGGAGACTTCAGAGAGCGTAATCACATCGCATTTCAGTAAGCTCCAACCTGCAACCCCCTCCCCCTTACTCCTTCCACATAAAGAGAGAGAACAGGGTTTGAGAACAGGATCATGTCCTCCTCGGTGGTTGTAAAATCTTGAAAGCGCAGGTTAACCTCTGGGCTCAGCAATAAGACAGCGGCTTCATATGTTTCCCCCCGTTTTCATAAAAATGTTGGCGTTGGAGGTGAAGAGCTGAAGTTCACTGATTTGCCTTTCAGAAAGTGGAAGCATAACAACGAATGATTTAATCTGTTTCAGACAGGAAAGCCTAAAATTCTCAGTTGGTGAGCGCTCTTGATTGGATGAGATTATTAGTTTTAAAGGTGCGACATGTACTAATTTTTATTTTAATAGCAGTTTTGACATTAAGTCATGTCATTAACTGTAGTGTTCCCCCCTATTTGTTTTGAGTATGAATTTGACAGGTGACCTATTCTTACATATAGCACCTTTAACATGGGACTTATCACAGTAGGAACTATATGTCAGTACATTCATTGGGCCAGATATCATTTTCATTAAAACAACTCACTTGCTATAGAAAAAGATGTCAGGTAAGGAGTATCAGAGATACATGTTGGCATCAAGGATAATGGACTTAATTCCTGCACTTTAAGCTGGTTAGAGTGTCTTCCTTTCTTTTCTTGGCGTGGCAAATTGTACATTGTTGTAATAAAACATCAAACTCTTCATCATTTTCCATCTGAATAGCTGGCAGTGAAAAGCACCTGCCGAATGAAAGAGCGAGCAGAAACATCAACACGGAGCTTGTTCCTCGCAGCTTTGTGTGTTTTGCGTTTAGCGCAGACAGCCTCATGTGTGTTTGTGCCAGTCGCCTCCTGTCACAGAACATCGGATCCGGTGCCTCTGGCGTCGATCACATCAAGCCCACGAAAAACAGTCAGCCGGCCAATTGAGGGGAATGACAGGTGCCGCAGCACCGCAGGCGGGGTTAACTCGCGAGTTCAGCCCGGCTGTCCCCCCTGCTGCCACTGAAAATGAGTGGAAACCCGAGGTGAAGATCCTCCATGTCTGAGGTTGCTGAAAAATGTATAAGGCCATGAGGTGGCACGCATGTGTATTGCATTATTGATAAAGACAGCCATCGCCGAGACCTCCAGCCTCAGGAGTCCTCCGTCCTGATGGAAAAGCGTTTTCAGTCAGTTTTGCCCTCCTAACCCTTCTTTTCTCTGTTCCCCTCCCCCTCACCCCCCCACCGTTGCTTCCCCCCCTCTCTCTGCGGAGAGGTATTTGAAACATATTAAACCCTTCACAAGTCTCTCAGAGCACTGTGTCATCCTGTTTCTCACCTCGAGAGAGAGAGCTGCACAGCATGTTTCCTCTGGCTGAGCAGAGAAACTGTTGGTGAAAGGAGAAAAATCTACCCAACCAGAATCTGTTTGAAGCCAGAACACAAAGAACTAGACATATAAATGGCCACTTGATAGAACAACCAAAAATTCTTTGCGCCTGAAATTTGAGTCGGACGAAAGACACGTCACATTGTTGATGCTTCCTTTGATCATATTTAGACGGAAAAGATCAGATGTCCTTTAATTGACTCAGGCGAGACACACGACCGTGTTTTTGCAACGTTTTTAGCCAAATTGAAGCTAAACTTTCCCTTTTTTTTCCCCCATCCGCTGCTCGTTAACAGAACGGTAGAGCTCATCCCAGATGGACTCATTCAGTTAGCGCTCGCATGAAATAATGGGCATGATCAGGATATCTGATGCCCACTAATGCTGGAAAAAAAAAAGGGTCATCGCTTCTGCCAAGGATCATTATCTTTTTTGGCGGGTGACTTTGCCTTTTCTGGTGCCACAGATTCATAACGCTGAGAGAGCATCATTCACGGAGCAATCCAATATGTTGAAGGTGGAGATAAGCCGTGATTGCTGTCAGGGGCTGTTCCTGCTCTGCGGGGACGACAGGGTTCAAATCAAAGTCATAAACCTCAGTACACAGGACGGGAGACCTCCCCACGCGAGATTAATCCTGATTAGACATACAGAAGCCCCACAAACACAGGGATATGATAACACCACAAAGGCCTGTCTTCTCAAAGAAAAAAGAAAAAAAAAGGAAAGAAACCCCATTTTCATTTTTATCATCAGCCCAGCCGTATTGCTGTGTTGTCCTGGTTTCGGTCTCTGCAGGACTGTAACGTGATAAGCAGCCCTGAACAACGACTGGAAAATCAGCCTGGAATCTAAAAATGATGCTATTGATGTGTTTGGCTTTTTAAGTGTGGCTCTGTGTAACCTGACGCCTGTCTCCCGGCGCCCCGCGTGAACATTCATCAAATGCACTTTGCAGGGGAGGATTTTTCGTTTCTTTTTTTTCCTTCTTCTTCTTCTTTTTTTTTTTTTTTTTTAAATGAGCTCTCCTGGCACCACTTGCAGAATCGTAGAGACCCGTTGCAAGGGAAATTGGTCTCAAACCCCGATGAACCTGTTAATGACATGCTCAAATATCGAGGCCACAGGCAGGGCAGTGGAGGAGTCTGATAGTTGTGTTTACTTCAGTTTTATAGCTCTGCAAGCCGGCAGCTCTTCACCTCCCCTCGCTTGTAAAAGATTATGTTTGCATTTGGCTTTGAAGTATCTGTCACCTGGCATACACGGTGTTCAGGACTCCAAAAATCTCATAGATTTCCTCATCTGATCTTCTTCTAATACCGATAACAATCACGCTAATATTTAAAATAACAATAGGTTCACTGAGCGTAATCGCACGGGAAGGATCCACCAGTTATCGGTTCGAATCTATTCCCATTCTCGGCGGATGACCCTCAATTGAACCCTGTGCATTCTTAGCGTTTTTTTTTTTTCCCCACTCACTTCAGTGTTATCTCTGTGCCGGGAGGATCTCTGTGCATCATGGAGAGAACACATCCGCAGGCTTTGCACATGCAATTACCAGATAACTAAAGAATGGCCTTACGTTTAAAGGTGCCTAAAGCCCCAGTTTTGGCTCCTGTTCGTCGCAGATAATGGGCGCATCCACAAATATGTGCATGTATTTACAGTGGGGATATATTCAGCGACCTCGAAAATATACATTTCGTTCACGGTGGTTGCTGCGTTGGTCTGCGTTACTGTCGTGGACCCAGAAAATAATCAGTAATGGAAACAAGTGAGAAAGAGGAGCACCGTTGGGAATGTCAGCGGCGCTCATGACCGCCCAGTTTTCACCGCATCTAATCCAAATGTTAATGTTTTTGATTATGAATGAATGAAACAGGGTTCATGCTTGTCAAGTCAGATTAAAAAAAGGCTTATTGATATATTTTAAAGACCTCAACAAATAGCATTTAAGGTCTTTGATGGAAAAGAGACAATGTATGGAGTCAAATCAGATTCATCTATACGGCGCCAGTTCATTCTTACTGTATGTCGTAGGCTAGTTCAACCCAGAAGAATGGAGCTAGCTCACCATGTGAGGAGCCCACGGCACTTCAGCCCGTTGTGTCTCCTGCAGTGATCCGAGAAGAAATTGCGAGGATGTCAGAAGAATTTTTCTGGCGCTATGTGGAAACGATTCAAGCATCAGCATAGCCCTGTTAGCTGTGGATGCATAACACTGGTGTTTTTCAGATGTCACGTGGGATTCAATGATGGTCCCTCATGAGAACAAGTCTTTCGGCATAAATTGCACTCCGTTGCCTGCCGTTGCAGATATTCTACGAAACTCTTCTTCCTCCCACCATTTGTCCTTAAACTTGCATCTCTCCATCTTGGCTCGTGTCTTGCTTTAGCTAGCAAGCAAACATAATTCACGATAATGAAAAAAATACCAAGCAGCCAGATGCCAACGTCTGTAGCTAGCTAATGTAACAAAAACATTAAAAATTAACTTCTATTAATGGTTGAGCCACACGTTGTCTGATAATACTTACTGTGTGTTTACCGTGTGTGACAGATTTGTCATCAGCCTCAAATGCACCATCCGCTGATCTAACACCTAAAGCAAACTTGCGGTAAATTAAAGGCGATTACGCCCTTGATTTTATTTTAGGGCCTTTTAAGGCTTTTATTGGAGCCGCGGGGAACCCTGTTATATCTCTTCCACTTAACACCTCGTACGCACTTACCCTCCACGAGCATCGTCCTCACGAGAATCCTATTTTCCACACCATCTTTGACACAAACAGAATGCATAGTGCAGATAACATTAACTGGCCCTGTGAGCCGATGGGTCCGCAGCTCTTATACTTACCTGATGTCGCAGAAAGGGTTGTAGGGAAATGGTAATCCTTGAGGGTATTTCTCCTTCTTTTCTCCAAGTGTAATGGAACATGCACTATTATCCTCCTCAACGTCTCTTTTTCATTTCAGCAACAAGGGGGGGTTACATTTTTATATCAGGGACGTATAATAACATATGACACAGAATAGAATAGGTGGGAGCTCAGCGAGCCAGAAACAACTGATGCACATTATGTTGATGACGGGCCGTAATGCCCGCTTGCTGCAAAGTGAGCGGATACTGTTTGAGCCTACAGCAATCATAACTTATAACGAGCATTAGCTGCTGATTGAAGTAGCTATTATGCTAATGTCTTTTCATAAAGACGAATTATCAAAACAGTATATTTACAGCAGAATATAGGTGCCATTAGTTTAGTATCTGCTCCTTGCCAAAGCTTACTGTACGTCACTTAACTCCAAACAAAAAAAAAAGAAGTCATTTTCTATTTTAAAGCGGAAGATTACTGGCAAGCTGTAAAATGTATCGATCGGAGGGCTCCTTGGAACACACAGGGAGCTTTTAATTTGCAGCGCATTTATTGCTGTAGCTTAAGTGATTTATCCTGGGGGTTCATTAGCCTCATCCTCACGCTCCGCATGTGAAACTCAGCACCTTAAGCAACCTGCCTTTTAGTCTCCTCCCCAGGCAGCTCCAAAGTTATCAGAGGTAATCCAGCTTTCAGAGCGCTGTCACGCACTGTAGGGAGCAACTACAGCAGGAGTAAATGAGAACGGGGCTGTCAGGGCGGCTGATCTGTTGAGTTTTTTTTTTCCATGTATTCAGGCTTCTGACGTACTTTTCTCTTCAAATTAGTTCTTAGCCGTGCTGGTGACGTGGCTCCAGGCTCACCGGTGAAAGTGGTTTGGTCCCCTGCTGTTGTCTAGATTGAAATATCTTGACAATTACAGGATGGATTGTTGTGAAAGTTGGAACTCATGGTTCCCAGAGAATGGATCCTATTGACTTTCCCCAACCCCCCACTTTTCATGTAGCATCTATAGCAGGTCAAAGTTTTCATTCATCAAGGGAAATAACTCAACATCTACATAATGGATTGGCACTCAATTATTGTTGACACATTCATGGTTCCCATATGATGTCCTATCATCTCAAGCAGTGGCGGTTCTCGACCAGTTTTAATAGGCGGGCCAGGTTGGGGCCGGCTTTTTCGTTAGGGGCCACATACAACCCGGAAATAAGGATAAATCCCTCATTCAGACAAAACAGTGTTTACAATTTCAGCAATTTTGATTGGGTAGTAAACTGCTGAGACACTTTATTTCTGCCTTTCCCTTCAGAACAAAATCATTGCAAGAAATCTGTCATTGTATTATTAATGCAGACTCCCTGTGAGGGGGGCCACAGGGGGGTCCAGACTCAGAGTTACGGGGGCACTGGCCCCTGTTGGCCCCCCCTAGAACCGCCCCTGATCTCAAGTGACCCCTTGACTTTTCCTGTAGTTCCTGTAGTGTAGTGTATTATTAATGAAGACCTGCAAAATAAATGACTTCACCAGCTTCCTCTGCTCTTTTTTAAAACATTATTTTGCAGATATTAGCGTGGTAACACACTCAACCAAGGTCATGACTTGGTGAACATAATACATGCTAAACATCAGTATTTTTGCATTGTCATTGTTAGCGTGTTAGCATGCTGAATGGATGTATTGTAAGACCTCGATACCAAACTCCAAGATGGGATCCATAAAAAAAAAAAAAGTTTCCAGCTTCTCAGTTTTTCCACAAGATATATCCATCAGTATTTTCTTATTGCAGCTCTGGGAAAAGTTACACAAACATAAAACCTCCATGTTTAAAAGATTTCTTGTATAAAGAATATGAATTAATCTTCTTTGCTATTCTGTGTGTTCTGTCAAAAAATGTCATACAATTCTGTTTTCTAATATTTTCCGGGTAAAATGCTTTTTGGGAGGCTGCGCTGCATCCAGCTCTTTTAATACATCCATGATGCTGACAAAAGCATTTAGCTCAGCGACATCAGTGTGGCTGAAGCCTCTTAGTCTTTTTTTTTTTGTTGTAAACTGTCACTTCAAAAGATAGAATTTAAATTGCAAAGTCTTGTTTGTATTGAACTAACAACATGTTTTCTGTCCCTCTCTTGTTGTTGTCTTGCGTTCCCAGGAGCAGCCAGGGCTTCATGCACATGAAGCTGTCGCGGACGAAGGAGAACAAGTACATCCTGGGCCAGAACAGTTGCCCTTTTGACAGCGTGCCTGAGATCATCCATTTCTACTCCAGCCGCAAGCTGCCAATCAAGGGTGCCGAACACATGTCCCTGCTCTACCCTGTAGCCATCAGGACACTATAGTGCTCCGGGTCACCTGCAGACGTCGGCCCCCTGCAGCACTCCCCGGGGCCACCCCGAGGCCCCCGCGCTCCCTGTCCGTCTGGACAGAGCCCAGTAGACTCATGGGAAGATGAACGGTGGCGTCCCAAAAACTGCTGATCCCGTCTCACCTCACTGGCCGACAGATTCCAGACCTGTTTCGAAGGCCTACTGCATACTTAGACATACGGACTCAATGTTGCAGAAGTCTTGATTATTTTATTTTATTTTATTTTATTTTATTTATGACTCGCACCCACTTCACTACATCGCAGACTGACTATCTGATGATCATTTCATTGATTCTTGAGCAGACTCCCCTTAGCACTTAACAGTCAAAGAAAAAAAAGACAGGTACAACATTGTAACATTTGTCGCTTCTCTCTTTAAATGTTGTACCTTTTTTCCTTCACGGTGCACGTCATGAAAACTGTGCAGGAACACGCTTTCGCTCATTTGGTTAATGCTCTGCTGTTACTGTAATTGTTTGCGAGGGGGAACTTGAAGATTGTAGGAGCCGTGTGAGGGAAGAGACATTTATGAGGCATGCTGAGGGATATTGTCCACATGGGCCCCGTACAGTGGCCGGGATATTGAATAAACCGGCCTTGTATGAATGGTGCGTCCCCAGCTGCGCGGAAATAACAGGCCTGTGAACAACGCAGACTGATCTCTCTATCTTGTCATAGCGCATGCTGTCTGCTATCCATCACCGAGCGGTCGTATCAAACCAATGACAGTGTAAGTAGCGTGGTGGTGAGACAGGCAGGAGAGCATGATGGATGGGTCAACCTATCCGACACAGCACAATTGGCTGAGGCTGGAGACCAGAGCCTGTCCAAATGGACCAAATTAGCCCCCGCTGCCCCTGCTTAGAGAGGCTTTGCATCGGGAGAATGAAATATGCCTGCATTGTCTACCTCAGAAAAATCAATTTCATTCGCCCATCTGCAGATCGATAGGTACAATGGGATTGCAGACATCGATCCGCCATCCCTTTGACATTCCCGATCCCCTTAAAAATTGCATCATTGGTTTTTTTTGGGAATATGATTTTTGAATACAGTTAATCCCAGAATTCTTTTTAATGAAAACAGAAGCATTTTTTTTCCAGATCAGCAATTGTATGTATTGTGACTAATATGATACTGTGTGATGTCAGTAAGAAAATGTTTGGTTAATGCCTTATAATGCATGGGTTCAAATCTGTCCGCTAGATCAGCCGATTTCCAAATCCGCTTTTAACGATTGTTCTGTGACTGTAATTTATTCTGGGGTGATTATTACTGATGTGTTACTCCTTCGTGATGGCCCGTCGGCCCCTCCCCCTTCGCCCTCATCGTTCTGTGCCGATGTGATCGTGTTTTTTCGGGACTACTCCGGCCTCTTTTTACTGTGGTGCTTTGCTTTCTTTCTGTTTTTTTCCTTTGGCTTTCTAAATGCACGTTTGCCTCGGTGGCCTGACTTCCGGGGCGGGAGTCACGGCGTCTCCTGACCCAGCGGGGATCGCGAAGCCTCGTGTGAAAGACGGTCGCGTATTCCCCCCCCCTGCCCCGGACCAATCACGGCGCAGCCTGTTTGACCTGGTTAAACACCTACATGTACCTTCAGCCTGCTTCCACTTTGCATTCAAATCTCTCCGTCATCTACCCTTTACTACCAGATGTGCATATGTCTGTGAGTGAGTGAGTGAGTGAGTACGCATGTGTGCAGCCTGTTCATGTGTACAGTGTGTGTGTGAGAATGTGTGCACATGTGTGTTTTCTTACCCGTGCTGGTACAAACTGGTGACAGCCCTCGCTTGAACCTCTTTGGGTGTCAGCGCCTTTTTTTTTTTTTATTTAAATGTTGTTTTTTTTTATTTCTCCCTTGAAGTCAAGACACAAGAATCCAGCCTCGCGACTCACTAATTCTCATTTCTTCTTCTTGCATTCACTCGTCGAACCACATTTGATTTTAGCAGCTCATATGAATGATGCTCTCTGCGGTTTAATATAACGGACCCAATAACATTCGAGCCGACAGCATCTAATATCGCTGACCAATTACGGCGAGGAGAAGAAGAAGAAGAAGCGGTATCCACGCCGTGAGCTGGCACTAATGAGAGCGTCTAATGCTCGTATGATCAGACCGCCACTTCACAGGAAACTTTGTCAGTCTTATGAGAGGCCAAATTGTGTGGTTTAATGAGCAAATCCAAGCGAAAATAAAATGGAGATTTAAGGAGGGGGCTTTTTTTTCGTCCAAGCTGAAAGTGACTGACACTCGGAATTAAACGAGCAGGACGGCTCAATATACAAAGTCAAACATGGTTTTGGTTTTGACTGCATCTCTCCGCCGTGTGCTATGCAACTATGAACTGCAGTCATTGAAGGGGAAATGATTGTGTGCCTCCACCAAATGTTTGTGACAAATGCGATGGTACAAAAAAAAAAAAAGGAAACGTCCACCGGGAAGAGATGTGATCAGCAGAACGACCCGACTAGTTTGCAGAAAGTGGGATGTATACAGATGTTTTATTTTGCGGGGGGAGGGCGGTAAGGGAGCAGACGGACGTTGCTGTCATACGAGGGGGGGGGCCTGTTCCTCGCGATGAGGCGACCTCTGCAGCTTTATTAGGGGAACAGCATGTTGTCGAAAGTGGACCTATGTATTTCCTAGAGAGAAGGTATCCTAAGAAGAGATGCAAGTGAAAAATAAACTATAACGCGTGATGTATGTTCTGAATGTTCCCTGTCGAGGAGATCAAATGTTGACAGTAGAGGCTCTTGTATTTGGTTGCTGCTGCTGCTGCTGACGACGGGTGTTGCTCTGCCAGAGGAGAGAGCCTGCGTGTGATGGCCGCACTGCCTCGAGAGAGTGGCCTTAGCTCTGGAGAAAGGGAAAAATGAGAATAAGGAGGGGGAGACAGAGGGGGAGGGTGTTCTGACAGGGTTGGGGGGGGTTCGCTTGCAATCAGCAGACACACTCCCCGCGTTCGTATATTTCTATTACCTTTAACCGTAAAGAGCCCTTCTCCGCCCTCGGAAGTGTCTTAAAGAGCGTGCGTGTGTGTACGCAAAAATCGTGCAAGCATGAAACAGTGTTTGTGTGTTTGGGTGTGTGTGTGTGTGTGTGTGTGTGTGTGTGTGTGTGTGTGTGTGTGTGTGTGTGTGTGTGTGTGTGTGCGTGAACTGGTGTAAGCAACCATCAGCCATCGACTTGCCCCGTGTGTATCTTGTGTATCACTTTACTTGTGGTAAAGTGGCATGTATGAGTTTCCTTTTTCGTGTACATTTTCGTGCCACGTATGTATGCACTACTATAACATATCTCTGTACAGTCCCTCATGGCCAAATGTATATACTGAATGTATTGTATGGGGACATAGAGGCATCAAGGTTCAAAATAAATAAAAAAAGAATTGGGTTTATGAGTCCTGTTTCTGTGAATCTTTTCTGACACGAAAGAAAAAACGCGAACTGGTACCTTTTTTAAGCAAGAGGAAAGAGCTCCTGTCTGTATCTTCGCCATCCCCCCGGTTGCCATGGTGAAGCCCTTCGATAAACAGTGAAGAGCGGCCATTGTTTGAGTCAAGGACAGAACGCTGCAGCTATTATCGGACTAGTACTCCAGCACTTGTTGTCCTCTATTGATCCACTTTGTCGCTCAGACTTGCAATATTTTGTCTCGCTCTGTTGTTCGTCTCGGCAGGATTTGCTCCACGCGCATCTTTTCTGGAAGATCGCCGGACCGCGCTTCCTGCAGTTTGGTCCCACTGCTTCCAGTCATCACGCCTCCGGCCCTTTTATAGTTTACAGCAGCGTTTAATGCATGTAGGCCATTTTTTTGTCTGCGCTGTAAATTTAACAAGGTGTAAATCATAAATGCTTCTTGGCAGTTGAAGAGAGTCTTCGCCTCGGGCAACAGATGATTTAGAGGACACTTCTGTGCCAACCAAGAGGAGACAGATAAGTAGCAGTTGATTTCCAGTGGTGAGGGGGGGTTTATGGGCCTGTACAATCACTTCTGACTCATTTTCTGGGAAGATTCCTTGAAGATGTGAGCGCTGACTATGGGGGAAAAAATTGGAAATGCAATTTAAACCCAAGCAAATGTAAACAGTGGGATATATATACACAAACTTTACCTGAAATATACAAAAATATTGAATAAATTGTAATCTTAAAGTTTATAAGTTCACAAGACTTTATGATGTCTGTATTATGTTGCAGTGATACCCACTGAAGTTAGCATGCGAACCACAGCCCTGCCCTGTTCTGGTCCAGAGCTCCTGTCCTGCCCATAAAAATACTTCCCCGGTGTTCTGAGCTCCCTGTCTGGACTTCTAACTGCACAGCTAACTGAGCTAACTAGCTGCATTATATGGCTGTCAGAGGTTACTTTGGGGAAATGCAGCTGCCTATTTGTTCAAGGTATTATATATATATATATATATATATATATATATATATATATTTTATTTTTTTTGAAGGGCCCCAGGCTGGTACTTGAACCCGTGGCCCGCTGCAGCAAGGACAAATCCTCTGTACATGGGACGACCGCTCTACCAACTGAGCTAATGGGCGCCTCTGTAGTATGAAATTTAACTGGTCGCAAATTCTCACATATTGCACCTTTGATTTAATAATAACACATTTTATTCAAACATTTTATTATTTCACCGCACTCAAGGTCCCGTGACATTTGTTGAAATCATGCAGTCGAACACCAAAGCACTTGATATTAATGTTTTTGTGAAAAACGTAATCCTCCATATTTATGAATCGTATGCTCGCCTGTAGACAAACTTTTACATTACCATGTTCAGATAAACCTGCTGTGCACTGCGACCAATTATTCAGAATTAATTAACTGGAAGTGTACCAACTGAACTGTCTGTTTTCCCTATAATTAGTGCTGAATTCGCCTTGTCGACATAGAAAAAATAAAACCCCAGCAAATCCATGTTTCATGGATGCTTTGCCACGACAACATCAAGCGAGTTCTAGTTTCTCATCTGTATTGTTTTTCTTATGCTTCTCCAGTATTTTGTGAAGTATTATACCAGCTTTTAGTCAGTTTACGTGCAAGTTCTCTTTCTTTTCTGTTGTTGGACACCTCTCAGCCGGACACAAACCCCTTATATCTCTTTCAGAACTGTTAAATTGTGGCAGCAAAAACAGTTTTCACACAGCTCATCTCAGGCCACAAAACATGTG
The DNA here is from genome assembly GCF_900880675.1 of Sparus aurata. Lineage (NCBI taxonomy): Eukaryota > Metazoa > Chordata > Actinopteri > Spariformes > Sparidae > Sparus > Sparus aurata. The sequence goes on along the minus strand of NC_044190.1, from coordinate 33,705,324 downwards.
GCGGGCAGTCAGGAGGAGCTCGGTTGGGGGTTGATGAAAGGAGACGTTGAACATTCACAGCCTCTCGACTCGTCTGATAGAAGGCAGAATCTGAAAGCGCGCACACCTCGAGATTGGCTGGTGCGCTATCTGACAGCCAGACAGTGAGGACGCTGTCTGTGAGGCTCTGACACAGAAACAGCTTTCAGCTTTGTTTTGTCTTGGCCATTTTTCTTTGGGAATTCTACTTTGAAATAGGAAAACAATAAATATCCACAAAAATTCAGAGACAATATTTTTCCATTACAGCATTGACCACATACAAGTTTATACAGAAGCTCAGAGGGGCAAAGGAGGTTTGAAATTTCAGAAAGAAAATCACTTGGGTTTTACACATTTAAAAAAAAAAATCAGTTTTTTTTTTTTCCCCCCAAAGGTTGTAACAGATGAAATTATTGCCCTCAAGGGCAATTGAGATGTTTTTTTCTTTCCGTTGATCCATTACTTAAGTTTGAGATGAATTGTTCTCTTCTGTGTTTATGACCTGAGAACAGGTGTGAATAAAGGTTTTGCCAGAATAATCTTTCTTGCAACATTTTTTTCCCCATCTGTGAAAAAAATAAGTTTTTTCAAGAGATTTTTTGTGAAACCAAAAAAACATTTATTTTTTTTTTTCTGTTGATCTAAAGTTTGATCTAAATTGTTTTGTTAATGACTTTAAAACTGGTGTTAATAAAAGATTTGCCAGGATAATCTAAAACTCATAAATTTTTCCCCCCCGACCATGAAAACGTAAAAAGAAAATTGTTTTAATTCATTTTCTTTCATGTGTGAAACCAAGTGATTTTTTTTTCTCCTGATTTTTTCCCCCGTCAGTCAGGTTTTAAACATTCAAAAACACCTGAAAAACAAACAGTTTTTTCGCACATGATTTGTTTTTCTCCACAGGTAGTCACAGGTGAAAACAGTAAAGAAGCCCCGAGAGGCAAGGGAGAATTTTTTTCTGTTGATCCAAACAATTTGCCAGGATAATCTACTGTTCATGATTGTTTTTTCATGATTGATTTTTTTTGTTTGTTTTTTTAAAGTTCATGTGTGAAACCAAGTAATTTTTTTTTCTTCTCCCGATTTGTATTTTTCTTTTCAATCAGGTTACACATCACACATATAAAAAAACTTGAAAAAAAAAACCCACTCAGGTTCACACAAGGGAAAAAAAGAGAAAGAAATCTCATCAGATTTACTGAATGGATCATCAAAAGAAAAATTCTTCACCTGCCGCTCAGGGTTTCCATACTGAAGTCACAAACACCGGAGAGCAAACAATTAGCTCAGACTTAGAAAATGGATCACCAGATGAAACAATGTCTTCACGTGCCTCAGGGCTTCCATACGTTTATGACGAGAATTAACTCTGAAAATTTCCCTTTCAAAAGTCACTTTGCATTTAACAGAAGTTTTTCTTTCATCTCAGCCGACTGAATCAAATCCACATCCTCAGACAGCACGGAGAGTGAAGCTGCTATTTTAAGTTTCCCTCCACTGGTTTGTGCTCGATCTTTGTCTCTCCCTCTGCTGCAGCGGCTCTGTTCTCCTCCAGAGAAGCTCCATCAAGGGTTAAAGCACCTGGGATGAAATGCATCAAAGAAGCTTTTGTGGACAGAAAAGAGTGGCGGAAAAAAAAAAGAGAAGAGGGGAAGAATAAAAGCATGGCCTGAAAGCAATGAATGGGCCATGAGGGGATAAAATGGCCTTGGCGTCCATCAGAAACCCTCATTTCATATTCCGCTCAGTCACGCCGGGCAGAAAGCAATCTCAGGTAACAGACCTTATGTTAATAACACGTGGGTTGCCTCCTTTCAGCAAGACAAAAGCGGATGGAGGGCATTATACCAACTCCATCCTTCCTCTCTCCTCTGGCACGTCGGAGGATTTCATCTGGAGAGAATGGAGTTGGTATTGTTCTTCTTGTCTGTGAAGACTTGATTAGAGGGGGCTTTTACACCGTTTCAAAAGGTCTGGCGTTGGTGATTTCTATTGGCTTAACATATTGCCCATAATGAGACGGTGCAAAACCTCGCTCATTACCTGAATCCCGGGTCACTGTGGGAGTAATTGGGCAGATCTGTGCCAGCTTCAAAAGCTCCGGGGCTTGATTCCTTCGTTAGGAGGGCATCTTTTCTAGTTTGTCGCTGCCATTTCCCGTTCCTGCTCAGAGGAGGCTTTTTTTGTGTGTGTTAAAATTAAAAAAGAACAAGCAGAGAGCAGCGTGACACACCTTCACACCTGTTCGAAACCTCTTTGACCGCAGGTGGAAGCGCAGGCGCGAGACAGAAGCGGAGAGAACAGCTTGCTTCTTCAGCTTCACCTCTCCCTCGCAATTATGTGTTGGGACTCGCTGCCATGACAACATCATCTTCATTCCTATAATTTCGGTGGATTAAATACACTCTTTCGGTGTTCCTAGGATGGCTTACATCGGCGGAGAGCTGATGAAAGGGTTCAGCTCATACCCCCCCGAGTTGTAATTTGAGCACTCTTATGACATCCAGCTGGATGTCGAGGGTTTAATATCAGGCGGGGTCCTGAGAGATTACCGCGCAGCCGATGCCTCTCTCAAGGCCGACAACAAAAGGTGCCTACACATGGTGCAATAACTGGTCTTCTACGGCGTACGTGCGACGGCATTTCACGCGCCGTCGAGTGTCTCCATGACAACTCCACACGATTTCCCACCGTGGATTGTCAAAGTTGAACTCAAGGCTGCGGTTATCAGGCCCTGTGATGGCAGCTGGGAAAAAAAAAAAAAAAATGGCTGCGGATTCCACATCTGACTTCACGAGCAAAACAAAAGCACACGGCGACAAGTCTAAACGAAAATCATTGTAAAAGCCATTCAGCGTCGGCTTCAAATTAAACCATTTCATCTGGGTGAGAACAACCGTCGACTTTTTTTTTTTTTCCAAAATAATTTCGCAGGAAAGTCGATGACACTTTTAGTCACTGTTGTGTTTGGCTGAAGCTGCGACGCCGCTCCCTTCAGCGCAGCGCGAATGCTTCACTTTTAAAATACCCTTGGAGGCAGTTGGAGGTGGAAATTGCCCGCAGGTGCGCGTGCATATAAAATGGTAATGGGGACAGACGGACACAAAGCGCTGTTTGGGTGCTGCGCTCATGAAAGGGCAATCCACTGATTGAGCTGTCACATTCACAGATGCAGTAATAAAACTAAGCAGGGCAATTACTGTAGATGGAGAACAGTAGGTAGTGGAGGGAGGAGGGTGTGTGTGTGTGTGTGTGTGTGTGTGTGTGGGGGTGTTCAATATGTCCTCCCCTAAAATACCCTGATGGGAGACAACTAGACAAAGCAAATGTAGCCCTGTGTAATAAGGCCGGGAGGGGGAACGTAGAGGGGATGCTAATAAAGCCCTTCACCTTATCGCTGCAGCACCGGCGAATTACTGTGAGAAATGAAAGCTCGCAGACACAAAAGAAAAACAACCATTTCTCAAGCTCGGGCAAAACAGAGGGCAGATCAAGAACATGATTTTAAATTTAGCAGAGGATGAAAAAAAAAAAGCAAATACCAAGCTGCAAGACTGCTGGGATGACAATCAGTCACAGCTGGGTGGAAATAAACTACTGCATTGCCATCTAGTGGGCGAACGGGGGGAATGCATATGCTGAGCAGACGACGTTAGATGCAGGAAGGTTAAAAGTGCTTGCACGATAACGCAGCGGTAGAAAAGAAGAATGAAATCCGAACATTCTAAGGTGACCTCGCCAGCGTTTCAGCAAAGTTAAATACATAAATAAAATCATAAATCAGTCGCCTATGAAATAACATTGACAGGGGCTCAGGAGTTGATGAGGTCAGCATAATTACATTTATTTTAAAATTGAGGTCTAGTAACATCCATAAGAAAAAGGCTGTCATGACGGCTCAGTTGAAACGAACTGTTTGTAAATGTGGTACATAGGTTAAAAAAACTATATATATAGTATGTCTACAGCCATCATTTATCATTCCTTGGCAGCATGACAAGCCTCTTCCTCCTCTATGAAAAGCTTTTTTGTCCATGGGGTAACGAGCTCAGAGCCCTGGGCCTCCAGCAAATATGAGCTCCAGGGCAGCCTGGATGTCACCATCTGTGGCCTGCAGCGCCCTCAGCATCAGCTCCTCATCCTGGATCCCCATGTCCCTGAGCTGCTGCATCTGGGACTGCCAGCGGCCCTGACACAACAAAAACACATTCACTGAATGACTCTTCAGACCGAGGACCAGAGTCTAAAGCACAGATCATAAACAGCTTTTCAGCTGCAGAGGAGACATTAAACTGATACCACAGCATATACAGAATAAACAGAGCAGTTATTTGATATTCATAAAGTACATTTCCTCCGGGGAATTGAATATGTGGGATTCAGTCAGTCTCACCTGCAGAGCGGACATGTTGGAGGCTTGCAGAGCTTGCTGCAGAGCCTGACTGAAGAGATCGTTACTGACTGGGGTCCCTGCTGGCATGGGGGCTACACTACTGGAGGGGTCCGCCTAAACCACACACAGAATGACAGAAAAGAACAACAAAAGATAAATGTGTGAATCTGCTGTAATGTAGCAGGGCTTTGTTGCAAAGATCATGTTTTTAATAGACAAAAATGTCTTTCTTAGATTTGAATCGGTTTCCTGGTGTAAATAAATCTGACCTGGCTTGACGTTGTTGGAGTGACGGCGCTGCTGTCAGGTGTGCTGGCGAGGGCCAAAGCCGTCGCCAGCTCGCTCTGCGTTATTGGTCGAGGGCCCGTCGCGCCACTGTGACTCAGAGACACTGGACGCATTCCTGCTGAGCCTCCTGCTCTGCTGGAGGGACCCGCTGGGCTCCCCTGTCACACACATTTAGACACACAGAAATACAATCAGGCCCCCTGGGAACCGTCAGTCTGCCTGTGCACGAGATCTGATGTGCAGACTCACCGACTGGAAGTCTTCCTCGTCGTCGGACATGCCTTCAAACATGAAGCCTCCTGCCAGAGAAAGATCATTATTTGTATGTTTGGGATGAAAACATGACAAACTGTAACCTGTGTATGCATTTGATTAAAATATTAAAACTAGTGTCTGCCTCAGTTCGGTTGTTTCAATATTCAGAGCTTGTCTAGTTGGCCATCAATGACGATGAGACATATCGGTGGATTATTTTCTCAATAACTCCACTAGTTGTTTGGTCTGTAAAACGTACAAAAAATGTATGAAAAATGTCGATCAGTGTTTCCCTAAATCCAAGATGATGCCCTAAGATGTCTTGATTTGTCAACAACTCAAAGATACTCAGTTGACTGTAACAGATGAGTAAGGAAACCAGAAAATATTCACATTAAACTGATTAATTGATTATCAAAACAGTTGGCAGTACATTTCATAGTTGACGCCTAATCGGTTAATCATTGCATCTCTTATTGTCAATAGAAATTATGTCTAACTATTAGTGATACTCATTTGTTCGCTGTAAACTGCCTGTGTTTCCTGCACCATCCTTCATATGCTCACCAGGCATATCACTGTAGGAACTGGCAGAGACGTTGCGAGAGGAGCTGGCGCTGGACTGCGCGGGCATGCTGCCTGCCACGGAGTGCAGGACCAAGATGATGGCGTTGACGAGGGCTGGGTGTGAACTGATCAATCTATGAAACCAACCAGAGCAGAACAGATGTCAATTTGAATGACTTTGCAGTTGTGCGTCTCTACTGTTCTCACTCATCGTGCGTGATGTCAGAGCAAATACGAAAGCAATAAAAAAAAAAAAAACACACTCACACATCCAGCATGTTCGGGTCTGTGAACTGCACAAAGAGGTCTTTGTCTTGGAGCACCCCTGCACAGGTAAACACAGAGTTAGAGGAAATGATACGATTTGCATATTAGCATGGTGTATTGAGATGGCATGACAGTGTTTATTAAACTCAGCAGGTCTCACCGAGGGCAACTGGGTCGGACCTGAGCCCTGGTGTCGCCACGATGATCTGATCCAGAGACTCTTTGTTTGTCAGCATTTTATAGACCTAAGTGTGGAGGGGGAAGACAGAAAGTCCCGTTTGTTAATGTAGCAACAGTGGTATAAAAAGCAGTGACCTAGTTGCAGGAATAGTCGCAGCCAGTTATCTGTTCATGTATTCAAACAACACTGAATGAGAAACTATTACACTAAATCAATATATCTTTAACTACATGCAAGATTGATGTGCATTGCAGATTTGATATAAGGTGGTGTGAGTCACTCCTGATATACATTCTAGTCGTTCTCTGCAAACCTCTGGTTGATTCTGGTGTCTGGTTTCCGTATCATCTTTGTATCAGTCCACAAATAAATTATTATGTGAATAAAATACCTTTTTTTTTTTTTTTTTTTTTATCCCCACCCAACATGTGCAATACTCCTTTTCAACATTACGCACAATATCTCCTCTCAATATCCTGTGTAATGATACTTCTCATTATAATTGTCATGTACAATATAACGTTAGTATTGTGTGTGTTTTTTAACTGCCAATGCAACTATTTTAGTACATTTTTATTTTAGTCTTGTGCTTAACTTTCTCCATCTTACTTACATTGTCATTCAATTAGGCACCGGTTTGTTCCACTAACACACTTATATTTTGTATATTCTGTATATTTCACTAATATCATATAAACTGGGCCCAGTGTGTGACCCTGACCTGTTACTGCTTGTACTGTGAATGTTTCCTGGACCACTCTCAGCCACAAGAATTTCCTTCAGAATAAATTAAGCGTTATCTTACTTTTAACGATTCCATGACAGATCAGAACGAAGAATAAAATGTTATTTGAGTGCTGTTGTTGTTCTGATTTACATGGTTTGTTAACTGACCCCATCTGGTACTGACAACCATCTCCATCTGTGCCAATATCAACAGATCAATAAGCACAAGGGAGTAATTCATACTGAAGTATAAGCCTATTCCTATCTGATTACTCAAGCCGAGGTTGTTATTCTAAAAGTGATTCATGCCATGGAAAGCTATCAGCTTATAATAACTGAACCCTCCTGTTCCCCTTGAGGGTAATATTTAGCTGCCCAAGGTCCAGTTCCCATGTTGCACTGTAATGCATCTAGAGTGATCCAGTCAGAAGTGAAGAGCTGTAAACACAATCCATAACTCAAATCAAATAGTCTCCAGATCCAAGGTAAGTGTGTCAGAAAATGAGTACAGTGCAGACACCACTGCATTCCTGCATTCTGCAAATGTAATCAGTGTATGTAAACACACCATCAGTGTCAGAATATCAGAATATCAGTGGAATATTCATTTTCATTAGCCATGTGAACAGTTTGGAGTATTGTCTTTATTGGAATAAGGACAAAAACTAAATATTGTGTGCATATAAATGTAGCCAACGTGAAGCATGTGCATGTTTGTCACAATAAGGCTGTTTTCACATTCAGCTGCTGAAAGTGTACGTTTTCTCTGCGCTTGATGAAAATCGGATTTTAAGAAGCAGGCCTACAAGCCAGATTAGTGACATCACAACTAGTTTGAAAGGGAAAATCCTCGTCCGATTGGGACTTTTAAGAGTCCGTCTTGAAACTTGCTGCTGTCAGTGCACAACGAATGGACTTAACAGTAAAGTCGGACACATCTTCTGTCCAGCAGGAAAACTTTAGTTGTGTGAAGTGAACAGCATTTTTTTAATGACACGGAATGAGTAGATTATTCAGGATTTTACTGTGGGAATCTCTGACACACATTATTGTTCCAAGCAGACTATCTGTATGCGTGTCTTAATACATCACTGGATGGGATCTTTAAGAAGCCAGTCCTGAACATCTGAATAAATCAATGTGCACAAGGTTTAAACCCATGCTCTTCAGCTTAATAACATAATGCAAGCCTTGAATATTTCACCAAAATGCTTACAGAGAAATCTTAAAAAGCAGTGGATGGAAGACTCATAATTGAGTTTCCTGACATTGACTACCATGAGCTAAAAAGGTAAATTGACTTGTATTTATATTCAAGACAACACTTGCCACATTAACCCTCCGATCAGTTGGACAACCCTCTCTACCTCCTGAGCAACAGCCACCATAACTCTTTAGCACAACAGTACTACAATACAACAGTAGTAAAAACAAAGTCCCTATGTGCGTCTTCTACTCACTGAGTCTCTGTAGGCCGAGTTGAGAGAGTGAAGAGCCGCATGAAACACCCTGAACTCCCTGGCCGCAGTTGCTCTGTTCACGGGCTCTGGAGAACAAAGAGCACTCACATGTTCACAATCAGACTTTCAGTTTCACTTGTAATACAGCTTCATTTCAAGTTTCCTAACATATAAAACACACACACCTGCATTGCTCTCTGGCTCTGGCCAGGTCTTTTTGAGGATGTGCACGGTGGATCCCGGTTGAATCCCGCTGGCATCCAGTGTTAGTTCATCCTTAAGTTTCCGCCCACAGTGGACCAGCTCTGATCAGAGACAGAGAACATTTGAGGAACAAATAACAATGAAATACACAGACAGCAGAGCAACACACAACATGCATTTACCTCGAGGAATCTACTCAACAGATTACTTAATAGAGACGTGGAATTGTCTTGCCAGCCTCGCACGCAGGCACAGAAGCATTTAATTCACAGTCAATTTATTGTGTTCGAACGCCCTCGCTGTGACAGACCTATGAGTTCAGGGTCTGGGATGGAGTCTGGAAACTGAGCTGCAACGAGCTGTTTTAAAGTGGCCACTCTGTATCCTCCAGGTGAGACATCCCCTGGCATCATCTCTGGGAAGTGGAAGGTGGATTTGGGCTGATCCACCAGCTTCAAAGACAGCTGCCACTCTGAAGAGGTCATCTCCACCTGTTACACAGACAAAAACACAACATTAACATGCGGGCATGTACACAGAGTCCAAGCTAGGTTTGATCTGTAACAGTTAACTTAACGTTAGCTCACATTAAAATGTATGGAAGAAAGTCACTGTTGACATTTGAAGATGGGTTAGACAAAACGATGATACCCCACATAACAAAGTAAACGTTTGACAAATAACACAGTGATTTTAAGAAGGAGGTGCTCGGGACAAAACGCACCATTACGCTCATGTTCATCTTTTTGGGGTCACGTTAGCAAAACTGCTCAACCCCGGTTAGCTGCTTCGCGTTTTCCTTCAAAAATATGCCGGTTTGTTGAATTAAACGTGAGATATTCGTCTGGAATAACTTGTTTTAGAACAATTCCTTGTTAACATCAAAATGAATGCACAAAAACGCCACGAAGCCTGCGTTTTCTGTCAAAAAATACCGCACACTCACCATTTTTTTGTTGACACTCGAATCACTTCCGGGTTTTAATCACGTGGCCTGCGTTGCGTTCACGTCCACTGTCAAAACAGAGGAGTTTTTACTTCTCTGTGCCCTTCACTGTATTTCTAATCATCGGTTATCCTAAAATCCTTTTTTCTCTCTCTCTTTAGCGCACAAAGTAAAAGCAAAGAACAAAAAACTACTCAAATTACTGTCCTATTACACTCAGCTTTGTTTGTGTTTTTTGAGTGTGTTTTTCATGCGCTGCGCACCGCAATTGATTGTTCCTGCCAAACATTTTCTAAAGCTGTCTCATGTCTGTGGAAAATGTGATTCAAGTCAGTAGTTTCCATCGTCTGCACGTCTTATTTCGGGCCACATCAATCGAGGAAAATTGAGGGGGAAAAAAATATAAAAGTGTAATTATCGGGCAAATCTATGATTACAGCGTATAGTCTGAACGTGTCAAGCCCATAAATCGGTGCCAAAGTCATTCAGTAGCATCATTTAAAATAAGAAAAAGTTTTCTCATATCGCTGCATCGATCCACGCATTTATAAATCAATGTCATATCTATTGCATAGGGGGTACACTGCATGATACGTTTAGGGACCATGTCAAATCAAAGCCATATGAGGCGAAAAAAGTCAGATGAAATTATAAATCACAACGTGCGTTAATAGCACAGTATTCAGTGTGCGTGGTAAGAAATACAACGAGGCGCACCGGTGCGTGCTCACAAACGGTTAACCCTGGGGGTCGGGATGCTCGGGACTCTCCCCCCCCACCCCCACTCCCTCTCTCTCTCCGCATGACATCACCGCTGGACAAAGCAGCAAGGAGTGGTTTGTGTGAAGAGACGCGTCCCAAATCAATGGAACGCACCCAGACACTCCAAAAAAAAAAAAATCCACCCCGCATCTGCATCCAGCGTCAAAACAAACTGTCGGCTCGTCGGCGGCACTTCTTCGAGCGCTTTGCTGTGAGAGGAATGAACTGCTGCGGAGAATAAAACCTCGGCTGTGCTGGTTCAGAGAAAAAGAGAGAGAGAGAGAAGAGTCACCGCCGCTGGATGGTTGGTGCTTTTTTTTTTTTTTTTTTCTTTTTTTTTAAATAAGTTTCGCCCACCTAACATGGTAAGATCCCACAGACACTGTGTTTCAGAGCGGACAGACATGTTGTTGTTAGAAATCTTATGAAAAAACACGCATGTGTTAACTTTTAAGTCGTAAAGAGGAGCAACAGCTGGCGGGGAGCAGAGGAGGAACCCCATGAACTCAGGACACTGGAGCTGTGTGTTGGCACTGTTCACCGGCATGACTGCACACATTTTTTTTTCTTCTTCTTCTAGATTTAAATCAAGACAGAGGCCCGTGAAGCCGAGCTGTGTAGTGTACAGTTTCACGGACTGAGCAGGGAGTGTTTATGAATGAAATGGACTGCGCCCCGTTTGACATAAAGTCAACACTGCGTTATATCAATGTAACGGGAGCTCCCACAACTCAAAATACATAGAGGGTTTTTTTCTTCTCTCTCTCTCTTTCAAAACTTTATTTACAACACATTTATATAAAGTCAATTATCATACAATAACTTTTTAAAAAGAAGCGAAGAGCAATTTTGTAAAAGTCAGAGTTCAGTTCCTTAGAGTCAGTTCAGAGCTTCCTCATAATAATGAAAGTATTTGTTGCTTATTTTTCTTTAATTCTACAAAAATAAGCACTTCCCATCCTGCCAGTGAGTTCATATGTCAGTCAGCGCTTCTTCTTTTTAAATCCTCATTCGCTGTGTATTGCATGATTACAACATATGTAGTTATGAAATATGTATAACTCAATAATATTTTTTTATCGATTTACTTAAATATGTGTCATCACATTTTTTTTTCCTTTCTGTCTGTGTTTTTGTGGATGGAATAAACCGCATCACAGGCTCGGTCACAGACTGGCTCCCAAGCTGAGGTTTTAAGAACCAACATGGGGCCACAGGACACATCTGAGGGGCCGAGAGGCTAGAAAAAAAAAATGACTAGAAAATCTTTCCCCTGAAAGTTATTCAAATACGATGGAGGAAAATACAAGTGAAATAAATGACTCTTTGGTTGAAGACACGTGCAACCAGGAGCAGTGGGTTGCATGTTGGCAATTATTAGTTTTAAATGGGTAAGAGCTAAAAAAGTTTGGGAACCCTTTCTCTTTATAGAGGCCCTTTTCAAGGCAGGAGTAATCCACATTGCCTTCTGTATAACATTTAGAGAGGCCTCTGATCCAGAGTAGTAACAGAGGTGATGTGGTCATAGAGGTGTTACTGCCTGGTTCAGTTTGAAGCCTTTGTTGCAGCGCTACTTAAACTCTGTGTGACAGAGGTGTAGGAGACGCTGTACTCCTGGCTGTAGTGGGGATGTTGCCTGGCCTCGCGCAGCCCGTATCACATGATGTACAGCTCTGCTCTGCTGGCAGGATACAGCTTCCTGTGAGGTGTTGGAGGATGCAGTATTTTCCATTGTGACTACTTGTCTAGGAAACTATTCTTGAGATAGTGGCGAGATAATGATGTTATTTGACACTGTGCAAGATGTTCCAACACATTTTCTTTTGTGTGTGTGTGTGTGTGTGTGTGTGTGTGTGCATTGGATGTGATCGCAGTTTGTGACAGCTGGAAGTCCCAAATATTATTTCATCTCCGTATTAGTGCGCATTCACGTCGAGCTGCTGTAAGATAAAGGTTACACTAAATTGGCTCTCGCGGCTTCACAAAAGCAGGATGTTGAAGCAGCTGTCACGTTGCGCACTGATCCTATGGACTTTTCTGGTGCCCTGCAGTTGACGCCGCCGCCGCTCGCTAATTGTCAGCCAGATAAAAATACACAGTCTGGCTATCTCGCCTATTATTGGATTGCTGTATGAGACTGATGCTTGACCTGGTGTGAGCTGTGAATTAGACTTTCAGTGATTACAGAGACAGTCGGCAAGTAAAAACTTTCACACGCCTGAGCCGTAAAGAAAAATCTTTTCTGAAGTTTATGGAGCTCTTCTTTCCGTAGCTTGACAGACTAATGTGCAATTCGACTGATTAATGCGTTAATCAAGTCGCCCGATATGGGATGCATTTTCCCCGCATGGAGTGAATCCGGTCGTTCCTTTAAACGGTTTGCTAAACTCTAACTACTGCTTCCATATGGATCCGGAAGGCTCAATTCATCCCATGATTGCAGTCCTCCTCGATGGCACCGGTTGTCTTCCAGGTTTGAAATGTCTCTATCATGAAGGGGTTGAACGGTTCCCAATGGTTTGAGGAGCTCGGCAGCGATGCCAGCCATATGGCCAAGTGAGACATTTCAACCCGGAAGGTCAGTCAGGTCTGTTCCTGTACCGATATCGTTTAAGACTGCCTTGATCATCCAGGAGTCGGACTCAAGAGCAGCAGCGTCGAACTGTCACAGCTTTCTCAAAAAGAACAGTAAAGCTCAATTCATCCCACGATTGCAGTCCTCCTCAATGGCACCGGTTGTCTTCCAGGTAGGAAATGTCTCTATCGCGAAGGGGTTGAACAGTTCCCAATGGTTTGAGGAGCTCGGCAGCGATGCCAGCCATATGGCCAAAGTAAGACATTTCAACCCGGAAGGTCAGTCAGGTCTGTTGTACCGATATCGTTTAAGACTGCCCTCATCATCGAGGAGTCGGACTCAAGAGCAGCAGCGTCCAACTGTCACAGCTTTCTCAAAACGAACAGTGCGGCGGTACAATGACCACGGCATTAAACTGTAAATCTTAATGTTCTGTGATACTTTAGGAGTCATTTCTCTTTTTCTTTGACCTCAGCGAGGAGCTTAATAATCCTTAGCGCTGTGTCAAAATGAAATACACCGGTGATTACGGCTCAAAAGTTGCCGACCACCGAAGGAAATCCGAGACATTCGCACTGTCAAACAGTCTGTCAGCCGCCGTTTCTTTCCCGGTTTAATGGCTCTCACTGTAGAGAGCGCCATTATTAGTTAATTCCCACGAACAGCGCCGAAATCAGAATGAGGAGTTGGTGATAGTTTTGATGTATTGGTGTAACACAGTAATGGATGATAGCATAGATTTTTTCTTTTTTTTTCTTTTCTGTGGCGGTGTATCCCTCGGGCTGCAGGTGTGGTCAAAGCTTGTTCTGATCTCTGACATTGAACTCAATCATTAAAGGCTGAATAGTGAAAAAACAGGATGCCGGCAGGGGGTCGGGTTAGTGCTTGAGTCATTCAGTAAAAAAAAAAAAAAAAAAACCCTTTGAAGGCTTCCTGGTGCCTGCACAACACAGACGGACTCAGACTGTGGTTTGGTGTGTCGGCACATTTTAGGTCATGCTGGAAAAGACATATCAACAGAAACCCTAACCCCGTGTGGAGAGGGCGGCTGGGATGTGTCTTTCCTCCACTGAATATTTAGACCGGGTTCAGAACGTCTAGGCCGCTGAGGAGATTCCGATAGTATTCCCAGCGAGTCGGTCTGCGGCAGGCCCGTGCTCTCGGAGAGTCCGGAGGGCGAGCAGAGTGAGTGTGCTGTTATGGAAACTTTGTGATGAAGCTGCACTCCTCCTGCCCACATCCTCTCTGGCGAGGCCATAAAATGGAACCTCATGGAAAAGGATCTGGTTGAGCCATGAGGTGGAGCCACAGCTGATGGCAATAATGAAATCATTCATACTGAAAACGCCACATGACAGATTCTGTTACCTGCCTTCATCCAATATGAATGTTACACGTGTGTCTAAAACGCGAAAGGACGGCGTTAGGTGACATTAATCGTCGTAGGTTCGCGTCTACGTACATCCGCTCCAACATAAGGTTTCACTTATCTTGTTTGGTGGGACGTCACCACATCTGGCCACGCCTTGGTGTTCAGAGCTGTGAAACGCCCACGGTAGTTACTGTAAATGCTGGGTCGAAGTAGAAAACGGATGAAATTTAAAAACACTTCTCTCCCTGAATCGAAAGCTCGTATAAGTGTTCAAAAGAAATACAAGTGTGGGTGTTGTGTTGTTGTGATACTTTAATCTCCATCTTGGCATAAAATCTCAGATCTTTTTGTGACAGAAAGTTATAGCGATGCTTGTTTACTGCGTGACGAGCACAACAGCGTCTGAGTTAATTTGCCTCCGGACGAGGTGGGCGGCACAGCAGTGCATGTATCAACTGGCTGTCAGAGAGTACAGCGAAAAAAAAAAAATCAATGCTCCTGGTGCTGGGGTGAAGATAGTCTGAAAAACAAGTATTTGATATTTCAAAATATTCACAATCAATGAGGAAAACTTGAGCCTTTGGAGTGCAGCAGCGATGTCTTAAAGCCGACTTCCTCTCGGGTTAACAGTCGCCCTGTGCAGATGTTGCCTTTGTTTCTCTTGTCAGACAAGTTCACACTGTCCCTGATCGTGTATTGTGCGATCACAAGGCTTAAACAAGCAGAAATGGAACGTTATCCTGCCAACTGGTTAAACAGACGTGCCGTAACTAGTGTGGTAACTTTAATACAGCCACGCTCTTGAGACAATGGGTGTTTTGTTGTTAAAGAGAGGCAGAAGAAGAGATGTGTCCTGTCTGCGTCACTACTATAAGTTATTAAAGTGTTTCTTAAATACACAAATAGAAAATGTTTTGACGCATAAGCTTTTAAAAACGTAAAGCCTACGTCTGTGTGTGTGTGTGCAGAAATGTCTGGATGACTCTTTAATTACACACTTGAATTATTTGAATTATTATTTTAATTAAAGTGTTATGGATATTTTTTTCTTCGTATTCAGTCCTTTAAACATACTGAACACTTCGCTTAGCTTTACTTTCCTGTTCCATTTGTTTTTTGGCTCTCATGAGAAGATATTTACAGGGCTAGAAACAAAAAAAAGTCAGACTTTGGTGACTCCCAGTGGTCGAATGAAAAAAGACAGTCGCACCGAGAGCTACGCTGGATAGGCTGATAAAGCAGTCTGCAGATTATCTTATTGGTCCACAAACAAAAACCTGTGGAACAAAAACGTGAGAATGATTTTGAAAGATGTTTGACATGAGATGAGGACGCGGAGCTTTTTAATCGACCGTCATCCAGCTCACACACACTGTCTCTGGGCACTGAAAACTTGCTCCTCCAGGTATTTATAGGAAAAGAGGAATAGAGAGTGCGGGCAGGAAGGAGGACGTGGATAACTCACCAAACAGAACGCAAGTGTTAGGAAAAGAGAGAGGAAGCAGACCCGTGTGACTCTTCCTTAATGTGCAAACAAATGATGTCATGCGAGGTCAGTTCAAATGGATCATGACTGCTGGTGGATTGTTGCTCTCATCCTGTTCGGCCGAGGGAAACATTAACTTTCAAAACTTCATTTTAAGCACATGAAATCATCAAATCCTTTTTAACAGCGGACAGAATGACGTTATGCACGAACGTGAATATCAAACAAAGACATTATAACTCGATAAAGGCATCCAGTGAACTCTGCAATCACTTGAATTACCGCCTTTCTACATATATGTTTTATACACCCCATTTGCCGAATATCCAAAATGCCGAGTATGTCGTTTAATAATAGAAAACTCTTTCCCCTTCTCTCCATTTCTCTTACTGAACAAAATGTTGTACATCTTATCCATCTGTGCACCTTGTGTTTCAAAAATCATCCCGGAGGAAATGCAGCAAGCAAACACGGACCCTGTGAAACCAATATAGTGAGTGATGTTGTTCTAGCCAATTATTTATCAAAAGATGACTGTGGAAAAACAGCTTCATATAAATTACAATAGCTTATTCCCAGGTTTATTTGAAAAAAATAAAAATAAATATATATATATATATATATATATAGGTTGTTTTGTCTTCAACAAATACAAATCGTGACCTCCAACATCCTCTCTCAGATATATATCTCATAAATATTTCATGCATGGTGGAGTGGAAGTAGACGGGGCGGGGATAGTTTTTGTCTGTCTCTACTCACTCCTAAAGTAGTGTTTTCCCTCTGGAAGGCAGAGAGAATGACTCGGCTGTTTCCCGTCAACTTTGGAAGTCCCCATTTGTCATCACAGCTCCACTCCCTCCGTCTGAAAGAGAAAAAGCCCTGAGCCGGCCAGACAGTAGACTGAAATAGTCCTTCAGACGTACTTTTCGGATGAGTTTATAAGTCACAAAAAGAAATTATTCTAGACATTCAACGCGCCTTTAATTTATGAAATATGTCGGGTCGTCTCATTATCTCCTCCCGAGAGGGGAATAAAGTCAAACCAAAGACATTAAAAAAAACACCCCTCTCTGTTTGTGACTCCTCTTATTCACCCTTCCATCCTCAGTCTTCATAATTCACTGTGCTGTTGTGTTCCTTGTTCTTACAGTGCCTTGTGTTTTTTCCCCTGCAGCGCTGTGTCTGAAGAAGTTGACCTGCGGTTCGAATCCACCCTGAAAGACCATGCTGTCCCTCCTGCTGCCCGCAATGCTGGCCGTCCAAGCTATGGGTGGGTGTCGCCCCTGCCTGTGCCCTGCCATTAAATCTGAGTCAACCACAGTGGCAAATGCCACTTTCTGTTAAACAATACGCCCTGCAGGGCCTATTAGTCTTCTCCCTTCAAAGCATTCACTGGGTGAAACAACAGTTCAAATGAGGCTACTCCCAAAAAGTAATGTGCCAATAGCCATGGAGTTATAAACCCTCTCTGTTTAAAGTCTCATCCATCTAGATGGGTTGACAAAGAACATTTTCTTATTTATATAGACATCCTGCCTCAGGGAGCAAAAAGACATTTCTCACAATAAGTTGGAGTTTTTATAGGGTTACAACTCTATGATACGGGAGTGTGCTTTTATTTTTTTTTCCATATATATTTCTCTTATTATTCAGCTTGTAAAACAGAATAGCTTTGACCTTTTCCTGACAGGTGAGGAGTAGAGCTCGGGGCTTGGGTGAGGCCCTCGATGAAAATTTGCTAGAAGTGCAGTTTCTCCGCTGTGACTCAGGGAGTGCGGTGTCGAAGTCATCCTTTTATATTTATAACACGGGGTAGCAGGGGTGGTGGTTGATGTTGCAACTGAGGATTCATAACTCACGCACTCAAAAGTTTTACTTCAGTAGAAATGGTGCTCCAAGAAAAACAAGTGTCATCATAAAAAAAGAGACAAATAGCCTGCGCGGGCTTGATAACGTCTCGAGACGCCGTAAATAAAATAAGGGAAGTGAGCATGTCAGAAACGGGGTCGACAGTTCGTATTTTTTGAACAACAACTGTTTTCCCAGTTGGTGTGTGGCTGACACGTAATGTAAATTAAAATCTCATAGTGGGTGATATTCCTGTGTATTAATGTATACCCGGAAGACGAAGGAGGGAAAGTTCAGCCTAGTTGGCAGAACAAAAATGTTGTCATGTTGCATTTCTGCAGACAGCAAATACGTTCAAATTTGGGCAAATTTACATTACTGTACCTGTATATGAGCTGACTGTCATGTCAGGAGGGAGAGGGGATGCTGGAGGTGTTACAGCCGATAGCGGCCAAGCCAGAGACCACTGTTCAAGACACCATGCTAATATTTGTAAGCACTAAACCTCTGGATATTTGTGTGGCAAAAGGCCCAGGTTATCCAAAACACGATCTATCGTTACTATAACCCAGTGTTTTCCAGTGGTGGACAGTAATGGAGTAAATTTACTTGAGTACTGTACTTAAGTTAATTCGAGTTAATTTCTAGGAAGGCTGAAAAGTACTCGTTACTTTCAGGTCAGCTCTTTTTTTTTTTTTTTTCGAAAATACTATTGGACAAAAGCTGTGTTTGTCAAAGAAGGAAACCTATCACAGTGCACGCTCTCCACTGGGATCTACGTAAATGCGGAAATATGTCATCCCTCCCCATAAGGATACCACCAAAGTAGCCACGCACTCGACTGCGTTTGTCAACACAAAACCGCGACAATGGCTGCATCAGATGTAGTTTTTTGTAAAGCAGTGATTCCCAACCAGTGGTCTGGGGACAACATTGGTCTTTGAGGGGGTTCCAGTTCCCAACTTAGCTAAATGATAGAGAGTTAGTTGGACGGTGCAGGTTCATTTGGTTACAGTTTTAATGATTGTTAATAAACATCTGCATCTGCAGCATCTGCTGTCTTCCTGTGATCCCATTCATTTTATTTGTTTTTATAGGTGTTTCTGCAGGCTTTATATAACATTGTGGTCCTCAAAGCAAGCACATCAGTGCAGGTGGTTTCAAAGAGTTAATTCTCAGAAACAAGAGTTAAAAGGTCCTTAAATTCATTTAGAAAAAATTATAGTAATTCATTGATGTGAAAAATAAGAAATTTACTCTTACTCTTACTTTTACTTAAAGTAAATTTAAAAGCATTTACTTTTGGATACTTAAGTACCTTTAAAAGCAAGTACTTTTTTACTCTTACTCGAGTAACATTTCGACTGAGCTACTTTTACTTGTAATGGAGTAAATTTTGACCAGTAGTATTTGTACTCTTACTCAAGTACTGGGGTCGAGTACTCTGTCCATCTCTGGCGTTTTCAATGTCGAAACCTAAGCTGACCATAAGCACAATGTAGAAAATTGAACATAATAAGGCATAAAGTTAAAAGTTGCAACACGTCCATCGTTTGCAGAAACATAAATTAATTCTCAGGTCTCGGCTGCAAAGTTCACAAAAACCTTTTATCGGCCAGAGCACCATCGTTTAAAGGGAGCTATTTTTCGCCTTTTCTGCTCTCTGGTTGAGCTGACACAACCTCCTGTCGGCCATCAGCGGCACATTTCAATCTTGACTCAGTGGACCTAAGTGTCTTCAGTGGTTCATTAGGGACCTATTCTCTCCCAGCACAAATGGGCCCGCGGCCTGCTCATTACTGGCTGCGTGGCATCCACTGCCTAACTCGCTGCTCTCACCGGGAGGGAAGAGGAGGAGGAGGTGTCGGGGACTGATGGAGCTCTTTAACTCACGGGTAATGGGCTATTGTAGCTCACACAATGATTCCGTTTCTCTCTGCTAACTGGAGCACTAAGTGAATTAGTTGGAGTCTAGTTTGATACTATAGTGTGTGCATGTAACAGTGTATGGTGATACAAAGAAAAACCCCAGCATGCTTTGTGGAGCTTATTTGATTCAGTATAAGTCGCGCTGTGCCACCGGCTTGGAAGAGGGTTTCAGGTGCACTTCAGAACAACAGACAAATTCAATCTGTATTTTGTATTCAGCGTTAATTAAGATATTGAGTGCCGTGGCATGAGCTTGATAAAATTGCAGGTTGACAAATGAATGCACAGCCTTTTCTATTTGTTACCTGTATTGGACAGCAGTAATTATCTGACTAACTAATTAAAAAGGTCAATTCGGTTGCCTTTGATTTATAAAGAGCCATGTTTTGCTTCTATTGTCCCCGCAAACAGAAACCACACACGTTTGTGTAATCACATGAGCAGCTGTGTATGTGTATATCCGTGCGCATGTGTGCGTTGATATGATTCAGGGTCCCCGGGTCCCTCGCTGGGATTACTGGCTGTAATCTTCCTTGTATTCAGCCACGTCATTGCTTTGATAACTCCAGCAAGTGCCCATATCGGTAGGCGCGATAACACTTTGTGGTCCCTGCCAACACACTTCCTATTACGAGGACAGTGTTTGTGGAAGGAAAACACAAGGACAAGCACATGACAGCACTGTCATCCCAACGCAGTAACATTGTCTCTGTAGCTCCCAGCTGTATCCTGACTCGGTAGTCAGATGATGGATCATTCTCTCCCTGATGTTACTCATACAGCACTGCACAGCTGTTGTGTCACTGCGGCCGTGAAGAGGCTTGTCTGCGATGGGGGTTGTTGTTTTTGTGCTCAAATGCCCTGTTGAAAGAGCAGAAGTGAAGAAAATGTGCTGATCCAACTCAGCTTGGCTTCGACCTTTGACCCCGGTTGCTCATAACAGCTTCAGTTTCTTTTTATCGCACTCATTATCACCACAGTAGTTATAAATGTCAGCAAAATGACTGAAATGTCAGTGTATGAGTACAATTATGGCCGAGCCACAACTGTAGCTGAATACAGTTCCATCCTTGGCTCACTCCAGCACAGCACGCAGCAGTGTCAGCCGGTGGCAGAGCTAACAGGAGGCTGTCTAGCTAATTGCTTGTTGTTGTCATACTCTGTTCAGTTAGCACAGCCACTAGGCTGCCAGATCTCGCCGTGTGCAGCACTTAGCACCCAAACAATGAAAGAGAATTGTATTCACGCAAATGCAGAAATGGAAAGCTGACCCCAATTTCGCTCCCCGATGATGGGAGCTGTAAGGTAATTCAAATTAATTAGCATAATTGGATAGATTGCATCTATCGTAATAGTGGGCAGGCGAGCATTATGGCTAAAGCTCCGGAGCGTGAAAATAGCCTGCTCGTGCCTGCATCTCTGGTGTACTTTTTAAAGGTCTGCTAACTGTGAATGCCCTCTTCCTGTCCTCCTTTTCCCTTCACAGCAATTGATTCTGCAGAGAGGGGACACTTTAGCCTGTGCAGAAATTCAATTTAGGGTTATTACCCCATATCAGTGATGTTCTTGCTAATTTGATTGCGTCCAGTGAAGTATCCTTTTAAAAACAATCGAGGACAGGCTCAACAAAGATTGGTTTCGCCGCAATGCATACATAATGACCAGCCTCCGTTGGCTTGCCTCTGACTCACTGTTTCCCAGGCTCTTCGTTTCTCACAGTGCGCTCATTGAAACAGAGTGCATTACCCAACAAGCACCTCATGATTATTTCAACAAGTCCTAAAAAATGCTGCCTTGTGGGATTGTT
Source organism: Sparus aurata (assembly GCF_900880675.1). Taxonomy (NCBI): domain Eukaryota; kingdom Metazoa; phylum Chordata; class Actinopteri; order Spariformes; family Sparidae; genus Sparus; species Sparus aurata. The sequence goes on along the minus strand of NC_044190.1, from coordinate 33,684,231 downwards.
AAAAAATTGATACGGTTAATATGCCGAGATTGCAGTTCTGGAGGGGGAGAGGGGCCTGGAGCCATATGTGGGTCTGTTGTGTGCCTAGTGGGCTGTGATGAATGGGTTGAACGGATGCTGATCTGTGCTTGGAAAGCATCACAGCTACCGACTTGCTGAGGAAGCAAACCGGCGAGCAGACAGAGGGAAACACCTACCCCAGGGTGATATCATTGGTGAAGTGGCGGCGGTGATGTCATGAAGACAACACAGCTGTCGACAAGCTGACCCTTGCTTGACCTCGCATCACTCCTGGTGAATGCAGCAGAGAATGAAACTGTGAAAGAGCCAAAAGATGCATTTCATAAGACAGCAGATGTGACACGCCTGCCTCATCAGTGGGATCAGGACAAAAACCACCTTTGTCTTTCTCATCCGCTCTTACTGGTTCCTTTGTATTGATGGCCATTTGGGTGTCCACCAAAAGTACCTGGAATTTCTTGTCCCAGGAAGGAACAGAAAGGTTCCTTCAGCCCTTTGTTGCCTGTGCTTCCAATGAAGTCTTAATAACTGCAGAGATTAGACAAATTATTCCATTGACGTATTGGAAAGCGACGGCTGTTTTTAGAAGTAATTTTTGGCATGACTATACTGCAATATGCCCAGGACTCATCCATTCCTGGACTTCAGTGTTGGTCCATCTGCTTTCCTCTGTAAATCCATTTGGATGTGTTGAGGGACAGGGGATGTGTTAGTTTGTGGCTGAAGATTTTGGTAGCTGAAATAAAATGTGTGGCCTTGACTAGTCAGTAACTCGAGTCGTCATCACCAAAAGGACCAACCCCCAAAGTTCCTGTACTTTTGGTAAGTACTACCCCTCAAATAGGACATTTTGGGGGGTATGTTGCTCGGGCCCTAAAATGCATGGTTCACAAAGGGTCCTTGTCCTGGGAGAAAGTTAAAAACATGGAAATAGTAAATGTAATAGTCAATGTACCACAAGCACCAGCCCTAAAGTTCCTGTACTTTTTGGAAAGTAGTACCCCTCGTGTAGTACATTTTTGGGGTATGTCCATGCTGCTTAATTTAGACCCTGGTGTTTTGGACCCTGCTCCAAAGGTTGCAAGTCCTCGGAGTAAGTTGCTGAAGTGGAAATGCGGCAAATGTGAATGTCCACCACAATATAGCCTTCCACTATGAGAAATTAGCTGCACTCAACTCAGATCTAACCCCACGACCCTGCTGTTACCTTGGGGTGCTTCCTCGTCCACCAGCCCCTTTCCTCTCTTTTCCATTCGAGCCTCCTCCTCATCAAAAGCTCTCTGTCTCTCAGACTTGTAAGCCAGAAGCTTGCCCTTATCTGCCCGCTGCTCTTCAGCCAGCACCATCATCAGACTGCCAGAGCCCATTAACAGGTTATTGACGGGATATGAGATGGCATACACCTATGAAAGAAGCAAGGTGGGGGGAGCAGAGATAGGGGGAAAAAGAGAGTGGAAAAAGAGAAAATACCACAATAGTCTCATCCTGATTTATGACATTGCGGAAAATAAGCAAGTAAGAGTCCTTGTCTCTTCAATCTGCCATCACCTGTATCCCTTCCTCAGTGAGGGCACTCACACTCCATGATGAGTTCCTGGAGCAAAAATGGGAAAGGAAGAGATTATGCTCACAGCTTAATGTTGAAAGTGACCCCTTTACACCGCAGACGGCTTTAAGTCTCGCTTAATCTCATCCATATTGTGGGTCTTTCACCAAGGGGCCATTTGAAAAAAGCGCTGCTCAAGACACAGGCTCTTTTTTCAGATTGCTAATTTCGAAGCAAATCCCGCTTACTTTGCACATGCCTCTCCCTTAATGTTTTCCAGATAATTATATATATATATATATATATGTGTATATATATATATGTGTATATATATATATGTATATATATATATATATATACATATATATATATATATATATATATAATTATCTGTATATATGACATATATATACACATACATACATATATATATATATATATACATATATATATATATATATATATATATATATATATATATATATATTTACTTTTTTTTTTTAAATGGACATCTACATCTGCTTCTGACAGCATGAAATCAAAAGCTAGCTTTCCCCTCAGACTTTTTACAGGGTTTGGTTATATCATAAGAATAATCGGTATGAAAGAGCTCACAGATCCTTTGAGCAGAATCCTTTGATGTTCAGGTGGTGCAAAATGTCCAGAGTGAAAAAGTACTGCAGTTGTACTCATCAACAGAGGGGGGCAGTGTTGTAAAAGCATATATTCTGCTGCTCGTCTTCTTGTCCGACTACTGTCATTGCAATCTGTTAGCACCTGTTTACTTTCTCTGTGTCAATATCACCCCCACCTCCAGTGCTGCTGCTTGATTTTCCTCATTTATGAAATCGCATGAGTATTTCCTTCGTTGTCATATGTTTCAGCAGAGTTTCAAACTACCCTTTGAACTTGTGTGCTTACTGTGTTAAACAAATAGGTCTATGACTGGCTCTGCTCACTGTGTGCTATGTGTTATTGAACTGTCACCGTTGTTACCTTTCATAAAGAGAGATGGTGAGGTGGTAATCTTTGGGTGGCTATAGTTGTTATTGAACTGAGCCACATTGGATTGGTGTGGTTGTATTGCTTATTGAGGTGACAGGCCCTGAATTGGTATCGAATTGCATGTTTAAATGTGTATATTGCGGATATGGGCTGGACGTCAACATACGAAGTGCATCTGAAGTCAGTGAGATGTGAAAGTAATCCTTACAGACAGCTGCAGACATTACTAACTTGAACAATGGAGACTGTGTGTGTGTGTGTGTGTGTGTGTGTGTGTGTGTGTGTGTGTGTGTGTGTGTGTTACTGATGTTGTAGGGACATAAATCTGTTTACACTCACATTGCGGGGACCCACGTTCCTTCCAGGGACCAAACTAGAGCTAAGCAATTAATCAAAACACGGCCGAGAGCAATATTCAAATCACAGGCAGTTTTTTTTGATAAAGGCAAAATGTGTTGCAACATACCTTTCTAAATTATTAAGTATTGTGGTGCTACAGAGTAGGTATAGGTATTTCAAGAAAAAGAGCTATGTGATAGCCGACGGGAACCTTTCGATGATTATTAAAAAATCTGCAGTATACTGACATTGCGTGGAAAAGGCTGTACACGTACTAAAGCCTGGGACTAATAACGCAATTTTATCAACGACTTTAATAACGTGATACCTGGTAGTATCACATATTTTTGGTGCAGGTAAAAAAAAAAAAAAAACATTAAAAAATATATAATTCAAGACAGAATCATTGGAAGTAACTAACTAACTTACCCATACAACAAAGATGTCCTGAGCTGCATGTAAGAGTCTCCAGACTTGAGGGAACATGCTTGTTTGGCATAGATCCAAGCAAAATTAGTAATTTGTATATATTTTTTAAATGTAATGAAATGCTAGAATTATCATTACCACTAAAATGTTGATTCATACCACAATTGCACATATTGCAATATCATTTAAAACAACAAAAGAAATATTGTTCAGCCCTCAAGAAAACACTTGACAAAACACTCCCTCTAATGTAAATCAATCAATATCAGGGTAAAGACTTGGTTTAAGGTCAGGTTTAGGCTAAGGTTAGGTTAACAGAGGGGCAGTGTACGGGAGAATAGTGAGAGTTTGGCAAGTAGTGGTTAGGGTAAGGGGTAAGTATTCGTGAAGTGAATGTAAGTCAAGTAGCGTCCTCTTAATAGATGGAAACACGACTGTCTGTGTGTGTGTGTCTGTGTGTGTGTTAGGGACAGTACCCGGGCCCAGACACCTGTGTACCAGCAGCTGTTTGTACATGTGTGTGTTTGTGTATGTGACTGTTGCCGGTCATGCTGATGGGAACCTCTCTTGCTCCAGAGCAGCTCTGCCATGGCGTCTGCATTGTAGTGTCTCGTGTCCAATTCCTCAGACAGTGTGCTGCCGTGGAGCTGTCAGGAGCCATACAGGTGTGGAATATCAATGTGTTCTCTGGCCTTTGGTTGTCTGTTTCTGCATGAAATTGTGTGTAGCAGGGTGTGTATTTGTGTGTGTGACTGGATTTTTATTGATGGTGATGCCACAGATACTGCTTAAAACAGGCACTTTGACCAGTTTCCCTTTCAAACAGCTCAGTGATAGACTAAGTTGATCCACTGTATTACCTGTCTGCTAATGGCTTCAATCAATCAGTTTGTCGGCTTCGTTGAAAAGCGCTCGTCTCTGCTTGTAACGTCAATAAACAACAGCAGAAATGAAATAAACCGTCATTTAAGAGTCCGACTCACAGAACTGATCATTTCTGGCTCCGGTGTGATTAGCTTTTTGAATCGTGGAGTATTTTAAGTCCTCGGAGGAGTGGGGCTGCAATGATCTACTACTGGAACATGCTGTGGATCTGACTGGCCTTGTGTCTATGGATATAAATTAAGCACAATCAAAAGAAAGACAAAGCTTTTTCAATCTCGTATTTCTTTCTCAAGTTCTCACCATTCTGTTGGTTTGATCGGAGTCTCGAACCCTCCCTGCTTTGTAGGCCTGAAATGTAGAAACTTGGACTTCATGTCAGTTAATGGATCCAATTGTGACCGGTTTTCACAGTGGGGAAAAAGCTGCAAATGACCGTAAAAACGGCAGCATGATCCAGTTCTCTGCTGTCCATCTGTGTCCGCAGTATGTTCCAAATAGCCATACTTTTTGCCAAAACCCTGCTAAATTCACAATTTCCATTTGTCAGCTCTAACAAGTTGTATTTCATGACAATAGTCAGATAGAAATCGCCCCCGAGCTCATCGCATTTAGTTCTTCTTACTCAATTGTATTCAGTCTCTGTGCCTGTTGGAATTGTTGGTGTGATAAACTTGAAGGAACTGTAGTTGGACTTTTTAGAATTTTTACTTCCAGTAGCTAGTTTGGCACTGCTTCTTGAATATCATCCTTAGCTCTGTTAATCTGAAACAGTGTGTGCTAACAGATGCCAAGGACAGCCATTTGTTGACTCACTCTCAAGGAGTTGGGATAAGAAGTTAAAACAAAACAATGTGAAACGACTGAACAGGATGAAGCTTCTGCACAGGCGGCTGTGCCACACATATGCCTGTATGCAGTTTCCACTGAACATCCCACATATGGCATTTAGAAAGTCTTATTTACAGTATAGCTCATCGTGACTGTATCCACATTATTTAACGTTGTTACCTCGTGAACTGTAATTTCAGACTTTAGCAGGATGATGACAGATGTGAATTCCTTTTGGTTTATTTTTGCAGATTTTCTTCGCATTCATTACTTCTTTGTTTGCCATCTTTTTAACTCTCCTTACCCTGCGTGCATGCTATCCTTTTTACCAGCAAATACTAAGCCATTAGTCTGACTATAACGAAATACAAAGCTGCCAGAAACCCAAAATAGTCGAAAAAAATGGCAAAGACGCTCAAAACAAAACATAACAAATCCTCCGAGAGTTAATCACTGTAAATGTTGTGCCTTTTTCATTGAAATCTATGATGCTGTCAGTGCCTGTCAATCACTGAAGATATTAATAATCCCAAACTTTGAAAAAAGTTTTAAGTGAAGACCAACTCTGATCATCATCACTGTCAACCGGTTTTCTCACTTTGTCTCCACATCGCAGATTAATAAAGTTTTGGCACTATAAATAAAGCGCGCCCTGTGTACACTAGAGAAAGTTGATTGGTTTTATTAATGTCCCTGTAGACTATGCTGTGATATACCAATGGCCTGGAATTAGCACATTTAAATGGCACATTATTAGTGTTATTATCACAGGCAGTTGATGGCCATGAAAGTAGATATATGACTGCTTGTTAAAGTTGCTGTCTTATCTCTTACTTAATGTAGTGACCATAACTGTTCACTTCAGGCTTACATTGTAGTTCAGTAAAGTGTGCATGGTTTATAAAGTTACAAAGTTTTTTGTATGTGTATGTGAAACCACTTGACCCTATTTTCTATGTAGATTAAGTTCAGTTGTGCACTTGCGTTATCCAAGAGGTTTCCAACAGTATCCAAACTCAGAGAAATTCTAATTTTACTCAGGATCATCCCTATGTTCCCCGGGTCCTATGTTCCCCAGGTCCTATGTTCCCCGCTTTGTATGGAACCGGGGAACATAGGACCCTTTTTTTAAAAAAGGGTCCTATGTTCCCCGCTGTTCACCCAAAGGGTCCTATGTTCCCCGCTTTGTATGTAACCGGGGAACATAGGACCATTTTTTAGACAAAGGGTCCTATGTTCCCCGCTGTTCACCCAAAGGGTCCTTAGGGTTAGGGTTAGGGTTAGGGTTGAACAAACCGGGGAACATAGGACCCGGGGAACATAGGTACGCTCCCTTTTACTCAATTTAACTGCGTTATATTTGGTGGTGTGTTCTTACGACTTTGAGGAAAAAAAACAAGGAAACATCAGACGATACGTCAGAGGGTGATGATGGAAGTCTGCCAACGCAACGTCAATCAAACTTTAATACTTTACCTCGTCCATGAACGCCTCTTTATGATCTCCCCGCGCTACCTCGCGCTCTTTGTTTCTATTTTGATAATCTCCCGGCAGAAATGACATACTTTACTCACTGCCTTTAAGGTGCAGACATTATAATCATGCCTGTCTACATAACTCAATTGAACGGTGCACTCTTATAATCCCAGCCAAGTTGTCTGATTCTGTGCACATACTGTATTTTTAGGTGAATTCAGGTTCATGGCTGCGCACACGTCCCGTCTGCGTCAGCCGGAATGATGTGAGGTATCACTGGATTTTATTTACCAACAGCCTTGCTGTCACCCTGGAAGCACCCTCCCTATAAAAGCTGTGATCCTCCAATTTGCTGTCTGCTCGCATCCCACGCTGTCTCACACTCAGCCTCCTCGCTCACCTCGTGTGCCTAGCTAGCATCGGCTCACTATACAAATAACACGGCAGAGGCAAATCCGCCGGCACCCATGCTGTGCACACCTGAGGGAAAAGCGTGATGGAAAGAGGTTTTGATAGTGAAAAGGTGGTGGGTTGTCTTGAAAGTAGAGCGGTGTGAAGATCACTTGCAGCCTTTCTTTAGCCGTCCCTGTGCCTTTCGCTGCTAAGCAGGGCCCGTTGCCAGCGCCTCGCGAAAGGCTGTAATGAGTTTATTTCATGTCGGCTGTGAAAGTGCCCGTCTCTGTCTCGCAGGCACTCAAACAGAGCTGAGGCCCATAAACACAAAGTGCAGTGTGTAAATCCCCACAGCCTGACGTCTCCCAGCCTGCCCTCCAAGGCTTCTGAGCATCTCTTTATCGAGAGGGAGAAGGGAGAGGCGAGATCCCCCACTTAGCCCCTGAGAAGACACCACGGCCCCGGCTACAAAGTGCAGCCCGGCCCTCTCACCAAAGACCACTTGCGTTTCTAATCTTCAACCTCTACTACGTACACTTGTCTCTCTGGAGAACTCATGTTTTTTTCATGTCGGGAGCAGACCTGAGGAGAGGCGATCAAATGGTCGGCCACGGTGCAGAACGTGGTTCTGTTTGTTGTAAACAGCAGCAGATCAAAAAAACAGCCAAGTGCGCAGCGATTCGCCTTGGCTCGTGGTATTTCACCTCTGACGAATAGGACATCAGATGTGCACTTTTCCATGACGTCAGCTCGGCCTAGCTTGCCCTCCTCTCCTCTCCTCTCCTCTCCTCTCCTCTCCTATGTCCAACCCATCCTCTTGTCGCGATGCAAAAAAAACATAAAAAACGCTCCCCTTGTGTTCTCTTTCCAAGCGCAGGGGTCGGTGTCCCTACACAAGGTCCCTGTGTAGATCTGTGTCCTCTCAGGGCCTCGGAGCGAGCAGTAGGTCACCGGTTATAGAAGCGGCGAGTGAAAGAGGAGGCTGGGGGAAAGAGAAAGGGGAGTTTCTATCTCCCTCTCCTCTCTGACATGGCTTTGGTCCGTGTTGAGGGATTAGTGTGTGAGGCTCCACCACAGCCTCTTCCTTGGCTTGTTTCCAGATATTATCTTTAAGTGTGAGCTCGACGCTGGCCTCTCTCTCTCTCTCTGTCTCTCTCTCTCTCTATCTATCTCTTTCTCTCTCTCCGTTTCCCTCCCCCCCCTCCCCCTTTTCCGTATGAACTCAGTGGTGTGAGTCATCCCGGGCTGCTCGGGGAGTGATTTAATTGCTCTCTCTCCTCCTTCCTCAACACGCGCAACTCGGAGAGGGCTGTCACTGACCCGCCACTCCCACAAAAAAAAAAACAACAATGACAACATCAACAACAACAACAACAACAACAAAAACCTGAGCGTCCTACTCATTACTGCAAAGGTTGGGCCACCTCCAAGGACAGCAAAGGCACACACTCCAGAAATTTGCTTTGGCTATGCCTATTGGTGGCGGCACAATACCGCCTGCTCCTGCCATGCTTTGCCCTGATAACTCTCGCTCCATTGTTTGCCGCGCCGGAGTGAGTGTGGGCGCAGTGTGGGGCGATATGAAAACCCCCCGACAGCACCAGAGGAGCTTTTATGATCACAGTGCAGGGAAAAAAAAAAAAAGAAAAAAAAAAAACCTTTTGGCTGTTTTCACCACGGGGGTCAGAGAACTGTCGTGTGATTGACACTTGGAGGCTTTGATTTTTCTCCATGTCGGAATTATGGAGCATCATTTTGTTTAATAATGCAGTATTGCCGACGCGTGAGCCCGTGACACAGGTGTGGTGGACTATGATAGCAAAACAGGTTTTGTTCTCCAGCTTTTAGCATTTTTGTTTCTTGTTTGATGCATAATTGGAGAATGCCACGAGAAAATGTCTTTGTACCGTAATTATTTGATTTAAATTTAAAGGCCCAGACACACAGGTATAGATGGCACATGGGGGAATTTGGACAGCAGTCTGTGCAGGTTCCTCTCCCAAATGCCCCTGCACTTGTCAGCTGAAGCAGTAGGTTGCAGTGTTCCTGCAGACGAGCGGGTCCGCTGGGGGAGTGCTACCTTGCTGGGGGAGCGGCTGAATGTGATTGAAAATAGGTCTGCCTTGACTTAGCAAACAGCCATCCATATTTGAACCCCGCTCAGATGAAAGACTTGTTTGTTGTTAATAGGGGAAGTAATTATTGCACCTCTGCAGCAGCCAAATCGCCTCCATAGCAAAGTGATTCCGCATCGACGTCGGCCGTGTGATAGACACAGCTCAAAAGGGGTGAGGAGGCTAAAATGCCACTGTGATTATAACAATTAGAGAGGATGAGCATAAAGTAGAGCGTATTGCTCCAGGGGCCGATTGGCTCTTTTTTTTTTTTTCCCCCACCCCCTGTGATGCTGATGAGTGCCTCAGAGTTGTATAAGAGCAGACAGGGATCAATGGAGAATGCTGACGACTATGGATGTACTCTGGACCGCCTGAGATGGCTACTAATCCAGAATGATTATGCGGTGTGCTCCTTTGTCCTGGACTAGTCTAGACAAACAATGCAACACAGGCGTGCACACACACACACACACACGCACACGCTCTAATGCCTTTGGTGAGACTTACTTTTTCATTCCCACACACACAGACAACACACACACGCACACACACTCAAGAGTTTTGCTGCAGTTACACCTCCCCTCCCGCTTCCCCCTCCACTTCCTCCAACCGATTTAACTAACGATTTAACCAAAGCTATACAGATGTTGTTGCTCCCATCGCGCTGAGCCATCGCCAGGAGGCAAAGCCTATAGGAACACAAACAAAGTCCTAACGCTTACCTCCAGATCCCTCCTCCTCCTCCTCCTCCTCCTCCTCCTCCTCCTCCTCTTCTTCCCGCTCGCCCTTCATCCCCAGCCTCACCCGCTCCGTGCTACCATGATGCTGCACACACAGAGTGGATGTTTCGGAAAGCAGCCGCGGCACATATTTTCAAATGCTGCATTGATTTTTTTTTCCTTTTTTTTCTTTCAAAGACATTCAAATTCGAGTAGGTGTCAGTCTGTCCCGTTTGAACGCAGCGCACTGAATTAATGCTGTGATTCACTGAATACTGTATGTTTGTACTAGACCTGGCCCGAATAGTATTTATTCATACTGTTTATTGTCTATTTTTGACTACCCAGGTGACAAATGGGTGATGTTTGGCATATCGGATTGACTCAGTCAAGGCTGCAGAGTTGAGATGACACACACACAATATTGTTTTTCTGTTTCAATTTAGGTATATTTTTGTCGTTGTCATCACTCATGTGTCCCAACTCCTCTTTTTTCCTTTTTTTTTTTTTAGCTCTGATGGAAGTGTACGTCCCAGAGATGCCAGTGGTGGCGCTACACGGCGGGGACGTCACACTCAACTGCTCCTTCAGCGTCGCCACCCCCTTCAACCTGTCTGATCTGACCGTCTTCTGGCAGCTGACAGACACCAAACGCAGTGTGCACGGGTACAGGGAGGGACACGACCAGCTGGTGGACCAGGCCGAGAGCTTCGCCAACCGTACCAGCCTGTTCCCCGCCCAGCTGGGCCTGGGCAACACTTCGCTCCTGTTGAGCAGGGTGGTGGTGGCTGACGAAGGCAGCTATACCTGCTTCGTCAGGGTGCAGGACTACGGCAGTGCCGCTCTGCTGCTGCAGGTGGCCGGTGAGTCACGCTGTGATGTCCACGACACGTGCAGACAAACAGATGAATATGCACAACAAAAAAAAACAAAAAACACACTGACCAAACCAGGGAGTGGGCTGCAGATTAACTGAGACACCCTATATCTGCAGTGTAGTACATAAGGTTGCAGTGCTTTTCCATTTTCCTTTTCCTGAGAAGCCATTAAAAACCTTAAAGGACGAGCTCAATCAAGAATGAAAAATCCAGTCATTATCTACTCACCCCCATGCCGATGGAAAGTTGGGTAAAGTTTTGAAGTCCACAAAATATTTCTCCCAAACAACTGAAGAAGCTGGGGACTTTAAAAAAACAACAGAAAATCCTTCATACAGCTTCTCCAGAAGCCCTGAGATTCCAAATTGATTGGAAAAGACATTATTTGCACCCTTTTTTAAGTCTTCACTGTAGTTGCGAAGCTAAAACTGTCAGCGTGCACCTCATCTGAAATGGGTGCACAAGCTCGATTACATGAAATAACACCTTTTCAAAACAATTTGGCGTCTCAGGGATTTTGAGATGTGCTTGGTACTTGGTTCACCAGATGGGATAGCACTTCTGTAAAGTTGGGAGATTCAAAAGAGACAGATTTAAGCTGTGTCGACCAGCATAGCTCGTCTTTTAGTCAAGGCTTTTAGTATGGGTAAAACCTGAAAGAAAAACAACAACCAGGGATCCTACATTTCCCATGATGCAGCTTGATAGCATCTTTAGTTCAGCTTTATCTGCTGGGCAAATGCCCATATCTTTATTTTTTAAACACCACACCTCTAGTTTGCTCACAGTTGTTCTCAAAGCTCTGATAGCTCCTGACCCGACATCATAAGGGTTAGTTTTACATGGTTTATCTTATTCGAGGGTAAGGCAATTAGAAGGGTCTCATGAACTGAACAATGAAAATGAAATGTCCTTTTAAGGATTCATTCTGCACAGCATGTTCAATACATCGACGAGATACTAATGGATAAACGCTGTTTCATTAGCTAATGTTCAAAGGTTAAAGGTTTATTTATTAGTCATTTACAATCTGCAGGGTTGTAGAGCGAAACTGAGTTCAAGTCCCTGCTTCAGATGAGGCGGCCTGAGGGTTGACCCCATTTTGTCACAAACCGGCTCAAATGTATGTGACAATGAAAAAAAGAAAACGGCAGAAAAGCGTTTCATATGTTAGAGTGTGGAGGATGGATTGAGGGGTCTGAAATTAGCCCCTGATTGCACTTTTCAGTTTGCACTTTTTATTGATTGTATCGAAAAGGATTTTTACCTCAACGCCTAAACGCTAATGGTATGCAGTAAAATGTATTCTACAGTAACAGTACCTATGGAGATGGTGATTCATGATAATTTCCTTGTCACCAGACGTAAACAGGTTATAAACTGTTTCCTCGGGGCTGCTGAGCTGGTTTTGGTCAATAAGCGCTGATTGTGGTCTCTGTCATGGTCAATATCTGCTGACTTTGATTATCAGCCGTCGTTACGGTCAATCAGCCCAGCGCTAACATCTTCTCTGCGGTGCGACTACATCGCCCACCTTCACAGCTGAGAGCCTTTTATTTATTTACAATGATACTGTGTGCCACCCCCCCCCCCCCCAACCCCCTTCTCCCATTTCTATATTTGCTGTGAGATTGTTCCTGTATTCTCAAAAGGATGGATGTGCACTAGGCGGTGTTAATGAACAACATTCTTTATTCTCCTGGTTGGGGGAGAGGGGGAAAAAAAAAATCAGTGTCTCCAACAGTGACAAATTGGTTCCGTTTTATGCATTAGATTTATAGATGTTCTATTTTTAGCCGGCGTTTGCAGTTAACATTGTGGACTTCCTTCATGCTGTGCTGGAAGAGAATGAAAGGAGCCCTCGATGGAATTCTCCCTGTCAGTCAAGTGGACAGCTGGGGAAGTTAGTGTGTACCGCGCTCAGTCCGCCTTAGCGTTCAGTCCACTTTTCAAAAAAAAAAAGAGGCAGCCCAGACAAACTTATTTTATCTCGCTCTCAGCTCCACCCCGTTGTTTGCTGTGCGATGATTGGCTCTGGGAATACAGCGGCGTCTCTCTCCGCCACCTCTGTACTCCTGTGCGAGCTCGGGGGATTGGGGAAACGTGATTTCATCCGAGGGTGACGATTCACCCCTCACCTCCGCCCCTCGCGGGCTCTTTTCCATGCCATAGGCTGAGTCGTCCCGAATCTCTGAGCCTGCCAGTTCTCTCCCAGGCCTTACCCACCTCCGCCACCCCCGCCCTGCACCGTATTTCCTTTCTGGGAGTGGCTCGGTGCTTTTGGCTCTCCAGAGGAAGCAGCGTTAGAGTGTAGGGATGCAACATCAGGATGTGCCACAGATGCTGTCTGTGTCTGTGGGATCTTAAGCACTGTGTTATGCTAAGCTCCCTAAATATAATTAAGAATTTAATGGGAATCATGTCAAACAGTTCCCAGGGTGACTCTCACTGCAGAGCATCTAACTGAAGTCGGTATGTGTCTGCGGCTCCCTTATCCTCTCCCTATCCTCACCCGCCCTCACCCACCCCCATACCTCCTCTTTCTCCTCCCTCCCTCCCTGAATCCTCATCCCCACCTCCCCCCCTTTCTCCTCTTCCTGTGCCTGTTTCCAGCCTCCTACTCCAAGCCTGTGGTGACTTTGGAGCCTGAATCCAATCTGCGGCCGGGTGACGCGGTGGCCCTGACTTGCGTGGCCTACGGTGGTTATCCTCAAGCTGACGTGATATGGCAGGATGGCGGCGGGCGCAACCTGACGGACAATATCACCACCTCACTGGTGGCCAATGAGAAAGGCTTGTTCAGCATGACCAGCGTGCTGACAGTGGTGCTGGAGCCCAATAGCACCTACAGCTGCCGGCTGATCAACCCACTGCTGGGCGAGGAGGGCTACGCCTCTGTCACCATCACAGGTGGGTCTTCGTGTCTCTTTCTCTATCAGCAGCTCTGCGTCTTTCAGTCAACTCTGTCACCTCCATCCTGGTGCAACATAAACAAGCTAATATTCGCCGGCTTCCTGCAGTGTCTGAATGTTACCAGCCAAGACTAATCTTGTTTTCAGTCATGCATGCGTAGTTTCTTATTAAAGTCTTGTATGCTTTTTGAGAATCAATCCATCAGTCACATTTTTATGCTGCGGAGGCCGAACTTTATTTCGCTCTGTCTCTTGAAATCTCTCTCGTTTCCCCCACAGTTCAGCTCCGACAAAACGAATAGGAAACAATGAAATGTCCAATTATGGTTCAACATGCACAACCCATCAGTTCCTGTGCATCGTGAGATTAAATCAGTGGGTGATTATTTCCCTGCGGAAAGTCTAATAGCTATTCATCACATATTTCAAACGGCAATGCGGCCGTAAAAGATTGTGTTAGATGGAGTGATTGGTCTCCTTGCAGGAGATGTTTGATAACCAGGAATTAGATTGATATGTTTGCCTGTTCTCTGACAGTTTCATATAATTTTTGTGCCGGGAGTGTGACAGTACCTGTGTGATGGGTCTAATGGCCTGCTCAACCCGCCCACCACCACCCGTCGCCCATGCCCCCTGGGCACCGCCGGTGTACTCTATGTGTTAAGTGCAAGGAGAGTGCCGTGTAAAGGTGGGCCAAGGCTGGGTCTCTAATGGGAGCAGCACTGTGTGAAATGGCTCATAAATAAGTAGAGGTGGCCCAAGTCTGCTCTCCAGGCTGGAGCTGGTGCTGGAGCTCGGGCTGTTGAGGCGGAGGTCGAGGCAGAGGTCAGGGAGTGCTGCTCCACTGGGCTGGGAAATGACTGTGCTGTCTGGAAACAGGATGGCCGATTGGCAGGGCAGGCTTGCTGGACGTCTGAGGGAGGGTGGCCTTTTAACAGTTTGGTTGGCCTCTTTCAAAACAGCGCAGATAACCAGTCAGAGGGACCATTGGGGGAGTGGAAAGGTATTAAACACATGGCGAGAATGAAATATAACTGCAAGGTAGCAGTGGTAAAATAGTCTGTGGCTGCTATTACCCTTCGACCTTTGCTGGATTGTCGGACCATTTCAGGAAATAGATATCGTAGTTTTATTACCTTTGATGTCCGTTTTTTTTCGTCTCCTCTATTTCCCCTCGACAAACGAGACACTTTCTCATTTTGGAGGAATGTTGATTGAGTCATCTGGATTGGTAATTTTAGATGGTCATGGATTTTTTTGTCTTTCTTCAGGGCGAGATGACTCAGACGAGTCATTATTTAACAGTGACCCAAAAAAGACAAAAACAAAACTCCATCTTTGGTATCAAGTTTTTGGTGTTAGCTCACATTAATGTATGCAGCCTCAGAAACAAGGTTCATGAGATCACCAGAATCAGATTCCCAGGCGGTGTTTGCACCGAGAGAAACACACTGGCACAATACTGTTGGTGATTCAGAGATGCCTGTCGGAAAAAGATTTAGGTTATATAGAAAAATATCGGGACTGCTACGATGGCAGAGTAGCATTTTAATATTCAGGAAGACATTTAAGTTGAACTATGGAAAGATATCGATGCTGATATTGAACTTACAGCAGCCGATTCACCGTCCCTACTGAGAGATTGTTGTAGTTGGTTGTCGTTACAGGCAGCACAGCTCTAATGCATGTAGATAGAATATGAAACATCAGACACACGGACGGATGAAAGTAAGGATACCTTCCTCCTTGGTGACCGGAATATTGACCAGTTTAAAATTGTCCATTACGTAAGAAGTTGAGTTCTATGGCAGATCTTTATCTTTAGTCTGTGACTCAGCCTACTAGAATTTATACAACCGTGAATGGTGTTAATATTTCAACATTTATTGATCATATTTTTTACTAAAGTACCTTTGCTGTGTTCAAAGGCAGTAACAGTGGCCTTGGACGCAGTGACCACATTTTGATGGCTTTAACAAGAGAGACTTAAATGCCAGAGTTTGGAGTTGAATGCGGGTCACATAACGGACTCATTTGTGGTTGATGTCAAAGCTTTAAATTGGTCGTTCGTGGATAAATTCTCAGTGAAGTTAGTGGATGAGCCATTTCGAAAAAAAGGGGTCAGTGAATTGCAGTCGTGCACTTTGGCTTGATGGTCGGTTGAAATCTTTAATGCTTCAGAGGGACGAAGCCAACCGGCTGCTCATAAATCAGGCACTTTTTAGATAGAGGCCTTTATTATAGGTTGATAAATAAACTTACCAAGTTCAATTTAATTTTGTTTTGCATTTGCTCTGGTTAAAAAGAACACAGCTGAGGACATGCTGCTCTCGCTGTCTCTCTCTAGAGAGTCTTGTTAAATACGTTCACCCAAAGAAGGAAAATTGTGTTTTACTGCCTCCAGTTGTAGGAGATGACTGAAGCACACAGACAGTATTTTTGGCAGTGGCAGTTTCTCTGACCCCACAAAAGTGTCTTGTGTTGTTCAACAAGGTTATTTATTTTCTTAAAAACATGTTGTTCAGAATGCTGATGTAGTGATGTACGTGAACTATGTTCCGTGCTTAACCGACTTTGGTGGGACTAAGAAGATGTAAATGTTGAGTTGTATACCAAATGGGTGAGAAGGAACAAGTTAGTATTGAATATTGGCAAAACTAAATCTATTGGCAATGGTAGCGAACGGATTTGACGAATCGTATAAAGCTGTTTCGGAACCGTTTTCACTGCAAGCTTCTGATCTATATACTTGACTTGTTTTGCCTTTTCTTGTTTAATTGATACTGTGTGATTTCAAATTGTTGTTTCCTCTTACTGTTATTGTTTTGGTCTTTTTGACAGTTTGCCTTCTGCTGCTGCCATTCGAGTTGAGATAATTTGATGCTATTTTTTTGTCACACATGACAGTTATTTGAATATGATCGGAGTTTAGATAAAACAAGACAATTGAAGTTGTCACCTCTGTCCGTGGGAAATTGTGGATTTGTGCATTTTTTTTACTATGTTTTGACACTCATATATATACAGTAACTAAGTCAGCTTCAGCCTTTATACTGGCAGGATCAAATCCAATATTAGAGCAGTTTTTTTTATAAACTTTGATCGCCATTTCCTTTAGTCGAAGTGTCATGGTCCTGTAGCTCCCCAAACTAAAAACAATAAAAAGGAAACAGTCTGAACGGACCCAGTCAAAGAAAGTGCCCAAGAGCAAAACAGACTGACAACAAAGAGGTCTGGCCAAGGAGCAATGGAGTTATTGAAGTGAGAGGAAGAGAAGATTAAAAGAGCGATGGCAAGAGGAGCGACCGCAAATAAACCGGGGGGGGGGGGGGGGGGGGGGAGGAACCCTCAATTAAAACAGTGGTGATCACGATTTCCCAGCGATTGGGCGTACATGAAGAAGAGTAAATTCTCTGTAGGCACGCCAGCACAGCTTGACGATGGCCCAAGTTGTTAGTAAACACACAGAAGATTTACAGTATTTTGTGCGCGGCGATACAAGGGGGCTTGTTTGAAATTAAAATGTATTTGCATTTGTTTACAACAGCTGGTGTGTGCTTAACAGCTTCTGTAATTAATTTTGACCCAGCAGAACTCTTCTGCTGGAGTAGCTGAGTGCCGAGCGTTGCCGAGCTTGAGTTGATACAGCAAACACGCTCGCTCGCTGTATACACTTACTGCACAGCACACCGAGGAAGTGGAGAATCCTATTATAAGAACGGGTGAAATCTGCTTAAAATTCTAAATGGACGATGCGAGGTTTGGAGAAAAAAAAAAAAAAAAAACAGACTAAAAAGGAGGGGGTGGGGGGTAGAGAGTGAACAAGCATGTTAAAATTTCACACTCCTCTCAATCTCTGATTGAAAATTTGCAATAGTAATACAAATCTCCCCCAGGCAGAACAGGAGTTTGACAAGGTTAATTTTGAGAAAATGAACCCTTTACCCACACTGAGCGGAACACTATCTGGGCTGGCGAGCTCCACTTTTGAGAGTCTGTGTTAAGTCATCCATGTTAATCTTACCTCTTTTATAGTCGCCAACTATTTAACCACAGCACCAGACTGCCGGTAATATATGCACACGGCAAATGCACACTATTACCAGGCGTCTCAGAGACGCTTATTTATCTTTTCAGTTTTAGTTTGGCGTGCACGCCCCGCGGAGCTCTGGTCAGCTTTTAAGCCGAGCTGTGGAGCAGGCAGTGTTTTTGTGTTGCTGGGATATTGATAGATTTTGCAGAGTGCAGCAAGGCTTAGTTGCGGGGAGACCCATAGGAGCAGCTGGTATTAATGAACAGTCGAATGATGGAAGGGAGCAGCTTCAGTCCTCAAATGAACCGTGGCCTGTCTGCTTGCCCGGCCAGCGAGCTTGTGTACCGCTCCCCTCCTCCCCCACCTGTCTTTAATGGCCTGCACTGTCTCACACTCCCAGCCCATCCTGACCTCTTTGTTCTCCTGAAAAAAAAAAAAAGGATAATGTTTCTGGAGTTTTGTGGGATCAAGAGTCTACATCCTATCATTTTTTACTGATCCTTTTCTGAATGCGGAGCTTTAGCTATGTAGCCCATCTACTGGAGCCGTGTGATTGCTGCAGTGTGTTGTCTGATGGCTGGGTTTCAGGGCCTGTCGCTGAACACCCCCCTCCAGCACCACCCCCACTCCGTCTGCTTGCTCTCTCAATGAGGATGGCGCCATTTCCCCGGCATCGCTCTGCTGGCACAGCGTTTACAGTGAACAGTGTGCGGATGGAGATATATAGAGCTGGGAAAGGAAGGAGACAGAGAGATGAGGCAGGGAGATAGAGAGGGGGAGCCAGGGAGACAGGGTTAGGAGGGGTGAGAAGTGGATGACAGAAAGCAAGATGGAGACGCAAACGTTTGCTGAGCTCAGAGTTGTGGCACTACGGCCTGACAGGCGGGAGATGGACTCGCTGACGAGGAGGGAGATCACCCCACGTGGTGGCGGAGACTTTTCTGCTGAATTTTACTATCTAGCTGGTATTTTTCACTGGGCAACACGCTGGCTCAGTGGTTAGCGCTGTTTCTTCACAGAGAGGATCCCAGATTTCCTTCCCAGTCTCAGTTCCCTGTCTGTGTGGTGTTGGCTCGCTTTCCCCCATGTTAGCGTGGGCTTCCTTCCATCCCTTGGCAAGGACGTCCAAGTTTATGGACATAGTAGAAATCTCAAATTTCTGATAGTGTTTTTATTTTTGTTGCCCAGGGCACAACATTTTTAGCATTTTAATATTTCAGTGAATTTCTGGCTTATTTTGTTTTCTAAATACTAACTTAATCCTGTCTTACCTGATTGCACTTGACCATCAGGTAAAACTAAAGAATGTTAACGAAATGTTAATGAAATGTAAACTTGACACTCTCCCACAGGAAACACTGCTCCCGCACTGCCTGAAACACCTGGTTTTGGGTCGAACCTTTACTTTCATAATTTATGTGTGTATATATATATATACATATATATATACACACACATTATATAATATATAAACTCTGAACTCTGTCAGTCAGCAGACATACAGTTGCTACTGTGATGTAGAGAAATTGCAAAGTTAAAACATATTTAAAATAAAACTTAGTAACAAAATAATAACCTACCACTCTGAAACGTCCAGCTCCAGTCTTGGTTGCCAAGGTGGTTTGGTTTGTTCTGCCTGTGTTTCAGTTTTAGAACATGTATGGCTGTGGTTACCAGCTGTAGCAGCGTTATTTTGGATCACACTACCTTGTTCGGCATGACCAGCCCTACTCTGTCTCTGATTGGCTACATCCTGCCTGTTAAGTAATGCACATGTGCAACTCTCACCAATGATTGCACAGAGACACGATGTCTCACTCTGTAGCTAAAACAGTGTTCAAGACACATTGTGAAAAGGGGTGCTGCAGCAATGCACCATATGAGGAAAATAATGTGTGTTTTGATGTAAACCTATTCTACTAGGACCCTTTAATAAAAGTACGAACCTCAAAGTTACCATAATATGACCTCTTTAATGAAACATAACATCTAATAGGACTTTGGGCTATCTTCCTCTACCAGCCCAGCTTTGTTGCCTGTATAAATCCTCCCCAAATCTACTGAAGTCTACACTTTCTAAAAGGATTGCAACATAATCAACTTCTTGAAAGGCCCTTTTGCATGACTTAACATGGCCACTTATTCCATGTTTATTCCCTTGTGCAGGAATTAACATTGAATGCACGTTATCGCTGACACTTTACTTCTCATCCTTGGACCACATTCTAACACTACCTCTGTTTCATGCCACATCCTTCCAGTTTCCAGAGTCTTTTCTAATCCAACTTTCTCTCCTCCAAGTACAACACTGTTTTTGTGGGACACATTTCCCAGAGGAGGAGTTTTGTTACTGTATGATTGTGATGCACACGCACGCTAAACCAACCTTCCCGGGGTAAATCAAGGTTAAAAAACAACTTTAATTGCTATATAAACATTGACCTTTACTGTGGAGATGGAATCTAATGCAGGTGCTAATGGTAAACGGTCTACGTGAGAGCAGTCAGCTATTCATTACACTAAGCAGGTTCTATTCTTCATTAGATGTGTGCCAGCTTGCTTCTTGCCCTTTTTCTTTTTCCCCCCCCCGACTCTGTTATTATGTCTTCAGAGCCTGATCCTGACATCATGTTGCTATCTAAATAGCTACCTGCCACGGCTTACTTACACTTTCCGCGCTCGTTCTTCTACCGTTTTCTAAGAAGTTGGTCAATGAGTGTTTTCTCTGAGTAGCGTCATAAATATTATTCTTTGCTGCAGAATCTTTGAAAATCTCGTGTAGCGGTTTTGAAACATTTCTGTGTCTTAAATTGGAGCGAAAGCTTTGCCAAAGGGCCAAACAGAAAAGATGCAGTGATCTCACTGGTTCAAAGGTTCTCTCGTTAGAGTTACAGTCGTGGTGAAAACGCAGTAATTGCGGTTATTCATGAAGTATTTTACAAGCATGTTTTGCGCCTCGCTCTGATAGGATCTCTCATCAAAAGCTCTGTCTGTCAACTTTGGAGAAGTATGTGTCGTATGCAATAGCAAAAAAAATAAATAAAATCTTGTTTTTGCTCCCAGCTTCCATAACAAACCCCTGTGCCGGTCCTTGTTCTTTACTGAATAAGGGGCTAATCTAAATGCAATTAACAGAGCCTTCAGAGAAGCAGAAAACAGCAGTATAAATGAATCTGTTGTCAGTAGAGCAGCAAGCAGGCAACTTTCCCGACGGAGCACTGTATTAATTAGTGTCCAGTGCACAAATAGGCCTTCTTTCTCTTGCTGAATGCGTGCTCTGTGTTATCAGGAAGCCGGCCAGGGAAAACAACTGAATGGACGGATGAAGCAATGTAGACAATGTAAAATGAATTCAGGTAGGCAGCAGTGGCACCATTGTAAGCACATTAATTCCTACCAGGATTATTAACTCGGCTGGACCACTCGCCGCTGTCAGCGCTCTAAGACGTTTGAATGTCCTCTTGTGGGCCTTCAGTGCAGGAAGTTTTATCCCTGTATTATGGCCCGGGCGATGTTATTTGTCATGCTCCCAGTCTTACTGTTAGCGACTCTGAGGGATTGTTGAGTCGGAGTCAGCGGTGGCCAGTTTCTGCTCTGTGCGCTGCTCTTTAAGAACGGTACGATCATATAGATAAAATGAGCTCCTCATCTTTTGTGCATGGATTTATTTTCCCTTTATTCTGGTCCCCCCTCTCTGCCATCGTGACTTCTTAGCATTTAAAGTTTTTTGTTTTTTTTCATGGGTTTGGAGTGCAAATGCTTTTTCTTTGCCGCAATTAAAAGACACTCTGCTGCACTATTTCTTCCTGAATGATGAGCTGTTGACTTTTTGTTTGACATTCATGCGTTGATACGTGCATGTGCATGCGAACAGACGGTTGTTGTTTGTTTTGCGTGCAAATGCAACACACTTTCAGCTTGCTCCTGTCTTCGCTAGGTCAACATGATCAAAC
Source organism: Sparus aurata (assembly GCF_900880675.1). Taxonomy (NCBI): domain Eukaryota; kingdom Metazoa; phylum Chordata; class Actinopteri; order Spariformes; family Sparidae; genus Sparus; species Sparus aurata. The sequence goes on along the minus strand of NC_044190.1, from coordinate 33,662,697 downwards.
ACAGGAGTCATATTTGCTCCAAAACCATGATACCCGCTGCCACCCTTTCACAAACAGCAGTCTGACATCTTTATGCCCGTCCCCGGCCCGATGGAAACCTGCCTCTCTCTGTCCTCCCTCGCTTTCCCTTTTCGGGACACTGTATTTATGGCGGCAGTAAACGTACAAAAGCCCTCTTTTGTTATCGATCGGGTTCATTTTGATTTGGACTCACAGCAAGGACTATCATCGGGACCGGTGGGGCCCTGCAGTGTACATTTCACACAGCTCTCGCTAAATCCTGTAAGAGGGATTGGTTTCGGGAGGTCTGGCATCAGTCTTGGCTTCACGATATAAAATCATATTAGTTTCAGCTTTTTCAGACTCACTGGGAGAATAGCCACCAACAAACGGCTGGGCACACCTTCAAAAAGTTTGCTGATTTAGTTATTCAGCCCGTTTATTTGATGTTTAAACTCTGCGCCTGATAACGCAGTGAATTATTGTCCTGCAAAGGGTGTTTGCAACCTCAGTAAATTGCTTTGTTCGGTGCATGCAAACAGTCCAAATTAGTGGCTGGCTACACACAAAGAGCATTGTCTGGCGATATAATGTGTTTTCAATTAGGAGGCGTTGAGAGATTTAGCTTGTTCTCGGGATAGGTGGCTCTTTTTCTTTTCGATACCTCCAGAGACCAGTAATTGATTACCGGGTGTGAAATGGAAGTTAAGAACGGGGCCGAGTGTGGCTGCGTCCCGGAGGAGAGCAGTTTGGAGCGGGCGTAGCGCTCGACACGCTCACCTCCCCACCGCCGCTGACAGCTCGCCTTGAAACCACGTGAGCACCCACTGACTCATTGTGCGATAAGAAACGCACCTATTACAGAGCCCTTTATTTCAACCCCGGTGTCAAATATCACAGTAATGACTGTGATTAAGCCATGCTGTGGTCGTGCTCCCTATGATACCGGTTTGAATGGACAGCGGCTCGCGATGACTCACGTCCCCCTTCAGGTTGCATTAATATCTTCCCACTGGCTCAGACTCTGTGGCCACGCCTGTCTCCCCGGAGCATGACAACTTGCAGCTCATTACAGACAAACTGTCCACGAGGAAACAAACTCGCTCCTCTTACCTTATTAATATTGTCAACTGCGTTTAATTTCATCGCTTGCCCTCCTCTCGCGTGTTGCCACAGTGAGTGCGAGTCTCTGTCAGCGGCGGAGACAGCCCGGTCACCCACACCGCAAGAGTCTGTCATATCGACTGTAATGTATCTGTCTCGATGCTTTCAGCCACTTACTGCGCCAGATGAAGAGTGATGCCGTTTGTAATGTCAGGGTCGTTTTCCCTGATGCGGTTGTTAGAGGGGTTAAGCAATCCAAACAGGGTTAAACTGCCAGGAGTGGTTCACAAATACTACGTCTTTGTTGTGGTACCAAGAAACTCAAGACTGATGTTTGGAAAGGTGGAAATGAATTTAACAGGTTTGCTGACACACTTTATATGACTTAAAGGAACTGTTTGATATTTTGGGAAATGTGCTCTTTCGATCGACCTTTGATACGACCATTTGGCGATATATTAACAGTGGGGAGGGCACAACAGAGAAAGAGACCCATGCACATCTCTGAAGCTCGGTCTCGGGGGGTATTTTCCAGCAGCACAGATGCAACTTAATGATCATAGATATATAATAGGAATATTATAAGAATGGTACAGGCAGCAGTTTGCTTCTATGATCCTCTCACCCTTTCGCTAACTGTCGTTATCTTTAACTCTGATCTGCTCACTCTATGCCTGCCCTCAAATATGACCATTTGATAAATGTACAGCCAGTTAGCTTAGTTTTGCGAAAAGATGGGAAACGTTGGGAAACAACTTGCTCGGCATGAAATATCTTGGTAATTACTCGTACCTTTGGGCAGAGCCAGGCTAGCTGTTTCCCCGTTACGATTCTTTGTGCTAAGCTAAGCTAAGCTAACTGGTTGGTTCTTTCTTTTAACCAGAGATGCACAGAATTTCTCTGACTTCAAAACTCTTAGCAAAAAAAAAGAGAAGCCTCAAAGTATTCAATTATTTCTTTGATACACAATGATAGAGATCAACCGATATGTTTCTTTCAGGACCAATACTGATTATGAAAAATCAGGGGGACCGAAAAAAGTGTACTTGCGGTAAAAGTAAAAATCTTTTTATCAACATTTTGAATAACAAGTGGTGGAATGTATACATTTCGTTATTCTAAATTTTGATAAAAAAAAAAGATTTTTATATAAGAAGCTACAACTTGAATGCTGTACTTTTACAATTTTGAAATACTTTAGTATTTCCATTTACTGCCACTTTATACTTCCACTCCACTTCATTTATTTGATGACTTCAGTTACTAGTTACTTTGCAGATTCAGATAACTCTGTGTTGATTAGCTATTAATTTCTTACTTAGAGACGGAGAGAGGATGCTGCACCAGAGCCAAAGTATTGCATTTTTGGTTTAATCTATTTCATCGTCTACAGGACACAAAGAAAAAGATGCCGATAATCTGACCAGGCCGATAATCGATCCATCAATCACATTTGACATCCATATTAAATTATATGTTTTTTTGTGAAAAATGGAGATGGAGAAAACTGTCTGACCTGATAAATGAGGCGTGTACATGTAAAACACATTCTTCGATGCCCTGTATGCTCTTAAAAGGGATTTCCCATTTCCAATGATATATCTTGTTTGGCATCCCACATATTGAATATGTTGCCGCAGGCTGTGCCCCGTGTAAACCTGTTCAATGACACACCAGGCAGGCAGACGACTGATGTCCTTCGATCTCCATATTTCATTCAATAAAGCCACGTGACATACTGTGATGACATTGTGGGCGCGATGATGTAACTGGTTATAGGTTTGAAATATGTGCTGCTTCAGCAGAGTGATGACTTCCATCCAGAGATGAAAGTAAGTGTGTCCTGTTTTGTATTGTGTACCACCAAAGAAGAATTAGTGCCGGTACTCCAAAAGCAGGGAAAGAAGCTGTCAAGGTTACAGAGTAAAATAGGATTCAAGTTGTAATCCTGCACATTGTAAATCTGCCATTGATTTACAAGAATGTCTTAAATAATGTTTCCTCCAGTATTTTCTTGTTATTTATCATACATTGTAACGCGCAGGGGCAGGCAGCTCAAAGACAGCGCTAGTGTGCATAACAATGGTGTCAAAATATGATGAAAAGGGAGGAAAAGAGGGCAAATGCGTCTTTACATTTGCTTCAAGGTCTCCAAGTCATTGGTACAGTGGAGGCTGTAGAGGTCTATTGTGTAACTAAAAAAAGAACAATGCAGAGTGTCAGGAACTAATTGCTGGGAGAAGTAATGATCACCTCTTCTATTGCTGCTATTCAGTTCAGAGCGTATAGTATGCATTGCACATGTTTGGACATCGGCCATCACGTATAGGACGTGTGACTTACTTAAGCGTTTCTGCTGCGTCGCAAAGAATTAACTAGTGTACTGGTAGGCTACATCTGTGAGCTCCTGTTGTCTCAAAGTCACGGCCCAAGTGGACGAGTCAGTTTTGTCTTTATTTACTTTAAAATCGCTTGCTTAGCGTGCATGCTGTTTATAGCAGTGGCCTGGATCACACGCTCACACCTGGGAACGAGCACACACTCGTTCTGCCACTTACTCAGCAGCTCCACAGGAGAGTTTTTAGGGGTTAACCTCCTCTTCAAGGACAGCTGGACAGTATCCTGCAGCCCATGTGGGCTTGCTTCCTGTTTTCTGAAAATGTTCGTATTTTTTTCTAATGCTTTGCCCTCTTTTCTCTGTGTTTAAGAGGCAAAAAAAAGATGTGATTTGTTTGTTGTATGTGATCGGTGTTCGTAACTTTTACTAACTTGTTGATATTCTGGTTATCATAAGATGCTTGAAGGTTGATCAATGTCAGGTTTAATCCGTTTTGATTCTCGCACGCAGACTTTTTCAGAACTTTCCTCCCATTGCTCTAAGCCCTCAGTGTAGCTATCTCGTTGTAAGTGAGAGAATGGATGTCCTTATTTGTGCATTAGCCGGCCTTGTTTTAGTCATAATTTATTAGTTTTGTTGAGAGTGCTACCCTTGTGGGACATTGGTATGAACATATTGTCCCTGACTCCTTTTCTGAGCCAGCGGCTGAGCATTTTCTCAGGCTAAATAACTTAGCTACACACAAGTTGTGAGACTGTGATTAGCTATATTCCACAGAGAGAGAGATTTACGGAGTCATTTTTTTCAGTCTGTCCAAGATATCATATTTTAAAAGTGCTGGAAGGATACAAAGTATATTTAAGCAATAAGCCAAGAGAAGCTGTACTTGACAGTGATTTTGGAACAGCTTAGAGGCATTGTTAGGGACTCTTCTAAAAGAACTGTCAGGGCACAGCCCAGAGAAGCCTTGTGCTTTTGTAAAATGACTGCAATAAAAAAAGAGAAAGTGAATGTGCCATAAATGTTGCATTTTCATGTAATTTATGTTATAAATAACAAGACTTTTGCCACGTCGAGCAGTTCCAAGGTATTTTTTTACAAGATCTTCAGACACAGTCATTAGTGAGAGAGGAAACTGTTTTGATTTAAACTCAACAAATGACTAGATTTTCTAAGAGGAGCTATATTTATTGATCCAGCTGAGCCATTAATGGACAAACACAAAGATGTTTCCGTGTTAAAAAGTTCAAAATCTTCGAAATGTCACAATGGATCTCAGTGCGAGCATCTGGACTGCAGCCATTTAAGCTACAGATGAGGAACGGTAATGCAACAGTGTGTATCAAAGCTATGTTAAGTCCTTTCGGTCTTATTTGTGGTTTCGGACTTTGCTTTGTTTAAACTAGGCATTCTCCCGTCACTTTCTCAGAAATGCTCCTCATAGATGCGGCTCTGTTTCTTTGAGCAGAGGAGTGAAGATATGGAAAGGGTCTGAAGCTTGTTGGTGAGAATCTTCCCGGAGTAATTACCTCAAATAAGAAACCGTATCCCTGCTTGCACCATGGATGTTGCCATCTGCATTGTTAGCAAAATGACCAAAATGCATCCCCTTTGTTTATTGGCAATCCCCTCTCTCCATCTCGTTGTAGCAGAGTGCAGACTACAATCTAGTTTGCCTGACTCCTTCATTGTAATCTCACTAAGGTTTGTGCAAATTAGAAGTTATCGTCCATCCATGGCTCTGAAACAACAGTGGCCTAACTGTGCTGTGTATTGGGTGATGGCGATGGCGATGGCAATGGCGCTGTCCATTGCCATCACCATCACCCAATACACAGCACAGTTAGGCCACTGTTGTATATTGGGTGATGGTGATGGCGATGGCGATGGCAATGGCGCTGTCCATCGTGCTGAAGTATCAATGTCCCTCTGTCATTATCATCTTGCATCTATAATATCCCCTCAACTACTGTAAATTATAAATAATCAGTTCTATACTATATCGTAGCCTAAATACTGTTAAATAGTGAGCCTTTTGATCAACTTATAGTCACAAAAGAGCGAGAGTAAAGGCAGGCTCTGTGTTTCCCAGTGTTTCCATTTAATCAGTGGTATCCACTAGGCAATTTGAGAGGCACTGAGGACGCGTGCCGCAACCCCTGTTGGCAAAATGACCAAAATGAACCCCTCTCGTTAACCTGCAGTACCCCCTCTTCATTCCTTAGTAGCTCAGAGTGTGCAGGTGCAGAGAAAGCCAATCACAGCAACAAGTAGCAACGTGTAGTCGCTCAGAGTGAGAGGATCACAGATACACGCTGCAGCCCGTGGTATTCCAACAATATCACTATGATTCAGAACTTTCCGTGCTACTGGAAGTGGCGCTCCACACCGACCTCCTGAGTTGGAAAGTTGTGTGTGTGTCGGTGGGCTCATCCCCCTGTTAAACATTAACAAGTGACCAAACGTTGTTCTGGGTGTTATTCAATGGTGAAACTTGACCCGCGTCCTCCCTGAAAGCAACGGCCGCGTGGTTCCAACAGTGTTTGTATTTATTTGCATTCAGGCTAAGCAAATTGCAGTGTAATCATGTGAAGAGGTTTGCTTTTGTTCTCGAGATGAACGGCAAACAGGGCCGCGCTGACCCGCTCCGGAGTCTGAGGTCGGCTCAGCTCGAGTGCTTTGAGAATATTCATCTGTCTCTCCAGTAACCACCAAAGACTGCAGCAGAGGAAAATGAGAAATGCTGTTTTATAATGAGAGCCCTAGGCAAAGACATACAGAGACATGTCTTTTAAAAAAATCTGTCATTATATATTCTCCTAGTAATACTGCAGTGGGAGAAGCATACTAAGAACCGGCGCTCTTTGAAGAGGCCCAGGCGGTTCTTTAATGTTTGGGATGGAGCTCACATTGCTTTGTGATATAGGGGTAAAGCTTACATCCTGTCATTTTGTATTCAGAGATGTTATCGCGCAAACAGCAGCCGCTCCTGTGGATTTGAACGACGGGTTTTGTTTCTTCGTAAACAAACACTGATACTTTAAATCAGACGGAATCAGCGTTGAATGTGGAAAGTTTTGCAGGAGATAAGGCAATTTTGTAACTAGAGCACACTACTACAGTGGATACAAGGACTACGTGCAGATTCCCTTTGGCCGTCCCATCAGTGATTCACAGGGATCCAAAGAGACGGAAACCGAATGTGAAAGACTATTACAAAGGCTGGTGCAACTACTGAATGTGTTCCTGACCTGAAGGTGCACTTGAATGGATGGCTCAATAAGTGTCATGTTAAAGTTCATATCCTGGATGATATTTCTCACCCACTTTGCACTGTACTGATGTAACACAGGGGTTGTTTCAGCAATAGGTGCGCACTTCACAAGATGTCTGCCGCGAGTTTGAGGCTGCAGTTTGCTCCTGGTGCAATGAGCCATCGGAAATAGAACTGTGCAGTTGTGGCTCATCCACCGTGTTAGCGTGCCTTTCCAGTAGTGTATTATTTACTATTTGTCACCATGTGTCATTGATGTATTCCATGTGTAATGAGCCCTGTTTATGCTTTCATCTGTGCACTTTATCACTTGCATAAAGTCGTTTGCCACCAGCAGTATGCGAGTGCACCCTGAAAAAAAATAGCACTGGGCTGCAGTTTGAATCTGCACTAATGATTGTTTTTAGAGGAACAATTGTAATGTTAAAGAAGTTGCTCTTAATAACAAGCCTACAGAGAATTTTCACCCCAACTATGCAGTCACCCTCAGCGCTGCAGAGCGTTTTGGCAGCTTTCAGCTCATTGTTTTGGTTTCGGAACCCACAACTTTACTGCGTTTTGGCATCCTCCAGCTCATTGTTTTGGTTTTGGAACCCACAACTTTACTGTTTGGTTCACCACTGTTCATCCGTCTCGTTTGCAACAGCAGTAGCAGGCTAGCTGTTTTTCAGCAACAAAAGCTCTTGTGATCCCCATGTGCACTACTTAGCTAGCACCAAATGGCAGGTTGGAAACATTAGCCATTAGCTGGTGAACATAGTGGAGCAGCTGAGGAGCAAGATATTTCTCCCAAGAGGTGGTGGAGAACAAAACAGAGCTAAAAGCAGATTGATTTGCAGTTGTGTTTCTGGCAACCCAGACAGATTTAAGTCATTATTCAATGTATGTTTGATTTGTAAATTCCATGACAGCTTGTTTAGATGGTAATATTGCTCTTTGCAATGAGCGGCTAAAAAAACTAATAGTGCTTTAAGAGGAGCTCGTTGCAGCTCAGGGGAAGAATTAAGTTTGGGTTTGTTCAGCAGGATCACTTTGTTTCAAATGGCTCTTTAGTGCTGTCATACCTATTTGCCCTTGTCACTCTGCTCTTTGCTCCTCTATTTGTCATTATCAACAAAACAGTCTGTTTTGGTGCTGGTGGCTGTCACTAGTGATTGTCTCCTACACCTCTCCTCCTCAGCATCTCACAGGCAGCGCCGGCAGTTTTAAAGCTAATTAAAAATTTAGACAACACAACGCTGTAAACTGAGTATTGCACCCAAGTTCTGCCCGCATTGCGTAGATGGCCCAGCGAAGAAACGGAGCAACCAAAAGACACAAAAAAAAAAAAAAAGAAGAAGAAGAAGAAAATCAATAGTCCACTCTGCCTCCAACATCTTAATGCCACTCTCGGTGGAAAGAGATGTGTGGAAGTGATGGAGTCTCTGTCAGTTACTAGACATCAGAGGAGTTTTTAATTGAGGCCCCAGTGGAGCTGGAAGGGACACGGGAGATGTTGAGAGAGAGCGAGCCTGGCTGGTGTGAGATGAGGTGGGCAGACCAATATGTGAGAGCGTACTGTCGCCGCTTTCATCCCTCTCTGTGACTGGGGACGGCCATTATGACATGAGATTTATATCGAAGTATAATGATGGTATATAATGGTGTTCTTTTATTCTTATAACCTCAATCAAATGTGATTCAGATGCGGGACAGACTCTGGTATAGAAACATTTTTATCACCTGAAGTTAAAGTTATGGCCAATTAACCGTTAATATAGTTTAGAGCAGTTGTTGAGGAGAGCTTCATACCTGGTAGAAATTAAGAGCTTATTACACCTCGCACAGCTGTGTGTGTGTGTGTGTGTGTGTGTGTGTGTTGTTTGCTTCACTTTTTCATCGCAGCTGTTCAGGACTCTGAAATGTTCTGAGTCTTTTTTTTTGTATGTACCACAGATCTTGTGTTTTCACCACGTCCCTCCACAGCTGACTTGTCTTATCGTTGGGACAGGGACTCTTGCAGCGTTGTCTGCATTGTGGTTTTTCTCTTTGCACCATCGCCGCACTACTCGTGTCACAGCTGGAGCACATTCTCCAACGTTCCTCATACTTGCTGACATATTTCCTCACGGTTCGCTCCCGTCTCCATTGAGCTGTCTGACTCCATTTCTTCACCCGCCCTTCCCTTAGCATGCAAATGTGCATTTGTTTTAGTGCAAAAGGGAAGCGTATGCTCACTGGTTAACACGCAGTAAGCTGATGCTCGCGGTGCACTTTTGACGTGACATTTAAAAATCCATGGTGGAGCCGAAATCCACATCAGGGCATGTATATTTCTACCGGTGTTGAGTTTATCCTGGTTATACTGCCCACCTCCACCCCAGGCCATTGTTTATATATTCCAGCACGGAGCCATTACACATTCTCACACCCTCTGCGCCTGTAACATAGCCTCTGCTTTGCTAACACGACAACCATGCAGTTCGCTCTGAGCTGTGTGTTCAGTTAATTAGGCAGTCTACGGGGTATAGGATTACCTTCAACTGTAAAGATGAGAAAAATCACTCTAACCTTGCCCCGGGCATATCTGAGTAAGACTTGCAATCATCCCTTTAAATGTACCTGTGACTTAGCTTCCCCGAGCCTCCCTCCCAGAATAAAACATCGGCGACTGTCATACTGCTGGTCTGGTTGTAGAGTAAAACACAAAAAGCTTCCAGGTAGAAAGTAAGTGAGATATCTTCAGTGACTCAGTTTTATGAATTTGTTTTTAAGACACTGTGATATTTTTTGGGGGGGAAAAAACTACAAATGACTAAGGCCACATGTCACATAAACCTGTACATAGACGTTTGTAACATAATATACAGTATTACAAAACACTGAAAGATAATGTACAGTATGTTGTTACAATGTACAGTATTTTTTGTTTTTTTTTCCCTTTCAAATAATGTGTATGTACAGTATGCATGTATAAACACACACACATATAATTAACTAATATAGCTAAAGGGTAGCTCACCATGCACAAGAGGCGGCTGAAATCATTCATGTTCTATATGAAAATGATATTAAAAATCTAAATTGTGAACACTACTCATATGTTGACCTCATGCCGCACAACCATTTTTTGGACTCCACTCCATTTCCTGCTTTGGTTCTTATCTTGTAGTTGTTATTGCCGACTACAGCATCATATAGAGTCGTCACCACACACACCACAGATATCTGATTAAACAGACGATCTTTGGTGTGAAGTTAGATTAAGCGATAACTAGCTTACAGTCTGCTCAACTGTGTGATGATGTATGTTACTAAATTATTAACATCATGATATCATTTGGAGCACTCAGCTTGTTACACAGTGGTAAGCCCATGTCATGGAGAACTTTACGATGTGACTAAGTGTGTCCCGGGTTGGGACTCGACTGGGGCCACTGCAGCGAGGACACAGCCTCTGTACATGGGACGCCCGCTCTACCATCTGAGCTAATTGGTGCCCTAAAATATTGTTTTAACACCTGTTTCGAGCGGCCCGACTCATGCAGCATCATCACAAACACAATTCTTAAAAAAAACAAAAAAAACACAACACATTCTGATCAGTCTTCGTGGCTGCTATAACAGCAACATGACCAGCTGATCCCTGCGCTGTGCGGGAGAACTCATCTAATGAGCACCGTAAAGCAGAGGTTGATGTTTGTCAGAGAGCAGTTGATGAAAGTCTCTGATCTCCTTCCAGCTCTGTCAGTCCTCCGCAGTTATTTCATAAACTGCATATTATCAAACTGAAGTGCAGATGCGGGGAGATCAAAAGCAGCAGATGTCGATGTACACAACACAACACGTCCTCACTTAGAGTGTAGACAGGAAGGTGGCTCTGCAATGGACACAATTCTATTACAGTGTTTTATCAGTAACGGTGGATTTCAGCAATAATCTACGCAAACAGTTCATGCAAACTTTTCAAATCTTTCTTGCAGAGTAAATCATTTCACTTCAAATCTTATTTTTGTCTTTGTCGTGTCTGTTCTGCAATTTCTTCCCACTTTATTTGCATCAAGCCAACGCCATGCCATATACACGACACATTCTCGCTTTCAGTGGGAGATTTCTGTCACAGCTGAGTTCTGCAAAGGTTTGGAATTTCCATTTGAAATAATCCGAAAATGAGTAAGTGATTGCACCTGACCAGACGTCCATTATCAGGACTTAATGGACGAGGTGAAGGCCGGAACTGTCCGACCCGCATTTTACACCGTGGTCTCTTGCCAGAATAAAAATTTGAAGACCATTGATTTATATTGTCATGAATTTGCAGTCAAAATATAAAGTTTTACACCCTGTTTCCGTGGCAACACCTCAGGGTTTGATTAATACCTGGAACAATCATTGGGTTGCACAGCAGGCGAGAAACTACAGTAGTCGACTCAACTCAGCTCAGCTGTGCTAGCAAAGTTCAGTAGTCACATTATGTACGGTTGACAGATAGTAAATATAATCTGATGGACTATTTGAAAACCATGTCAACCAGCCATGTCAGTGTCCCTAAATCATAAACAAGAGTTTCATTACCAATTGATTACCTTGGCCACTAAATCTTTTGCTGCCTTTTTTAAGTAAGATCCCCCTTATCTACACTGTTTACTTTCTTTTTTCATTGCGAAGGAGTCCCTCATTTTCCAACAGGCCGCGTCGTCTTGTATTGCCGCAGTAAACCGCAATGATCCAAATCCATATCCTGCATTGACCTGCAAATTGCAACCCAAGTTCAGTCCGCCTCTGTGTCTCATTGTAACCTCGCTCAGTAGTGCGTGACCATTGGATGGCGGGGGGAATATTCACCTGTGGATCAACCAGATAAAAGTCTGACTCATTTTATGGAGGAGGTAACCTTACCTCACCAACACACCATTCGAAATCCATGCCGCCGCACCAAAGTCAGAGTGCCTTTAGACTGTGAGCCAACCTTCCACAGGAGAAAGGTCAGTAGCAGCCTGACATGTCTGAGAGACAGCTTATGAGTCGAGTGTGGACTAATACCGAAACTTCATTGTGATTCCAGCCCAGTCCGGCATTCACGCAGGTACCAGCTCAGTGCCTGCTCGCTTGCGAACCCACAAACTCTTTCACCTGCTTGTTTTCGTACCTGCTCAGGTCGCTCGGTCACTCACCCGCCTGCCCCATCCCTCCAACCTTCACTGACTCACTAACTCATCCACCTTACTCTCCCCCCCACTCCAGATGGCTTTTATAGTCCTCCTGCTGAGAAAAAAAAGACGGCTGTTAGAAACTTTATTCCTATAAATGCAGAGCCATTACTCTGTTTTAATGTGCACGTCTGCACATCATACACTCGTGTTTGCCACGAGCCCATGGCGTCAGGGGAAGGGCAATAATGTCAGACAAATTGTGTAAGTAAATGGGCGCCGGGTCGTCCCAGAGACGAGCACATTGCCTCCCTGCATGCCAATAAGACAGTGAGGTAGCAGCGCACCGAAAAGCAATTTATTGAAATGCAAAAAAGAGGAGAGAAGGCTCAGAGCAAAGATGCTGACAGGACAAAAACCTGTCGCCATCCATCTCAGTTTGCCAAGTTTTCCGTCTACAAGTGAGCCTCTCACCCTCTCCCAGAGAGGAGAGGTGTTCCCTAGAAATAGAGCATGAACAGCTGGTGTGCCGGTGCAGCCGCAAGCTTTTCATGCCGGGGCCGAATGGGGAGGGTTCGGAGGTTTTGATGGACACCTTCGAGGTTGATAATAAAGGACGCTAATTGAAACTGGAGCTGAAACAAATTCAAAGTCATTCGTTCAGTGTAATCCTAATATTCATGCTCGTGTTTTTCATTCCGGCTAATCCGTGTCCTCTGACACCAAGGCCATCTTCTTTCCATTAGCACTGCTGTTGTTGTTTCTGCCAATCTCCTCCCTGCGAGATCGGCGGTGGCGCTCAGAAGACTGAATAAAAAAAGTTTAAATCACCGGCGTCTGCGAGCCTGTTTGCACTCTGCTGAGGTAGTATGTATCAATCACCTCACCAGTGTTGGGTGAATGTGATTTAAGCGTGAGCTTCTGTTTTGTCTCACTGAGTTTTATATCTCATTCACTTTACTGTTTCTTCCCTGCCTCCCTGTATTGTCTGGATGAATGTCTTTATCTCTGCCATGTGACTCATTTTTCGGGAGATATATAAGCCTGTTTCATGTGCTGGGGCCTGGCTGTGCCTCTGTGGTCTCCAGGGCTGTATAGGCCCTCCAGCAGGGCTGGGCCCGGCTGCTGCTCAACCCCTGGGCTAGCCCCTGGTCCACCTGGCTCTTCTGTGATCAGCGCCACTCCTCTACAGTTCCTCCTCCGCTCTCTTCCTCGATTTTCACGAGCCGGCGGAATAAGGCCAGGTTGCTCGTCCCGACAATGAAAGAAAAACCTAATTGACTCTTCTTCTCCTCTTCCTCGTCCCTCCGGCTTGTCTACAATGAGCCTTGAGGCTCTTTTTAGCCCGAAGCCATCCTTCTGTCAAGGGACATTATTCTCCTTTGGTCACAGCTTAAGAGGCTAGGTTTCTTCTAGGCAGGTGAAACTGGGCTGACAGTTGGAGAGAAAGCAGCTTTGATCTCCACTGTCTTCACATTGCAGAACCAAGATGACAGGCAAGGGAGCCTTAGGAGCACTTTATTCCACCAAAGGTGCTGGAGAGAAAACACTCAGGCTTGTAAAAACGCCTGCAAATCTTGGCTCTCACATTCACTGAAGCCCAAACAATACCTAAGCTGGCCCCTTGTGAGTCCCCTATAGTGTCTTCCTGAGACTCAGGGAGCCTCATTCCTCACTGGTGATGTGCCCTGTGTTAGAGGCTCCATATGGAGGTGGTGTTTTATCATACTCTCGCCTGCCCCCATTAAATATCTATTTTTACCTGAGCAGTCTGCTGTGGCCTTCGATGGTACACAAACACCTACGGTGAAGCGCCGCCTATAAGAAGCAACAGTAGAGGATGGGCTCCAGGTGTGGTCGATATCGCTTATAAAAAAGCGTTGCAAACATAAATTAAAGGTACATTTGTAGCCACCAGTAGTCCCGTTTCATTATAAATAATTTAGACAAAATGATAGTGCTGACATTATGCGTACAATATAATAGAGTATAATAGAACAGTCCCATTTTATAGTCTCTAAAAGTGCCACAGTGTTGACTCAGGGACTCAGGCACAGTTTCAATAAAGTATGGATGCTTAAAGCAGGTCGTGGTATTGAATTTGCATTACGTGGTGCAGGTGTTCAAGTTCACACAGCTGTGGACTGTCCACCTTCTCGGGGCCAACACACGTGCGACAGGGACATTTTAAACACGCATGACAAGAATACCAGAAGCTAATAAGTTGTGGGTCACGTAGCACAGGAAGCAAACTCTTCTGTAAATTTCAAAATAAGATACATATGTGCGTATTAGCCATATGATACATAATTTTTTAAAAATCGATCGGATTCGTGCAAAATGGTGGCAGCAGAATTTTACCACTCCGTGTGGCTGCTGACGGTGGCAAAATGTTACCAGTGCAGCTTTATCAAGACACAGCAAACATATAGAATGCAATAAAAAAATAAATAAATAATCCTTCATAAACTGGCAGCGTGCAGTTTAAATCTGCTGAAACGTGCAGAATTTTGTCTTGACTCTAAGCTTCCACGTTGGTAGTAAAATAAATGACAGAAAACGCAAAGATATACCGTATTTATAGTGTCATTTTATGTGCGCTGACAGGGTACGTACTTCAGCCCCAGCATCCAGTTTATGTTTACCAGTCAACTTACGGTGGGTGAAGTGGAAGGATGTAAACAGAGACGGGATCCCCGGTGAGCGAGTGGCATTTAGGTCTGTAATTAAGATCGTTTTGGTTTCGTTCTCTCCATCGTATCATGTCAGCTCGTTACAGACACACATTTTCCGCTATTATTTATGCCTGTCTCGACGCGCGCTACATATTCATGGCATCCGGGGAAAAAAATGCCGAGCGTGTGAAGTGAAGTTTTTTCGCTGTGTTTGGTGCGGCTCTCTTAAGTCTGAGTCTGCAGACTCCGGGTAATGTGACAGTGCAGCCCAGAGCACTCCATCCTTACCCTTGCACAGAGGGAATAGGGAAAAGGGGGGGAAGAGAGGATAGGTAAACAGAGCCATTAGAGACAAATCTATTTCTGAAGAAAACAAAATCACATCATCAAACAAGAGAAAAAGAAAAATATGATCCTGCAGCCCTTTGGGCCCTGGCGTAGCAATGATAGCCGACTATGGCATTTGTCTTTATCAGTCTGCCTTGAGGGAGGGAGAGCGTGGTGGGAAGGTGCGAGAGTAAAAAGAGAATGAGAGAGACGATGGAAAACAAAGAGCGCCGCGTCTTTTTTTTTTTTTTTTTTTTTCCTTTTACTCGTCACTAAGCTCCGGACACATTTGTTACTCTTCTGATTTAATGAGACGTTGGCGGCTTGTGGATGAGAATTCCTCTTTCATACATGTTCTGTGGTTTCTTTCGCCGCTGGTACGGAGCCGCTCTCAGATGGCCATTCTTTAAATATAACAGAGTGAAGGGCTCGGTGGACAGCGAGCCACAGCATCATCAGTCATGGCTAGCCTGGGGAGGCATGCGCAGCTTCATCAAAATGACAAGATTGACTTTCCAGATTTTATCCTTTCTCCGTGACATTTGGTTGTTTATCCTGCTTTGCGGTAGCAGTACAAGAGAGTCTTTGTGGACTGAGAGGCTTTCCTGAAATAGATATACATGATTCAACAGACTGTGGTGACCTTAAACAGATATTAAAAGGAATATATAAAACGTATAGCAACATCTGCCTGAGCAACCCTTGCCTCTATCGCACCGGAGGCAGTGATACGTTTTGATTTATTACCACCATTTAACCGAGGATAAATACAGATGTCACCATGCTAACATGCTGGCAACACAGCTGCTAACATGGTGATGTTATGCAGGTCGATGTCAGCCATTGTAGTGAGGCGTTTTAGCTTGTTAACATTCGCTAATTAGCTCCAAGCACGATGACGATGACGCTAGAAGAAAGGTGATCATGATTCGTCCTACATGTCAATCAAAATGTTCGATATGAACCTCATAGAGAAAAGTCAGGTGATCGCCAAAGTCATCAGGCCTCATCATCTGGGAAATTTCATGGCAATCCATCCAAGAATCGTTGAGAAATATCAGTCTGCAGCAAAGTGACCGTCAGTTGGACGGACTCTGGCGTCCCCGGAGCGGTGCCAAGCATGCACGTCTAAAAAACAACAGCAGAACGAAGGCTGAGCAGATATTTTAAACGACCTCCTCTCCATCATTGGCAGGCACGTGTCCCTCCTCCTCCCCTCTACGGCCCCCGCGTGGCCTTTCATTAACTCTGTTTCTTGGGACAATCAGGTACATCTGTTTCTCGGCGTCAGATGGACTGGATTTCCATCTGAGAATTCATCACCTCCACAAGGATGCCTCTATTTGCCCTCCATCTTGGCTGGGCTGTATTATAGCCTGTCTGCCTGTCTTCATAGCTGATGCCAAGTCCTTACAGATGCTTCATCATTTCCTCTTTCCAATGCCAGTAATTTTTCAGTCTTTTTTTTCTTTCCTTTTTTTTTTTCCTTCTCTCTCTGTGTGTGTATTATTATTATCTGCCCAGAGCGGGCACTCTCTGAAGGAGGCCTGTTTGTGCTACAGCCAGGCTCACAGCTATTTAGTGGCTCGGCTGTTTTCTTTTCTTCTCCCTCTGTTCAGTTTGAATACCCCAGGGAAATTTGGCTATGTCTCTGATATCTTTTCTTTGTCCTGCTGTCCTTTTATTTCTCCTCATCAGTTTGCAGTTTGCCAAGATACTGTCACTTATTTTGACGTCTAATTGTCTCCCACGTTTTTTTTTTCTTTTTTGCCTAGCTGTCCAAAAGATATCTGTAGATATCATTGTACTCGTCAAAAAAAAAAAAAAAAAATCAAGACTCCTTTTTTTTTATTTAGCGTTTTTTTTGGTGTCTGTGTCTGAAATATATCTCTGATTATTGTTTTCATTCCTGTTTAGAGTGATAATGATAATAA
This sequence comes from Sparus aurata, assembly GCF_900880675.1. Lineage (NCBI taxonomy): Eukaryota > Metazoa > Chordata > Actinopteri > Spariformes > Sparidae > Sparus > Sparus aurata. The sequence goes on along the minus strand of NC_044190.1, from coordinate 33,645,916 downwards.
TATCTCAGACGTGTTAGAGAATATTAAAGCGAACGCATCGGATCCTCAGACATCTGAGCAGTGCGTAGCAGAAGGCAGGGGGTGGGACAGCTAGTGCCAACATCCTCTATAAGCTGTGCCAATGCTGTTTCAGTGAAAAACGACAACACGGCCTTTTGCGACTGGTGAGCTATACGCCATCTGGACTCAATTGAAAGACTCGAGTGTCTTAATTGGACACTAGTAAAGAAGCTCCCGCTCCGTTCACACAAAGCGAGGGGGTTTCACGCCCGTTTGGTGTTTCCTTTGACAGTCCCCGCTGAAAGTCAAACCAGATTCGGCGATGATGCGACAGAAAAGCCGGCGATGATGGTTGGAGACGAGGATGATGATGATGATGATGATGATGATGATGGCAGTAATCATCATCTGTGTCATCATGTTGTGCTTTAGTAATTCTGCAGTCCAAGATAATTCAGTTTTTTACATTTTTTTCACTTGACGAGGACGAACTCTTAACAGCCGAATTGTCAAATGGTGAAATAATGGTGATGGATGCAGCGGTGACAGTTGTGCTTCTATTTTAGCACTGCAAGAGTGAATAATGAGGCTCTCTCTCTCTCTCTCTCCCTCTCCTCTCCCTCTGCCCTTTGCTTCAGGTCAGAACATCGCGTTCCCCCCGGTGGCTCTGTGGGTAACCATTGGCCTGGCCGTGTGTCTGCTGGTGCTGCTCATTGCCCTGGCTGCTGTCTGCCGCAGGAAGATCAAGGAGAGCTGCGAGGAGGCCAGGAGAGAAGGTAAGAGGGGGTGGAAGAGACGGGGAGGGGTGGAGGGAAAAAAAGAGGGAGAGAGGCGACTGTGAAATTCAACAGCAGTGTATGTTCTAACAAGAGGACAATTCATCGGTGATAACTCGCTGGAAAATCCATGTTTAATCCTCAAGGTCAGATAAAAGTATGTTTTGGGGGGGCTGTCTTGCCTTCATTAGGGGCAATATGAAAAGTTAATCTCAGAGCAGTGACAACTTTGGAGCTATACGCATGAAAGAAAGTAAAGTAATGGAATGATTTTCTGTTTTTTATTATTTTATTTTTTTTGTGCTGTGTTGGTCTGCTGCGTACACAGTTCAAGGGCTCGCTGAATAATGAATGCTAACCTATCATGCTCTCCGGCCCTTTCAACCCTTCTCAGGGCCTTCATTAAAATGCACAAGGCCTCCTTAAAGTCTTCACATAGTGAGCAAGTAGATGATATGCATAATTGCGACGTGTTGCCCCGGATCATGTGGGAGGCACGACGAGAGCGCGCGCGAGAGAGGGAGAGATAGAGCAGAAAGCAGTGATGAGATGTTAACTGCTCAAGGAACTTTGAGAATCCAGAGGGAGTTCTGCTTAATGCGTATAGGCAGGATCTCGGATGGTGGGACACATATCTTCGGCAAAGAGGAACATCATTACTCGGGTCCAGTAATTAGCGTTGCGGAATAGCTGAGGATCGCCGCAAGTGCAAAGAGAAAAAGTTTTGAAATGAGATAGATAGTGCAGAGCCACCAGCTCTGCTGTAATGAGATCCGCTCAGAGTGGAGGAGACATTTAAATAAAGGTCAGCCAGTGTCTGCACCAGGGCCCAGAGGTTTGAAAATAAATATGGAAGTGACACAGACTCGGAGGAGAGAGTAAATAGCTCCGTGGAACATGTGAAATCAAATGAAATGGAAAGACAGAAATATAATGCAGGTCCTCCCACGGGCGAAAGGCTGCGAGGGTTGCGGCGCCCTTTTTTCTTCAGTGGAGTGGACGAGGAGCTGCGTCGCCCCACCCGCAGCACTAAGACCAAAGGCAGGATTGATTACATGGTCATCCGCTGTCCTCCTTATTGAAATGTTAAGTCTCATTCTGTCCCCTGCCGGCAATGCTTCTGCAGTCTTTTGGTCCTCTTTTTTTTTTTTTTTTCCCGAGCACGAACCTGAAGAGTGGGAAAGCTGACTCTTATTCACATATCATGCCGACTCTTTTGCTCTTGATAGAATGATACTGTATGAATAAAGATGTGGAGGGGTTTTAAAATAGGGATTGCTATGCACATATCCCGAGCTGTGGGGAGGGCAGGAAGCAGAGAAGTGCAACCTAATTGTGGTTGTCTTATCTTTTAATGGCGTTCCCGGGAATGGCCAGATTGAAGTTGACTCTCTTTTTTTTTTTCTTTTTTTTTTCCACCGTGTCTGGGTAGCGAGGGGTGGAGGGGTCAGTGAGAAGTGGAGAAGTAAGTAAGTCATTTTTCTTCGCTGTCATAATGTATGTGGAGGAGCCGAATGTGTATCATAACGGAGCAGAGCAGGTTGTGGGATTGCAGTGAAAGCTCAATTCCAGGGCCGGCGTTGTATCCAGACACCAGCACGGCTCTGTTCCCTCTGATGTGTTTCTCCCTCGCTCATGTCCTTCCTTACATAATGACTGTGTGTATCTAATACGTGCTCGCGCTGACCTATCCAGGGCCACTGTTCCATTTCTCCCCAGCTTATTTTACATTTAGATAAGCATATGATTTAATCAGAGCTGCGCTTGGAGATGTAGGTGACGGGGGACGGATCTCCCATGTGTGACAGATGAAAGTCATAAGGGAAGCAGTGTTTCCCCCGAGGGGGTTTTTACCACGGGGATATTTCTCAGGGGTTAACCCTCAGGTTTACCATCGACCAAATGCAGCGATTTAACAATTGTGTGCACGAGGTTCACATGAAATAACCAGACGTGTACATGTTTTGGTCTCCAGTCTCCAGTCTATGAAACCCTTGTGAAAAAAAAACAACAAATGTTTTTAAAATCCCTGGTCAAAATGTTGGCAGGAGGAAGCTGTTCCCTCTTGTGAAATGAGCAAAATTGTTTCATTTTTGTCATCAAGAGTTGATATTCAAAGACAGAGAAAAATGAATTACAGCCCACGCAGGACAAACAATTCTGTCATTAAGCCTTATGTCCCAATATGCACAAAGGATTTAAAAACAAGAAGGCCCTGCCGTTCCTACGGTGCAAGAATGAATTAATTAGTCTAATCAGTGTATTTATAGAACTATAGGTTTACCAACTGGGGCCGTTTGCCTTTGCTTACATTGGGAACGCTCACCGCAGTGCTAGAAGAGATTCAGTGGCAGTGCTGCGCCACATCTGTGGAGGGAGAACACAGAGGCAGAGGGGAGGATGATGACGAACAGTAGCACTCTTCTGGCTTCACTGACCGGTCGTTCCTGTCCCCCGACTCGCCCGTCTTTTATGTGGTTTGTCCAGCTTAGCTAAGCCACAGCCACTCTGCTTCCCCCCGCACACATGTGGGATGCAGCCAGTCTTTTATTGTAACACTCTCAAAGTACATAGAAAGCGGTTCTCACTCCCTGCCCCTGTGGATGCCCTCGCCTTCACCCTGACTTTAAGGAGCCTTTAAATGAGCCTCACTCTCCCATCAAAGCCCTTCCTCCCCCCCCCTTCGAGGTATTCCCACTGCTGCCACAATCATGAGACTGTTAGTCAATTTGAAGGTGGTGAATAAAGTGGTGCACACACGGTGGATGATACACAACAGCAATTCTGTGAAGGAATGGTGAATGTTGCATTTTTTTTCAAGGTGTACACATTATTAACAGGTTATCTGAAAGGCTCAGACTTTCGGTTCAAGGGTGGCAATTAAAAATACCATCCTGGCACCAGAAAGTGGAAGGAAAAAAAATCGGCTAAAATCTGAAGATATTTCACCAAAGTCACATCCTGGACTAATCACTGTTAATGTGTTGTGATAAAAGGTGGGCACATCCTGTGAATACTGTGGTAATGTGGGATTTTAGATAACCTGATGACAAAACTCAAAGCCTGTACGTGCAGCCTGTATATGCATTAGTCCAGGTGCGGGTGGACTAATGCATATACAGGCTGCTGGAATCCGGGAATCTCAGCATGTTCCGCTGCTGCAATAATAAGAACTTCTGCTTAATTTCCCCAGAGGGTTACAGCATCTGCTGTCAAATTCAAAGAATATAAACAAATGAATTGTGTTGTCCGGACACCTAATTATCAGTTTCGATCTGGTGTACCAGACGTCGAACAGCGGATCTCTGACCCGATCACAGTGAAAATGCTGTCACAGAATGAATCTCAGTCGCCTGGATGCTCTGTGTCAGGCCTATTTTTAGCATGTGTGTGTGCGCGCACACGCATGCCACGTGTGTATGTAAGTGTGACGGCCGTCACTGACGTGCCTCCCCGACTGTTTACAGGGAGGGGTTTTCAGAGGAGCCAGCAGTGGAATCCTAATGTGATTACCGTCTTTGTGAAAGGGCTGGATAAGAGGTTAAGGGGTGGCTACGGCTCTGCGCGTGTGTGCGTATGATATGGCATTGTGAGGAGCTTCATCGTCATATGCCTCCGTGCCGCCGCGGCTCGTCCTTTGAGCTGTGGAGGGATCGGCTCACCATAGGCTTTTGATGAAGTGACTACATTGTGTGTCTGCCTTTTGTACTGTGGCGCCCACTGATAATGACTCCTCTGTCTTCCCTACAGCTGAAGAGGCCAAGATGCTGGAAGAAGAGGAGTCAAAGACAGGTCAGCCAACCCACACCTGGTCAAACCTCGGCCTCTACATGCATCAGGGAGCTGCTGTCTGTTTTTAGCTGGCGCTGCAGCTGCGCCATCGCTTGTGGCAAATGCTGGTCAGGAAGCAGCAGCAGCAGACAAAATTCCCTATAATAAAATGTCACATCATTTAGCTGCAACGTATACTGAAATATTTAAATGTGTTAAATCTCTTGCATTCAGCCGCATGAGCTGTGTTATCGCGCACAGCTGCAAACACTGTCAAAAACAGGCAACAGTGCATTTTATCCAACAAAGACAACCAGAAAAAAGAATCAGCGTCTGCGAGTGGTGCAATTAACTCTTTGCATATGCAAAATATCAATGAAACCTCATCTGGAAATCGTATTGCAACACATATGTTATTGACTGTGTGCAAAGACGTCACAAAAATATCAAACAACACTGTGTTCTTTAAAAAGAAGTCCAGGTTGCAGAGGCTCAACCGAACAAGTAGCTGAATGTTAAGTTTGTTTACTGAAGTGTGAGTGAAGGCTGATGAAGCATGAGTGCACGTGAGAAATGAGACCAGCTCCAGGCAGCGAATCCATTCAACACAGCAACCCAGTGGCATAACTCTTCCACTGTGTGCGTGTCTGTGAAGGTTTGAGGCAAAGAAAGAGAGAGCGCGGGGAGATGAGCACACTAATTTAGTGATGCCAACAAGCTGTTTTACATTATACGTTCCCCCCAAAGCTACGACTATAACAGTGAAATCTATCTCATCTATAAATTTAATGGTAACAAGTTCCACAAGTTCCAAGTTGCACGAAATGCCAACAATAGCGCCGCCTGGTCCTGCACTCAAATGATCCTGTTTACCGAGCCAAATTGATGTCGCACTGAATCCTGGCTGAAATGTGTTATGCATATTGTTACCGCTCGGGATGAGTTGCTCTGAATTCTTATGATGAATAATCCAGTGAAATGGACAGACATCACCTGCGACAGTCCTCGCATCGCTCACTGCAATACAGAGTTTGGCAAGACACTATTCTTTCAGATCTAATTAGTTTAAATCACTCAACAAAGGCAATGCCCAGAAGGAGTCGTATTCCACATTTAGAAATTCTGCCCTTCGGTGAAGAGACATTTAACAACTGTTCAAAGCCCAGCTTTTAAACAAAGAAAATAGAGATTAACAAGACTAAGAGTCTACAGCCACGCTGGCGGCTCTGAGGAGCTGTGTAAGGTAGAATGATGCTTTAAGCTATATGTTAATGTCAGCATGCTAACGTGCTCACAGCAATGCTGGCATGATGATGTTAACAGGAGCGTCTGTAATGTTTCATGGGAGAGATTGAATAGCTTTGTGTTTCGCTTTAGGCCGAATGCCATCACCAACATGCTAGCTACCTCGCAACGGCAAAGCTAATATCTTAATGTTTAGCATCTTTGCTTTGCTATTTCCTTTGGGCTGGGTGCTAAGATGCTTACAATGATAATGCTAAAGTTAATGTTAAGCATGCCCACCAATTTAGTTTGATGTGTTAGCATGTTTATATTTACTGATTAAAATTAATTTAAAATTAGTTATAGGTTTTACTCACTAATCATCTTTTGCTTTCTTAAGTCAATGTTTCTAAAGTTAATTCGATTTGGATCTTACCTTTGACAAACACATTAAAACAGTTGTCCAGTCCTGCTACCTCCAACTCAGAACCCTCACCAAAATCAAACCTTTCTCATTCTGATCTGGAAAAAGTAATTCATGCATTCATTTTCTCCAGACTAGACTACTGTAACTCCCTCCTCTCCGGCATAAATCAAAAGTCGCTTTCCCGCCTCCAACTGGTCCAGAACGCAGCAGCTAGGCTTCTCACAGGTTTTAACAGACGACATCACATCACCCCAGTTTTAGCTTCTCTGCATTGGCTCCCTGTTCGTTTTAGAATTGATTTTAAGATTTTACTGATCACTTTTAAAGCTCGTCTTGGCCTGGCTCCAAGCTATATAACAGAATTGTTGACCCCATATGAGCCAGTTCGCAGCCTTAGATCCTCAGGTGGGGGCCTCTTGGCAGTTCCAGAGTCGAGGCTCAAATCTAAACGGGACCAAGCTTTTTCTGTCATTGCCCCTCGGCTTTGGAACGACCTACCTGAGGAGATAAGGCTTACAGAATCAGTATCTTCTTTTAAATCACTTCTTAAAACTCATTTTTATAGACTTGCCTTTTTGTGATGTTGTCTCCTTTTTACTTTTTAATTTTTAACTTTTGAGTTTAATTTTATCATTTATCATTTTTCATCTTCCCAATGTTCCTGCACTTTACTCCCATTATGTTTAATGGTCTAAAATTCCTTATCTGTTTCTATTGTTCTTATATGAAATCTCTTTAATACATTTAATTAAGTATTAACTATTTCTATTCCATTCGTTTGCTCTACATTCTCAATTGCAATTTTAATTGTGTTCCTTTTATTTGTTCTGCTTTGTTTGTCAAAGCACTTTGTAAACTCTGTTTTTAAAAGTGCTATATAAATAAAGTTATTATTATTAATAATAATAATTGCAGTGGAGCAGGACAAAACCTTAGTTATGTGCTTCTTTTCATGTGATGAGAGTGATGTGAAATTATGCTTAGCATGACCTTATGAGCCCAGAATTAATTTCACCATTAGCAAGCAGAGCCAGCGTCTTCTGCCTGGCCAGCCTCAGCGACTACTGCTCACAGCAGTGAGGGCAGTTCTGAGCAGTTCTCCCTCAAGCGTTAATGTCATTAGAGTTATTCATTTGACTCCTTCTTTAGTCTGATTGAATTATTTAGCCTTTCTGTGAACGGCAAAGTTAATACCATGTGATTTTAATAAGCTGAGAGGTGAAGGAGAGTCTCTGAGTGTAGGGGGACAATGACTTTTATTCTCTAATGCCTTTCTCATGAATGTTTCAGAGAGATCTTGCAGCAAGGAACGGGGTCAGCCATCCCACAACCAGTGAGACTTGGTAGTTTAGCTTTAGCTAAAGGGGCAGGGCGAGGGGAGAAGGGAACTGGGAGAGCGCGGGATGGCTGTATTCCAGAGACGAGACGGCAACTCACAGCCGCCCTTTGCTCTCGCCGCCTCTCGTCATCGTCCATGCACCTGGTTGATCCAGGTGGATGTTGTGGGCGGCGAGCTGGTGAAGTCAAGCTAATGGCTCTGCCTTATGAGATCACTCTGTAAGCACTCCAGACAGGCAGCTTTGTTTTGCCATCTGGCTCCAATTGCGCTGACAAAGGCAGAGGTTCCTGCATGAGACAAAGGAGCTGAAATGAGCCCCACTTTAATAAACCCAGGATGATGGGGAGCCACGTTTGTGTGTTATCTTAATGAGCTGTCCAAAGGAAAGTGCGCCTCCCCTTTCAAAGCCAGCCTGATTTGAACAATAACCAGTGATAACTAGGGACCTGGGCTCATTCATTTGCAATGGGGTAGGATCCCTTTTGTTGCCTTTACAGCAGCCGCAAATAATGTTTAACAAACACTGGAGCTCCGATTCTGGACTTATTTGCAGCTGCTTAAGCCAACAGCAACCCCTTTTCGCACACTGGTACACATGCACACACATGCGAAGGGACACCCACAGTACACACAGGAGGAAACACTGTTATGCTACTAATCTACGTCCACATGCGGAGATGCGGAGTGTGTACAGTCGTCGCCGGCTTCATCCCTCGCCTCCCCACCTCCTCCCTGAAATGTGTTCAGTAATCTGAGCATGATGTGCTGTTTAGAGGGGGCTGCAGTCACGCAAGTGCAGCTCCTCCTGTCAGAAGCTGGCTTTAGTTTGTGTGCACTAGCCCCTGTCTCCCTAAATCCTGGACTCCGAGGAGGCAGGCCTTAGCAACAAGGCCCCTGGAAGAGAGTGTTAGTCAGTGACCCAGTTCTTTCATAGACAAAGAATTGTCGGAAAGAACGATTTGACACGCCCTCTGAAAAGGAGGCTCCATGTGAAAAACGGTTTTATTAACCCTTCTTAAATGAGGCGAGGTCCCTTGAAGGTGGAAGGTTAGGGAATATCAGGCCCTGTAAAGCTGATGGCAGAAGGAAGCCCCAACCTTCACCGTCGCCTTGACTCCTTCACGCCAAGGCCACCACTGAAAGATGGATGACAGTTGCTAAAATCATATTAGGGCCTCGAGCCCAGTAGCTCATCAGCCTAAATGTGTTAATTTCAAGAAGCTAGCTAGCTGAGGCTGTGTAAAGGTGACTCCCGAGCAGACAGACAGAAACAAGGACAGCTGTACCAGAGTCAAAGTCACCTCCGTGCTTTTTATATCCCCCCTCTGTCCTGTCTATTGAGTTATTCTCATAGCAATGAAAATTCAGCACATCCATGCACACAATATTCACCCTTTGTCTCGTACTGGAACCATAGTGTAGCATGAGAGTATAGTGAAGGCAGGTATAGCTAGACGTTCCTTTGATGTACATATATTTTTTATTGCCTCTTGGATTATAATCTATAGTTAGTTAGTTAGGAAATTGTTTTTACATTTAACCATAAAACCTGCAATGTATGGAATTAGATAAGTAACAAACTAGAAAATGCTCTTATAAATTACGTTATGTAAAATCAATCTTTACTGATCGACTTTATTGGACCCCTGTGGCGATTTTCACAACTCAAGGAGGGATGTTGTTTTGCACGTCCCGTAGTTTGTCGCATATGGCACTACGACACTGATCGACATTTGGTGGCAGTAATGGGCACATAAACGGAGTAAGGCGTCTCAAAGGCAGGGAAGAAAAAGACTGCTAACAAGCAAACATGGATGTAAACAATACACTATATAAAAATGGGTTTTTTTAAATTGACTTGCGAATAGTTTACGAGAAAGGAAATTCTGTTGACATGTTTAAAGTCCCCAGGAATGGTGCCTGGTTTTTAAGCCATTTAGCATCACAGCCCATGTAAAGTTGCTTGTTTCACTTTCTATATTTCATTTAGAAAGACCAGAAAAGCTGCATGATGAAGTAAGCTGAGGGCCAAACTGGAAGTTAGCCGCTCAGCCAGCAGAAGTCTTTAGTGCCCACTACAGGTGGTGTGATGTGGAAGCGACGTGAAATATCTGGGCAATTTTACACGCAGGATGTTGGACTTGTTCGGCTTCATACTGAGAAGCTTTCAAAAGAAGGGACAAAGCTCCGCCTCCAACGCTGTATCCAGATTACTCTTAATGGATTCATGGGATGCACACAGCCTGTTTTGGTCCACAGGGCACCTTTAAGCTAGTTTGGTTTTCTTTTTACGGTAATTGTCATAAATTTACAAGCCCAATCCATGCCACCAAGTATAGAGGCTGCAGGTGGTTGAGCTATAATGGCGTACTGAAAAAAAACATGGAACAGACGGCATAACCAGACCAAGGCTCATTAAAAAAGTTGCATGCCTAATTCTTGAAGCGTAACCCAGTTTGACAGACCTGCAGGTCAAGAACATACCATTCCTCGTTGCTGCAGTTTCAAATTGAGAGGGCCTTAGAAAGCAGCCCCAGGCAGCCCTGCTTGACATGTCCTCTGGCACCACACACTCATCCACCGGGCTCTCCCAGCGGTCACACATTACTGACTAAATATATGTAAATAGAACATTCATGTTGCCTTCATTATTAGATGTGGGTCACTGGATAACTTCAAGAGCGCTAATTAAAAGAGCTCCCCTCACACTATTGCTTAGTAGTTGCACACGCATTATTCAAACACTGCACTCATGTTCCTTGCTGGTTCAGCACCATAGAGTAAGCTGCATGTTTACTGCTGTGTTTTTCTCCAAGGGGGAGAGATGCTGTTGTGGTGCTGAAGGCCAAGTAACACTGGTTGGATAATAATGGTGGGATTATAAACCTCCTGTCACATAAATCATAGAGTTACACACTGAAATCTCAAACTATTAACACATAGACGTTTCCTGTGCTCCCCCTCGTCATTTCTTTATATTTCATACCATTAATATCATAAAAGTGTCTGATTATAAAACGAGACTGCCGGTTGGTGAGAAAACTTTTCTCTTCCCTCTTTTCTCATCTGGAGTTTTGGGATGAAACTCATCAAGGATGTGCTGCACACCGAGCTACTTCTGCAACCTCTCAGAGGTTATCTGATGCTCCGTGAGGAAAAGGCCACCTGATCATTGTCGGAAGAGATAGAGGAAAAATAGCAGCTCCCTAAATCATTTGGAATAATGAGCGTTGTCACAGTTAATAAAAGCGGTCAAACCACTCATGGCCGCGCATCACAACAAGCGGCCGGGGCAACAGGCGAACCAGCCTGCTTTGCATATTAGAGAAGAGTATCAGTGTGGAGCGTGACTTCGTGAGAGGAAAGGGTGCTTTAGGAGTGAAGGCAATCCTTTTCCTGGGATGAATCCCCCTGTACAGACGCCATTTACATCCTCTTGCCTCCCCCTTCCCCTCCGTTCCCCCTTCTGTCATGTAATCTACGCTCCTCCGACAGCACAGCCAAGGCCCAGTGGGAGAGTGCCTATCCATCTCACTACCCCAATCTGCCTCCCCTGTTTGGTTCCACATGAGCACTCGGCTGCTGTGACTAATTAAATAAAGCGCTGTGCCCTCTGCTTCCTGTTAGCCATGGCAAGGTTGGTGCACAGAGATGGAGCAAAGGAGGAGGAGGAGGAGCAGGAGGGGGTGATGAAGGAGGAGGGATGGAATAACATCTACCAAGCCTGTAATGATGCTAAGGCCATGACACAATAGACATGAAAGTGACACTGACGCGGACACGATCGCTTCGCAGTAGTTGTGTTGTGCACAGACCTGTAATTGACACAATATGTTGATCTCAATCTCAAGTTTCCTTTTTGTCTGCTCTCTTTTCTCCACAGCCATGACGCTGCTGAAAAGCTAAGGCCAAGAGAATAAAGGTGAGTGTGCATCTTTATGTGATGCTCAGGTGTCAGTTTTTTTTTCCCCTCCTTATCACAACCGCCTGGTATTCTCAGCAGTAATTCTCTGGAGGACACGGCATCTCTGGAGGCTATGGGTAAGTGCTGCTGTAATGAGGCTAGGCTGCATTAATTCAGCAGACAGTCGGGAATATGAGAAGTCTTGACATTTTGATTTCAGGAATCACAGGGCCATTCGCTGATATGACAAATCTATTTCGCCTTATCTGGCACGCAAACATAAACTTCCCTGACCTGCTTCAAAGCTCCCTGGAAGAGTCTGATTAACGGTAAACATTTAAGTTGCCCGTCTTGCAGCCTGTCTTTCGGTCGTCTTTTTGTCTGAAACTGTGCATGTTTACCTGTGAGGTGATCAGTCTTTCAACCTCAGATCTTGAAAAGCTGCAGGAGAACATATTAAACCCAACAATAAGAGCAATGGTAGCTTCCTTTTGCTACATGTAAGAAATATGACACTGTTTTTATGTGGATGTTTGGTCCATCTTGAATATTGCCTGTATTAATAAGAAAAAAAAACCTTTCAGTTCTACCTAGTACTGGAGGAGAGTAACCACCACACTTAAGAATTACAGTATTTATTGTAACTTTGAGACCAGCAAAATAGTTAGCCTTTTTTTTCTTGTTGACAGTGTCACCAGTGTTACTTGCTAAGATATCGGTCCCAGTGTTAGTTTTACTCTTTTGTCGACAAGACTTGCAGCCACGACCAGGGCCAGCTCTACCCACATTGGTGCCCCGGGCGAGGCTTTTTTCAAAGCACTGAATAATACAGTGCAGTGCAACAATGCAATGTAAAATCAAAGACCTTCAAACATGCAGTACATCCATACTGTTGCATCATTGCATTAAGTCTGTTGTGTCATTCTACTTCATGTAAAGTAGGTGCTGAACAAATAAGCTTTATTCAATTTGACTAAAACTTCAGTTTAATTAGTAATAAGGTTTAACCGAAAAATGTAATAAACAACAACAACAACAAATAGTAATCATATATTAGTGTATCAGAGACCACAAGTAATTTTCTGAACCTACATGCTTCAGAGAGTGGTGTAGCTGGCAGATTAGAAGGCCCTTCTCCAGCTGCTGCTGGAGGCTCCTGCAAAAACGTCCTGAGCGCATCTGGACACTTATAGAGCAGTTAAGCCTGATTATTACTGTACAAGCGAAAAACATGTGTAGCTGCAGCAGACAGAGAAGGACAAACAACTGCTGCGGCATGCACACTACTGCTTGTACAGAACATGAGGGAAGGACGCTGCATATTATTAGTATCATTTATTGGCACAAAAAATAAATCACCAACTGCGATGGGACTACTGGAATAAATTGTGCCGCCCAATGTGACCACAACCTCCATCTCATGAGTTCACCCTTTTATCTGTTGTCTGAAATGCAACTAAATACGGTTAAACTAACCAGCTGGTTAAACTAACCAACTGAAAAACAAATTGTATCTGCAACACATAAACTTAAACAATATTATGGTATATGATATGTACAGTACATAGAAGTCTGTCTTTGCTTGTATTATAAGCAGAATTTCAGGACCATGGACAGTTCCGCTTCTCACACAGCACAAGCAGGTGGTTAAAGCTAATCTCAAATGAACTTTTGATATTACTTTACTGTCTTTACTGATTTACTGTATATCGATATTTTTTTTTCTTCTCTTTTTCCTTTTTATAAATATTTTAATGGACAGTCCATATTGAAGAGACAGATAGGACATGAGGAGAAAGGCGATGGGGTGTACGACATGCAACACAGTTCCCCAGGGATCGGCCTGTGGGGCCTATGCTATAACCATTCGGCTTAAAGGCATGTACCGACTTGGATGGATGTCTGGTTACTGGTGCTGTAACTCGATTAGTAGATGGCCAAGATGAACAACCTGACAGAGGAGGGAGTGTTGGACTCTCCCCGCATGAGGGGGATTGTTACTTAATCTTTAGGGGAAATGGCCTGACCAGACTGAGAGGAACCTCATCGGTGCAGCATCATTACATGTAATCATCCATAGATGGAAGCGTCCCTGGAATACCAACTACAGATGCTTCCATGCATCCTCCCGACTCCTGATATCACTGCATCTCACTCTGTTGTGTTATCTTCTGCTGGGTGACATGATTAGGTGCATTGCTGCAGTGTGGATTGACTTCTCCCACTCCCATTTCCTTCAGCTTAAAAGACATCCAGATGTTCTTTTGAGACCAAGATATTTGTACTTTGTGCTTGGACAAAATTAAAGTTTTGTTATGTCAAGGCTCCATTTGTGAAACAGCTTTGCCTGACTATGTTTGAATATTGGATAGCTAGTATACTCTGTGTAAGGCTGAGTAATGGCTGTATTCCCTTTTTTGTAATGACTCCTCTCTAGTTGCAGGCTGACCTGGAGCAGCAGCAGTAATACAGTGGTAGGCAGGCAGGCAGCATTAGCAATAGTGATTGGAGCCAGGGTGCTGGCAGTGTTGGACCCTGTAGCCCTTGGGGAGAGGAATAGGACACTCCCAGCACTGGCACCATGTTCACTCAACCATAGCCAGCCTGTGTCAGCCACTATATCCCTCCCTGGATACAGCACATGGACCTCTATAGGCCAGGAAAGCCCCAGACCTCGCAGCTATTTTGGGGAAAACTGCAGCACTGTAACCAACAAAGCCGAGGAGCTGTGAGGACAGAGTGTATTTTTGTGTTCAAAGCTTTGTGTTTTTTTCCTCTGAGGAAAAAAAAAAAATGTTTTTCCGTTTTGCTGAGACAAAGATGTTTGGATATTTGATGCTGATATTTTTAGAGGCAGTCCATCAATTATGATGAGAAAGATATTGAAGTTTTTTTTGTTTTTTTTTGTCACTGTGGTGCCGGAGCGATAACAGGACGAAACAGCTGGTCCGTCTTTTCTCAGAAAATGGCGAGAGATAAGTTTGGCTGTTTGTTGCTGAATATTTCCGACTTTCCAGGGCAATTAAAATGTATTCTTTTAACGAGGGAATCCTGAAGTTCCCACACATTCTTGGATGAAATTTGCATCTCAAAAGCAGGTCAGCTGTTCTGTGTACATCTAATTGGTGTCCATGCCTATGCGTGTGTTTGTACAGTATGGGCATGCATTCATTGCAGAGGAGGTCGGGAAAAATACACAGGAGTCACGGTTGCTTCGCTGCTATCTCAAATTAGCATACAGCATGTGTCTGTTCTTCACTGCTCTGCTCTAAGTCTTACTGTAATAACCAGCAGTCTGGTGTCAGGCGTGTGAATACTTTTTAATACAAGGCTGGACGGTTACAGCTTGTTTTTATTACACCCTGATTGGTCATTGCCATAAAGCCGCAGCATGCAGAGTGAGCAGGAGATGATGGAAGGTGCGGAAAGTAATTTCCTGTAACTAGCCAAAATAAAGTCTGGCCAGTAGGAGTCAAAGAGAGGACATTTGTCATTACTGGAGTATCTACTGACCTTCACCGAGACTGTTAATGCTAGGTAATATCCTGCAAGCCCCGGGACCTCACCGCTGCTGAATCATCCCGGATCAATTATTCTAATATTTGTGTGGCAGTTTTGCTATCGATTAATGCATTTATGCAGAGTTCGGCATATCTTATTTAATAAAGCAAGGCTCTGCATTTAATTAAGTCCTTCTTGGAGTCAGACGGTACTTTGTTTTCATAAACCGTTGCCTTATCGATACGTGTGTTCATTCGTGACTTATGTTTCTCTGCTGGAACTTTTATTGTTTCATTACTAGCAGCCCGGCACATGTAACATAGTAAATGGCTATCTGCAGCACACTCGATATTTTGTAGATTGTGCTCACTGCTCTGTTGCTATCTTTAGTGGCTCAGACTTACTGTGTGTTATAAATACCGCATACTGATCATTATGGCAACCGATCATTATGGTGTTCAATAAGGAAAACTTCATTTGCTGCTTTAAATCTTCATTTAAAGCAGGGAATTTTCTGTAACTTTAACAAGTTAACTGAATAACTTTTGTCTTCCCCCTGTTCTTCTACCAACAACTTAAAATCTTTAGGTGTGCTGTAAAAGAGGATTTTTAGATTTTTTTTTAAACGGCTCATTTGCATTTCCAATTTTAGCCCAACCCTTCATTTTCTCAAGTGTCCTCCTACCCCTTAGAGCAGAGTTACAATGGGTAGTGGTTGAAGTCTTAACCTAGAAAATATGACAACCTTTAAGACCCTCATATGCATCAGTAGTCGTCATCAGCGTTTACATAAAGAGATGCAACCCGATTTCAATTTACGTGTCAAATTATTAAATAAAAAAGAACAAATCTTCTTTGCCTGGCAACTAGTGGTGCTTTACATATGGACAAACAATAGCAATCAGTGCTCCAACCCTGCCAGTCCACACTGATATTAAGGAAGTAGATCCAAGTGGACTGGACTCAAGTTAAAACTGAGGCATCACCTGCATCAAGGAGGGGCGGGGCTGCAACACTGAAATACACGACAATGTTGGACCGTCAGGTGCATACCAGCAACAACAATGTAACATTAGCTTGCTTGTAATCCAAAGAAAAGGACCATTATACATAACACTTTACCTTACCCCTCTATCCCAACAAGGACTGGGAGCGCTCGATCCCTGGACGTGAACTTGCAAAACAGAGGGGTGGGGCTAAGAGGTAGGGGCAAGAGGGGTATTGGGAATCGGCCTTCTTATCTTTTTCCTCATCATAATTGTTCAAAAATATTTGGTCGCTAAAATTTTCCTCCTCTTCATACTGACCAAGCACAGTTACTTCCTCATCGATCAGGAGCGCTGTTCCTTTAGTGCAGATCAGTATCCAAAATCTTCCGTAGTGCTTACTCCAACCATCTGCCACTGCTAGAGGGATGCTTTGAAAAAGTGAATGAGTCAACTGGTTATTTTCCAGAGTTTTAATCTTTCCCTGTTGAAACGCTCTCTTTGTATTTTTGCCGATGGAGGACTACTCAGAGATAGTTTCACAGCGTCTGAATAATGCTGGTTCCAGCATCAGCTGAATAAAATGCTGAATATCAGTGTTATTGTTCTTTGGGGCACTGGCGTTAATCCATCACATCACACAATTGATTCATCTGACACAAAAAAAAAGTAATATCTTAAAAGGTAACATTGTCTAGAGAAAGCTTACAACTTTCCAGGTGGTCTTGTGCATTAGACTGCCAGACTTTTGTTCATAATCTACAATGATTATTTTTTTAAGTCGTTTGATGTGTAAAGGCGAAATAAGGAATGGTATTGTGCAGATCCGAGGCCTAGCCAGAGATGTCTGCAAATGAGAAGAGAATAAATATTCAAAAGGCACACATGAAGGGAATAAAGAAAAGTGAAATGAGGAGCAGCTCGGTCAGGCCCGGTCATCTGCCTGACGACTTTCGATGAATTCCAATGAGAGTGCAGATTACATTTTGATTACAGATCGGCCCTATAGGTGCAATTAGTGCTACATAATGGCCTTTGCCCGGTTCCCCTCAGCAGAGTTGTGAAATATTGGCTTTATTCACCCCTATATATTCACTTAAACTCTGGGCTGTCATGCTAAGAATATATTTCATTGTTGTACGTGTTTGAAGTAATAGCTCAGGGTTTACTCTGTCACGGATTTCTAAGTGTGGGCTGTATATAGCGGGTCCTCTCTCTAAGGAAGGGGAAGGGACAAAAGGGGTAAGAAAGAGTCAAATCTGAAAGGAGAAAACGAGTCTAAATGCATTTTAAAAGCCTGCTGCATCCAGGTGTACGAGCTGGGTTGTGAGCTCTTTGATGATCAAACTTTTTTTTTTTGTGAATGTGAAGAAGACCGAAGTAGTAGGAGAGACAGAGTAGAGCTCCTGTAGTTCCTCTCCGCTGCATGTGGCAGGTGAGGCCCGGCAGATGTTGATGATGTCAGACAGGACACTTACGTTGGACTCCCTCCAGGGAGGTGTCTTGAAGTGGAGTTTGACTCCCTATTTCAGTATCTCTGATCTCTGCATTATTTATGCTTTTGTCTCAGCCATTTATCAGCAATTTTATACCTCCCAGCCTCATTCTACAGTACATCTCCCGTGATGGAATAGGCTGCAGCGATGATGGCCTCTGAGGGAAGCCAATAACCGAATATAGTAGCTCATATTGATATCAGAAAAGTGGAATGGACAAGTGTGCTGCGTAGGAGTCTCTGCATACCGTCGAAAACCTTGGCAAACGTCCATTCACATCAAAACAGTGCATTGAGAAATAAAGTATAAGGACGAAAATGCTGCGCTGGCTCAACGCTCTTACCTTTATATTAATTTTTACGACATGAAACTGGTAATACTTGAGCTGTGGTAGGAGTTGCACAGCAACTGAATCACTGATCAATGACAGCTAATGAACACTGCAGGAGTTCTGCTCTGTTTGCCTCTCGACAGAGAGCTGCCTTCTCCAGAGAGCTCCTTCTCTCCTGTTTTTGTCAGAAAAGCACAGGAGCCTTCATTGAAACCAACTGCCTCTGGGCTCAATTAACTACCATAGATTACTCATAATGCAGATGAGAGACCGTGTTCACGATCAGCGTCGCGGTGATGTTGAAGATCACAAACGGACGTGCATGCATGGATATAGACAACGGGGACGACTTGTGATGCTGAGATATGCCATGAATGTATAGATGATAAGAAAAATCTCCATAAAAAAGGCTTAAACGAGGAAACTAATTGTGTCTTTATCGATAAAAATTGATGAAAACAGTAATGAAAACAGACATCTGCATGCACAGATACATACATTCTCTGAGGCTCTGTGCCCCGAGGTATTTTCATCAGATGCAGCAGCGATGCATATTTTTTTTGACACATTAAGTAGAAATGGCTGCTCTGGATCTGTAGTCTCTGCGATAACCTGATTACTGTCAGAAACCGCAGTCATATAGATGCATGCACACATAGTAACACCTGTGACCCCACAACAGAGTTAATGCAGCAGAGCTATGTTTTGCATTGTTGTAGAGGTCAATTGAGATCTCCATGGTGACAGCATGCTTTGCTCTGTGTGTGGTCACCAGGCCATGGCCTTTGTCGTAGCATATTAGCGTCACTCAGCATCCCTCATTGCGGCTGATCGCTGTCAGTTTCCCACCCGTCACGTCTGAAGAACAAAAACACTCTTTATGAACGAATTCTGCTCTGACACTCTGACTGAATTTTTGTACATTTAACAATATTCCATTCACTGCAACCAACCGTGCCTACCGTATAGTTTTTTAAACCAAGATTAGTCCTATCACCAGCCAGTGGGAGCTGTTTTTTTAAAAGGATCCCAGCCTATAGTAAACGAAGGAAAGCTATCAAAGAGTATGTTTAGCACTAGAGAATGTACAGATGGCTCGGACCTAAACACCAAGCAGTCCCCCCGCTGTGAGGAGAATATGCTAAACATGTTGTGTGTTGAATGGTGAGATGAGTCTTACGTGCAGCTTTCCTGCAGTGTTCACACATTATCGTGAAACTGCAGAAGTTGAATATCTCTGAATGCTAACTAACTGCTCCAGTTTTTTTTTAAATGTAGAAGTAGATTATCTATTGAGATAAGGAGGACCTTATCAAATATGCAGAAAAAGTCATTCAGAATTCAAGTGCAGACAAATGATGCGGTTGAAACACTTGGTGAATTGACTTGAGTGTTTTATTGTGTCCCATGCAGCTGATAAGTGGTGTGTTTGTAACTATTCAACCTGTAAATCAGCTACAAATTACATTTTACATACTGTGAAACCAGTGTTTTTTTTCTAAGGGGCCCTCAAGTCAATTTCCTGACAACACGACACCAGAAATGTTGTTTTTTCCGACAAATATTGTGTTTTTTTGATGAGACATCTGGACATCTTCATCTTTGTTTGTGAACAACAAAACAGATGTTTTAAGCAGAAATGTTAGATTTTCTAAACCCTAACCAACTGGCTATTGTACCAGAGCACAACTCAAAGTTGTCACAACAAAAAAAAAAAAGAAAATTGGACTTAAAACCTCTTTGCAACATAAATAAATATAAAGTTTCAACATATAATGGGTTTGCAGAAATATACATTGCCTGTGTCATCGTTTTCACAGTGCGTGACATTAGGACACAGTGGGGTATCAGCAATGTTGCATCGGGCTGCGATGGTTTATTGATAAAGGTTGGTGCAAAGGGTACCAACGATTATCATGGCATTATCATATTAGACAATATGAATAAATATAATCAACAAACCGACAAAAGTTGAGATTGTGATTTTAATCGTGCAATGATGAAATGGGATTTAATTTGAACTCACTGATGTAAACATGTGACAGTCCTTCAGTCACTGCCAGCTCTGCTCAGCTCAGCCTATAGGGTGACAGTCACCATCATTCTTTATCAGGGAGCAGCACAGCTGGAAGATGGTCGCTTGGCGTGTCCTCCTGCCTTTCTGCATAATGTCCATCCAGATTAACACCCTGAGAATATAAGTGGTGTAGGGTAAATGATTGACTTGCCTTTCTAGGTAGCCGGCGTCCCGTTGTGAGCAGAGAATACACTGTGACTCTTTCTTTTCCCCTCCTCCTGCCTTTATCCTCCTACTGAGTCACCTCACCTTTGGGGCTTACCACAGGAGTCTCTTCAAACGATCCTTTAGACTGAAGTGAAGAATCAAGATTAATGCACTTCCACGTCCTGCCCAGGCTCCGGGGGAAAAAAAAGTGTTATAATTAACACCAGGGGGGCTGCAGGCTGCTTTTCGAGAGAGGTCGAGGGTGGGGTTCCTCGACTGTGGAGAAAGAGCTGGCAAAGTTGTGAGATGTTTAGAATGTGATGTATGTTGCTGCTGTGGAAAAAAACTGTGGAGTGGGAACAGAATGACCTGTCAGACACCTCAGTCTGGCTTATTGTTACTGGGACAAAGCAGAGGGGGCCTGGAGCGAGAGCTGCTAAATTACAGCATCATTTATACTGATTATTGTTATGCAGTCTGACCTGTGTGAATTATCACGGAGGCTGATGATTTAACTTTTGTTTTCAAGTGCTGCACAGGCAGAATTCTGCACATTTTCACTGTTTTCTGTTCAAAATGAGACGCACATTACGAATATCTTCTAAAGCAATGTGATAGCTTACATTTTGAAACATTATTAGTAGACATGTGTGTTAATAGGCATTATTTAAGGGGCAATATATAATAATTTTAAACAAATGAAATGTAACTCAATTTATCAACAGAATACAGAGACATATCTATTGAAGATAGCATGCTAACCAGGTAGCCCCTATTCACTTTGTACCTCAAAATGTGACAGTCGGACAGTAAACCAAACTGCAGTGTCAGGTAATACAGCCGCTAGCTGCTCAGTTAACTGAACTCGCTAGCTAACGAGAGCTATATTAAGCAGCAGCTAGCAATTCTTGTGATATACTGGTCAAATGCCCAAACGTTCAAATCTTACGTACTGCACCTTTAAAATCATTTTGATGAGGTTTCTATGATACTTAAGTGTATATTAGCAGACATGAGCCCAAAAAAACGTCACACAAATCAGATGGCTTCATGGTTTTATCCATTTTAGTGGCATCTCGTTGTGTGGTTCCAGATTGCAACCAACTGAACACCCCTCATCTAAACCTTCCCCGACTGTTGCCGCTAAATACACAAAAAAGGTGGGAGGCTCTCTCCGGACCTCATGTTTGGTTCTTGACCACTGTAGAAACATGGCAGAACAACGGACCCTGTTAAGACAAAAACACCCTTACTCTCTATAGATCTAAACTAACAAAATCACAATGATCCTCATTTGCAGGTGCTAATACACTAATCAAAACCATTGTGAATATTATATTGCATTTGTCCCCCCAGCTCCCCCTAAATCCCACACACTGGACCTCTAAACCAGGATTGTTAATGTCATTCATGCTTATGTAACTGACTTTAGAACTTGTTGGAGAAGAAAGAAAAGGCTGGAAAAGAAGAAACAATGAAGTACTTAACTATTTGGAGGCATTCACCACACAGTTTACTTGAACGCCATGTATTTACATGCACGGTTAAGCCTACTAATAATACCCTCTTATATTTCCACCCACGCTGATGATACTAACCGTTATTTAAATATATATCACACCCCACCATTTGTGTCCTGTGGTTCCCAGGGGATCTTATTTTCAGCGCAGCCCCCTACTGCATATAGAGAGGCGTGTAAGGCATTTGTTGAAATGTAAATGCATCCATGAAAGCAGATCGCTGTGTGAGCAGTATAAATTATACTTCTTAATTATCCATTCTTGTGCGGAGAGATCGTCATGGCGTGTTTGATCATCTGGTAATGATCTTTAAGTATCACCAAGGTTTTAGCTGCTTCCTCATTATCACAAATACTTCTCCAAGGTTATTCCCAAGCATTTACTTTCATAGTTCGACGCCTGGTGTTTTGTCTTTGATAGCTGCTCTGATTTGTGTTGTTCCCGTCGGTGTCAAAAAGCAGCGAAGCCTGCTGTTTGGGTGCGATGTTTTCAGGAGTTTATGAAGTAAAAGAAAAGAAAGAAACAAAAAAAGAAAACGGGAAGTAACCAGCAACCAGCAGGGAGGATCGAATATGGCACTTACATTTCAGTGTAAATGAGGAAAGAAATGGGCAGAGTGTGGATTTACAGCGTTTCATTAGATTGGATCCACTGTGCCTCTGTGTCTTTCACGTGAACAATCTCCTATAGCTCGGGCAAATTAGTGTTCAATCTGGTGTACCTGCTGTAAATGAATCTGTCCATCAGCTCGCGTCTCAGGTGTTGGGAGTGGAGGAGGGAACGGCTCTGCCCTGCCACGGCTGCTTCGCTCCCTCGGATGGAGAGGAGCTGTTTGTTAAACACTTAAGATGGAGTTTACTTTCTGATCGCCTTTTTTCTAAAAGGGTGGCTGTTCCTTGTCGATTCGTACGACTCTAAATTACTGCGCCGCAGATGCTCACCCGGTGTCTTTCATTTCACCTCTGACCTCTGCACCCGGCAGCCGGCATCACTCCTCTTTTTCAAAATGCACTTCCTCAGATCTCCCCAGGGGCGCGTCGGGGTGAATTTGAATCTAATGAGAAAATGCATGTGTGAAAATTTTGCTCTGTGTTCATTTGGGTGATGGATACGTTGGGCGAGTCAGCTCACCCTCTGACAGGGAGGCAAATGGAAGCACCCGGCTGCGTTTTCTTTCAAACGCTCCGTAAAAACTGATATTCTTCCGCGAGCTTTTGCAATTTGAAAAGATTCCTATCATTTAGAATGACAGATTTTATTACTGTTTCGGCTTTTGCTTTGACACTTTGGAGCTGTTAGCGATGCCCCCAGGGTTTCGCTCAGGACTAATCCACATCACACCAGCCTGTCATGTGTCCAAAATATAATAAAGGCATGGTAATGAGTGTCAATTAGAAAAGTGGGAGCAGCTCACCAACGGAAGTATTTGTGTATTTTCGGATTGACGCATTGAGTGCTGCAGACACAGAGGATACATGCGCAGAGTTCAAGTTACAGTGCATCCAAATCAAAAGTAAATTCATGACAGGTTTAGACAAGTTAGTCTGAGGTCTTAATGGAACACGGGGCATGAGGAGAATTTTCCCCTGCCACGAGAGACTGTATAAGCTCCTCTCAGGGTCTTTGTGTCGGATATCTCGCCAGAAACCGAAAATTAAAAGATCCATCCTGATGGGCGAGTCCGCTGTTTTCATTTAGAAGTCCGGTCGCATGCAGACACGGCCGGCTGACTGGAATAATGTATCTAAAAGCCGAACCTCTGAGCATATAGGCAACTGTATTGCCTTTAAAGAGCTTCAAGTAGGGAGAGCTTCATGTGTGACATAATTAAATTCCACCCAAGTTAATTCAAACTGTTTAATGATGCGGGGAGAACAATTTCTTTCGCTGTGCTAGCAGTGGGGCGGTCCGCAGGGGCTACGAGTGAGGAGAGGCATTAGAAGTTCTGTGCTTGTGATACAGAGAGGAGGATGGGTGGATTGACGGAGGGAGATGTGAAGGTTGTAGCATCCTTGCAAACGCAGGTTCCTCTCGGTGTGATTGTTAATTTAAAGGCGCATTTTCTTTACTTTTATTAGTCTTTTTGCAAAAGGTAATAACCTCTCCCGCGGCGAAACAGCCTGACATCATGTGCATTGTGTTTTTGTGTCTTTCTTCTAGGAGTCGGGGGCCAGACGGCGGGTAGGAGATGAGTCTGGCGGGTAATCCCACTCCACCTATCCATCAACCTGAAGACTATTTCCAGCGTCCCCCCCTACAGAATGTCAAAGCCTCGCTGAGCAGAAGATGAGTCCATTATCTTCTTTTCCAAGACTTTTTCCCCCCCCGAGTTTGCGTCAAAACACATAAACACATCGTGTGCCATTATTTTCTATCGCCCTCCCCCTCCCCTTTTCTGTCAATGGAGGGGGGCCGCGGTGGTGAGCCAGTGCAGTTGAGTGGGTTGTGTTGTATGCACTATGCAAAGGAGACGCTCCTGTTTGAAAACTATAGGATGTGACAGGATCCTCTCTCTGACGCCGACATCACTCTGCGCTGCTGCGATGGGGCATGTGCCAGAGATCTCCTGTCTAATAGGAAGTGAGACACTTAAAGAGATGACCCTGCCTCAGTTGCCATCACTGTCTCTCCGCCAGAGAGGGAGCTTGGCTCCCCCATTACTCCTGCACTTGCTAATTAGCGTCTGTCGCCGGAGTAACTTGTACCTGTCAGTGTGTGCCGCTCGCCTATATTCAGTAACTTGAGGGAATTGAAATTGAATGCCAGCTAAGCTCTAACAAACTGCAAATGGTGCATGGGATACACCCTGATTCTCTCACTGACCTGACAGCCTTATATGTAAGAAATTGTTTTTAATGAACAGCTCGTTTTCTACTGCTCATGTGGGATGTTGTATCTGGTCCAGGCTGGGGGCTGTACAGGTTGTTTTACTATGGTTTTTTTTGTTGTTTTTTTAAAGGTACTTCAGCAAGTCCCCGTGCCATATGCCGATGTATGAATACCAAAGCCATTTGTGTCAGATAACCCAGTGCCTATTTACATTAAAGAGACATGGTGAAACTGCCTTGGTCATTGGTAATTATTGGTCCCATTCCCGGGGCCACTTTGTGCTCGTTCAAGCAGGACAAGGTCGAGTTTATTGAAGGCGTTTTTTTTTTCTTTTTTCTTCCCACCCACAGGATTAGCCGCGCTGCTCAAATTCATCCTTCCACTTTTTCCATTAGTTGATTTATCTGCCTACTAGACTGTTCTACATAATGAGTAAAACATGAATTATGGTCAAAGTAATACAAATATTTCATTCACATGCAGATCAACAGTGACATGTTGAATTGTTCCCGGTTAGACGCGGTCCTATTTTAGGGCTAATCCCTCTCTGTTTGCAGATGCTCAGTCATCCCAAACATTTGACTTGTTTTGAATAATGGATTTTTTCTCTGTGATTGTTTGTTGCTGTCATACGCGAAATAGCTACCTTGCATCAAGTGTGACTTGTATAAGTAGTGAAGAAATACCTCCCCGGTGAAGCCACGTGCGCACACACACACACACACACACACACTCCAACACACACACAGTATCCTCTTCCTAAGCTGGATGAGACTGTTGATCAAACCCCAGGCTGTGCCCAAATGCGCAGATCTCTCTGTACAGTAGCCCTTGACCTTGCTGTGTGTCCTCATGGCCCAGACACCCGCCTGAAATTAAATTACAGATTAGTGGCTCCAGGCCCAAAGAGGGGTTTATTTGGTTGGCCCCTCTCTGAGAAGAGCTCATTCTCTAATTCAGGGACTGGAAAAAAAAAAAAAAAAAAAATGTCATGGGATTTAAGGAAGAAAATGTCAGTCTTGGAGACATTTTCTTTCATCCAACTGTGAGCGCCGGAGCCAGTGGTCCTCTAAATCTGGAATGTCTACAAAGACTTCTAAAGCTTACATTGTAGGAATATCAGACAGAGGGCCAGTGGGAATGGGTTTGGGAGGGAGGTGGGATGAAACGGGTGCTTGGAAGCGAAATTTAAAAAACAAAACAGAAATCATAGAACAGAAAATCCAAATTCAAAATGAAGGAACGCTGATGAAACGGCACCTGGGTGTTCATTTAAGCCGTGCTCAAGGTACACCTTTGAAATGAAAAGAAAAAAAATCATTCTTGTGAGACAAAAAGAAGTGAAATGCCAAGCTCTCCTTAATTGGGAAGTATGTCAAGCCTTTCTCAGCCCTTAATTCCAAATTACGTTTGCTTCAAACAAACACTCGAATACGTGACCATCAATTGTCAATCAAGAGGAAAAAAAACTGAATCGCGAATAGGAAGTAGAAAGTGGAGAATACACCGAAACACTCACTTCAATATTAATGATAAAATCGATTTGTCAGTCGAAACTGTGACTCTGGGAGATTATCTTTTGCTTCATGTAAATCAGTTCATAAAAGCTTGATAATGGCTTTAGCTGAACTTTTGCTTGATTTCGTGCTTGTTCACTTACCATGTAATTGTGTCAGGGCCTCACAGGGACAGTGAGTGCAGACCGTAAATTGAAATTCGCTGATGTGACTCTACACCGCCTACCATAACACACAATAAATTCAAAGTCTAAATTTCTACCGAAATACGCGGCAACACGCAGCACATCAGTCGACTCGACCTGCCAGCTACAGTTCACTTAATCTTACTTTACATGCGTAATTGATCACACTTAATGTCACCTTTTCTCAGACCCGGGCACGACAGGATGAATGTTTAAGATGGTAATGCCGCCTCTTTATTTATTCTATCAAAATAAAACACTTGGCAGGGCTCGGAGTTGCCCCACAGCCAAGCCTCAGACTACACCGCACACATAAGGAAAGATTTCGCAGATCAGACTGTTTCAAATTTAAGCTTGCGCATCAAGATTAGAACATTTTGATGCATCATACAAAAAAAACATGATGCATTTCCTGAGGAAAAGCCGTAAATCACCACTTGCCTCAGCTCCTGTTCCCTTCGCAGCAAATCACATGAGCCAAATCAACTTCTTTTGCTTGTCTGGCTCATTGTTATATTGGTGTGTATTTTAAGTGGTTTTATGGTTAAAATGCAAAAATTAATTACAGTAAAATGGAGACGTTGACCTAAACGCTAAGCATACATGCCACTCATGTCATTCTTAAGCGGTTCCCAAATCATTTGTTCTGTTCAAGTCAAGTCAAAGTAGGTCAAGTCATGCACTGTATTAATCCTTTCTTATATAGAGAGAGAAAATAAATTATATTGGGGGCCAACTTATCTTACCTGTTCATAAAGTATCACCTGTTTCCTGTCGCGTTCGAAGCATTCTGTATTCAAATAAATACAGCGAGGCAACGATCTGATACCAGTGCAGACAGGATCTTGGAGCGAAGAGAGAGAGACAACAGTGCTCCCGTTTCCCTCCAGCTCCTCACAGCTAATGCCCTGGCTCAGGCTATGGTCCACACGCGCAACTAGATTTATATTAGCACCTCATCTGCTTTGCATCCGACTTGATGAGAACATGAGGTCCCGACAAAGCAGTCGCTCAGACGAGGCCAGATGTGCTCCTTAAATTTTCAGCGCACGGTAAATGCTTAGTGTGCTCTTTAGTAAATATCCTCCTTTATCCTTTCCCCCCCCCGTTTTGTTTACCACATACTTCAATGTAAGCATGTACACTTGTTCTTCTCTCCTCTCGCCGCCGCATGAATAATTCCCCCCCCCCTCTATTAGAAGTAAAATATAGAGGAGGCAGCTGGCGGCTTCTCCCCTTCCACGCTTGCTGGAGGCCCGCGTTCGGTTCGGGGACGGGGACACCTGAGGTCAGTAGCTCTGATACCAAGCGCTCCGCACCCAGAGCTCTGCTGGCTTCATTCGGTCTAATCAGGGACTGATTCACACCAGGGACCGCAAGTGAATGCAATTAAGCGGACGGTAGTAAAGAAAACCAGCCCCCAGGACCGGGATTGAAGACCACTGTGTAATTGGTTTATTCATGGAACGGTGGGCTACTCTATCACAAGTTATCAAGGTGGCATGGTAATAGCTTGGGCTGTGGCCAGTAGTCAGTTACTCTGGATGTAAGCATAGTAAACACTTGCTAAGAATTCTGCTCACTGCGAGGCGCCCCTTGCATCATTTTTACGATCTGCTGGGTTTGTTCACCGCTTAAGGAGAGAACGCTGCCAGCATTTTACACTGTGTTTTATTTCTCCTGAGGACGTTCGATAATGTATTTAGTATGCAGCGGCTGGAGCAAAACATAAAACAGGCGAATCAACAGTGATAGAGATCTAGCAGTGCGGGCTTTTGAAAGCCGATAGTTGGACGGATACTTTTTTTGACCGAGGCTGCCGCACGGTGCTCAGAACAGCATTCAAGCACACTGAACTCCAGGGTAACGTTCTTCACATCAACAGCACGCTTGTGAATCAAAGGAGTCTTCGGGTGAAGCGCTGTTAAGGTTCGCAATGATATTATGAATTTAATAAAACTCAAATAGAGAGGCACATTCCGTCCCCCTTCCTGTGGATCACCATGGGAACTCATTTCAGAGAGAATATATACACTGTAGCAAATGATGAGCGACAAATAAATCCAAGTGGAATTGTGCCATGAATTACGCACATGATGTCCATCGATTGAAAAGATATTTTTTTCGACTTGAGAGAGAAGCGGCTCGTCGTATCACTGTTTAAGCATAAAGGCCTCTACACGCCGGGGACGTGGCAAAGAAAGGACTCGAACATGCGAAACACTCGCTTGTGAATGTGTCTCTTCAAAACTATTCACACTGTAAATTCAGCGATGTAAATTTGGGATCGCATGCAGGGACAGGTAGAGAAACAGAGCCGGTGACCCCAGAGACCCCCGGGGGGGCCCCACGCTGCAGCCCCTGATCCGCTCGCTGACAGGTAAAGAGAGGTCGCGCTCGCCGTGTCATCTCAGCTGCCTGCCCCCTGGGCTTCAGTCCGGTCCGTAATGATGCATCGGCGCGTGTAAACACCAAAGTAGCAAACAACTTAACTTATCGAGGCGCCGTCAAACCTGCTCCCAAGTTCAGTGAGGTATAATTACTGTTTTCATTGAAGTAGTCTGGTGGATTTGAAGGGAGCAGATGGATGTAACAGCTTCAGTTCCGTGTGGGTAAATCTCACATCTACAGCAGTCTGTCTGCGCAGGGAGCAACGGAGGGCACTCATCCCAAGTCGCCTCTGTCATATTGTCTTTTTAATTTTGTGTCCCGTGTCACATGATACAGGGTGATGACAGACAGAAACAATCAACGTGACTTGCGACGTGACGTTTTGTCGCACAGCGAGATTGGCTGATGCCTTCACCGAAAAATCAACCAGCCCACGTGCTCGTCACAAAAACACTGACGTGCAAATCATTTGAGCCAAAATAAACCTGCCTCGTCATCCGTCTTGTTTAACACTCACCAAAACCAAAACCTTGTAGAGACGGTCTTGTGTATTTGCTCACAAAACTGACTAACTCCAACGTTATTTAGATACCTTATACTCCTTAGACTTTTACTATGAAATCACTTCTGTGGAATTACCATGCAGAGATCATTTTATCATTACTCTAACCCCATCAGCGTCTACTTCTGGTCATCTAAAACAGATTCCATCCCTCCCGCCTACCTCTGAGGTTATAGAGAATAACTAAGTACATTTTGGGTTATTTCATTAAAATAAGAGTCAGCTATTTCAGGGAGTTGGTTTTGTTTACTCGGTGTCTTTTGCGGAGATTTAGAGGAAAAATTGATTCCAGTCTTGTAGATGTTCTTTAAGTAGCTTGGAGACAGTTAGCTTAGCTTGGCATAAATGCTGGAGATGGCTGCTAGCCTGTTAAAAACTAAAAAAATACAAAAAATCGGAAACAAGTGCAGATGACAAAACCAGATTTTGTTAGCATGGGACGATAGCATGCTAGCTGTTTCCCCTTGCTTCTAGTCGTTGTGCTGAGCAAGGCTGGCTGCCCTTTGACTGAAGCGTCACATTCAACAGACAGATATGACAGAGGTATCGATCTCCTCGTCGAACCCTCAGGGAGACATGCAATTGAATGACTTTTCCTTTAACACTGTATGAGAGTACTCTGATGGTAAAACTGCACCACTTCAACGACACTGCCTAATAAATCTGAGGTGAAAACCCTGCAGAAACCACTTATAGATCATTTTAAAGTTCAAAACTCGCAGCAAGTATAAATCTAATGTAGTGGGTGGTCTAGTGGTTCTTGTGTGAAAAGACTTAATGTATGAATGGGTCAGTAACAAGTAGGCTGTGCATTCATTATAGTTTATTATGAGGTATGGCGAGTTAATGTACCAGCAGCCCGAACACCAGAACAAATCCAGACAAATACGCCTCCGTGTTTCAATGATCGCTTAAGTGGTGAGTGGTGAGTTTGTGTTGTACCAACTTATTAGGTCAGTGAGTCTCATTTGTAAGGATAGCTGGGAAGAAAAGCTTGTTAGATCTTTGGAAAAAGACCTTGTTTACGTTCCGCATGTCTTTCTAAAAGCTGTACATCCACACTAGAATATCTTCAAGGACGAGTTGGTTTTCGAGGTTGGATCAGAATTCGTTGAGTAAATCACGATGTGAAAGTATGAGAAGAAAGAAAGAAAAAAAAACACAACTTGAAAGCACCTGAATTTATAACACAGTCGTCCTCCACTCTGAATAGCAAGCAGCCTTACTGGGCATGAGATGTTGATGTAAGGATTTAAGAAAGTCAGAAATGAAGGTGTCTGTTGGGAGGGCAGACATGCCAAGCTACAATGGAGTGGAGAAAAAGACACTCGAGGGGCTAAGAAGCAAAGCCTCAATCCAAAAATTCCGAGAATACCAGCTGTGAAGAATTCCTTGAAGGGATTTGTTTAGCTTTCAGGTTACACTGTCAAGTCAGTGCTTTTGATATCTCTGCTGTTGGACAACTAATATTCAAAGCAAACAGATAGCGAAGGAGATCATGAATCGGTCGGGCAGTAATAATATGATGAGCACTGTAGGAGAAAACAAGAAGAAACGCTCTAGTTTTACCAGAAAGGTTAAGATTTTATATCGAATCTAGTGTCCACGATGAGCCGTGTTGCACCATTACTATTGCATCAAAGGTTGATGCGGTTTGGACATCTGATCAGGATGCCTCCTGGATTCCTACCTGTGGAGGCGTTCAGGGCACGTCCAGCTGGGAGGAGACACCCCAGGCAGACCAAGGATACATCAGCCTGGCAAGGTTGAAGAAAGTGGCTGGAGAGAACGCATCCAATCGAGGTCCGTAAATCTCACACAATTCTCACACCCCAACATTACTCAGAATGTTTAAAAACTTGTCTATATTTAATGAATTGATGAAAATCAACTGCTGTAAAAAAATAAAATAAAAAAAAAGTCAGACGTTACATGCATCTATGATAAGAACAAATATAAAGAGTTATAGTTATGTTATGTTGCAATCAACCCTTGACATATAATCAGAGTATCTAACTGAATCACTCAGTTGAAGTTCATGAGTTCAGGTTTTCCTGTAAATATTATTGGTAAACAGTAATTACAATAGAATTGAGTTTAATTTTAAGTCGCAGTTGGATGTCAGAGATACAGACAGATATATTTATCATTCCATCAGCAGCTGCTGTTCCTCAAAGAAAGAATTAAAGTACATATGCACTTGCTAGCAGTCTGCATGATTTCACAAATTTGCACATTTAACAGGTACAGACTGCAGCTGACCTTATTTGATGTATGGTACTTACTCTGTTGAAACCTTAGCCACTGAAGTTGGCACTGATCCAACTTTTGGCTGCTGCTAAATTAAATAAAACGGTTAAATCCCCCCTGCTAACTGAACTTGGCATAAGAGTTCATCAGAATACCATGATTTGCCAAATGAACGAGTGACAGCAACATGCCCTCTATACGAGCGCGAGCGTGTGCTTTTTCTTTTTCAGTGGGCTGCAGTTTCAACTAGCATTTATGTTCTCTGATCAGTGTTCTGTGAAAAATGCTAAGTGATAGCGTGCCATGGTTCTCGCTATATATGTGATAGCCTCTAAAGAAACCAGGAGAAAAGGTAAGAAAAGGTCAGTTGGTTGTGGTTTATTATTGAGAATAAACATCAAAGACGTGAAGAGTACAAAAGCTAGTGGAGCTGCACTCATTCAACACAGAAGGCTGGCCTCCTGTAGGGGTATACTGTATAATATGTACGCAACTGTTGGCTAGAAATCCCTTGATACTACAGTGAACATCAAAGGATATAGCATAATAATCAATGTGGATGAAGCCAGAGGTCCAACAAAGGGGGAAAGACCATGAAATGGCACATGCGCATCAACAGCACCAAGAGATTACACATACATTAGAGAAATATGATGATGTTTTGTGCTAAACTATAATGTTCAATGTACAGAGGGCCTATTGTTCTCTGGTGAATGTTCAGTCTATTTCAGTAGCATCCTGTGTGGTTACACACAAAGCAATCATAATATGTTTTTTTTGCTACATATCTGCATACGAATGGAAGGTCCCTGGTTCAAATCCCAGCTCCGGGCTGAGCGGAGCTGCATGTCGAAGTGTCCTTGAGTAAGATACTGAACCCCAAATTGCGCCTTATGTGCGGTTGACGCCTTACATGGCGCCCATCAGTGAGAGCCAGTGATGAGCTGGCGACTTGTCCTGAGTGTACCCTGCCCTCGCCCAGAGACAGCTGGGACTGGCTCCAGCAAAAACCTCCGCGACCCCACAAAAGGGATACAGCAGTTACAGACAATGGATGGATGGATGGACATCCGCATACCTGAAGGACTGAATAGGTGGGCTGCCAGTGACTCCCAAAACATCTTGACCCATGAAGCTGGTTCGTTGGTCAGGTTTAGACACACAAACTTCTTGGTGAGGTTTAGGCACTAAAACATATTGGTAAGGTTTAGTCAATTCAACTTCTGCATTATGTCTAGGAAAACATTGTGACATGGCTTTAAATAATTATGTAATTACCTCACCTATGTAATTTCAGTTACAAATGTACCTACATTACATATGTAACTTCACTTGTCTTTTGCTTTCACACAGGACATGGAGAGTGGGCTCCTGGGTAAAAGTCCTGTGCTTGTTTGACCCAACTGTCTGTCCCCGACCTCCTCTTCATCTGGACCTGTCGCTCTTTATAGTACCTCACCTGAATCCCTCCTTTGTGAGGGTAATAATAACTACGGCCACTAGAGGTCGCCACCTAACAAGACATGTAAACATGAGTTGTAATAAGCCGCTTTCACAGTGGACTCATATGGTTGTTTTTCTGATGACGGCCTATATATTTTACTTAAAATGTTTCTCTTCATTAACAGACAGTGAAGCTATCTCATGCTGGCCAAAAACACAAACCACACAAACTTTGGTCTCACAAAAGGAAAATACTTGAAAGAATACACACGCTCTGCTTTGAACTGCCCTCTTGTATTTATATAAAGGCTAATTCAATATCAAATAAAACCTAATTAAATCCACCACATAATCCTCAATACGCTTGTTTTTTTCATTAACATCTAAGCCTTATTGCCTGAAATCTTGCAGTCGAAAGAAAGACAAAGAATCCTTGATCCTTCGTTTATCCAGATCTGCACAAAAAGGTAATGATGCCTATTCCAACCAACAAACAGACACGTACGGAAAAAACATATACCTTCCTCGGCTGAGGTAATAATAGATACAGTCTAACCCAAATACTTCACAACACTGAATGCACGGTAAAAGATAAGTGAGTCTGACACGTGCGTAGTGTTGACCTCGAGATCAAACTGCACTGGGAATAGGGTAAGTGGTTGGGTTAGTGTTTCCTGCCACCTACAGCCCTCATCTATATTTAAGATGGACACAACTGCAGTGGTTCAGTTCACACCCGTTATCCAGCTCCTGTGTGGATCCTAATGAAATGAAAGCATTTTCCTGTAATAGCATTAAAGTTTAATCACGGTTTATCTGTGTCACACTATGTTTCTAACATCATGGGTTCACTTTGAACTTGTCAATGTACATCGCAGGGGGGTTAAATCTGAGGAAGGTACGCAGAGCCCCCTGAGAAGGATACATACCAAAGGCGTTTTGCATGAGAATCCCAAGGCTCAGTCGCAGAGAAATCAAAGCAGCTGCTGCTTCTTTTAAACCAGAATTACTTCATCATGTAACCATGGGCCTTCTGTAAAACACTTTTTAAAAGTTTGATCGGTCCTCTGCCACAGGATGACCACGCTGATTGTTTGTCAGTCTTGTTGTTGAAGGAAACCTCTGAAGGGAGAAGGACGAGGCGCGACGCCGAGCGTCAAAAGTGTCTGACTAGTTTGAGTTCCAGCTCCGATAACAGTAAGCGTTGGTTTCTTTTAAGCATGAAGTTGAACGCTCCATTCTCATTAAATAGTTTGAGTCGCTGGAACTTTACCAGCGCTCACAGATCAGAGAGCACTCATCTGAAACCCTGTTTGGAACAGTTGTATCGGCTGTTACGGAAGGCACTTACACACACCCAAAACGTATTGTATGAGGATACTGTATCATATCATACCACATCGCTTATATAGTGTACTGTTATAGTTGATATCCTCAGGCTGTCTGTGGATAGTGTTTCTTGTTCCCGCTTCTACATGAAAAAAAAAAAAAAAAAAAGGTTGGGCATTAAATCTGAAAAATCCTTCCCCCCATTCCATCAAAAGAACAGCCACCGCTAACAGTTAACTAAATCCCTGAAAAACGAATTTCTGTTTTTCATTAAATAAAGATTAAAGATTTTTTTTTTTTATCAAAATACTATTATAATTTAATTCATAGGGATTAATATTTTTTTTATTTGATTGCATAAAACAAAATCCAGATTTTTATTTTTTTTTTGCAACTTTACCAAATAACCCTCGGATCAATACTGTATAATAAATGCACTAGCACCAGACAGGATATTGAATATATACAAGATCTGAAGTTTATTTGTTTCCCATCTGTACTGTATCTACTCTGAGTTCAGATATCTCATAAATAAGGATCAATCACCGAGCGCACCGAAGAGCAAATGAGTAATGACACTCCTGGCTGGCCAATGAAAACCAGCAGCTTTTATTTGACTCTGCGATTGCATATTTGATTGTTCTAACCTAAAGCCTTTTTAAAATCTCATTATCTTTAATCAGGATGAAGTGAGATCATGCTAGATTCTATTCCGTTCTCAGAACAACTTCTTTAGAGGCGCTGAAGTAAATCACCGGCCCCCGAACTTGGGGAAAACAAAAGACACTGCATAGGCAGAGGCTTATTTTAGCAACTGAAACGTGTGCTTTGTCAGACTCATTCAGTTGTGCTGGGCTAGGCCGTACCTAATTAAAGTGTTCTGCTCTACAGAGTCCCAGACTGGTCCTGAGCATGCAGAAGCTGTCTTATTCTTTCCATCCATCACATCTACTGTAATTACTTTTGTTTACAGTGGAGGAAACGGCAGCTGTCTGATTAGAAGTTATTGAGGAGATAACTCATAGGTAATTTAGAAATGGCGCTCAGCTTCTGTCCTGGATGCAGATGAATCATTTCCTGTGTGAAGTGTGGGGACGATGTAGAGACGCTCACCGAGAACGACCCTGACAAATTACCACAGGGCTGTCAAATCTCCAAACCATTTTTGTCTGGAAGCCGCGCATTGTTGTTTTTCCTTCCGACGGTGATGATGGTTTTCTCTTTTCCTGAGGCGGAAAATAAAAGTTTGCAAAACAGCGTAATTAGTTGCGCTCAGTGTTGAATTTTTTTGCTCGTAAAGTGGAGGGATATTTTTATTATTATCTTATTTTGGAGAACAATCTCCGTCAGTGAGCAATTTATGATTTTAGCGAGATAGATATGTTGGTACAGGATCATAATAATCTGTTTAAATTGTTGACTGAATGCACATCAGCAGTCTGAAGTTCCGCAGGGTGATGATTGCCTCTCGCTGTCCCGTGGCTCTGTGTTTTACAGTATGCACCATATTACTATTTATTATCACAGGATTATCGTATTAAAAAAACCCCACACCTTTGTGGGAAATGGATACTGAGATGTCCATTACTGATATAGAAAATGGATGTGCAATATCAAAATGGCAAATCGATACTGCAATATCCACTTCCAATATGGGGAATGGATCCTGCAGCAGCAGCGTGATATTGGATTTTTGAGAGATCCACAGCAGATTTAGAAAATACTGAAGATATTGCCCCAGCAGACACCTTTATTTTGTTCGTTTTTTTTTTTTTCTGAACAATTTGGGTGTTTTGCTTCGTAAATGTATTTTTTTTTTATTCATTCTGTTAAATGCATCAACGTAACAACTCCCTGATGTTGTATATCAGCCAGTTAAAATAGTTCCTGTATGCTCATATATCTATATATACACTGTATGTTTCTGACTGAGCTTTCAGCCTGTTGGTCATTATCTAGGACACAGTCTCGTGGAGCTGACTTTCTCCCCTGCTGCTCACCACAGTGCACAATAAATGTGCAAAACCTCCTGCCAGCATGAAAACTTTTCTCATCTAACGCTAAAACATCGTTATTTCGAAAATAAATAATACAGACATTAGGGCCCGCTCGTTCTCCGGAATGAACTGCAACCCTCTTTTTTTTTCTCTCTCACTTCCAATTTTGCTAACCCGTGTAGTGATATCACTGTATTTCATGATTATTTAATGCGTGCGTGCTAATCAAACAAATGTAGCGTCATTGATTTTGATATTCCTTTTTTAAAAAGGCAATTTCTTTCATCCGTCCTCCCGATAACTCAAATGTGCCACTGGGCTTTTTCTATCTGAGCTTTTTTTTTTTTTTTGCAAATTGGCATCTACTGTAATAAGGAGCTGTAGAATTTCATGTAATTTTTATCAAGAGCAAATTTTTTTTCATTAAAGTCGACAGAAAAGAGTCCCAAACAAGCTGGAATCACAAAAGGCCTCTTCTGACATCTTTTGTTGTGAGTTCTCGCGTAAACAACGAAAACTGGTATTCGTTTGGTCTCACATTTCTGGACATTTAATATTCACTTTTACTCATCTCCAACGCTTAGAAAGAAACATATCTGGGTCTGTAGCTTGGGATGTGTTTTGATGCAGCTAACAGCAGCTTTATCAGCGCTGTTCTTGCTGCTGGAAACAGGGCTGACGAAGGGTGGAATCTGCAAGTTTTGCACCAAGAAGAGGGAGTTTAAATATGCTTCTACAGTGCTGCGAATTGTGTGACATTCCTGTGTAGACGACCCAAAGTGATTGAACTGTTATTTCCTATAGACCACACCAAAGTTGGCAGTGGGTTACAGGCGGTGAAATCAGATCTCTGTGGTCGTCAAGAGTCTCCTGTTGTCCTTGAGAGCTGAGTGGGTTCACTCAATTAATGGCTGTAATTGGACTGTTTGGAATATCAGCACAGCTAATGTTACTTTGACAGTGATTTAATTTGACATGTTAATCAATCATCAACAGAGCCGGAGCAACCGCTAATACGTTAACAAGGGATATAAATAGCGTTTGTATTGCATGCAGACAAAGGTGTCTCACACCAGGCATTGTGTGTGATCATAATATATTTGCACTCTGCTCATTGATTTATTTCGGTCTTTCATCTCGAGCCATTGTGCCACGGGTGTTTTTTTTTGGTTTTTTTTTTGGCTCGGCGGTGGAGCCGGGAAAATAAAAGGAAATGTCAAAAAAAAACTAAATAGTGTCTGATAAACTATTGTGCGGCGCACGTGTCACGAGCACCCTCAGCGCTTTGTGCCGCCTCACTTTAGCTCTTGCTTGCACCAGTAATCTGTTATTCAGTGCCTCTTGGTGAGTAAAAATTATAGCTCAAAACCAGTTTCAATGAACTTGCTGTTTGTACAACAGATCCCCTCCCTTGCCAAAGAGTTAGATTAATTACTTTGCTGTAATGGGCCCCACTACTGGGTACTAGTAATTAAAAGATAATGATTGGTCCCTTTGAATGTTACAAATAAAGATGCACGAACTCGTTTGTGTTATTCAGGATGCTCAATAAAAGATTAGGCCCTGTGTGGGGGTGGGGGTGGAGGTGGGGCTCGGGGTGGGGGTGTGTTGGGGCCTGCCTGCCTCTTCTGCCAAAATTATCCACGCTTTCCCGTGGTGCGTCTCCGCTCTCCGCAATCCATATCAGATAAACTTTGGATTATCGCCCTGGATAAGAATAATGAATAAACACAGCTGTTCATTGGCATTCATCTCCATGACCCCCTCCTCTATGAATAGCTGGAGAAAAATAAAAGTGAAGTCGTTTAAGTTTTTATATGGAGGGCTGTGTCTCTTCTCCCTACGTTTTACTGGAAGTTGACAGATGTGTTTGGTGATGAAATTAGTCCAGTCCCCTCTCTGCTGGGACCGCTGAATCTCCTCGTGAATCCCCTTTACATGTCTCCGAGTGCTGACCTCCCGCAAATAGCAGTGAAGCGACTTACCAAAATAAAAAAAAGCAACCGTGAGGAGTCACGCTGGGTCAAATTTGATTAATTCCAGATAAATTGATGCTGACAGGTTGAGCCACGTGAGATACCGCCACGCTAAATGCAAGGATCACAGTCGGTAAAAGGGCCTTCTTTATGAACGAAAAGTGTGAAATTAGCTTGTTTCAGTATAATAGCCAAGAGGTAATAGATGTGTGATCAGAGGGCCGGCGAGAAACGCTGAGGCACTTTGAACTGAGTGCATCTCTGTGTGCCTTCCAAAAACTATTTTCTGTCGATATCAAAACATAACAGTGGTAGGATTTAAAGAAAGTTTCTAATTCAGTAGTCAGTCTTTTGTCTGTGACCCCTCAGCGTGGCTGCGTTCCTCAGGGACTCCATTAAGATCAACCCGATCGTCAGAATAAATGTTGGCATCGTATGTTTCTGCAAACCCCAGAAATGACAAAAATATATGTTTATTCACCTTTCAATTCTGGTCCAATCGTCCTGAAATTTTGTTTAAAACACCTGGTTGTGTTGCTACGTAGATGTTGGTTGAAACAGGAAGTGGTCTCCATGCGGTCTTGGCTCGATGCTGTGCTGCTGCGTTCCACGTTGGGAGTCATATAAACATAGAGCATCTACTGTTTTTCATTTGAACACTTCCTGATTGATCAGCGACCGATAAGACGATGGATAGTGAATGTCTGGAGGGACATGAGGCCGCATTTCAAGTTAAAACAACATATTTGCTAACCCATTAGCTTCCATCAGAAAGAAGCTAACCTTAGCATTAAACCACCTCACACACCAAGTCTTACACAATGCCAGTTGGACAAATATTGGGACCAATTCATTCTAAAACATCAACACACATCTCTGGAAGTGAAACACGCTGGATGAGAATGCTACTGTTAGCTAACGGTTTATCAAATGTGTTGTTTTACCTTGAAATATGTCCCAAAGACCCTCCGGGTGTTTTTTGTTTTTTTCCTTTCAGAATTCAGGAAAGGGTGAAGTTAAGATGATGCCATGTGAATATGCCGCCATGTGAATATTGTCTATTGGCCGTCTAGATGAACTCGTTGCACTGTGGGACTGCTGGAGGGGAAACTCATGCCCTTTGTTTCTTTTATGTAGCAGTTAGCATGATGAACTACATTTTATTTAAGGACACAATCAATTTTCCACTTGTGGATTGTCCAGTTTCGAGGCTCTTCAGCTAATAACGTGGACTGAACGTAGAGGATGTCAAATCACAAAATCAACTGTGTATTGTGATGTGCAGATAAATTATATTGTCTCTAAATAAGTGTGATCCATGAAAAATGAAGAATAACGCATCTGTATATATAGGCAATTTCAAACAATCTGGGGTTAAAATGCAAACACGCTAACTTATGGTCGTAAAGAGTTAAGATCAGCAAGTTACGTTCAGGACATATGTTGCCGTGAGCGCTTTTCTTCAAGCAGCGAACCAGAATTTAATTTTAACACATCCTTTTTCAAATAGACTAATCCTTTTTTTACCGATTAAACACACGAGATATAAGGTGCTAACGAGTGTTGGATTAGGGGTGAGGTGTTACCTTTAGAGAGAGCCAAGCTGTTTCCTCTCCCGTTTCCACTTTTATGCTAAGCAGCTGCTTAATTCACCTCCGGATTTACCACGCGGACATGAAAATCATATTGATCTACTCATCTCATGCCCTGCAATAAAGCGAATACATGTATTTCCCGAAATGTTAAGCTTTTATTTTAACTCTGTACAGCATGTCAGCACAGGACACTGCAAAGTGGAGAATTCGACAGGAGGAAACCCAAATGAAAAAGACTGTTATATAAAGACAACACGTGCTTCATTTCCCACTGAGCCACTGTAGCACATTCAACGGCTGGACACTTTTGCTTTAATTGTGCCCACATTAATCCTGAATGACCCCCCCAGAACTATTTGGAGGACTTAATGCGACTGTTCTCCTCTTGTCATTCACAGTACCATTGTCTTTGTGAGGTTACAGATCATACAGTCAGCAGAGGCTGTGGTGATGGAGTAATTGCGGAGTAAGTGCGTTGCCTTTTGATGACTGGAGGACAAACCACAGCTCCAACTGACATGCAAGTTTAGAGATTTACTTTTGGAATGTCAGCTTGTGCAGCCACTTTACAAAACACACATGTAAATAACATGTGATGCCCAATACTTTTAACCTGTTAAGAACCAGCCTCTATTTTTTTTGTCTCTGCTTGATAATTAACAGTGTGTCTCTCTGCAACTACTAAATAAGGTCTATTTGAATAATCAAGGTATAATAAAGGGAACACTTGAGATATTTGTTTAGATGTGTAAGTATATATATATATATATATATATATATATATATATATATATATATACACACATACATATATATATATATATATATATATATATATATATATATATATATATATATATATATATATATATAAATATATAAATATAAATAAATGTCACTAGGTCCGAGTAAATTAAGTGGGCACACAGCCTAAATGAAAGATTTAAAAAATAAAATAATAATAATACATTTTCAGAATGAATATCCCTGAGGAATGTTGCAGCTGCAGCTCCAATTCTCTGTAGCAAAACATCTGAATGTTACCTCTGCCAACTGCTATGCTAATAAAGTGAATCAGAACAAAATTTTAGGTTTCAGTACAGAGCACCTGGGCAGAATTTCCATTTTTGGTACATTTTGGCACCATCTGTGCCATTCAAAACTTCTCAGGTACCAAACTATATTTCACATATATGTTACCAAGAGCACTCAAAAAGTAGCCCAGTTGGGCTCCGCTCAGACTTACCAGGTTACATGACATAAGCACGACATGTGACACAGAGTCTATGTTTTCCTCCCACCGGCTGACTGCAGCAAACCGCTGACAGATGGCCAGATACACCATTTGTGATCAGGTCAGGTCATGTGACCTGCAGCGTCTTGGTAATTGACTGGGGGGCATTCAGAAAAAGGACAGGAAAGATTGCTCACGCCTGGTTCACTGTCAGCAAAACAAGTAATTAACGTCTGGCAGTTAATGCACACGACAGGCAACATGTTACACGAACACTCAGCACCCACACACTTACAGTCGCTTCTCAGCGGGAGGCGAACGGAAAGCACTGCTGCGCTAGATCCTCCTTCCTACTGTTTGAAATCACTGGACACACTAGGGGCCTGTAAGGAAAACGCTTCTCAGACATATGACAGCCGCCATCCCTGTGATGTAGAAATATGTTCATGAATCTTATTTTTTTTTTTTTCCCACCGACAGATCTCGCCAAATCATTTTCATTATTTATATTAACTTCCACAGAAATGTTTTGCTTACAGCCAAACGCAAGGACGAAGTCAAAGCAGATTTTCTAATGAGCCTCCCGACATGAAAAGAAACTTCTGCGCTTGGACGCGTTGTAGGGCTATATCACCAGTCTGTGATGTTGTTTGTGTTTCCATATGTTTGCGACGGATGTTGCCGTTCAGTGCGGGCACCATCAAAGATTAAGCACAAGTGTTCGTATAGGCGGTTGTAAGATTTCTTGCTTATGTTTAAATAATGGTCAGCGCCTTTTTGATTTTCAACGTCAAGCTGAGAAACGAGAAAAACTTCCTCAACAGAAACGTGACCAACTCCTCCGGGCTCCAGCAGATTTGAGAAACAAAAGTATCACGTTGCAACTTGTGAAAACTTTGCACACTGAGAAAATATATAGTCTTTGTGAGATGATGAATGCCACCATTTTTTCCTCGGTAAATAAGTTCGGGGAACAGCACACGATGCTTTGCTTTCCTGAACTGATGCTGATATGTGAGGAGGCTCTGGAACATGCCATGATACATCTGCGATATTACATGATTTTGGAGGTTGAAGTAAGCAGTGCCGTGACCCGATGTGTTCCGTGAAGTATTTGTCGAAGTCTGGTAATGCTGTAGGTGAATGTATTACCTGT
Organism: Sparus aurata; assembly: GCF_900880675.1. Classification (NCBI taxonomy): domain Eukaryota; kingdom Metazoa; phylum Chordata; class Actinopteri; order Spariformes; family Sparidae; genus Sparus; species Sparus aurata. Next base: position 33,603,953 of record NC_044190.1, on the reverse strand, counting down.
TTAATCATATTTAGTCTAAATTCAAAGTGAAATTTGTGAACAGTGAGCCTAATTGGCATTTGTAAATTCAATGCACGGATGCACAATGTGGAAGTAAAGTACGTGTGGTTAAAAGACAAAAATATGTTATTTAAAATAAATGATCTAATGAATTTAACAAACCAAACCAATGAATGGATGACAATCACCACCTGTAATCATAAACACTGGCACCTCTCACTGTGGGTGGGCTGAAAACTCACAATGAAACTGAGGTTTCCTGTGGCCAATCAGAGGAGGAGGAGGAGGTTGTGGCATTAGCAACCTTTAGTGACACAGAAGTCGCCCATTTTATTGGTTCAAGACAGATAAAAATCACATTTACAATCTCATTGATGATTCTGGCAATATATCTTTTTTGTCATGTGTCCAATTCCTTTCAGAGAATTTAATTCTTTAATTTATATGTTATTCCAAATGGAATGATTCAATCTGAGTTATGGTGAGAATAACATGTTGCAATCTATACTGATGTTTGGCACAGCTTTAGCTAACTGAACTTCCTGGACTATGAAAGGAGGATTATAAACTTGAGTTAAATTTCAACTGGTGTAATCAGCCAACCCTTGGCAGATAGCTCACCACTAAATGTGATTAGTAATGTCAAGTTTTTGCAAAGAAGTTATCTTTCATTAGCTACCACGTGGTACTTGCAAGCTAGCTAACATTTTTTAATTATTAATAATGTTATTTTTTTATATGATGGGTTGGCTGAAGATGGCGTCCTCCTCTCTTGTATGTTCTGGTGAGGCGACACAACTATTTGAAGCTGCTCTTCTTGAGAGGGAGACAGTCGCCGTTTACTTTGTGAAAATGTTAATGGACCCTGGTGAGTGTAACTGCTATCCTGCTAATAGTTTAGACTTTAGTGCCCCGTTATGAATTTGACCTGTGTCATTAAAAAAATGACTATCATTATCTTCTTAAATCTGAAAATATGAATAAGTCACACATTTGTCATAAAACATATTACTATCATAAAGTGTTCTGTGCTAAACAATGAAGGACTAAACATGTAGACAAGATGAAATTGTTCATTTCATTGTATGAAAGACAAGGTACATTTGTCATTCTTAATGAAATACTAATTTATTATTCATCTTCCATGTTCAGAGCCAAATCAACGTGAGAAAGGGATCTTTCATGATTTTCTGCTCATTGTATTGAACCCAACAGGAAAGTTGGAAGCCGTTTTCATTGTGTATGCATGAGTGATTAACTGACGCTAATACGTTTAATACAAGCAACATTTAAATTGTTACAGTGAGATTCATATAAAATCAGGAAGAACGGTTAAACCCCCCCCCCCAAAAAAAAAACAAACAAAAAAAACAAATCACTTTCACATCACCATTACTGCAGGTCGGAGACATTATCGTTATACTTTGAATTAAAAATACTGCGTGATGAAAATGCGGCGGGGAGGCAGTTTTTGTAAAACACTGCGAGCTGGGCACTTCAGGAACAGTTAATTGTAGAAAGCACTCCCGAGTGTCTACATCAACACCTTTTGATTTCAGTACCAGGCAAACTAACAGGAGCTTTCCATTAACGGTGTTTGCCAAATCAACATCTTGAGGTGATTATGAACATGTTTCCAAGAGCAAACGCTGTGATGGTGGCTAGACAGAGTGTGCTGATAATTACATCGTGGATAATGGACGGAGGGTAGTCGCACATTGCGGGAGGTGCTGGACCCAATGGGCCATGATAATTAACCAAAATCTTAATGACACCGGGCAAAACGATTCCCCCCCTGACTCGTATATGATAAATATTTAATGTTTCATTACGATAATGATGGGAATGCAAAATGCCAAACCGCTAACTGTCAAAACTTTTGCCGCCGTTGTCGTGTAATTAGAGGAAGCTCTGACTGTCTAATTTCCCAGTGCAGCCTCTGCCAGCGTTTAGCACTCTCATGAAGGAGCGGTGACAGAGAGGGGAATTGTGTGTAGAACAGAGCTGGACTGCACATTGAAGAGATACCATTAATTCAGCGCCTGGCATCCACTCGGTGTGAATGTTTTATCCTTCTGACAATCAAGAGTAACAAATAATAGACCTAGTTGCAAAGTCCTTAATCCTTTGTGTGCACATGTTTCCAGGACGGTTGTCTTTTGCCAAAGTTGTTTTTTTTTCTTTTCTTCCCCTAGAAAGAAAAACACTTTTATGTAACAAGAGCAATCTCTTTTTTTTTTTACCAAAAAGCCCCAAAGAATTGACTTTTTTCTGTTACAGTCGCGGCCAGATGGACAAATGAGTGGGCATCTTGTAGAAATGACAAAGTGAACCGGCGTGGTCTTATACAAACACATTAGTCAAGTTATTCTGACCGCCTCGCCTCTGTGTGAGCTTGCTCTACACAGCTGAGAAATCCCAGTTCAATTTCCGTGCTGGCTGCTTTAGGCCCCATAGACACCAGAGGGAGCGGTGATCAATACACTGTACTTGGCCATCATTATCAAGACTTATATCCCCTTCAGCTCAGGGCCCATTAAATCAGAGGACCACATTCTTCCCGCCCAGTGTCTCAACCGAGACTCTTGAGCCACATTAAGGTCTGATTTACGTGTCTTTAATGACGGGGCCACCCTTAATTAGCTGATGGCGCAAAAAAACGCAGCCGCTGCCGAAAAGGATGACCGTCCGAGGCTCAGGATGATGTTCGCTCCGGGCCGCCCGCAATCTGTCATCCATATCAAGCGGCGCGCACATTGCAAAAAAGCAGGCCCCACTCGTGGCTGTGTGGCCATACCTCATGTGTTGAGAGACGCCAGGGGCGGTAATGAATCCTCGCTGAGATGCCTGATCCCCTGCATCCATCCAGGGTACCAGTTACGTCAGGCTCTCGGTCTGCAGCAGCGGGGTCCGTAACTTTCCCCTCCTGAAGTATCTGCTGTCAAACAACGGACTCCGATGACTCCTTCCTGCGTTGTTTTGGTCACAATCCATTGGTTCCAGCCTGAGAGGCTCTCTATATCATTAGCAAAAAAAATAATTTGGTTAGTTTAATGGAGTGACTTAGACTAACAAGTTGTTGCAACAAGAATACCCTGAAGTGACTTGAGATGTATTACCGCAGTAGTAGCGGCTGCTCATTAGCTCCTTGCAGTGTTATTGCAGTTAGGCTCATAAGAAACCTGCATAATATCCATGCACGGCTGTAAAAGAGAGACGGCTGATAAATTGCATAATAACCAGATTAGCAATATGTCACACTAAGCCTCTGGCAAACGGCAAGGGAATTGGGAAGATTCTACCCTCCCCGTGAGATGAGAAAGATATAAATAGAAACCTTGAAGCACAATTTGTCAAGTTACATGAGCAGAAATGCATTTCCCCTTTCCACCCCACCCCAAATATGTAAGGGTCCTTTGAAGCAGATTTCATCAAGTCATTATGAGAATGGTGATGCAGTCGTGAGAGCGTTGACAAATCTCTGGTTTAAAAGGTCACACTCATTTGAGAACCCCCCAGTCCGTGATCTCTATTTCGCAGCCGGGTGACAGCAAGTCTGCAGCGGGACATGACAATCTCGTCCAAGGCAAAACAAAGTCTGGCTATCGCAATTTGTCGACGTGTTTCTATTAGGGCCAAACGATAATTGTGGCCGTTTTGAAGCAGGAAATGAGATTGAATTGTGCACTTTTGTCAAGGTCAATGGCCTGGCCGAACATTCTGGTCACCGATAAAGATTCAATAGTCATAAAATGTGATGAAAGGTCCCCAAAAACAGGCTCTCCCACTGCTGTGTTTTTGATTTATCTCTGCGTGAACAGTACACGAACAGAGGAACTGTCCAACAAGGCACCTTTTCACTACTCATGAAGGGACTCAATGAACCTGACGGGGCAGTGACTTCATGAGGAAGCTGAGGAAGAGTTTTGAGTCAGTGTCTGTTGAATGAAAATGCATAATGTATATATGATTTTATTTCCATTTCTGCTCCCAGCTTTTCTTCGTTCCTTTTTATTGTTTATTTTTTACTATTATTATTATTATTATTATTATTATTATTATTATTATTACTACTTATTGTTATATTGACCTGTCCTTTGGCTGCTGTGACGCACACATTTCCCCGTTTGTGGAGCTGTTAAAAGGGATTTCTGTTTCTGATTCTGAAAATAGCCCTAGTGCGTTCACATGATGATGCTGCTGATGCTGATAATGACCATGTGTTATGGCAACTGCTCAAACACGTCGACACACTTTTACTGAGAGGCAGCTGATCTAAAGCGCCATTGTGAGGACGAGTACACCATTCAGAGTTCTTCTGGAACCTCTTTTATGAATTATTTTGATCCAAATATCCTGCACTTAACAGGCACCCGGGCCTTTTTCTGTCACCAAAATAAAAATATACATTATGTGTCAGAGGGAGGAGAAGAGAAAATGTAATTAACCCGAATTCTATAGAAGCATCAATGTCAACAGAGAAAGTGTGCAGAGACGCCTCTTACAAAGTAGCACCACACTACTGCGACTGTGAGTATTTTATAACTGGAGTCAAATAAAGGATGCCGAGTCATGGCTGGTTGGGAACTGGTAAAGTTCAAAATTGATATTCATAGAGCTGCAGCGAGCTTTTAATAATGGAGGCCACGGCAGCAACTTTCTGTTTATTTACTTTTTTTTTTTACTTCATTCAGAGTGATTCATGCTGTGTATGATTTTATTTTCAAGGTTTTCTTTACTTGAATGTTTTTTTTTGTCTTTGAAATGCCAAAACAGTCTTTGCCAAGGTTTAACTGCAGTGTTAGAAAATAGCTTTCGAAAAAAAATGTAGTTTTTGTGTTCCCCTTACTTATATCAAATTACGTTTTCTTTGTGGCATATGACAGAAAACCACTTCAAGTTTTTAAAAGAGAAACTTGTAGAGGTCGACTGATATCAGATCTTTTTTTTTTCGGCCAGTACGATGGCAACACTTTGGAGCAGCTAAAGTGGATAGTTGTTATTTTCAAGCTGACATCACCACCCTCGCCTCCCTCCCAGCTAGATAACGATAACGCTCATTTGAATCTGGTGTGATGAAGCAGGCGGTGTTTCCCACAGAATCAGACTTTAATTGTGGCGGTGGCTGTCCAGCTGGGGTGCCATAGAGCATGCGCACTTGAGACTTTGCCAACTGGTTGGCTAACTTCCGGTTTAGCGCAGAGCTAACTCGGATGGGGATAAAATGTAATTGGGTAGCTCTTCTAGACTCTTTTACATGTTATTGTTCATCACACAACGATGTCATCACACGGCTTGGCCACGACAACAGATCTCAAAAATGAGGCCAGCCGTCTTCTTTGCAGAGGAAGTTACGGTTAAGCCAACTGCGTTAAACAGTCCTCCTCCTTCTTCTTCGTTGGTTTTATCGGCAGACTAAAAACCACACCACCATCCATATCCATATATATTGGAGTATACAACATCATGCTATTCACCGACAGATGCGCTGTCTTGAGTGAGAGAGAAAACAGCTCCCAAAGTAGAAAATCAATATGTGGCATCTAATGACCAATGACCATCGCAAATAAGCGAATGTGTGGGAAACACTGAGCAGGGAAGCCTTTAAAAACGTGCAGGACAGGGGGCCCAGGAACAGGATTAAAAAAAAAAAAAACACTACTTTAATGAATGCAGTTAGGATCCTTTCTTATATTTCTGAGCTACTATTTTGTCAGTAACTCCATTTGAGAAGCTTGGTATTATGGAGGAAATACTGTGTGAGAAGCAACTCTCACAAGAATTGCAGCTCTTCCACTTGTTGTACAGGTTCCTGACCTCGCTAAAAAAAAATAAATAAAAACACTCTGAATCATCGTCCACTATTAGAGCCCGGCTCTGTCGATACTGAACTTACTATCCCCCCCCCCCCCCCATTCTAGCTACTACAGTTGTCCTTTAACAGCGTCTGGAGAAAGAACAGTAGACGGGAGGCACTGTGGTCCTGTCCTCTGTTTCCTCTGTAGTTTGGGTAACGAAGCTCACTGCAGGTTGATTCTCAGAGGAGCTACATCCTTAAATCTCCCTTACATTTATTTCCTCTCTCGGTTAGAAATTGGCCACAACAACACCAGTCTTTTTTTTTTATTTTTTTTTTTTATTTATGGATCTCTGTTCTTCCAGCATGCTCTCTGTGGTCTTTGCCCATCTGCTCTGTCGCAGTGTGCGAGCGTAGTTCGGTTTTGACGTCCTGGTGTCGGTGGGGCTGCGGCGTCTCATGTTCTCTACAGGGCAACAAATGAAAAACGTGTGTGTTCCAGTGACGTCGCAAACAAGCCGAGCCATGAATTTAGAACAGGATATTGGCTTGAGGGGAGCTGTTTGGAAAGTAATTACATCAAAGGCTGTTGTGGGAATATTTGCCACACAAAAATTGCCGCTGATGATAAGCAAGGCCCCACAAGGCAGTAATTAGGGACTCCTGCCTTATGGCCAGTGCATTGTGGCTCTTTCGCATGCTAAATAATTATTCTTGCATTTATTAACCTGCCAATGTATAGAAGCTGCAGCGAGGGGGCTCGAATCCGTCAGCCTGTCGTGCCTCTGACTCGGCACGCGCCGCTCACTGATCCTCCTGAACATGCGTTTACGTCACTTGTGAGTCTTAATCGCAACGTAGTTTTGTGTTGAAAGGGGGGGGCGGGGATTTGCATCTCACCCCTTATCTCTGAGCAGAACTGAAGTGCTCTGCGTGGCTTCTATCTCGGGAGCTTCCCGGATGCTAGCGCCTCACTTTATCTTACTGTAGTCTGGTGAGACGAGGTGAGCTGTGTGTTGTTGTCGTCTTCTGTGATGCTGTAGAGTCGAATCAGTCGCTTCTACGCGCCGAGATGCTCATGACCTCTTTCTGTACCTGTCCTGACTGTGTTGGTTGAGGATTGTGTGTGTGTGTGTGTGTGTGTGTATCCGTCTCTCTGTAAATGAGGCTTCCTCTGTAATGCGCAGCTACACCCCCGAAGCATATAGAGCCTGTCAGAGGGTGTTGACCTACATAGTGGCTGTCGAGTCATGGATGCGGAAGTGGGTTTTGTCAGCCAGACGTAGTTTTGGTTCACAAGAGACGGTAGCTTATCTTGGCCGGCCGTCCGTGTGCTTCTTCTGTGTGTGGGATGGGATGGTTGAACAATGTTTTCACGGAAATGGGATTACAATGCATAACTTTAGTTGAGTTAAATGTGTTGGACAAGCAGGCTGAAAATCCACCACTTTGTTTTTAGCCACTCACACGTGGCTGTGAATGATGACAGTCCAGGCGGCAAAACTCAAATTCGGATCTCATCTGGTCTCGGTGACGATATTTTCCCAGTGATATTGATTGCATCAGTTTTTTTCGCAAGAAAAGATGCTCGCTATCTGAGTGCTGTATTCATCGACTGCCAGTTAAAAAGTTTTCCCTACTGCTGCGGCTTCACATTAAAAGCACTGAACTGGTGAACCGCATGTTGACTCCTATTCTGAAGTTGCGGCCACAGGAAATGCATTGTGCTCAGTATGCCGGGCACTCACTTGCCATCGTTCATCAAAATGTGTCTGCAGAGCAAAACAACAGTCATTTCCACCATTTTTTGACACTGGATCCGTCTTGCAGCAAATACGTTAGTGGGAGTAATGGATACAGGCGGAGCTGTTTGAAAGAGCTGCAGGTGACAGGCTGCAACTTCACAGTGAGGTTACCAACTCCCTTTCCCTCAATAAGGTTATCAGGTTCCCTGTTAGCATTGGGTTTAAATTCTAAATACTTTATGCGTGTATGGCCAGTTCAACGCCATCATCTTGTTGGCCGTCGTCACGCTATAAGTGATAAGTGGTGGAGCAGACACCTCCAGTTTGTAATTGAAGCGTCTGTTGTCTGACTAAGTATTTTGGGCAAGTAATGTAATCGCTGATGAGTCTAATTGTATCACGGTTTTGAGCCATGGATTGGATAATTTCTTTGTTTTGTTTTTGATGAGGGTTCAATTAATTCAACAATGTGCTACTTCTCTCTGATGTAGCTGCCCGTCTGTGTCTGTAGTCGCCACTCTCTGGTCTCGCCCACATGGAATCTGACATTTTCCACATCCGAAGTAATGGCCTATAGGCTACTGTGTCACAAAGACTGGAGCTGCTCTGATGAGCGAGCAGATCTGCATGTTGAAGGGAAGGCGGCAGATATATATGTTTCCTTAAAATCCACAATCTTATGATCTATTTCATGATGACAAGCGCGCCCAGTTTCCAGACGTCAAAGCCTACGGGATTTCACTGAGTGGAAGTGAAATGGACAGCCTTTAATTCAGTCGCTCTTTCTCAACCCAATCATCGCGCTTTAGAGTAAAAACACAGCACACGTCTGTCTCATTTATCTTCTCATTGCATTGCGACTCTGTATCAAGATCGAGATGGTCCAATTTTGCAATTAATTTGCGGTTCACATGTGGGCGGTCATCGGTGATCATCTATATTCCGTAACTCAGCTAATGGCAAAAATGTAATTAATACTCAATATGCAAGTAATGATAAAATGCAATTAATGCATATATCTACACTTAGCAATCCTACTGTAGCACCGTGGGCTTCAATAATGGCCAATATCCTGTTCACTGTTGTTTTGTTGGAGGTCCGGAGCAAAAAAAAGACAACTACATGCAGCACCCAAATTCTAAATCACCCCAAATTTGTTTTACATTAAAGCCATGTCCAATTTTCTATGTGTGTGCATTGAAATTCTTGTTACCATGTTTGACTAAGAAGTTATGCACACGAGACAATGACATCAGTACGTTTTGGGTAAATGTACACCAAAATGGTAATAGTTCAATAGAGTAATCCATAAGATTAACATGTGGACTATAACGCTGTAAAAAAAAGTAATCCAGTCTGCTCATTATAGTACATGATTTCACAAACTGACAGGCCTCCATAATAATCCCATTTGCTCAATATATATAGTGTGGTTTTTGATTATCCAGAGAAAAATGGTGTCTTGCATTTTGCTCGAGGGGAAGAAAAAGTGCTGTGAGATATTTTAGGGGCTCAGTGTGCACTGATCCTTATATAATCTGAGTGAGAGTGATTTCAGTGAACAAACGTGAAATCTGAATGGAATAGCCAAACAGTTTAATGTGCAGGAAAAGGCGCGGGAGGTCATGTGCTTATTCGACCAGAACTTGTTGCAGAATTAACATTTAATTGAGGCTCCTATGCTGCGTGAGTCCTGATTAGGAAAATGCACAGCAACAAAACTCAAGTGACGACCCCTGAAACACCTTCCGGGAAGTTGTGAGGGACTGATTATCAGTATCCCCGGCCGGGGGGAACCTGAAGCTCCCGAGGTGTGAAACTGTCTTTGGAACTGATCGCTGAATTAGCAACCGTAGCTGTGAAAAATATCCGAGCATGAGCCAACAGATCTGCATTAGGAAGACTAGATCTATTTTTGTGATATTACAATATTAATCAGGACAGTGATGATATTTTACTCAGTCAAACCAACAAGTCATTTTGTGACTTTATGCAGCATTCACACACACATCTAAATTTAAAGAATGTGCATTTGTGGTATTTTAAAACTGCCGACTGAACCGGCAGATTGATATAAGCCAGTACAGACTCTTTGATGTGTGTGAAGAATTTATATCAAAGTAAAGTGCTTTATGAGATCTAAGAGAGGTCTGTTTATGCCCATTTCAACTTGTGCTTCGAAATTCGCTCACTGCTGTGCTTTTTCTAAAACGTGACTATCTGCACGGGCGGAAATATAAGCAGAAATGTTTGCCAGAGCTGGTGCCCACACAACACCGTCGCCTCATCTGCCGTCTCCACCCGTTTCAGTGTCAGCAGGCCTGTTTGAAGTGTGCGTTTGTAAAACTCCTTGCAAAACTCAGATTGTTAACAAGTCATTAGTATGATTGATCTCAATCATAGAAACTAAGATTTAATCCGGTAACTTTGATTATTCTTTGAGTCTTTGTCCTTTGGTCTATTGATGAAGGTGAAAGACGAGTGAAAATCACGAGTGTGTACAAATGTTTGTGCATACGAGGCTAGCTTGTGATGTTAAACTGCTAACAGCGGATGCTGTTGTGGCAATCCATATAAAAAGCTAAATGACTAACAGAAATGTGCGGTATATGACCAAATCAAACTGCTGAAACAAAATGTGGTCTTATTGTGTGTTTTAAATGTGTCCACACCATCTGAGAATTGATGATGTCCCCTATAAAAAGGTACCAATTGGTCGCCCGAAGTCACATGGTTCTTAAATCCTACACTAACTGACAATGACGTTGGAGGTTGTCGTCAAAGTCAACAACCTCCAACTGTCTTTGTCCATAACCTAGCTGTGTTCAGCATCCGAAGCTTGAAACAAAGTTAGCTGGCTAGCTATACTGAGGAAGCTAAGCTAAGAAAACGCAGTAACAACCGCGCGGTTGAGCAAAACAGTCTAACGGTGGCCTGCAGACAAGAAAGAACGCCGGCACCAATGTAACTGAAAGTCTTGGGTTCGCCCAACAGGACGGGTTTAGATAGAACATAATAAACAGGACAGGACACGTTCTTCTTTTCATTTTCATTCCATCATGTCCCAAACGCCAGCAACTTCTGCTTTACCGCAACGGTAATGGCACGGACCACTTTATTGCGCTCTCTGGTGGCGCGCCTCTTAAATCACGGCGTTGCGATGGTCACGGGTCATGACTGTCAGCCATTGGCGATGGAAGATGGATTCCTTCGTCCGCCCAGCCCTGGTTTAGATTGGAATCCTAATTTGATTGTTCATTTTAAATAAGATATGAGGGTAAAGGGCTCTGGAGGCTCGTACCCTTCATTGCTTCACCAACTTCAGTATGATGAAATTCCATCAAAGTATTCTCAGCTACCTCTCACTAGGGGGACACAATGAGAAAACCTTGCAATGTTGTGTCTGGCATTTTATATTCAGAGTCTGAATTAGGATTTCATACTGCTACACACCCTCTCTGTAGGTACAAATGTTGGATTAGCTGTTACTGATTTGGCACCACCGTGCAACATGCTGCCCTACAGTATTTGTGATAATCAGTAATAATATTTTATTGAGTGGGCAACCTGCCATGTAATTAGAAATGGGTGACCATCAAATATAGATATTTGTTAACAAGAGTTGTACATTTATTTATTGTGTTACTGATACATCTTTAATCTTTAGCTTTAATGCATCTGTATGTATTTGTATGTATGTACGTATATACATTTATACACTGATGGTGGTGGCTGCCATGCAAGGTGCCGCCTAGCACATCGGGAGCAGTGTGGTGTTCAGTATCATGCCGAGGGACACTTCGTCATGCAGACCAGGGGAATTGAACCAGCGACCTTCCGATGACAAGAGACTGGCTCTACCCTTGAGCCACAGTCGCCCTTTTCAAGCAAAAAATGTAACATTTGCTGGTTCCAGCCTCTTAAATGTAAGGATTTGCTGCTTCTCTTTGTTATTTGTGATGGTAAATGAAGACTTATTGGGTTTTGGACAGTCGGTTGGACCGAAGTAGTAATTTGAAGACACCGTTTGGGCGGCTGAGAAATGATGTGCAATTTTCACTTTGACATTTTATAGACTAAACGGTTGATCAGTTGATAATGAAAACAATCTGCAGGTTAATCAATTATGAAACTAATCTGCCGTATTCAATATTGTATCCTTCACTTTGACAAAAAAGCTTAATGTAGCATCATAGCTCATAGCTAGGCCGTAGCTCTCCATCATACTTTTGTCACCATTGAATTGAGACAAAAGACTAATTGAAATGCAACATACAGACTTTAATGTCCCAGGAAAGACATGCGTGTTGGTCAAATAGAACTGAGTCTGTGAATGTCCCAAACAGGAAAAGTTAAGATTGCATGGAGTCCTTCTTAAATGGTTTGATAAAAATAGAAATAATGAAAGATCAAATTACTTACTTACTTATTGTTTTAGTACGTTTTAAAGTAAATTTTAATTTCACGGTTGGAAGGCATAAGGATAATAGCAAGACTATTGTGCTTTTCAGTTATAGTTTGATGTGAAAGAAGGAAATTGAGATGTGCTTTATTATTTAACAAAGAGCAGTTATTTTATTTTAATTTTGCGCATTATGATGTGTGTTAACAAGGTTTTTTTGTGTGTGTCTGTGTGTTTGTGTACTCATGTGTACCAGAATAATGCATGCATATACTGAATGTGGGAGTAGAATTGGGATCTGTGTACAAAAGCAGATGTTTTCTCAGGGGGCGTGTGGCGCGCTCAGCAGTGTTTGGAAAAGGATGCACGCTGTGCTCACTGTAATTGGTGCATGTGTTAAAGCCAATCCTTGCTGCAATCCCTTGTGCAGTTTGTTATCCTGCATCCCCACCTTCTTTCCCAGCGGATTGGAATCCAGGTCGTTGCACTGCAGACAGTGAAACTTGCCTGCAGTGACTGAAGGGAATACAGGGAGATAGGTTACACTCAAGGACACTGATTTTTCCCAAAGCTGTTGCTTCTTTTGAGCCAACACAGACGCCAGGGTAAATGAGAGGAATTTAGGTTTCTGCAAATCCTGGATATGTGGAAACTAGGGATGTCCCAAACAGGTTTTTTTATAACCCAGATCCTGATCCGAGTCCTTTAATATTTAGTAAATGCCGATACCAAGTCCCAATCCAATGGATAATATGTAATGCCGAGATGGTAGGGCATACCAGGGATTCAAAAACTCCAGATGACAAAGAAAACCCTGAACCTCTACTACAGAGATGAGCTGGTTATCCAGAGCGATTTGTTTAATTACCTTCTCTGCAATATTTTATCATACCAAATGAGTAGTATTAAATGCAGCTGTTTTGTTACCCCCTTGTGAAACGGTTGTATTACAGATGTTACACGTCGCCGTTGGACTTTTTACTAATTTAAAAGTTAGTTCCACACTGCAGACATTTGATCCACAGGTTTGCCTGAGTGACGTTACGTTCGCGTCTGCGTTCTGCCACAAATTGTGCTCTGGCGTGGAAAAAAACAAAAACAAAAAATGGCCTGGGGTTTACGTTCAAAATTGCCCATCCCTGATCAGTGGAAAAATGCCCACATTGGCCCAGATTACAATCCTGCAGATCGGATCGGGACATCCCTAGTTGAAACGTTACACATTTTTATGTTGCAACTTTATGGTTCATTAGCATCAGTATGATAACAGTGTTGTGTTTATGGTCCAGTTAGATTTATGCAAATAAAACACTTGGTTAGGGTTTGGAAAAGCTACATTTTTGTTGAGCTGGTTCTGTTGCCTAAAATCCATATATGGGACTTGTACTGACACTTTGTCAAAAAAAAAAAAAAAAAAAAAAAACAGATACATTTGATGGGACATCAGGACACTTCCAGCCATGGAAGCAGCAGAATATATATATATATATATATATATATATATATATATATATATATATATATATATATATATATATATATATATATATATATATATATATACATATATATTTCTGCTGCTTCCATGGCTGGAAGTATCCTGATGTCCCATCAAATGTATCTGGTTTTTGTTCCAATCTTTCATTGAAGGCACCTGGTGACTGCATGCTTACAAATGTTACACTGCCATCCCAAATGGTGGTCTCTGGCTCATTTTACCCAGCTGCCATGCCACCGCCATCCCATCCACTGCCAAATAAAAATGTGTCTATATTTTTCAATGTCAATGTGATATGACAAGATCGTAGGAATGTTGATATGATACATATTAAATGTGCACATTTGAATGTAGCCTTACATTATACATTATATTCTAGGGACAGTTTGAGCTCGCCATCTATTGCCTCAATGTCTGTGCACGTTGGTGACATTGGCTGACTCAACTCATTGGCCCATGACCCATTAGAAATCATCTTGTGAGGGGTTTCATGGCTGTTCTGTTTTTCTTTACCAAATTAAAGAGAGAAGTACACATTTACCTCTCTGCCTCTGACCTCGGCCTTCACAGCCGACTGGTCTGTCTGATGTTTCTTAAACAACGAGTGTAACATAATTGCCACAGGAATGCATTAAGGCTGATTACATTGCACATTACTGTGATGCATCAGGGTATCAAACATCACATTGGTGGGTGGAAAAATGATACTCTTACATGGCTGTATCCTATTCTGACTATTGGCTATTTTTGGACCCATTGAAGAAGTGCAGTTTCGAACAGATGCAGTATCACAACAGATGCTATCTGATGTCTATCTGTTACACACTTGTGATTGAGAGTATGAGCGAGCCCAAGGCCCTCTGCGATAAACTCGCACACCAGAATAGGGAATGTAAAAGGAAGTGTTTTCAGGCCAACAACATTTGCTTACTTAAAATGACCAAGTCACTGAAGTTTGGATTCGCTAACAGGCTTTTTGCAGACGTCACAAACCGCTTTAAAACAAAGTGCTATCCATATTTGCGCATTTGGATTTTAAATGAATGAACTATAAAATTACCTCCGTCTGACTTCGTTTCCATGTGTTGGTCCTGCTTTAGTGTGGTGACCTATCCAGGATGAGTGGCTGGATTGTCCCGATGAACGTGTTCTCAGAATGATGCAGCTACTGATAATAACAGTGATCGTCTGACCTTGACGCAAATTCTCTGAAAAGCCCTCTCAGAAGAACCTCGCAGTGATTAGATTGTTATCAATGATGTCAGACATACACATAAACAGACAATAGGCAGAAGTACAGTAGATAAAGGCGCATAGGTGCTTTACAAAGGGCGTTATTGTGCGGGCTTCAGGATTACAAATGAATATGGATATGGACAATGTGATGACAGAGAAAGAGAGGTTTGGATAAAGAATGGGGCCCGTAGTGTGAATATAATTGAACAAAGCATAAAACATTATATGCTGCGAAGCACAGCGGGCAAAAGCAGCCATTCTCACTGCAAACGCTCCAAAATGAGGTCTCGTAAAATTCTGCCTTGATGTTCCGATCCCCGAACTCACATCGACATACCAAAAGCTCGATTCTCACTGCATGAATGTACGACGCTAAATGGCAAATTAATGCGAATGAAAAACATTCTTCTCGGGGAAACGCCAGAAGTGAACTGTCTAGCGACCTCACGGTGATTTGCCAGCGCTAATGATCAGCAAGAAAATCTTTCATAACAGCAACTGATAGTCCACCGGAGATTCATGATATAATGCCTATTTTCCTTATGTTTTTCAGTACGACTCTGGCAGCTGGCTGGTCATGATGCTCCCTCTGTGCTTGTCAGATTACAGGCAGCCTAGACCCTGAAACCAGGAGACTATTTTTAGATGGCTAATAAGAATTCATTTAATGCGGCGCCTTCAGTTGAAACAATATGTTCAGTGAACAACACTGTCAGGCCAAGAAAATGAGGAGAAAAGTGAACAAAATGATTAATTACCTCCACGTCTTTGTTGACTATATAAATAATACGAGAATAATAAGAAAGGGGCTCCGGTTCATCTTTTACTCATAACCACATGTGAAAAATTAATGGCTTGCTGTGGTTTTCAATCATGTCACACTTGAGCTACAGCAACTGTAAGTGTCTATTGTATCAAATAAATATTTCAAGCGTCGACATGAGAAGGCCCTCTTCTGCCGTGTCGCCTCTTCCGAAGCAGCTCTTTGATACCGAAATTCCTTCTTCGCTCGGAGACGACATGATCCGTCTCTGACCCAAAAGCTCCGCCTAGATGCTCCGCAGTTTCACACGCTGCGGCCAGCTGTCACATGTAGTACAATAAAACACGCCTGAAACATGCAATATTCATCACAATACCCACAAAGGCACTTCCATAGACACAAACTGTTGCAAACCGCTCTCCCGCATTCACAATCAACCGACACCATTTATCACGGGCCTGATGAACAGGTTGTTATTTAGCCGACTTGATTACATCAAAACACATTTTAAAAGTCAGCGATGTAGAAAGCGACGTTTTCATGATATACGCGGAATAAAGTGCTTTTCTAGAGCGCAAATTTAATAAATGACAAACTCTTTTTGTGTTATTCTGCTTTAAAATGCTATTTCCTTACGCTTGATAGGCCTAAATATCTATAACCATAACCGTAATTGTTGTTTAATTCTCAGCTATTATAACTCCCTTTAAAACAGTTTTGTATGCGACTACACTAAGAAATCAGAATCAGTAAAGGATGACTCGAATGAAATTTTAATTAGCATCGCTGCCTGAGTATCACATTGTAGATTGGGATATCATTTTTTAATGAAAATCCCTATTGAGGATTCAGCATTTTCTCTTTGAGGTAGGAACGGTACCAGATGGCGCGAGCATTCAGATCCCTGCCTATTGTAAATGAAAGTTATGAGAACAGCAGTGTGTTTTTGAAATGACCATAAATACACGCTCGTGATAGTCGAGTGTAGAACAGCCAGTGGGAAGCACGATTTAAATTTAATTTCCTGTCTCAAAGCAATGGGGTTGTGCAAAATCACCTATTAAGGCAGAAGACGTCTGTTCTTTCCATCTCCTGCACTGTTTAAAAACGTCACAGCGAGCCCTGCACAATAAACATGTTTTTGGTAGCCGGACCACGACATCCGGTCAGGGAGACAGTGGCCCCTACGCAAGATCAATACGGGAGTTCAGAAAAAGAAAACAAACCCAACGTCTGTGATGGTGTCAGAGTCACCAGCAGTGTGTTGATTGTGCTTGTGCACACAGTCGAAGGGCCAATCCCATTTCCAAGTTTTGCCCACACCCCTCATATTTGATTGCTCTCTTGCCCCTCAGAGCAGAGTTACAGTGGTAGGGATTGAAATCTCCCCCTATGAAATGGGACAACTCCTCAAGACCCTCATGCATCATCAGTTGACGTCAATGGGGTTTACGCCACGACTGGACATTTCCAATATGCCGAAAACAAAAACAAACCTGTATGTAACGCTCGTGTGTATGCTTAGCTGTGGTGATTTTTCCTCCTGCATTATTGAGACAATCCCGGCGTTCATCACGACGGCATTTACCACCGTTTCCCTGCGTTTTTCACATTTCTGAAGTTAACAGACTTGTCATTGTTGGTTATCTTGATATCAAAGGTGACAAGGGGCTGAGGTGTCAGCGGCTGTTAAGTTGCGAGTTCAAAGCTTGTCATCACGTCAGTCTAATGTGCGGCTTGATCAGCGGGTGCCAGATATAGCAACGCAGAGGCCATGAAAAGAAGAGAATCTGTTAACCGAGCGAGGAGATGAGCAGAAAAAGGAATCTGGATATGAAGAAGAAGAGAGTGATCCTATTAGAAATGTCGTGTGGAACATTCATCACGGCGTACACGGAGACAAATGACACTGAAGGGAAGAGAGACATTATTATCAGACACGAGAGTAGAAATAAACCCAGGACATATACAGAACCAGGCCACAATGGCGGTTTGTCCATTTGTTACCATGGCAGGAGAAGACAGCTCAGTAACTCAGTTCTGACCTTTGAAGCTTCAGTGATAATAACTGCTAAACTTGTTTAATTGACAAAGCTATAGCACAAGAGCACAACATTGGAACATCGGCTAATGTGATACTAACACCAGATCTGAGGCAATTACATCATCTCTAAGTGAACGCCTAGATTATAGCAATGAAAACTAAAATGGTACCGGCACAAGGGAATTACAGCATCCTCTTGAAATAAGCTTCATCGGCGTGTTATTCTGAGCATTTCAAAGATGTGCTCGGTCAAAAAGCTGCTAGTAGAACTCGTCTCATTTAAAATTCACAGATCTGTATATTTCATTGCATCGCCTCGTGTGCTGTTTTTTTCTGTAAATGTAACCACAGCTATTATTTCCATGTATGAGGTATGGCAATGTGCCCTGTTTCTATAAAACATACTTTTATTGCCTTATAATGTAATCTTACAATCTACAGTGTATGTTCAGCGCTACAAGAGCATGTGAATATTCACAGTGCTTTATAACAATAATCATTACTTATTGTTACACCTATTGTACACATTGTACATTTTAGTGCACAAGATTAATCCCTCCTCCGTACTGTATGTTAGTGCCTAATAAAGAAATATATTTCACAGTGTCTTGTGTCATCTGCTTCTGCGTTGGCTTCTTTTCTCTTTACTGACAGCAAACAATGACCACTTATTGACTTATAACCAACTTTTAATGTATTACATCAGACTGTAACACTACTTTCCTGAAGGCACCCAAATGGCCACTTACAGAGGCTTACAATCACATTAGAATGCATTAAAATAGTGATTAGAATGTGTTATAAAATGATAATAATGTATTGCAAATATGAGGATTTTCATGAACTATGATCCTTGCAAAAAATAGTGAGTGACCAGCGATAATGAAGTACTGATACTTGACTCTATAAGTCATCACAGAATGACTTATGTGTTATTGATTATATGTATGATAAGCATTCTGAATATTTACAGTTGCTTATAACAACTGGAACACTATAACATAAGTGTGTTTACATCAGCGTTGCACAATGAATAATGATTATTGTTATAAAGCATTGTGAATATGAGTCCTTATAACTATGATATGATATGATATACAGTGCTTTAGGTGCATTTAAATTAAAGAATAAGAAATAAAAAAGGGATATCCTTATTAACATGTCAATGATTGATCTAAACAGAGCTGACTTGAGTTCTGTCTTCACACAAATGTATTGCAAATCATATTTTTAGCATGTGAGAGACGAGTTTGTTGGCACGAAGATGGAGGTAGAATAATAAGCCATGCAAATTGACACCATTATAATATATTCATGATTTTAAAAACAACAACAATATAATCTGATTAGTTTCACACCAAGCCTTTGTTCTTATTGTAATGACAATCTGGTATGCTGAGGTTGAGTGCTAAGGCAGTTGGCACATCTCATAAATAAGCAGCAAACAAAATGGTTAAGATACAATAATAGTAACCACTTCCTCAAAAGGCAAGCTTCAGTGCATTATGGTAATTCACTAATGAGATCACTTCTAAAATGATTATAATACATCTGTCCTGAATCATTTTCATCTTCCTTCACACTTTTTTGAGGGGGGAAAAAAAAAAAACTGGCAACGTGCCACAACTTCACCTTGAAGTGCGGTAACACCAGTTGGATGGCTAGCTGTCATGCTTGAAACCAGCCTTCAGGAAATGTAGCTGTGGAGAAAAAAAAAAAAAAAACATCTATGAGGGGTTGTGAGCAAGAGAGCGGTTGCCATGGCGACGCAGTGACGGGCCAGGAGGTGCTGGATGTTGGTTTCTATGGGCCACAGGACGTCAGACAGGGTGTGGAGTAGCCGGGGCTGTAATGACTGTCGTGAGGTGTGTTGACAGGCCTGATGGGCCTCGTTGCTACAGCCGGGCCCTTGGAATTTAGGGAGCCCCCTCTCCCTTAAAGCTTCCTTTTTTGGGCCCCGTTCAAAAAAAAAAGCCGGCCAGGATTTTCCATTCACCGAGCGCCGATTTTCCAGGCTTGCTCTTCATATGCAGATGAGTGTGTTTAATTGTCGCAGCAGCCTGATTCCTAATGTATGAGAGGAAAGAGGAAATGCATCCGAAGATGTGTATTCAAATGAAATATTCAAAGCTTCTAATGAAATATTCCGTCAGTTTGGAGTTTCTATGGGCGACTCCGCCAGCAGAGCCGCTTTTAAGAAAATAGGCAGCCTGCTTTAATGAGGCTCCGGGCAGCCTCAGCCGGCGCTTTAACCTCTGCCTGTTTGTTCGGTGGCCATTATTCTTTGTTTGGTGTGCACTTTTTCATTGCACGATGATGGACCATAAGATGCATTAATAGCTCGTTGAAATCCCTTTGTGCCCCATTTCTGTCTTGACAATACGCGGGATGATCATCTGACATTTTTGAAGTCCTCTCCCCCGTCTTGATCTGTGTTCCTGATACGCTCAATCACGAGGATAATCATGTCTTGTGGGCATAGAATGTGTTGCATTTTTATCTCTGAAACATTTTTTCAATTAACGGGAAGATGGAAATTGATACCCCATCAAATTTGATGAAAAAAAAAAAAAAAAAGGGCAAGGATATTCTTACAGTGTTCGTATTTTTAGACGATACTAATGGGCATATCTAGATTGCTTAATTAGAGACACACTGGATATGTTAATTATGCCGAGAGGAAAGGAGCTCGAGTGTTAAATTACTTCACAATGCAGTGGCTCATCCACTAAAAACAAGAGGAACATTTTAAAGGTTTGATATGTAATCACACCGGGTACAAAGAGAATCTGAATAACAGTGGCCTTGATTGTGTCCTGAGGTGAAGCAGCAGAGAGGAAGAGCGGTTTCGTCCTCCAGGGAGGTACTTATCAACGTTGGCTATGAAACATTTCCTGTTGAGCTTTAGAATAGTTTTTGAGGGTGCTAACAGAGCGACTGAACTTTTTGATTATGCAATGCAATCAAAACTCCTAAAAACTGTTTAAAAAAAATGAAGTGAAACCACAATCCCCACTGAAGAACTACACGCAGTAAAATCAGCCCTTAATCACTTCAAAAGGTTTAGCAGTTATAGGTTCACTGGTAAATTCTGAAGACCTTTTTCTGAATACTGCATTTGGCAAGTGTCTCTATCATAGTCCCTGCAAACTCTTCAGGGAGGTGATAAAAAAAAAAAAAGAAATGTTAGTGTAGTTTTCGGGTTGCGACATCCTGTGACCACTGCAGCTCTTTGATTTAACAAGCAGGACCTGCTCGCTGGCTGGTCGTGCTGTTGCTTACTGTGCAGCCTTTGAAAAATTTTAAATAGAACACTTTATTTGTTTATATATTTCAGTGGCTGACACATGGCAGGCGGTCTTGAATTAATAGAGGCAGGCGTCACGCAGCTGACAAATCAACTGTCACATATGGATGTGTGCTGGTAAGGGGGTTGTAGGAAGTGCTATAGACAGGTGAGAGAGTAGCCTCCGCAGTCCTGTGTGTTGGCTCTGTTTGGATCTCGGCGCTAATGGCGAATGACAGTGTGGATGAAAAGGTATGTGTTGCTGCATTGTCTCTTTCTGAAGCAGACAGGTTTGAGTCTGCGGGTTTAAAACAGTCTTGAAATGTCCTTGATGACCCTCACTGCTACTGACAGCGCGAGGGATATTTGCATAAATAACAGATAGTAAATTTAGCAAAAAGTCTTTTAATCAGAGTCCATCTTATTTTGCACTGCAGCAGACACTGTAATTGTGAACCAGCAGGGCTGTCAGACCAGCCAGGGAAAATAAATTAAGGTTATAATTGATTAAACGCTTATTAAAAGCAAAAGGTTCCTTTTAGGGACTGCACAATTATTTGAAGTATTATCAAAATCGCAATATGGCTAAGTGCAATATCCAAGAAGCTGCCATTTTTTTAAAAAAAAATAAAGGTTACATGTGTGACAAAACAGCATTATAATAAAGTACTGTAGTGCTGCAGAGTACGGCTGCACAATTTATCGCAAAATAATGGAAATGGCAATATGACTAAGTGCAATATCCAAAGCGCAAGAACTGCTATTATTTCATAAAAGAGGTAAAATGTGACACAAAACAGTGTTTTAATGAAATGTGTAGTGTTGCAGAGATGCTCTGGCCTACAAGCTTATTCTCCAGATGAAAGAAAACGCGTTTGTTTGGCAGAGACCGGGAGAAATGACACATCATCATCATCATCATCATGATTTTACTAGTTTTTCAATGACAATGAAAATCGTGATGAAAAATGTAATCATCCATAATAATCATGAATTATATTTCAATTGTAATATCTGCCAAAAATAATCACAGTATCACTTTTGAACCATATTGTGCAGTTTGACTGCAGCCAGGGATACCCTGGCCTGCAAATGTTGTTCTCTAGATGCAAGAAAACATGTTTATATGGTAGGACTCTAACAAATTGCACATCCTCATGATTTTAATACATTGTTCAGTCAAGGATGGAACATGAGGCTACAGCCATCATAGAACATAGAGCATATACAATTTTGTGGTTTATTTATAACAAAGCACTCATGTAAAACCTTCAAGACCCAGTGGTGTTTTGTCATAAATAAACCACATTAAATTGTATATGCTCTATGTTCTCTGATGGCTATAGCAATTATCTCCATTATTACATATTCCCTTTTGCGTATATTGTGAACTTTTTATATCCGGTATGTTTGTACATTTCCTTTGATGATTAGCTACACAAGTTCAACTGATTGACACAAGTGTTCTGCATTTAGGCTAATCAAGACTGCTTAAACTCTGTCAGGTTGCATGGTGATCGGGCGTGAACAGCCCTTTTCAAGCCCAGCCACAAATTCTGTATTGGATTGAGGTCTTGGCTTTGCCTTGGCCACTCCACAACATTTACCTCGTCTCTAAACATGCTTCAGGTCATCATCTTGCTGGAAAATAAATCTTCTCCCGAGTCGTAGTTCTCTTTCAGACTGAATCAGTTTGTTTATATCTGACTGCATTCATTTGCAGCCAGATATAGTAATTTTACCCTCTACCTATATAAGCCTTCCAGGGCCTGCTGTTGAGAATCATCCCCAAAGCATGATGCTGCCACCACCAGACTTCACAGTGGGGATGGTGTGTTTGTGGTGATGGGCAGAGTTTGGTGTCTGCCAAACATAGTGTAATATGAGGACCCAAAAGCCCAATTGTGGTCTCATCAGATTGAAGAACCTTCTTCCAATTGACCTTGGAGTCTCCCACATGGCTTTGAGTCAACTCTGGTTGAGATTTAAGGAGCTTTCTCTTTGCCACTCTCCCATAAAGCCCTGACTGGTGGACAACAGCTTTTGACTCCTTCAGAGTAGTCATAGTTGTCTTGGTGGCCTCCCTCACTAGACTCCTTCTTGCAAGGTCACTCAGTCAGTGATGATGGCCTTCTCTAGGCAGATTTACATGTGCAGTATTCCCTCCATTTCTTCCTGATGGACTAAACTGAACTCTGGGGGATGTTCAGCGACTTGGAAATGTTTTTGTATCCATCCCCTGACTTATACTTTTCAATGATGTTTTCACATAGGGTTGCACTGAATTTTTTTTTGTCTTCATGGTGTAATTGTAGAAGAAATGCTGATTAACCAGTGACAGGACCTTCCAGATACATGCATCTTTATACTCCAATCGCTTGCGACACATTCACTGCACTCAGGTGATCGCCATTTCACTAATTGTGAGACTACTAGCACCAATTGGCTAGACCTCTGCTTGATTAGATCGGTTAATTTAAATAGGGTGAATACTTATGCAATCAATTCATTATACATTATCTATTTTTAATGAATTCAAATTACTTTGGGGAAATGTATTTTCATTGTGATTTTTTTTTTTGGTATTTTTTCGTAAGCGGACCATAATTCCATTTATGAAAGCAATAAAATGGGAAAACAATCAAGGGGGTGAGTATTTTTTACAGGCAACTGTAAATGGATGGATCAATAGAAAAACAGTTAAATTCCTTTCCCTTTGGCTGTCACTACACTCCAGATTTGAGAATTCTTTGCTCTGGCCTAATTCGTCTAAGCTTGGAAACGCAAACAAACCTCAGAATTGAACAGTAATCTGTTTCTTTGGTCTCTTTCATGTTCATTTGTTTGGAGTCTAAACATGTTTGACTCTGTTATACAATATTGTTTCCATGGAGCAACATGGAACCTAATTAATCACTGCAGAAGAGAACCAGATTCTATTTATAATGCACTGTAATTAGTCTGCATGCATAGAATGAAAATTAAGGATACTTACATTGGGTGTTTAGTGATTAAAAATGATTTATTGGGACTATTGAAATAATTAAAATTAAAAAACAACAGCGAATGGAATCTACACCCGGCTTTTATTCAAGAATTTTGAAAGTTTAACCAAAGACGGGTGAATTTCACAACTAAAGGAAACAGGAGTTCAAATGTGACATTCAGTCAAAATCCCTTCACAGTAAACAAACATCGGCAGTTTTAATTAGATTTCAGCTGGAATAGTTATTGTTTTGTTCAGCAGTACAAAAATCACCATGCCATGTGTCTTCTTTTACAGGTCAGTTTTGTCCTTGTTGCCAATATACAACATCACTGGGAGCTCAGACGTTTCAGTAGTTGACATCACGATGTTTCCTCATTTATTTGTGGATACAGACTCTCTCCCTTGTGTTCTTCTCCATCTTCGAGGTCTAACTGTTCCGCTCCAATATTCAAGCCTCCCTTCTTTGCCTTAATAGGACCAGTGGTGTAGCAGATGGAGCTTTACAATGAAGCGTGTGTGGGAAATTAACAGTCCTGAGGTGCCGAGTGTTGCATGATGCTTTTATAAGTCAACAAATATTTAATGTGTCCTTCTGAGGAGAGAAAACGCTTGAATAATGCATGTATCCAAAGCAGCGTGTTATGCTAGCAGGATAGTTTAAGTGTAACTAGAGTCGGCGGTTGCAATGTCAAACCTTTTCCCCCCAGACTTTTGATAAATACATCTGTTTGGATTGTGTGGGAATAGATAAGCGTGTTCGCCGGGCTATCAACAATATGCTAAATAATGTAAGTGAGTCACAAACTCTGCGTGTTTGTGTGTCTTTGGAGGTTGTGTGCGTGTGTGAAGAATCTGCCTGCGTGAAGACAAAATCTCTTAGATCGGCTGAGATTTTAAGTGCTCTCAAAGTGCAGTAACAGATGTGCTTCTATTATAATGCTACTTTTACAGAGCTCTCCGTAAGCGTAGACAGACGGCCAAAAAGCCAAAACGTCCAGCCTGCTACTTTATTACATTGATTTTTGATTCTACTGAAATAATTTTGATTAACAAGCTGCGATTCACAATGTGTGTACTTTTCAGGCCTGAGAAGCAGTCCGGTTATGTCTGAGGTCTCAAACAACACCATCACAAGAAACAGCCAGAGACTTCCGAGTATAAGCTGACGTAGTTTATCTGGGTTGAGACTGAGAACAAGACCGGCCATGAAGTGCAAGAAATTGTACATTATCATATCATTCAGTCATTTGTTTTTGCCAGTCAGCTGGAATGCATTTAAATTAGCTCTAGGAGACTCAACATTAGCTGACATTATTATCGGCTACCATGACATGCATGCATGACGTGCATTGGTCATGCATTTACAGTGATGTAACTGAGGACGCTTCTCCTTATAGAAATAGGACATTACATACGTTTGTGGAGTTTTTGCAACATCAACGTAGAGGATTGTGATGTTTGTTAATTTTGCTGATGCCGACTGCTTTGCCTTTCGAAATGCAGCTCTGCTTCCTCCCCTACTCTGTTCCTCTGTGCCCGTCTGTTGCACAGAACATTCATTGTTGATCGGATATAACTGGTTTGACGTGTATGTGGTGAGTACAGACGGGGGGGGGGCAGCTATATAATAATTTACTTTAGAAATAATTGGCAAAAAGATGAACAACTGAGCCGACAATCAGCCAAACCTCTCACGTGAGAGGTTGTGTTCTGTCGAGTAGAGAGTGAAGAGATGTCTTCAGTGTTTCACACATGTTAGCCAATTAATTTATGACAAAACACAGCTCAGACAGGAGACGTCCTCATTAGACGGACTACTTAAAAAAAAACAGGGAAACACTGGTGGCAGGAACTTGATGATTGCACATTAAGCATTTAAAAAGTCCACTGACAGCGCTGCATTTTCCACACACACACACACACACACACACACACACACACACACACACACACACACACACACACACACACACACACACACACCACAGAGATGTTTATGGGCTTAATGAATGAACAAATGATCATTTTCATTCACACTGTGAGTTTTACTGCAGGGCCGTCTCTGAGACACATAACAGATACACACCAAAAGAGGCAATGTTTTAAAGTAACGGGCTGATGTCATATAAAGAAACTCCTTACAGTTTAAAACGGAATGCTTTTACATTGTTTTTTTTGTCATTTACCAGTGATGCAAACCAATGTCAAACACTCCAAATCATAATATCTCTTTACAGACTGTGCGAACTAACAAGAAGATGGATTGTTTTTAGAATAATTCACTCTGTTTACAATCGGAAACAGTACTTGTTATAATATGCAATAATTAAGATCAGGGGCCACCACATTTGGACAAGCCCTCCGACTCCTTGCTGCACTTTATTCTTCTGGATAGCCTTGCTCCTGTTACCGCTACTATTACTGCGCAGGTAGGAGTAATATTATACTTCAAATTCTAATTTCAGAATCTCATCAGTTTCACCATGATAATATATAATTTTCTTGAAATTCAACCATTACAAGTTGGATGAGTTTTTGATTGCGTGGCCGTGGTTGAGGCTCCTTCGAGTCATCAGTAATTGCATCCATTCCGATGCGTACTTGACAAGCTGGTTATACTGAACAATTTTTGGTCCAAAAAATTGTTTTATTTTACAAGGCTATCAATATCGATTTAAAAGTGAAATATGTGACGAGCAAAGAAAGTGCAAAATATGATATTTTGTTGTATGACAGTTTTTAATGGATTGTAGCGGTTATTTTGTAATGTTTTATCTGAGTGTTTTTGGTTTTTGTTTGTTGTGGGTGGAGAGCAGTTTCCGCTTCCAGTTTCCGGAGCGGCTGTACCTCAGGAGGTAGAGCGACTAGTCTAATAATCGGAAGGTCGCTGGTTTGAATCTCCGGCTCCCCCAGCTGCATGCCGAAATGTCCTTGAGAAAGGTCCTGAACCCCAAATTGCTCCTGATGAGCAGTTGGCACCTAGCGTGGCAGCCTCTGCCCTCAGTGTATATGAATGTGTGTTTGAATCGGCGAATGTGACAAGTGCTGTAAAGAGCTTTGAGCGGTCAGTAGACTGGAAAAGCGCCATAGAAGTGCAACTCCATTTATGGTTTTTTTTTTGTTGCTGTTGTTTTGAGTGGAGTACACAGACTTCAAACTGTATTTCCCTTCATCCTTCACTCACTCAATGAGACAGGGGCCAGGCCACGATCATAAAAAATTTAGAGATTCAAAAAACAAACACGAATATGGGAAATTCACTATGATTACTGCATCTCTATGTATGACACACCTTTTTATGATTTCAGTGGTGGAAGTATTGGGAGTGTTTTATTCCTCACCTGACCCCCTATTTTTATTCTACTCTACGGAGTGCTTTGTGTATCTCCGGTGCACCTACTTCAGCATCCCAGCAGCAGAGACATAGATGCTGCATCGGAATGAAGACTTCTATTTGACATTGATGCACCTTTGCGGTATTATATGCAAATTGACCGGGATGAAGGCGGAGGCTGTCTGATGTGCAAATGATGATTTTGGGGCACTGCAAATGTGCACACCACTGCTTTTCTGTTAATTGCCTTCCCTGTGGAGTCAAGAAACTTTATGAGGGAAAGAATGAATGTGAGCCTGAAGAGGACGGGTTTCAGCTTTTTTTTCTTTTTTTTTTTTTGACAGGTTTGAACCCGTGGAGGACGTAGTGTATTCAACATCACAACGCTGAATAAAAATTACCAGGCTATGATTTTAGCGAGTGCTCTACATTTTAATGCCGAGCAGAGCCGGAGTCTCGCGGAGACAGAGGGATCGGATTCCAAGTGAATAACCGAAGTGCAAATTGAAACGCCGCCGTCCTCTCTGGAAGAGGGAAAACAGTCACAGTGAATATAGCTCGGGTTAAAAGAAATGCAACATGTCTGAGGCGGGGATCTTCATTGCGCTGCTTCGTGCCGCAATCTGTGTCTCGGGATCAGATGCAGGCTAGCTCACTTTTATTGATCCTCCCCTTGCTCACACTAAAACTGTAATTACACTCCAAGGCCTTATCTTGTGTCACCGCGGCAAGAACATGTCAGCCAGGACAGAAGGTTTACAGAAGCCACATATCAGTGGAAGCTGGTTCCTTCCTCGGGCCGAGGAAGGAACCAGCTTCCACCAGCTTCCACTGATATGTGGCTTCTGCATTCTGTACTGTTAAATAACTGTAAATCGGCATCATATCAATGACCAGGTAAGCTGAGTGAGAATGGATGACTGAATTTTGACCCTTTGATCAGCTTCAGATGGCGTGTAATCAAAAGACATATAGTTCATGTGTCTTGCATTATGCATTACCAGTTGTAGTCAACCAGCTTTCAAACACATTGCACTGCAAAGACGCCGACACATCCCATGTGTGCACAGCTGTACAGGCTGCTAGCACGCAGAGCCGCTCTGATGCTGCGTTGGACGCTGCATGAGAACTTAGACTTTTTGACTACTCACTGAGGGTAAAAGTGGTGGAGCACCACTTTATTCATTAAGAAATGTCCCCTCTTTTAAGGGATTATTTTTCCTTATCTAAAAAAATGTCTTGTCAGGCTCAGTGATGCTGCAGCTCAGTGAAGCTTTCAGCACTTGCTCAATGTCAGAGGAATATCAAGAGTTTCTTGGACATAATGGCTTGTTTTAGTCTTACATGACGGTGAACTGGGACCTCACGGAGACCAGCGTGTGCACTTCTGAGGCAAATCTGATCGAGAAACTTTTTTTCTCAGCAGACGTTTTGATTGGAAAAAAACCCCCCAAAAAACACACACAAAAAAAAAACAAAAAAAAACGGTGCAACTAATAAGATATTGGCTGCAACCCAGTGCCAGCACCCTGAGAGCTGTTCTCGCCTATAGGCACTGCTGGATAGAGCTGAGTCATCATTAATGTTACCATAAGAGTTCAAATGCTTATTGAAATTCCCACAGCTAAATTTCAATATAGGACTGATATGGATTATCAAGGAAGTTGTTCCTAAAACATACTTATGATATAAAAATTGCATGCAGTAATGACGGATTAATATGGATGGATTAATATAATTCTATAAATACAGGCTCTACAAGAGATTCATTACTTTATAAAGGATTAGTCTGGTATTATGTTTGGTTTTGTCAACAAATCCAATGGAAAGACTGAAACAAACACTGTCCATCTTTTCGTATTCTGTGTGCATCATCCCTACTGTATAAAAAGTTTTCATTTTAAAAAGGCCCTACATACCCTTGTTACACTCACACAGGTGACTGTATCGGTGTGTACTAACTGAGCCCGGGTGACATGTATCTGAGCCTCATGGGGACTTTGCTGCACAGGCAAATGCAGGGAAGTTACCTCATTATATTTGTTGGTGTTAAGTGAACTTGTGTAATTCCCAGCATAGATCGACCTCAACCTCAACCCGAGCAGAGGTCTGCTGTAATCAGACCAAACAACTGAAAACACCTGCGTTTCAGAAAATGGGTCACGGATGTTTAGATTTTTCATTTTTTTTTTTTTAGGTTGGGTTATGTCCTAAATCAGCTGGGCTTTGAAGGTAAAAAAAGTGTTGGGGGGAGGGAGTAAATCAATATGTATCTCGTGTTGTTGTGAACATTTACAGCCGGTGTTTGGTGTTTATTACACTGCAGCCCCTTTGTGGCTCTAATATACTTATTGCTCAACATTGGAGGTCTGTGTCACAGAGGACTTCGATATCCGGATTTGGCTACACAATCAAAGTCCTTGTAGGTGAGTCTTGGCACTCAGCGGCCATCTTGGCAACGCCACA
Organism: Sparus aurata; assembly: GCF_900880675.1. NCBI lineage: Eukaryota > Metazoa > Chordata > Actinopteri > Spariformes > Sparidae > Sparus > Sparus aurata. The sequence goes on along the minus strand of NC_044190.1, from coordinate 33,574,393 downwards.
CGGGCAGTTATTTTGGGCCAACAAGACCAGGCCCCTATCTAAATGAATGGGGAGGGCGCCAGAACTTAACTTCTAATGGTCACTGGGACATAAAACTGCATGTATAGAATCACCAGTCAAATCTGGATCCAAAACGCTGAAAAAGTGTAATAATTTAACTCTAAAATAAGTTTTAGAACGCCTTTTTCCCCTCACACCGGTTATACTTCTATATACGCAGGGTTGTGTAAACCTGTTCATATGCAGGGTTACACCACCACAACAACAACAACAACAACAACAACAACAACAACTACAACAACTTCTTTATAGCTCATTATAGTGACACCATCAGCTCATTCCACAAGAGCACTTGAACAAACATGACTTTATTGTGAATGAACTTGCATTTCTATAGCGCTTTTCCTGTCTACTGAGCGATCAAAGCGCTTTACTACAACACTTGTCACATTCACCCATTCACACATTCACACACACGCCGCTCCGTCTCATCTTTGAAATATCACCAGTGCGTCAGTTATTATGTTAATTCGGCTAGTTCCGACGTGCACCCGAAGTATCTTCCTGTACTCAATTCCCCAGTAACCTTCCCAGCGACCGCCCCTGGAAACAAGGGATTAGGTGATTGTGATGAAAAAGAATGGCTGTATATTTTTAAAGTAAGGTGTTAAAGAAATTGCATGCATGCATTTCTTCAAAGACATGTGAGTTGCATAACTAAAGTGTCAGACGGCTCCATGTCTTCACAGTCAACATGAGCAGACTTTCAGTTGCTTATCATTCAGTACGAGTGTCCTTTTGTATCCATTGTACGATATGGAGTTCCTATATTTCTTTGCCATGAGTTGTTTTGACTGTGACTGCACCAGCAGCAGATTGTCTGATAGAAACACAGCCAACTTGTGAATTCTCAGCGGGTTCTGGTGTTACGATGCAATGTGCGTGTTGGTCAGACGCTGCACCACCACCAGCCTTCCACGTTCTTGCTGCAGGGAGTTTGTTGTTCGCCTCCTTCCTCGACAACTTTTTGCAAGACAACAGAAGTGTTTTATCCGTGTTGTTGCTCACTAGTCAGAACTGGTGAGAGACTCGAGGTATTCTCTCATAACACCACAGGAAAGAACTAATCTTACTGATCTGTATCCGTTTGGTTTATTGTAATTCAGCTCCAGCGAGCACTCTGCTATAATTCCAGATATAACGTGCATTATCCTGGAATAATTTGAATATGGCCATTTTCAAAATGAGACTCTACCGTCTCCTGAATACTGAGAAATCCAATGCATCACTGGTCGTGCTGTACTGATGAACTGAATCATTTGCTCTCTTTGCACGCTCACAGCTGCCTGTAGATAAGGCTTTGTCTTGTGTTTTAAGCAGATATTTGACGCGAAGATGGGTGTTTTCTGTGCCTTGGAGGAGTGAGCAGTAAAAGGAGTGCAGTAAAAATTGCCAAGGTTGACTAAGGACAGATAAGAGCCACAAATGTATTATAATTAAGCAAGCTGCCCCTGCCTCTCAAGCTGTTGTACTATCTTCTTCTCTGGGAAAAAAAAAAAAAAAAGACGAGCAGAGGAAGGCTGGGAATAGCAAATAAATATTGGTCAATTATTCAGAGCTAATTTAAGGTAAAAGAGTTTAGGGACATTACGGGGATAAGTGTGGCAATTGCCGACACGTTAATGACTTCAGAAATGACCTTGACATATCACGGGGAGATATGAGAACACTTCTGTGACAGGTGTACGCAGCTGCAGCTGAGTGCAGCACTTTGACATCCATATTTCATAGTTTTCTGGCCTGATTTCTGTGTCACACATTAATTTGTTGTTCATTACTTGAAAACGTTTGAAAAAAAATCTATTTACAAAGTGAGAAAACACAAACTCTAGAGGTCAAGCAATATGTCTTTAACTTGATAAAATCCAGGGTAGACTTCTCGTCTTCGATCTTTTCCGGTTGGCAGTGGTCAGATTTACCAGATGACGACTGTTTAAAGCGTGCCATTGGTTGACTGTTTGAGTCAGCGTCCCCCTCCATTTTTGCAATCCCTGTCTCTACAGAAAAACAACAACAAAAACAACCTCCAAGCTAAAAACCTACAAGCTGGAAATTGCAGGTAACCTCCAACCTGAGCTGGTAGTTAGCAGCTGTCGCCTTTTTCTTTGCCGGGAAGGAAACAAATGGAGGCGCTTCATTTTTAGAAGCCTTGAATTTCACACAGAAAGTTAGATCTCCTCTTCAAGGACGTCTCATTTTTGTCAGCTGAATCAACCACTTTGGGTAGCTGATTTTATTAGCTACTGTAAGCTAATACTGATGATGATACTCTCTCGTCGAAAGCTCCATCTCCAACCACTCCTGCTGATTTCTTTCCAAGCGAGAACCCTGTGAAAGGTCTTCTGAATATGCACGTTATCCAACACATGTCGAGCTGGAGAGTCTAAACAAAGAGCTGGACAAAGAGGAGATCACTCCAAACACTGATGTGGAGCATCGTTATTATCATTGCATCCCCACAAGCTGCAAATCACATATTTTTGCGACGTTACCCGTAACCCCACAAAAATTACGTTCAGAAATCATGTGCCCCTTTTCCTTGGCTCAGAAACCCCTGTATGTAGGAAGACAGTTAGATGGGGCGCGCCGATGCTTTCTCATTAACTTGGGCAGACAAACACACAGTTAATCCATTCTTTCTTCACGCGTTTGCTCCTTTGTTTATGGTTTTGTGCAGTCGAAAAGACACTGGTCCAAAACTCCTCAGAAACATCGCTCTTATTAGAGCTTCTTGCGGAGAAATTCAAAGCTAGGTTGCTAAGGTATGACTGAATAATCACAGTCTTAATGTAGGATGTGTGCTGGGACACATTTTGCCAAAGACGCCGCTAAAAAGGAATCCCTTATCGTACACTCTCTGTGCGGTAAATTGTTTGTTATCCCTTCATTTCGAGCAGGCTATCCACTGAACGGGCGAAGGCCCTGAAATAAGCCCGACTCCCATTCCTTAAATAGCTTATAGCACAAGATTGGCAGTCCGAAATGTGTGTGTGGGCGAGCGCTTTCGGCGTGCATACACATGCAATGACAACACAACCACTCCCAGAAGGAAAAAGGTTTATACGGCCTGGCCCTGCAGTATGGTGGGCTTGGTGATTAATAGGGGGGCAGTACAGGAGGGCTGCAGAATGATTAATTGAGCTCAGGACCTCATCTGCAATGTTTTGATGAAAATGAAGAGAGGATGAAGGGTTGTGCTGGAGTGGTGGTGGCGGCGGCGGTGGTATGTGTGTACGCGTTGGTGGGGGAGGGAAGACGGCAAGGTGCTTTAATGAAGCTTTTGTGTTGGTATACAGTAGGTGTGCCTGTGCGGATGGTCTTTTGTGGTTATGTGTGACAGCGCTCCCTCTCTCCCTCCCTCTTTCTGCAGGAAGGCTCAACATTGACAAAACACAGACGGATCCAAACGTCTCCTCGAACCGTTTAACCTTGCCAAAAACACAAAACTCCGGTTTATAGTCGGGGCTTTTGATGAAGTTTAATTTAACCTTGCCTTAGGGGTACGACATTGTGCTCCAGCAAACTTTTATTTCATTCTGCCTCCTCGAGTCATGGACAGTTAGGAAACGAATCCAAAATGGCGTGCGAGGGGAGGGGGGATGGGGGGATGTAGAGGATACACCTTGAGACGGGAGCATGAAAACAGCCTTTCAAGATGAGCTGCAATTATCACTCAGCGTGTGAAGGGCTGAATTGTGCTCAAGATGAAAGTCCCTCTACTGTGTTTGCCTGATTGAAAATCAGTTCTCATAAACACCGCAATCACCTTTATAGTCTCCCCCCAGACAGTTTGATCCTCGGGGGCTGTAATAAACACCCGGGGGAATACGAGGTGACACGCAGTTGGCGTTTCGCGATAGGGGAGAAGTGATAGCCTGAATGTATTTCCTTCAAATGACATTAAAGATTGAAGGATCTAATTAGTATGTGAGCTGCGGTGTGTAGGCCAGCCTACAGTATATCAAAATAGATTTTTTTTTTTTCTCAAACGGGCAGAATTTTCTGCTCCTTCAACCACCAAATTGGTCTTTCGAACACTGATGAGTGCGTGTTACATACTTTTATGTACATTAGCTATAGTTTGTGGCAAAATGAGATGCGCACACTGATTCCCCCCACCCCTGACCTTCCTCAAAATTACTGCCTGTTTTTGACTCATCCGAATCATTTCTCCACTCATGTTACCGGCTGAAGCTCCGCCTGAGATCTTCAGGCAGTGCAGCGCTCAGTTGAACTTGGGTCCACTGCAGCCCCTACAGGCTCCGGAAGACCTTTTCTTATAAATTCGGCAAGCCATTTTTCATTGTCTTTTGGCAATTACTGACTTTTTTCATTCTGCTGTTAAAGTCCCGTCTTCTACTCTCACTCCTACAATAGTTAAAAGCACAGCCTGTGACTTGGTGCATTTGTCTGAGAGCACATTTTCAGTGAAGGTTCAGTACGGATTAAAAATATATATATATTTATTTCTTGTATATTAAACCTGCAAGAAGCTCATTTGTTGTTTAGAACTACTAAAAACCAACCAAATGCAAAATATGCATCTGAAGGCTGACAGATACTTTGTGGTATTTTGCTCAGGGGGGTTATTAGCAGCCATCTCATAAAACACTGTTGCAGCAGTCCCATTGTGTGAGACGAGCTATGGCTATCTTGTTTGGTTGGGGCTGAGTTTTAAAATCCCTCTGGACTGATTGCAGTGGATTCAGATCACCTGTGTGCAGCGTGTAGCGACTGACTCCTAATCAATGAGTGGAAGCAGTTTGGGGCATTCCCCTCCCAGCCAATCAGGGCATGACAACAGCCTTTTTGTGAAAGCTTAAGCGAGGTGTGGAACGGCACCCAGGTTGGATTGGTGCCCATTCTTAATTTGTTCCCCGACACACTGCAGCGCTCAACTCTAATTATCTGTTTAGGCTCCTTTTGCGATTTCTTTGCTGCCCTTTTTTGTTCTAGTTGAGGGATATTGTGTTTATTCTTCAGCCAAGATGTGTGACCACAAAACGTCACCAATCAACCAGGCAAGTGGTACTTGCCTTACCAATAGCCAGACGCCTGCAGGTTTTCATTGGTTTATCTTTAACTGATCTTAACTGAACCCTTTTGAAATGTGAGCCTCTATACACTTCCAGTTTTTGAAATTTGATTTCAGTCATTTTATGGGGACTAGCAGTTTCCTAACATAAAATACATAAAATTTTTTTTAGTGCAAATGTTTCTTCTTAAGAGTCATCAAATCTTTTAAATCAATCAGAACTTTCTGTCAGACTTTTAGGAAAAGGTGAGTTTCAGGGTTGGGGGGGAAAAAAAAGTGGCTGTTAGAATTCAGAAACTTATGATTTGACTTTTGAGTGGCTGGTAAATTTGAACATGTACAGTATATATCCCTGGCTGGTGGATGTTCACATAATCAATTTACACGTGATTATAATTAATTTAAAAAGTAAATTGCCCCACAATAGTTTGCATCAGCTGTAACTGATCTGGCACAGCCTCGGTGAACAGGGAGGCTTTATCTAGTGTTTCAAACAGTAACATGGAGAAGTTGTATGCATTTTCCCACCATATAGGAAAGTCAACGCTTAACGCAAATACATCATTGTACATTTCTAAAAGGACTGTAACACTGAGATGCTTCAGTATTACGCTTTCATCGCTTGACAGTCACTTCCTTTTGAAGGAAATTAAAAAAGCAGCTGCATGCACCAGATTTCACTCATTAATGAAGAGTTCCATACAGCATAAGGCTCGACTTGAACTTGCCACTTATCAGACTTGGCTGAAAGCATAGCTTACCAATGTAATTTCGACCTCCAGCTATCCAGGCGTCTCTGTGAAACACGTGAAATACCTCTCTGGAGAAGCAATTAATGCTCAAAATAGAACTTGGCAACAATATACGCGGTGCTTTTTGCATTATATTGTCATATCACTCAACATTCTCCGGGCCCGCTCATGATGCTAAGAATTATAATTTTTTTAAATACAAACAAAAATAAAAATAGAAGCCGCTATAATTATTCAGATTTAGAGTGACATGTTGCATCTGCTCAGTACAAGTGAATGTGACAGGACTAACTTCAGCGCTGTTCTGTTTTCCTTCGGTCCAGTCTAAATGCAAAAGAGATGTAGTCTGAGCGTGGAGGAGGAGGAATTCTTTTCCTCGGGTTGCTCTGACTGTGCATCTCAAAGAAGCAGGCTTTAAACCCCCTAAAATGGATCCAATTACGAATAGGGCTTTTTGGTGACGCTTGTGGAAGTGTGTGTAATTGTGTAACCCTAATTTTCCTGGCGCGGAGGCTCTGACAGAGGCCTGTCATCTCCCCCCTAAGCCTCTTCTCTCAGGCACGATGCTGAAATGAGATCTCGTCTTAGCCGCAGAAAATGCTGAAAGTAATATAACGGACACCAAGAGAACAAAATCACCTTCTTACAGAGAAATCCTTTAGAAAAAAGGGCTTTAGCTTCCATATCTCACGCTGGCCTCTCAGCCGACATGATGCAGTGAAGAGGGCTGTGCGATACCCACTCACGGTGCGTTCTGGGAGATGAGAGGACGCCGGAGAGAATGTTTCGTCTCTCAGGACATTGAGTAATTTAATGTGAGCACATGATTTTTGGATACCTAATTCACACGCGGGCTTACCTGTGCAAACAAAGGAAAAAGAGAAGGAAGGGGGGAAAAAAAGCAGTCTAGCTTGTCTGCTAAATTCACCTGACGTGCATAACCCCCCCCCCCTGCACATGCCTCTCAGACTTAATAAGCAGCAGCCACATCCTCTGGCACGGCGCTCTAATGGCTCATAAATGTTCTATAGCAGTGCACGATCGTGCAGCGACATCTGGCTATTCTGTGTCTACTGCACCTCGGCTAGGAGCTCCCATCGCAATAAAAAGATTATGCCTTTTTTGTCAAGTCAAATCAGTGAAAACTGGCTGGAACAAGGCTCGGGATTCAAACTGATAGAAATTTGAGACTATTTTTTGCCATATAATGCCAAATATATAATGGAATAAAGGAGCCATTAAAACGCTGATAACTTTTTTTTCTTTTTTTTTTTTTTTTTTCTTTTTCGGCGAATGTTAATCGTTTTGATTGTTCGGCGTAAGAAAAATAGATTGCGGGAGGGTGAGCGTGCGCGAGGATGGGGTGGGGGCTCTGAAATTACTGCAGATAGGAGCAAATCTCCCGTCTTTGATCTTTGCAACCATCAAAGAGACCCGTCCTCCCAAAGTCAGACACGCCGCTGCATCTCCTACGCTCTGAGAGGAGCGACGAGCGGCATCTCTTCGCCTCTTCTTCTTCTTTTTTTTTCCTCCCTGGCCAGTAATCTCTACACAAGAAAAATGCTGCGAGATTGCTGCCGCCCGGCTTACAGGGCTGCCAGCCACTAGCACGTAGTTAGCACAATAACAGATGTAAAAAGCAGAGCCCTGCCCGTAGCTATCAGCCTGTGTGAATATAAAAGAAGACAGGACGTGGGGGCATTGTTTGGCTCTTTCCTATACGTCTGACAATGAATCAAACAGTTAATCCATATTGCAGAAATGAAGCGCTCTCTCCAGACACGGTGCTTTGAGGCTCTGTGCTTACTCCTTATTGCATTCTTTCCCACTTCACTGTTTTTAGTGTTGAGTTATTGGCTACGAAGCTCTATGCCATGTGAGCCATGACGGTTTTGCTGCTGAGACTCAAAGATGAGTACCGCAGAAATGATACTTTTGACATAGCATAGAATTCATTTGTCAGTTGCGCTGTGTAATATTGTTATGGTTTGTTGCAAAGAGTGAAGCATCCATTGCATACTCCGTCTTCCTCGTGTGCACTGCTCCTGCAGAAACAGACGGGGTTTAGGCAAATCGCTTTGGCGGATCCATTCGCCAAATGTTTCAGATTTATGGTCTGGTTGAGTGAAAACAAACAAACCACAAGTAGCTCTTGTTTAGAACCCGTCAATAGTTTGTAATTCTAAAAGACTCAATTACCAAAAACTCGAAGCAACAAACCAAAGAGTGGTACCATTTTCCTTAACAAGGATCTCAACCGCCGGAACACCTATGTAAATGCGGCAGCTATAACAAAATGCAAATCTGTTTTTGTGTTTTCACTGCAGAGAGTTAAACAGGGTTGTTGGCTGAGCTTTTAGAGGTAACCCCCTTCACTTTTCCAGCAGTTGGGGGAAACAACAGGGGAGACTGGTGCTGGCTCTTGACACACTGTGAACTATACTAGTCATCTACAGCCAGATTGGCAACATACAAACCGGTAACTAAGGCTGTTCGAAGGAATTTAAGGGGGTGGAATATAATTTGAATTGTAAAACTAACACTAATCGCATGCAGAAATCACAATTCAAATGAGTATTTTTTTTTTTTTTTTTTTTTTTTTTATGAATGTGTTGGCTCACAAAAACATATTATGGTAATCTTGCTGTGCCGTGGCCTCGAGTCAGTGGCGTTTTATTCTGACAGAAAAGCTCTGGCAGCGGGCTGAGCAGCGCTGGGAAGTCACCAGCAACATTCAATGTCGGCCCAATCTTTGTACCGCAAACAGGCTGTTACGTCTTTGTTGTGATCGTTTCTGGCCTCACTACATGGAAAATTGAGAGGCTTGTCACATTTAATTGATGATGATTTTTTCTGTATCACAACCTCATGTTCAATGTGCTAACGTTAACCACTGGGCTACAATCAGACCACCTCGTCACAGCGTTTATCAGTGTCTGAGATTATTTGTTACTAGCTATCAGTTTTAAAGTACAGTAAACACCTGTGAATGTCCTCTAGTGGACAAAGCATATGGTATGGCAATAAATGGTATTGAATGCATTAGATAACTGCATACAATCCATCCGTTCGCTTTTACCGTCTCTTTTCTGCTGCTCGCTTGACCAAACAGTCGCTGTGTACACCAAACACACGTGAGGTTGTTTATTAAACTTGTGCAGTGTGTAAACTCAGACACATTTTTCTTTTTAGTATGGGATCAGTGTGTTGGGTACCTATGCTACGTAAGAAGAGTAAAGAAAAAAACAGGATGGCACAGGACAATTCTTTCTGGTACCATCCACAACTGTTCAAAAGTGATTTGCAAAAAAAAACAAAAAAAAAAAAACAACCCAGCTCTGATGTGTAATGAATGGGACTGAACTGGACTGTTTGGTGGAAACGAGACTGAAGAAGCCACTCGTGAGTCTCTGTACAACTCATGCAATGTGTATTATAGTTAAATCATGCAAATAAAACTAGCTCTTCTAGGTTCTGTGACGGCTTTACACATGATAAAACCAGTGAAATATTTCTCATACAAAGAGTGATAATACACCCTTGATTGCAGAAAGACATCACCTCGTCTACAGGGGAAAAGCATGCTGGGCTGAGGATGATCTCTTTTTTGTTGCAGTGCCACAAGTGGCATCTGGCACTGATGGTAACAGCAACCTTATCCATCTTATTCATGACAAATTCCAGTTTTATCCAGTTCGTTAAACATTTTCCAAGCACTGTGTTGAACTTGCGACCCTTCGGTTGTGCTTGGGAGAAGTGCTGTTACGAGTGGGTCTGTGTTTTGTTTGCATCTGATCAATAACTGATGGCTGGAACGAGCAAAGGACTGTAGCAATGCGCCAACAAAGGCGGGGAAGCCAGCTGCAAGCCAGCAAACAGATGTAAACAATGGAGGGTTCAAAATTTCAAAAGGTTATTGCAAATGTTTCATGAGGAGGGGAATAGGTCCAACTCATTTGTCAGGCCTGAACAATATACACAGTGTGTTTTTGCAGCTTTCCAGCACACAGGGCTCCTTTTTTTAATGGTTTCTACCCTGTTGATAACTGGCAGATTTTTAAACTTGGAGTGTAAATGTTCTGATTTGAAGATTGAGTTTTACTACACCGGAGTCACCATAACTCTGCTATTTCATCTCGTGCCCAAATATCTTGGATAACAACTCTGAATACACTGCCATTTGTATTTCTGTGACTGCAGTCCGTCCACAGTAATATCTTTTTGTGAATAATTTATGATGAACCTAGCTCATCGACCGTCTAGACTAACTTTTTTCCAAATTCGTGCCTCCAATCTTGTTATGTTAATGTGACATTTTTTACAATTTCATTACGTTTCTTCTGGGAAAAAAATAATCGAAATTTCTCATAAACAAGAATACGCCAAACCTTGCAGAGCGGTGCCGCCTCCCCCATTACTGAATATGTGGACTGTAGCCCAAAGGTGCCTGCAGCTATAATAAAGTTACGGCTAAGTATATAAATGCATTTTCCTCACGTCACAGTGGCAAAAGCATTTAAACCTCTTCTCCACCCCTACCTTAGCAGATCGCTCCCTCACATGACCATTTTTAGGGTCCGAACAGTATTTACAGTGGTGTCACCGGGGTGCCGTTAATCTGCAGCCTGCACTCCCTGCCGCTGAAATGACTCCCTCTTCCCTCCAGGAAATTGCGCTTATTCGACTGTTTCCCGTGCTGTGATCCACTTGGAGGAAAAGTGGCCGCTCTGCAAAAAAGAAAAAACAAAACACAGAAAACTGTAAATGTAAATGACAATTTTTTTTTTTTAAATACTGTGGGTGTGATTTATGTGACTTGACACATTGTCTCTACAGTACGCAGCTCATGCTGGCGCGGCCTTAAAATTCTAGGTAAGTGAGGGTTTTTCGTGGAGGACCTTGAAGAGGCGGCGTGAAATTAATCTCGGTCCGCCACGTTCCGTCCCTTTATGTCACTCTTCATCAAGGTGACTTGCAGCCATTTCTGCCAATCAATGGAATTTTAATGACAAAAAAGGCAACTCATCAGCCCCACCAGTTTACAGTAATTTGTCGTTTTACCACCGTGAAGTTCAGCGTCTACTCTGGTCTCACTGCAGCCCGCGACAGCCATCGACCCATCTTCTGTTCCTGAGATTTATTCTATAGCCAGCTAGTAATGGTCCACTGTACTAAGTGTAGACAGTGATTGCTTGTTTTTTTTCCATAATGGGGGAGACGACTAAGTGAAGAGACATTTAAAATTGATCTGTTTGCTGAGCAATGGAAACCCAATCCACTGCAGGACTCAATTGCAGGACTTCTTTAATGTGATGAAGGCTGAACCTCGAACGTTTTCAGTGAGAGTTTCTGTGTAAACAAACGAAATATGTTCACTTCTGATGTAACTCATAAAAACCCAGCGTGTGGTCCTTGAGTTCTGACAAATGCACCGACTGCATTTCCCTCCTTTTGCAGAGCAGATTTTTGCAATATGTAAATGCCTTGTTTACATACGTGTTTGCTCGGTTGCGGTCTCCTCCTCCTTCTCGCCTTTTGTTGTCACTTTTCTACGCCTCTTTGCATGTTGCTGCAGCCCATGGATGGATAATGAGACGTCGGACCCCCCGGGCATAGACGTGAAAGGCTCCCCTGGCTCTTTTTTTTTTTTCCCTTCATCGAAGCACACCCAGATTGAAAGAGACATAGCCTCTCTTTTCGGTACTTTATTGTCCTTTTCAGTCATTTTGTGAGTCTTTGTAGTCGTCAGATTGAGTTTCACAAAGAAATGTTAACATTTTGCCCGGCAGAACCATTCAGTAATCCCTCCATGCTGCCACCAACCATCAATCAGCGACGAGCATGAAACTGGAGGCAGCGTTGTGTGTCACGCACACACACATGCCATTACAAAGCAGGGACCCACCACAACAATGACACCATGGTGCTGCTTCGTGCGTCCACTGAAGCCTTTAGGTTTTGCTTATTTATCGCATGCTGATATTATGTATTGATATAAGACTGTTCATTTTTGCAAAAATACGGTGGCAACAATGGTTTGGTATCAACAAAGCTGTTTTTAGCATTGAAGATTCCTACTTGTGTCACCTTACTGTATGTTAAATAAAAAATACAATTCATTATTTTCCTTCTGCAGTTGTGTAGTTTTTGTTTGGATGCCTTTCTGTCTTTTCAGAAGTAACCATACCTGTCATGAGGCCTTCAGCCCCATCTGCGGCCCAGTCTTGCCCCGTTGAGGGAAAACTTACTGCATCTTGCACAGTTGTTATGGCGTCAAACGCGCCGTGAGGGCGGAAAGTGACAGGTATCTGCCAGTGTCAGCTAAATGACTTGATGAAGGAGAATAAATAAGAGTAAATTCAATTACCCCCTGTGCTTTCACCGGCATTCACGCGACATTGGGAGTGTGCACGTGGGAATTTGTCGTTCAGGAGACATTGATTAATTATGCCACACACAATTAGCCCATCAAATCGAGTGTGTCCTCCTCTCCCGTGGAAAGGTGATGTCAGAATTTTATGGGGCATTAGGTAGTAGGGCTCCTTGCATTTTCTTAGAGATCACCAAGAGAGTAGGAGCGCCAGGGGAGAGGAGCACGTCTGAAGGCTGTTTTTTAGTATGAATGGGGAGTCGTCGTGAGACCTGCGGGGTAAAGAGACGGCTAACTGATCCTTTTAGACCAATGTCAATACTGATACCCATCACTGTTTGCACTCCCAGCAGGGTCCATGGCCTGCCTGTAATGTCTGTCGCATCTCAGTGATTGAGAGAAGAATTGACAGTGAGACAAATTAGGGGAGCAAGGCAGAGATGGCTGCCCCTATAGCTCCTCATTCCCCAATGCAAATTGTCTCCTAATACTTTGCTTCTAGGTTCAGGCCAGGCTGGAATAGAATAAAAAAGAATTGCCCTGAAAAAGCTAAATTGTTGTCTTATTCTTCTGCTGCTTTGTAACGGATGTCAGGGTATGATTGTACATTCTCCAGGTTTCATTGAGCATATGCAATATAATAAATCATCTTCCACAAGAGTATGCCACACACCTCAATGTAGTCTACTGTTATCCTTAAGGACTTGTGAGGTGCACTCACCTATTCTGTGCTCTTACCAAGCATGCTTATGCTTATGTCAAACATCAAGTTCAAGTCCTCATTTGATTTGCAGCAATTGTTGTCATACAGAAAGTCATAGACATAGAATTTTGGCAGTTATGATTTCTGCAAACCCCAGATACCCCAAAAAGCAAAACCTGGAGGACAGGGGTCGCAGGTTGGGAAACTATCGAAACACTGCACGAATCACAAAAACGGTCAAAGCAAAATGGTTCCTCTGTGTTTAAAAGGTGGCGGTGGGGACAAAACACACATCCAACCACTGATTCTATCCGAACGATAGACGAACAAAAGGATTGGACCCAAAAACCAAAGGTGAAGTGGGAGTCACTGGACGGGGGGGAGGGCAAACTGGCCAAAAGAAAACTCACTCAACTCAGATTTTCACTCAAACAGAAAACGCAGAAAGCCAACGGATGGCTCCCTGAAGACGCACAACCAACTGAGCAGGAGAACTAAGGGGGAACCTAAGAATCTCTGATCTCCATCCATAACAGGAGGAAAATGGGATGGTGGTGGATGAACAGATGGCAAAGCTGTCAAATCGGTGACCGCAGTCCAAGCCAGCGTTTCTGCTTTTGTAAGTGGCTACTTTTTGAAGGGGATCTTGCAAGAATTTCCAATCATGTTTGTGGCAACCAAAACCAGATGTTTCTCCCCGGAGGTCGCGCCATCTCCAGCTGTCTTTGTGGCGACCAAAACGGGAATTTAACACCAGACTATGATGTCTTCCTAACCACTACCCTTTTGTTGTGCCTAAACCTAACCAGACCAACCAGGCGCAGTGCTGAGACAAGAGAGAAATAGAAATGTTTTGCTTTTCTCCCCTGTGTTGCCCTTTAGTTACTTCTCTCTTCTCATGGCCACAACCTCACGCTAAATTACCAGATGTGAGGAATAATCGGATAATAGACATTTTCATGTGTGGAGGTGTTTATTGTGGTGTTTTTTTTTCTCCTGTAAGATCCTTTTTAATGAGTACAGTAATGATTCGCCCACGGGATTCATTCTGCATGCCTAATTTATGTATTTTACTTCGGATGACCACTGTAAGCAAGTGTGCCACCTTTTTTATACGTGCTCATCTGTCAATGAGGGATGCCATAAAAGAGCATCATAAAGCGTCATATAAATTTCTCAGGGAGCTCATAACAAAAACTCCCTCAGGCAGCTTTTGTGCTTTTGTCTTTTGATTTTGCAACGCCAAACGCAATGCCTCTTTGTCCCAAAAAAAATGTGCTGCAACTTCATGGTGGTGTGAAAAGCCTCGGTTAACCTTGTCATCTTTTATTTCTTTCATACTCCACAGCTATTTTCAAGATGACTAACCTGCATGTGAGGGTCTTGCAGATAACCATCATTTTTGTTTTTTCAGGCTTTTCTAGGGACTTTACCGAGCGTGGCTTCGAGGCGGTTTGTTGTGCCGTTGCTCGTTCACCGCTCTCCCCTTTTTTTTTGTCGCGTGATTGTCATTTCAGTTTTGAAGGTCAATGTACAGTTAATCGGTAGAGGCCCCATAGTCCTGGAAAAGCATTTCCATGACAACCATTCGCTGGGACTGACTGTGAATGCAGAAGATAACTCGGCAATCTGCACACATTGGTTCTGCATGAGAGAGAGAGAGAGAGCGCTGCAGGTAGGTAAAGGCGAAATCGCAGCACTTTCGGCGAGTAAAGAAAACACTTCCAGAAACATCCTGGATGATCAGCCAAGCAGTTAAGCTGTTTCTGAATGAGCAGCTTTAGCTTTTCAACCCACTCTGCTGTGATCAATTTATAAAAAAAAAAAAAAAAAAAAAAGGGAAAAAAAAAAAAAAAGGTACATCATGTATAGTATCTGTGTGATAGCGAGTAACGAGAGGAACTTTTTCCCCGAAGGCAACATAGGTTCTTTATTTTTAGACGCAGGTCACACTATGGAGGCTTTTTTAAGCACCAGAACACATAAATCGCTCCACTGGTATTAAAAAGGCTGAGATGTAAACTGGACCTACTGTACTATCGGCGCCTGCGGCCTTGCTATAGGAACCTATTGATTCCCTCTCTAATGTGAAACATGGATCTACATCTTTCTGCGTGGTCAAGGATAATGGCTCGATGAAACGATCTAATATTTGCCAAACTGCCTTTCTGAGAGCTGTAAATGTCCGCGCGCCTGTGCGGCGGGCTGCACGGACCGGCCAACATGGGTAATCTTTACAATGGTATTATATTACATGCTCAGATGAACGTTGGATTTTTTTATGGTCACTCAGTGCCTGGTGCTCCCTCCTGTGCAGATGGCTTGGAGGGATACGGTCCTAATGTCAGGAAGGAATAGTCATTTCATGTGATAAATACTACTCTCTTGCCGTTATTGTGCTGCCTCTTTTCAGGGTAGAACTATAACTCCCTGGAGCTAATGCATGTGCGTGCACGTGCCTTATACACATACCCTTACAATATACTGCCAGGACAACACCGAACCGGCATCCGGCTGAAGCTAAAACAATAGATTAGATCATAATTTTAACTTAAGCAGGCAGTCCTGGTGGTGAGGCGTGATGTTTTAATGCCACAGTGAATATTATTCCTCCTGGGAGATGTTATTGATTATATTTAGAATATGTAGTGCCACAAGGGAATTAATTTAATGCACACTTGTGTTGAGAGCCTAAGACATATGGTAATATTTAATGAGAGTTTGAAGCAGAAGATCCACTCTTTTATTTCATTAATGGGACGCTGCCTTCACCTGGGCTTTGCTACTGCAGAGATAATTGATGAAGGTCTAATGTTCTTATTTATTTGTCCAGTCTCCTTGGAGGAGGTAAAAGCCATGCCTGAAGATACAAGTGTACGGTCGGGAGAAGCAAAGCCCTGTCTAATCCTCATCCTGTGCCTGCAGTCAACTTCTTTCTCCAATCAGCCAGACATCCCGGCTCTCCTCGATTAATCCCTGCACCTATAACAAATTATTATTTAATGCCAGCTACATTGCATTTTGACCTTAACTTTATATAAATATGCTGAACTGACCTTTCTGGAACACAATGGGAGAATTTTTGAAAATTTGAATTGTGATCATTATCATAGTTGGCAATTAACTACACACTGCCTGTAAAACGATGGCGAATGGCGTGAGTAGAATGAAACACAGTGTTGTTGTTTTCTCCCCTGACCTCCTTTTCTGAGACGGCAGGCAATAAATGTGTCACTCTGAGACCAAGGCATGGCTCTAAGGGGAATCTCAGATCCCTCTCAAATCATCCGTTAGAGAGAAAGAGAGACAGAGGCCACTGATTTCACACCTTTTTTTTTTGTCTGTCCCCGACTAACCTACAGCCATCTGCCCAACGGCTCAGCCCACTTAACCAAACTAAAAGCCTCGAGGACAAGAAGGCGGCCTCCAGTTGTTAAGGGTCAGGCTGAGGCCTTCAGGCCCCATACTATCGAGAGTCCTTTGGTTTAAAGCCCAAATGGTAATGCTCAGCTGAGGGGACTCAGAATCTCCTCTATGTCATTCCTTTTGTGCAAAAAAAGTACTCCACGATTTAGAATTATACTCCCGTAACCTTTTCACACTTATAGCGGACAGCTTAGACAAATGAGAATGCAGCAGAACCAGAGATATTGTCCTTTTTTTTAATTCCAGACATTGTTCTGTACTGGCAAAGCCTGGAGCATACATTACCCATAATGCAACTTGCCTACCAACAGTATGGTTGGAGGTTTGCGTGTGCCAAATGTAGCCTTGAGCTGCGAGCCTCGAGCAGAGATAATGAGCAGGCTACAGAGGTCGCACACCTATAATTCCTTTAATTTTCTCTTTTCTTTTTATGCCTCTAAGCCACACAAAAACTTGCCTTGGAAGCCACTACGTAGCACTAACAATGCATACACAGAATCTCTGTATTTTGAAGCAGATACCGAACCAACTGCAGGATAAAACTTCCAGCTTAAATACATTCGAACAGTAGAAAACAACATGGCTGTACAATGAGTGACAAGTAATAACATCAAATCAAAAGTGAGAAGCTTGAACCATCAAACGTTTGCCATTTCTTCTTCAAGAATTACTGTGATAATGAATCATCTGTCAAAAAAGTTTCCATAGATCTGCAAATCCACCAATCAATTAATCAGCTAATCACTGCGGCTCCGTACCGGGGAGGGATGCACCTTCACCCGTTAGTTTACTCATTCCACCGCCTGTAAATGAAAGCTCACTGATTTCTTTTTACAAACTCCGTCTGAGTGTTTGAGCCTTTGGGTGCTTGGCTTGATTAAATCAATAGCCGTACAAACACATAACTGATAGCATTCACCTGACATTTCACGCATTTCCAACCAATACGAGGCAGTTCAGTAAACACCGATTATTGGCTGTAGCTTTTGTTTGATTACAATCACCTGCGGCTTGATTACAGACACCTTTTTTTTTTGCCGCCTAACATTTGCATGGCGAGGTAATCAAAAGTAAGAAGAGAAAAGTATAGAAATGTCTCAGACGGATCTTTCGTGATTTCATGCGACGTTTTAAAGCTTTGCTCTGTCAGGATGCCAGAGAACTGGCGGCGCTTGGGTCACACTCTCAGATCTTGTGTCAAATGGCACAAAATCTCAGAGATCTCAGTCTGTTAGCAGGATACTGGGCCATGTGGGTCATGACAAAAGGCACCATTCTGGACACAGACGGAAATAGCGGCACATATGTCGAACCCGGCTCCCGCTACATTGCGGCATGTCTGGCTCAGGCCCAGTTCTGTCAGCCCATACGACTCAAATGTCTTTTGCATCATTTCCCACCGTTTTGATTTGGTTCCATCTGTTCTCACCCAGCGAGGGGCTGGAGATATCACTGGACACCCAAGGTTGAAGAAGCACGCAGGCTGGCTACCTATGTGCAAGTGCTGGGTGTGTGTCTTCCAAATATCAACGGCTAAAACTGCAGGAAATATAACCATAAAAGCAGAATACAGTGTGAGCTCTTTTTTTTTTATATATAGAAACAGTAAGCTTAAATATCCCGCAGGCTCGCTTTTCTTTAAAAGAAGTGTTAGAAGAAAGCTTATGAGTTTAAATATAGATTTAACAACGTTTCCAAAGGCAAGGCTCTTTAAAAAAATTAGCATTCTTTGTATCGTATGTTATTACTGGCATGGGGGCCCACTATATCAAAGATTTAGGATGATCAAATGGTCCTTTCAAGATAACAACCTGTAATGCTTCACAAACAAGATAATTACAAGAATTGCAGCGAAAACACATCAAAGTGAATGGCAATCCCTTGATGAGTTGGAGTTGAGGGGTTCAGAATGCCAAGAAAGGACACGGCGCTTTGTAAGAACGTACCAACGGCTTTCACAGTACCTGCAATCTGTTCTTCTCTTCTCGCTAGGTCGGCGGCGAGCTAATTATGGTTGATGATACGAGTGAGATGTGCCACTTGCTGGACTTACCGTGTCGGAGTGGTGTCAAATCAGACAGGATAACGAGCAGCACGATTCCAGAGGGATCCCACCGCCCCCCCCATGCTGTGCCGATGTGTGTTCAAAGGAAACATCTGGCCTTTATCAACGCCCGGACCCCCCCTGTGAGACTGTCCCTTCTCAAACCTTCACGATGCTAAGCAGGGAGAACATCCCTGCAGGAATCAAAAAGCCTCTCCCGGAATCCATATTACCCTTGTAAAACGGGTGTAAGGAAACCCGGAAGACCATTATTTAAACTTTTTTTGTTTACCAAAGTGAGCAGGCGGACGATTCTCTACCATCAAAAGCCCTCAAAAGCTCCGCACAAAAGTGAGAAGTGTGTAAATCCGGCGAACTGAGGAGAAATCATAAAATAAGCTAAGCTAGTAGAGGGTTGGCTGTTACGACTGCGTTTAGAGTCGAAGGGTTTAAAGTCCTGGAAGAATTAAGAGATAAAGGTTTTCATTTGACAGCAGAAGAATGCTGTTGGCCTCTCATGCCATTCTGCGCGTTAGCTCAGCTGTGAAACGATACAGCCAAATCAAAACGGTGTCTTTTTTTTCTGCCAAGGCAAGACTTGGGACGGGTAATCAGTTTTTTTTTTTTTTTTTTTTTCCACTACAGCTCCCACTCTTCTACGAAAATACGTGTTGACAAACAGAAATGGAGCTGCTACGCTGGGACACTGGGAGAAGGCATGATGCGCGATGAAGACCTTGAAGAGAAGTAAATATCTACTTAAGTGTTTCCTCCTCTTGCGTGCCGCGCTCTCAGCGGCGGCGTAGCTCAGGTGCCACGAGCGGTTGGTGATGCTCCAAAGCAAAGGGTGAAGTGTGTGTGGGAGATCCTTCGTGAAAGGCTGGTGGATTCATTTATTTATTTATTTTTTTACCTGGATCTCAGCCAGAAAAGAGTCCCGTCTGTAATTTCATTACCAGTCTTTAGTACATCTGTTTATTTAGTGACATCAGCGGCGGAGTTTACTCACCGTGCGAGCGCGCGGGAGAGAGAGACACGTCGGCGCTAACTGTGATTTTTAATAAGATGTGTACTTAGTTCCTGTTCTAATTAGCATCATGCAGACGCCGACTAATGCACATTTGAGTTGACATTGCTTATATAATTTAACATTACGTTTTTTAATAAAACACCCTCTTCATGCTTCATTTCCACTGATCACCAGCTGCTGGGTCAATTGAATAATTAAGAATTTAATTAAGCCTCGGTTTGGATCACAATCTTCTCACACAGCCGAGCCTCGTACTCTAAGCATCAGTAGCAGGGATCAAATGGGGAAGGGATGATGTGCCAAGCAAGAATTTAGAGATGTGAGCTCCATCATGCGCTGAAATGGAAAGGTCTGAAGTGGCTTATCTATTTGATCTCTGAATCCTCCCGTTCCACTCCACAGAGTGGGGCTGTTATTTTTCTGCCTGCCCATATTATGCTGCAGATTCCAGTGCGGCCCTCTAAGGTATGCAGCATTTCAGTCTGTATTATCCCTTCGGACTGCTCCCCTCATCATCGCCGGCATGTAATACAATACATTTTATTGACTTCTTGGGGAGCAGCTCTCACAGTGAATTGACTGTGTTGCCACGGCCTAAAGTAGGCTAATTTGACTCAATGGTGCATAAGTAAATGTTAAATGAAGCTACCGAGCCCTGCGATATGAGAATATTGTTGCCCCTCGCTGGGTGTCTCCGTATGTTAACACACATGTTTTCATCTTGGCCGAGCGTGTGTGTGTGTGCCGGACTGACCGTTTATTGGGACACTGAGTATTGTAATTTGGCTGTGCTATCAAAGTGAACAGACCGGCACAGATCTACTGTATGCTCGACTTAAACAGTACGCCATATATCATCCTGTGTTACAAGAAATCA
The DNA here is from genome assembly GCF_900880675.1 of Sparus aurata. NCBI lineage: Eukaryota > Metazoa > Chordata > Actinopteri > Spariformes > Sparidae > Sparus > Sparus aurata. The sequence goes on along the minus strand of NC_044190.1, from coordinate 33,554,096 downwards.
ATGCGGCTTCTTGCAGTTCTGTGGTATTTGAATATATAATCAGATAGCTCAGCACACACACGGCGATGTCGGAGAAATCCTCACAGAAGTCTGTCATTCAACATTAAATCAAATTATTGAAAATCAAAATTTTACTTTATTATTCTTTTATATATAAGTCTTTGACTTCAGGTTCATCCAGTTTATACCCCCGTGGTAATCCAAACTGTTAGTCAGAAACTGTGTGGACGGACACATCTGCATCTGTGCTGCTGAGACTCGCATTTGAATAAATCGCTAATTCCCATCAACACAGAACTACTGAGACGCCCAGAAACACAATTAGGGCTCTGTGTGCTTCAAAGCCCTTCATCATCACTATTCCAATGCCTGTTAATTCAGTTAAAGGCCGTAATAAAGTTGCATAAAACAAACAGACATATATTAGAGAGCTGAGCGTAATTATGGCAGTAATGTGAGAAGTGCGTTATGAAACGGTTAATGTGTTGAGATTTTTTCAAACACACAGCGAGCTCAGTGCGTTTGGTGATTAATGACTAATTTTCTGTAATAGGATATTTAATCTCTGTTGGTTGCGATTGTATTTACAAGGTCATCAAGAGCACATGGAGGGTTTATTAGGCATCCGTGTGCCAGTTGAATTTGAGTTGTCCCTCCGTAAAGGGGAAAGAAAAAAACTCACAGGAAGTTTCTTCAAATATCTACCCGAGCCAAGGATGAGTTATCACATTATAAAGGTCAAAAGTCATATAAAAAGTTTTCTACACAATTTCCCACAAATGTCTGATGGGATGAAATGACATTGACGACAGTTTATGTCCAACAAGTCAAAGGTCAACTTCTCTGTGACATCAAAATTGTCTGCTTAAACCTTTTTCTGGCCATAACTCAACCCCATAACTCAGAAACGGAAGCAGATTTCACTTTTGGTTGGATGATCGGTTGGAAAATGTGACGACTCCATGGATCTTCTCTTCTGCTGGGTTGAACGTGTATGTGAAGTGTCCATGTCTTTAGATTTTTGCAGCCTCTTTGCAGCAACATCCATATTTGAAGCGCTGTGGTGCTGTCACGATTACAGCTTAGCGGCAATTCTGATAAAATACTATCAGCCAAGCACATATACAAGGAACTGACTCGGCTGGATCACTGCTCCCCTCTGTTTTTACTACCTCCTTATATCTGTATGTCTGTAAACTTTGATGCTGCTTGACTCTGATCTTCTCTGTTTCACTTTTTTTTTTCCCCCTGTTAAGTTTTTTTTTTCTTTTTTTCTCAACATGGCAAGTTTTTCCTCACTCACATTGAGGGTCTAAGAACAGAGGATGTCGTTCACTGCATAGATTGTAAAGCACATTGAGCCAATGTGATTGTAATATCAAACCTATTTCAAACGTTTTCTTTGTCCATTATACACAAAACAAACATGGCAGCTAATTCATGCGGCCTCTTACTAGCCCATTTGTTGACGTAGGACCCTTTTTTTCTAACCAAACACCTTCAACACTCACTAGAGAAGGAAACAACAAAGCAGCGTTTAATCAATTGTAATCACGTCGCCTCTCTCAACATCATGTCAGCGGTGGCTCCTGTCGCCGCATGGTATGAATATACTCCTCAGACACACGCGCGCCCTCAAACACGCACACGCGCATGCACACACACACACACACACACTCGCATACATAAAGCCGATCTGATTTACTGCTTTGTACACATTGTGCTGACACTGAAAATCACACTTGGCATCACAGCACCTGATGAATAGAGCCAGTGTGAAGTTATAGTTGGGTTGTAACCCTATGATATACGCAGGTTACAAAGCTGTATGAAGACTGCTTACGCATAACGCAGTATTTCTGGAGCATTGATAAAAAACTTTTACTTTCCAGAATCCTTGTATAGTTTGTCTACCAGAACACAGTTGACAGCTCCTGTGGCTGGATTTCAGAATGGAGGCAGCTGTTATCCTTCTTTATTTGAAAAATACAAATGATGTGAAAAGATATTGGACCATTAATCAAACTCTCATTACATTCTAAAATTTATAACAACCTGCTCTGGGATAAAACTTGTTAATTTCACATTTGTCATGTATAAAATAGTCCTTTTGAACAACACATTGTACAAACATCAGGCACAGTTCGAGCAACAACAGCTTCTTGAAGCTATGCTAGCGGTAGCCTGACGCTGTTTTTCAAACTAACGTGCCAAAATGCTGCTACAAAGCTTCTCGTCGGTTGTCGTGGCAACTGAAAATCGGTTGCTTGTCTAGTGCAGATGAGAATTGGTCAAAACACCAAGTTTGACACAATGTTTCTTTTCTACAGTCGTGAAGTTCTTTTATTGCTCGCAAGCAAGAGTCACACGACAGCAGCACATATTGTAGATGATGACTGAGGAGAGGCAGTCTCTCCTCATCCTTTTATAATAACCCAGAACAATACTCATAATTGTAGCAGTCACAAAAATCTCCACAGCTGCCCCAGGATAAACATAAAACTTCCTATACACTGCGTGCGTCATACATCAACCTATTTTCAGAACACATATACAGGAGAGGCTTCAGAAAACCCCTTTCAGGATGAACTCCCTCACGGAACACTATACCATATGCAATACATCCACTCATACAATGCAACCAGATGATTATAAGACAGAGCTCATGTCTGAAGCCAACAGACACAAGATTTCACTTTACATAAATAATAAAGTGTAATGTAAGAACAACGACGCTGACCTTTTTAAATATGTGTTATTCTGTTTTGAGGTCTGAGATAAACAGGGATTGAAAAATGCGGATAACATTATACTTAATAAGCACACACACACATAACCACATAGAGATGCCAGGACATTCTAAAACAGTGAAAAACAGGAAACCTACACACCAAACCACCACTCGTGATTTCAGCAAAAAAGAACAGCACACACACATACATGCATGGCTAAACGCACACATGCACACAAGCATTGGAACGATTACTGGAAGTTACATGTGTTGTTTCTGGGCTGTCTTCATTGAAGGTGTCGGTGTATAGTTTGATGATGAAAGAATTCAGCAGAGGCAAGGTTGGGTGGAATGATAGAGCAATCTTTATTGAAATAGATCTCGAGCCTGCGTCCGCACCAGGGTGGCTGCTCCCTGGTGTTCTCAAATCCTGGCAAAGTTCTGCCCAGTGCTTTGGCCCTACCAGAAATCCTCTCGAACTTTTGATCTTAGGAAATCTACAAGTAACCATCCACCTTTCTCTGCCTGTGTGGGCCTTTTTAAAGTCCCTTTGTCTGTACCTACCAGGGTGGGGATTTCGTCATTTTAGAGGCAAGGCCATTAGGTGATGAGTGAAGAGAGGCACTTTTTTTTTTTTTTTTTTTTTGTTAGGGGCACCAAGACTGGCTGTAGATCAGTGGGTAGAGTTGGTGGACTAATGGTTGGAAGGTCGCTGGTTCGAATCCCGGCTACCCGGGGGTGGGACTGAACTACATGTCAAAGTATCCTTGAGCAAGATACTGAACCCCAAAATTGCTCCTGATGTGCAGTTGGCACCTTGTGTGGCAGCCACTGCCATCAGTAAGGGTCCTGTGATGAGCTGGCGACTCATCCAGGGTGTATCCTGGCCTTCGCCCATAGCTAACCGGAATTGGCCCCAGTAACCCCCCCTGAAAAAGGGGGGATAAAACATCCCGCGACCCTCGCGAAAGAAAACGGAACGGCACCAAGTCCATTGAGTAAAATTCGATGTTTTACCTTTCAGATTGATACCATAATATCCTAATGTATAATAAGACATGGATTATGTATTAAAACCTTTTCTAATACCAATATCAAGTTAATGTTACATTAGAAAACATATTTTTAGTAGGGTTGTGCTTATGTGATTTTGGTGACACTACACTAAATATTAGTGTTATTGAATATTTCTCCCAATAGACATTCCCCAAAATTATGGCAAAGCACATTTTTTCAAAACAAAAAATTGTAGAATTACAGCAGGAGACCACTGATGTGTGGAGTGATTTTGGTGACACTACACTGAATAATAGTGAAGCTATTGAACATTTTTTGTAGTATCTCTTTTCGGTGTTGCACTTTGTAGACGGTCCCTGCGCCCTCGTCTCACAGACGACTGACCATACATACAAATGTTAATGTCCAGCCCGGGGGAGCGCTCGTTTTGACGAAAATACGGTCGTAGCTCGTTAGTTATTGAGTTGTTAGTTATTGATCTGGGAGGTTTGAATCTGTTAATATATTTCCAACTTTACCAAACTAAATCCTACCACATAAGTCAGTTACGTATCATATCAAAACTGGCTGAGATCGCTTGTGCACCTGTGCTGTAACTTTCGTTCCTCCGTTTTGAGATGCTGCTGCTGTTTGAGAGGCTTTCACGTGAGATCATCGTGATAATAAGACTCCACCTGCGCGAACCGCGAACTCATTGAAGTTACTGTTTGTCTACTGTGTACTCGGGTGGCTGTAATTCAAGGCAAGAACACTATGCTGACCAGGCCAGGGGCACCAAGGACCCTGTGGCCGTACGATGATTTTTTTTTACACGGGGCATCAAGGCCAAAGTGCGGGGCAACGGCGGCCATGGACACCCTGGTACCTACCTGCTTCTTCTAATTGGTCACTTTGATAAACTGAAGGTCCATCTATCCAGTTGACTGACAGAGGAGTTGACCTATCTCCCTGCTCCTCTCTCATAAATCACTTACTCTGCTGCCGTCCCTTCTTGGGCCTTATACCCCAAAATGGCCCAAATGGTCTCTCTGTCCTTCTACGGGAACATAAATGTTTAGGCATCTCCCACCATCTGGCACGAGGTTCAACATCAGTTTTAGTACTTTATGGTGGCCTTGCCTTCTGCTAACCTTTTACACACACACACAGCTGAATAATGACTCCTGGAACCCTGGACCTCTAAGCCCCACACCGTCTACATTCCTTAACTCATACAAGGAGAAGCAATTGATCATAGTTAAATCTAAACTAAGTTAAATCAAAGATCAGAATGTGTTGCAGTCCAGATACCTCACATGACTATTAGGAAAGATATGGAACAATGAGGCAACTGTGTAAACAGCTGAGGTATAAATGCTTGGTCAGTTCAGGAATAAACAGCACCCACTTTTTGCATCCCATCTCTGTGTTGATTCTTCTCAGAGTTTTGGCCTCAACATGTACATTTTGTATACATCCTCTACAACAATATCAAAATAATAAGGGACATTTGAGAATAGAGAACACAGTGTTTGTCACAGTTGGTGGTTTACATTTGTCACATGCATCACCATTTTTGTATGCTGGTCAACAAACGGAAGCTGTTAGCCATAATTTTGCTAAACTCTGTGCCATGCGTGCATAATAGTTGCTGTATGCAAATATCATAAATACTGAAAAGGTAATTTGAGTGGGTCCAAAACTGCCCATTTTGAAGTTCAGACAACATAACTTTTAATTTTTGAAGTTTTTAATCATGAAGTACTTTGCTGAATTATGCTCGAAATGAATCTGTGTGGAAAGAGAGGAACCAATTAAAGGCTATTAAAGTTGAACTGTTTTGACACTTTGACAAATTTTCATCAGTTTTTTTGTATGATTTATTCACGTAGAACTCAAAACACAATTCATGTAGGGATTAATTAGTTTTAGTTTTGTGAATATCACACCAAATCTCCTGCAGGTGTGCCGCTGCACACACAGGACTCAACATCAACTGGGAATCTGCTCCAGTGAAAAATGAACAGATATTTAAAATTCATCATTCACAAGTAAAAACATGACACAAAATGCTATTCTGTTGTAATGAATACAACTTTTTTCCAGCACTAATGTTAAGTTTATTAACTCAATGCTTCATGGAAGTTCAACTTTCAGGCCATATTTAGATATTTATTTTTACACATACTTAAATAAAATCAGGCGCCCAGAGTGTACACAAGTTCCCCTAAACGATGCTGAAAGTTCCTCGCCAAGACTTTCTTCTGATCACGTATTCCCAAAGCTGTCAAAGGCAACTTTTTTTTTTTTTTTTAAAAGCTGTGCTCAGATTATAGGAAGTTTTTTAAAAATCCAACCTGATTTGGGTTTCACCAGGCGCAGAAAGAGAAATTTCTACTGATTTATCTGTTCTGAGATCACGAGCGCTCTCAAACTACAAGATTAGAAAAATAGCAGTGCATCACAGACTACAGGATATTATAAAGATTATCTTTCCAGCGGGAGGTACGCATCACCTCACTTTCTCTCACAAACATACTCGGGCCTGATTTTCTTTCTGTACTTCTGTGTCACATACACACAGAGACACACACTCTGGTGCGCTCTTTATTTCACTCTCTCTTGCACACATGTTCTTTGTCACCAGCAGGTATCCATCTCCTCTTTATCTGTATCCTGAAGAAGAGCTGAAGCCCATACAATTTTGGTTTTGCTTCTGTCAGACTCTCCCCCGCTGTGCGCTTGTCCTTCAAATCCACAGGTAGCACCAGCCTGGTTGTTTCCACATAACATCAACTATTGTCCTTCCTAATTCATCTCTATAGCTGAGACACTTTATTCTACTGAGTTATGGTAAGTCCGGGTACGACCAGTGGCTGTGATGTGTGTCGAAGCCATTCAGGAGGTGAAAACTGTATCTTGTAATCTGAGCCCAGTTAAAGGAATAAAGGTGGTTATTAAGCTAAGAAGGACGCGCGTTGCACCCGCAGTGACTGGTTAACAAAGGGGCCAATTTGCGTCTGTCAATTTTTAATAAAATTTGAGGAAAGACGTGCTGTTGTTGATCCGGATTCAAGGTCTCTGCATGAGCAGCTTTAAAAGAAAAGTGCAACTAATTACATCGGTATAGTCTGCTTGAATAAATAGGAGGTGAAGCCACACACTTCTTTTTTTTCCTCCAAAATTTTGGTTTTACTGTAATAAATTATGTATCCGAGCTAAAAGAGTGCAGAGCTTCACTCCCTATTTGATTCAACAGAAGCTATCACCTCACCAACCTGATCTGACATCACTTTTTTCAGCCCCTCTCGGCGCAGCAGTGCTGGAATACATATCGCTTTTAACAGGTAGCATTTATGAGCCTCGATCAGAATTTTCATACTTCAGTTCCCTTTTAAAATGAAATAAAACAAAAAAAACATTGTCAGTGGAAACAATGAAATTGTCTACCTGGTTATATTCAGTCATAATGTGAGAGGGAGAACACTCGCTTGAAGACGGCTGTGATGCGAGAAAGTGTTGCTCATGATCGGAAAGAAGAGTTTTAGTTGTTTTTCCTATTGTTGCGGGTGACTGACATCACAGTGTGCCGATACAATGCAATTAATGATGGCCTGTATTTGTTTTTTTTTGTCTGAGTGCCTCCAGTGTGCAGTCAACAAAACTGACGGGCTGATCTGAATTCAATTTGATGCAGGGCAGATGATGGTTGCACACTGAAAATAGCATCTATGGACGTTTAGTGGCACACAGATAAAAGGCTGAAAACACATTCAAATTTGATTTACATTTCATCTTAATTACATGCAGCGCAGCTATTTAATATTTATAATAGCATTGCCCATAGCTCAGCGGTACATAAATATAAATATATTTACAGATGTTACATAAGAAACTATTGCTATATCTGTATTTTCTAGTTTTAAGATTTATATAGATGGAGCAATTAGCCTGGACCAAAAATAGTCTCCAAAAGCTTGTTCAAAGCTTGTTCATTGTCTTTTTCAATCAAATGCTCATTTTTGGATCAATGCGAAGCAGCTGGGAGCGCTAAGGATAGCTCAGCAATTGTCTTGTATCTTGACGGGGATGTGTTTTATTCTTTCTTTTTTTTAACAATTGATGAATCATTTAACTCTCACGTCAAAAAGCAGGAACAAATATACATCTCCGTGAGAGTTTCGAGTTGGTTAGGAGTCATTTCCCACTCTGCAGAAACGGGGTGAATGCGAGCCCCGGTTAGTTTATTTAACTGCAGCTGCAAGTTGGAAAACAAGCTGAAATAACACATATCACAACCCATTTCCTCGCGATTAGGCACGCTTCTCAGCTGCTAAAGGGATTTAAGACACGATAATAAAGATAAAAAGGGGACATTAATAATTTTGTTATGTTAATTAAAGGCAAGAGGATTAGCAACAACACAGGAGCCTTGTAAAGCAATAAACAGACAGCGGCTCTGACATTTTTCCAAAACCATTAATAATAAATGAATTTGGTCCCTGCTGTGATCAAAGAAATCATATGGGAGGAAAAAAAACACTTTACATTCTCACTTCACTCTAGAGACACTTTGACTTTGAATTTCAGGGTCTTAAAGATCCAGGCCTATAGCCGCGGCAGAGTACACACTCAGTCAGTTCCCGATCCTGAATGTTCCAACATTTGAGCCTTCGCTGCGTCTTCACCCTTTGACTTTGTGCATTAAGACCTAATGTAGTATGCATGTGCTTTAATTTTTGATCAACATTTTCCATGTAAAGTCTAAAAAGAAAAATGTACATAATCTGCTGACACGTATTCTCAGGGTATCCGCCATCTGTATCTTATGGATCTGTGCCTTAAAGCGCCGAATTAAAAACACACACACACACACGCACACACACAGGGCTGTATTTTTCGTAACAGTCGAACCCTGAATGCGCTCAGTGACGTCTGCTTGACTCAGAGCTATCGCTGCATTCGAGCTGCTTTTTAGATGAATCTACTCCGGCCAAGTTAGGTAATAAGCAAATCATTACTGGCTATTAATGAGGATGCTAATCAGCCTTATAACCTGCAGCTGTGTCTGCCTGAGCGCCGCACTCTGTGCTGCGTCCACAGCCGGTGCTGAAAGTACACCTCTCTGCACCTCCAGCTGTGTCCCAGTTCAACGTCTGGGTTCTCCCGAGTCCACATTCTAGACTGCTAACATACACGTTAAACGCATTGCCAGGAAGTAGCATGGAATAGTCTTACCAGGTGAATGTTGTGAATATATTAACCCTTTTTTTTAATTATTATTTTATTATCATTATTATTATTATGTCATTATGTTGCACATGTCATGTACACACAAGAACAGTTACTGTATATAGCATGTTTATTTTTATTCTTATAGTTTTGATTATCTTTCTATTCAAATTAGTGTTTTATTCTTTCAAATATCTCCTTATTACTTTCTCTACTTTTTGAGACTTACTCTTGTGCTGCTGCTTATTTCCCTCTCTACTGCTGTGTTACCTGTGAATTTTTCCAAAGGGGGTTCGATAAAGGAACATCTATTCTATTCTACTCCAGCTTGATGTTTTTAATGCATCCTGTTTATGTAAAATGTCTCGACACATAAACTCAGGTGTCATGAAAACAGTGTACCTTTGCAGTATTTACACCTTGTTGTCCTCTGAGAGCAACTTCCTGGTGATTCATCGTGTTACTCAAGTGGAGTCGGGCTCAAATACACCTTTGATTTAGTTCAGTGTGGACGCAGACCAGTTCAGTTTGTGGAGGAGTTGCAGGTTCAATGTGACCTTCAGGCCTTCTGAAGGTTCCACCTTTTTATGGACACAAGTGCAGTCTGTTATACCCTATGTGGCATCTGAAAGTGTCGGAGTGTCACTGCCGTCTTTTTTAACAATCTGTCCATGTACTGTACCTTATCACCACGTATAAATAGTCTGTACAAGGATACTTCTGTCGTGATTTGAGAATCAGTGTCGAACAGGGATACTGATTTCTTCTTCTTATCTCTGTGCCCTTGAAAATGAACACCTTTTGCACCTTGAGCATACAAACTAATTACCACCTCAGAGTACTTTACCCTGCTTCATTTTTTAACATTCATAATTCAACTGTGGCAATTGTCCTGTTATTATTTCTTTATTTCTGTTTTATTTTTTAAAAACTCTGTCTCATAATTGCCTTTCGCTAAGGAGGTTATGTTGTCGGTTCATTTTGCTTGTTGATTTGTTTTTCAGCAGGATTGTGGAAGAAAAAAAACAAAAAACTACTGGCCTGATTTTCCTGGAACTTGATGGAAGCATCGGTCAAGGAAGAACCTATAAAATTTCAAGCTGATCCAAATCAAGGGGGAAAGATGTAGAGACAATTTTTCACCTTTGTTAAGACTGCGAGATTGTTGGAAATCTTAAAAGCGAGTAGATGCTAGTAAAGTTGGGTAGTGCAAAAAGTAGGCGATTGTTAAGTTACGATGACTTCATATCACCATCTAACCTGTACCAGTTAGCTGCTGGAAACTTCACACAGAAAGCAGTCGTTGTGAAATGCTCATGGGAAAACCGTACAATTGTGACGTTGGAAAGATTGGAAATGTATCCAGCTATATATGCACGCCATAGAATAATGACCTATTACCTTCGGTGGAGTTATGCGATCTCTCTTCCGAAGTTTTGAATATAATTCTGTTGTCTGGCAATTGATGTCATGTCGTTTGACTCAGATAGAAACAGCCTTGCTTTGACCTAAATGTGTTCAACACCTTTTGTTGTAAGTCGACTTGTCAATTAGTAACATCAGTTCATCTGTGTTGTCCTTTTTAGCGGTGCCATTGACCGGGTGTTAGCGTTTACTGGCGTAGCTTCCTCTCACGCCTTTAATGTCACAGGGCCATCATTAATGTTGTTCTTCACACCTGCGCTCTTCCTGCAGGTCAAAACTATCTGGCATGGGAAAAAGGGCTGTTGGGCGTTTAAAGGTTAATGACGAGTGCTGGGCGATAGATGCTTTTGTTGTCACGCCACCTGCGGCTTTTACTGCTGCTCACTGCCGGTCATGGTCACTGATTTGTAGACAAATGTCACAGAGAACTGCGGACAAATTGAAACGCCGGCTAAATTACAGATTATGTGAAATAGCTAGAGCTGTGAGGAATGAACAATATAAGTGTTACTGCTGCTGTGGCTCCAGATGCCTCATAGAAATGTGACAAGAGCTCGGGGGTTGAGGGGGTTTAGCCTGCTTGATGCATGAGACTGTCATATGAGCGGCTCAGAGATGACCTCAGCTTCACAGGGGTTAATAGCTCAGGATCTAGGTTGAAGCCTTGGCTTTTGTTTAAAGCTGATTGATATGTTGGGATTGATTTTGCAATAGCTGGCATAATTTAATGGCCTGGTTGACATCATCTTGGGTGGCTTGGTTATATATGGAAAGGAGCTTGTGACAATTTAACGGATCTAGCAATGTTTGCTGATCTCGAGCAGCCGGAGTGCAGCGGAGGGTTTCAGAACCTGCTGCTGATGAACACACTCTTGTATATAGACAATGCAAAACTGGCAACTTTGTGTGGCAAAATATTACTTTAAAAGTATGTTGATTATTGGTAGTGATTAAACAACAATGCTATCACTTACTTAAGATGTTTTTACAATTATCAGTTTACGCCTGTCTCCATGCCTGTAGAAGTAAGAGGTAATTAAGAGGGAGCTTTGTTGAGTAAGGAAAAATCTGCAGAGAGCGTGGCCTCATTTCACTAAAGTAGATGACAATGTGCTAGTTTTTAATATCAAATGGTAAATGGTCTGCATTTTTATAGTCTAACGACAGCTCAAAGCGCTGTACAATACATGCCACATTCACCCATTCACACATACATTCATAAACTGATGACAGAGGCTGCCATGCAAGGCGCCAACTGCTCATCAGGAGCAATTTGGGGTTCAGTATCTTGCTCAAGGACACTTCGACATGCAACTAGGGGGAGCCGGGATTCAAACTGGTGACCTTCCGATCACTAGACGACCTGCTCTACTCACGGAGCCACAGCCGTGGCCTATCAAAGATATGCTCCAAGCTGTAGCAGCCTTTAGCTAGTTAGCCTAGTAAGCCATGCAGCTAGCGGCTCAAACTGGAGGACTGGTATTGTCCAGGGCTAGCTGGTTAGCATTGTAACTTCAGTTGAAACCCATAGAAATCATAATGTAAAAACTGCTATTGATTCACATTGTGTTGACAATGGAAGTGCATTTTGAAATGTTTTCAGCTAAAACTCTTACATAGAGCTTCTTTAAGGAATTGAAATATCCTGCCCAATTGCCCATTTAGATAATTTAGGGAGGAATCGCACTGATAAGCAGAACTGATAAAGGCATTGGTATCAGTATAATTGTGTTGTAAGTCCCATCACGAGGTATTGTTAAGCTCACAATATCTCTCTTTGGTGCAGCCAAACACACACAGCTTTCCACCAGCATCTCATCTTTGTTGGTCCAGTCGGAGCACGTAACAGATGTTTGTCATGAATATAAAGTACTTAGCTGATTTTAATTCTCGAACGGATGTTGGAGTTGGCTGTGAAGAAGTGCACTTCTGTTTAATTGATTTTATCTTTTAGCCTTTGCTTCTGTGGGCGGTTAAAGCTTATCACCCGGGCAAGATAAAAGCTTTCACTGGTGGGCTCGGCTATTTTAGTCCATATTCTCTCAGAAGAATAAAAAAATGACATGTCCTGCACCATGTTTTTGAATTGGAAATCCTGGCGAGCGCGTCTGAGCAGCTGTGCTTATTTAGAGAACAGAAAGCATTATTGAAATCATATTTACACCTGGGCAGTGGGCGGCTCTCGCCATTTAAATGATTCTAATTTCCCAACCATTTGAATAAATGTCACAAACGGCGCATTCAGCTTTGGGATTGGCCGCCTGCAACAGCTGGCACGAGCTTCCAGTCAGTGTGCCATAGTTGATTGTGCCCGGGCTCCCACTGTCATTCTGTTTTTTGTGTTTTTTTTTCTATTCATATTGGAGAAAATGGTTACTAGAACACACCACGCCACCTCTAGCTGCCCAAATTTGAGATAATGCTAGATTCCCTCCAGTGCTATCAGAGGCAGGTGGTAGGAGCTGGAGGTAAAGACTACTAAGGCGTGGATATCTGATGAAGAAAGGGAATGGCTAAATCCTGTGTGCAGGCAGCGAGCTGTGAAAAGGGCGTGGAATAAGTGAGGTGGCTAGTGGGACGACCCTCTGGGGAGCACACCCCGCCCTGGACATACCCATAAAATGTATGAAAAATGATTAGGCTGTGACTAATTACCCGTTTAGTGTCGCCGAAAGTTGTTAAACAGACCATTGCCTTTTAATACCTAAAGTAAGGAATGGGATTAATTAAGCAGAAATGTATTCTTCTACCCTGCCAAGTCTCTTTCTCACAGTCTCTAAAAACACTGTGTGATGGGGTTTATACCTCAGGGAAATGGTTGCTAATGGTCTGAGAAAAGGGATCTCCTTTTCTCAACTTACTACTTCTTCTTGGGTGGATGAATGAATGAATGAATAAGTACATGAGCAGCCACCTCTATAAAATGGAAGGCAGAGGGAATAATGGAGGTTTAGAAGACATTGTTTTTATGACTGCACAACTGTTCCCTCGAGAAGCACGACCTTTTTAAAGGTGACATCCATAAAGGTATTTGATAAAGCTATCATTAATAATATCCATCTGTATGGTAAAGAGCAGTGAAACGCAAAAGATAGCACATATGTTTTCAGTCGGGGACAGACTAATCTGTATTCTGCTGCAGTGAAATGTTCATTTTTTTTTGCCGGGGTACACCTATCTGGTCGACAATAGCAATGCTGTCCAACTTCATCACTCCGGTAAACAGTTCCATCAGTCAATGACACATTGCTGCATACAAACAGCAAAACAGGTAAAACAAGTTCACAAACAAGGAGCTCGATGCTCCATCATCTCTGATGTTGTGTGAATTATGAAAAACTAAGAATGGGAGCCTTAATCACACATCAGCAGACAGCAAGAAAGCAAGTCAGTAATGAAGTGTACCTGTTTTGTATCAATATAAAGAGGAACTGTTGTTAATTAACATATTTGGTAAGTAGCTAAATGTTGCTACTGCTTTATTTTTTTCCCCAGAGGAACCAGAATATATAGCTATCGAGGATAGAAGCATGACCTTGCATAGAATAGAGCGATGGTTAATGCTGTAGCCAGACTCACTGTTTGACTCTCAACCCGTGTGTCATGGTGACATGACATGGGTTTATTTCAGGTTCGCTTCCAGTCATTTTGCCCCTGGCTCTTTTCTCTGCTTCATTAATTTGAAGCACTCTGTGGTTGTTTGTCAAATTGTCGTATCTGTGACGTGTAGAGTAAATGTCCATATTGTCAATAAGTATGATTGTTTTACGTGTCAGGCGCCATCTGTATGATGACCTTCCCCTTTTGGGTTGCTCAAGGAGGCATTTATGTTCTGTGGCTGATGGCACTGCACAGTCACACATGACTCTGCCAACTTAAATCTTGTGCAAACAGTACTTTCCACTGTTCCACATAACTAGAACTCGGTATTCCTTTCAAGCTTTTATATTAAGTCACTTGTGCTAAAAGTTATTCTTTTATTACTTCGATCAATCAACTCAAACAGGACTAGAGCTGCAACTTACCATTATTCTAATTCTCGATTTAATTAGTGGATCATTTTCACAGTGAATTAATAAGTCCATAAGATATCATAAAATTAGGAAAAATGCTCATCACAATTTCCCAGAGACCAGAGGGATGTCTTTAATGTCCAACGGTCCAAAACCCGAGGACTCTTCTTTAACCATCACAAATGACATAGAAAATATTGCAGATCCAACCAATATCTGTCCAAAATAAAAGCTGACCAAAGGGACACATCATCCAGTTGTCTGAGATGTGCATTAGGCAGCCATGGCAACACTGAAGCAAGCCGTGGGTATGTGTGTGTGTGTGAGAAAGGGGATCAAAACAAAAACCAGTTATGTGTGGTATAATACTGTGAGTAATGTGCCTGCCCCTCATTAAAATTGAGTAAAACCTAAGCAGCGACCACACTCATTATTTGACAGTGCCTGAGGCATTGTATTTTTAATTGTAAGACAAATAAGCCTGTGACTGTGGCTAACATGATATGGTGCAACAATATCACCACAATAAGTCACTTATCGTGTAAGTTTATGTAATGTCGTGTAAATGTACTAATTATAGGGCGCTGTAATGCTTTAAATCATGTTCGGTGCCCAGTGCCACATGGTCCGTGTTTAAAATATAGTTTGTGCAGACAAGAAGCACCATATAAATCCACCCATGATATGACTGATGGTGGATGTGGATGCAGTGTGGTTTTAATTTTACACTCACGGTTTACCTACTGACTTGTCATCGGTGACATTTTTGTACATGAAAATGGCCTGTAGCCCAATGTGACTAATTGGCCTTTTTCACGGCAGACATTTGGACTTGTCAATGCAGGAAAAGCACAGGTGTGACTAATAACATTAATTATGGCTTGACTCTTATTAAAAGTCGCCTAGAAAGTCATGCCGGTAAGCCAACATGCGCAGCACCATTGCTATCGGCGACCTTAAATGGGATTCAACCAAGTTCGTAAAAAGAGCTACTTCCTTTTAGGAAGCTGGTCTTGGCCTCCTGCACCTGTCAGTGTGTGATGTTTTGCTTGCTGCGAAGAGGAGAAAGGAACGAAAGGAGCTTAATTCCTGCATCTCAAACATCCAGTGATAAAGTACTTCTACCTGTTTCTCAGTGTTATCATTTGTACTGCTTATAGACATGCAGCTCTCTGTTAAAGCACCGAAACGGCAGTGTTGACCGGTGGGCTTTGTGCCATTCCCAAGCTGTGCTGTCATACCTTAGGTTGTAAAACGTGGTCTGCATGTTAATTTAGAAAGGAAGGACCCCAAGACTCGAGCAGAGTGTGAAGTGTAGTCAAACGCACCATTTGCAGTGCAGAAAATTCTGCAAAATGATTACAGATTTGATTTTACGTCTGCCGTGGTTAAACTTTGCACAATAATCCTAATATGGCAGCTGTCGCCCCCAAAGTCATAGTCTTGGTCGGAGCTGCTGTAAATCACCTCTGTACCGTTCCCCCTGTTGTCAAACTTCCCCCTGCTGTCAAACTGCCCTGGATGCTGTTTCAGTTCCGGTTCAGGAATTAAGAGTTAGGTAGATAGCTATAGCCAAGGACTGCTAGCAAAGAGCAAGTTGTCAGTTGTCAGAACATTCATTTCTTGCCATAATCTACAAATTTGACCTTTTGAATGCTTATAAACATCAGTTGGAACTTTATAGTTGCCATCCTAAAAGTGTTACCTAGAGATGTACCAGTACCATTTTCTCCTTCCAACTCATTCCAATACCTGAACTTTGCGTTTGGCCAATACAGCGTACTGATCCATTACCAGTGCATTACTGAAAATAAAATAAAATAAGGCCCCTGCTAATTCAGAATTTAAGGAGAATGCTGCAAGACGTTTTGCTGTAAATCCCAAGAAGTTTCTTGTGGAAGAGGGTTAGTGGATGATGACTGTATTTTCACTTTTTTCACTGAACTTATCCTTTAAGTCTTGTACAGGTGTGCAGGATCCAACTGGAAAAGAGCAGTGTCCAGTTTATAATACAGAAACTATGTAGCATCGAATCGGTAGATGACTCTTTTACTCACTGATTCCAGCAATTTAGGCAGTTTTGAAGGCATATCTGAGACTGTTATCGGTATTAGAACATCAATAAAAGTAGGGCACCTCTTTTCCTCGTTTGGCACCATGCACACCTCTACAATAGCAGAGGAAGGTATAGCTGCATACTCTCGCCTCATAATAGGATCAAAACTACGCCTGTACAGTTTTATGTGACTGTACTGATTGAAAACATACAATGTGCTCATGGTTGTGTGCTCCTGAAACCTGCAGTCTTTGCAGGTGGGACCCTGCATATTATGTGCTTAGTGCAGTTTTTATTGAACTGTAGTTTTCATTTTCTAAACCACAGTCGCACCTTTACACAGTTTGCTGTTGACCCATGCAGGTGAAAAACAGTCAGTGCCAAGTGCCACACATCCTCAACACTGAAAGTGCAGTGGGTTTGCCAATTACACACAGCTCCTACAGCACATCTCCTCCTACTTAACTGCATCGTGAGTCACCGAAAATACCAATCTGGAAGGGTCAGGTGAAGAAAAATCTTACCACCCTTCACAGAGTTTGCTGGTTGGCTGCTACAAGTAATTGTAAACTGCACAATAAATTCAACAGTGTTTATTTGTCTTGATGGAAGATATTCCTCATGCAAATTATATAGCCTCAATGATTGATTTGTCATTGTTATCCATCCAAAAGATTTCCATAAAGTGTACTTTGGTCCTGATGATAGCATGAAGCTACAGCTGGCTCCTTATAGCCCTGTGCAAGATGGAAAATCCGGTCTGGAGACGGCAGAGACCATCCTGTCAGCTGGGAGATTTACACTTTACATGCTCTTAAAGTCCCGGTCCGACACCGAGGGTGCCAGAAACCCCTGCCAGATTGCCAGACACCAGGCTAGCAAAGGGCCCACACAACCATTTAACGGCTGTGCTTTCCAGGCTTTATTGCCCATGCTGATGCACTGAGGACACAAGCAAAAGAGAACATTGATTGACCACTTGGACAAGGCCAGGATGCCATAACTTAGAACTGCGGCCTGATTGCTTTTTATCTGGGCTACATTACAGGCCTTTTGCTGCCTCGGGATCAATTTTAAAGGAAAAGCAGAGATGTTTGTTTGTGACGCTGGTTGGCATCCAACCAACCACACTTTATCCCACACTAACCCCTGCTTAATACCTCTGCTAGAGTTGGTTTTCTATCTGTAGCGACAACAGACTCTTTAATCTGCCATAGTTTGTGAGAGTAACTTATAGCAGATTTTAATGACCCAGAGTTCTGTGTAGGACAACTATAATTTAGACTAAGAGCATATATGTTGGAGGTTATTATCAATATTTGATATCTACACACTTCAGGCGATCACACATTCACTGGCCTCTAAAGAACTGTGCTCCTTCCCTCAGACGTTTCATTGTTGATTACTGAGGTGAAAACAGGACTTCTAATCTTTGAATTAGTTCCCATGAAATTACATGTGTTCTTTATAGACACTATCATAACAGTAAATTGATGTCTTTTCGTGCATATTAATTAAAAGCACTTCAGTTTTGGAGTCGGGGGCTCTGTTCTGATCTGCTGGACATGTGTCTGTGTTTTTTTTTTGTGAAAGTTCCATTATGCGCGCCAGGTGTGGGTCCAAATCGTTGCACCCAATCCAAAAAAACCTCCCCTCACAGCATGCGGTCCAAATAATTGTACTTTCAGAGAGGAAACAGCACTCAACCAAAAAATTTGATATCACTTTTGACCCCTGTGTGACTGTGGAGTTGGAAAAGCAAGCACATTTTGCAAAAAAAAAAACAAAACAAAACACCACATGTTCTTTGTAGTTAATTTCAATTTCTTGTCCGTCATGATAGCTTTTTCATGTACATTGTAAAAGTTTTACAGCTTGGAACAAATTGGATATTTTTTTTCAGATGTGATAGTCCTTTTTATGATCTTGTGAAAACGATCTTTTGTTCAATAAATACAACTTGCAAGGACCTTTTGTCAGCGGGGACCGCACAGTGTGACATATATGTGAGCCGGATCAATACCTGAGCCTGTTTATTTTTGTCCTCTGTGACTAATTATGGACTAAACGTACAAGGAAGGCGCCAAAGTTTGAATTAATTTGTGTTTATTCCCCCTGTTTCTTTCGAGCACCTGACTTAATGAAATCCCACAGCTATTAATCTTTCGACGCACCTCTGAGCTACTTTGTCAGCAAGCCACCGTGAGAGCGCAAACCGCGCCTGACATTTGACTAATTGCAGCCATTTGAGAGTGATCACTTCTATAATGTATTGGAAATGCGCGGCAGCTTAACACAGCATTCGGGCGGCCGCTCTCTACCCGCTGACCCCTTTTACAGTCCGAGTGTGGAAGGAAACTATTGAACCGCGGAAAGGAGCTCTACCACTTTGAGCAAAATACGTACCATTAGTAATTATTGCCTGTTTTCCCGTGGCATGATCAGTCGTCCGGTGCTTCGGATCAGCCCTCTCTCCACTGTTTCACAGAGGGGTGACTCTTACCTGTCCTTGGCACCTTGTGAATCGCTGTGCGCTTGATGAAGACCTCAGTCACAGCTTCCTGGGCTAGACAGGAGAGCTCATTACAGCCGGAGGAGACAATAGGAAAGAGAAAATCGAGGTGATTGTGTGTATGTGGGTGAAAGACATAGAGGAAAAAGAGGGGGAGAGAGAGAGAGAGAGAGAGTGTGTGGAGGGTGTAGAACTGTAGAGAAAGTATTAAATATGAGCAATGGGGAAAGCCCCTTGTAAGGTGAAATAAGGGCCACTTGGGGACTCGCCTTGTACATTGCACCTGTCTTATCATCATTTAACTCTTATTTGTTGGTCTTACTAAACTGTCAGCAATTCCCTGCCTTCTTGGCCTTTACCTGCAAAATGCCATGGAAATGCTGACAAGCTGCCAAACCGGCGCTTGTCTGGATAAGACTGCTGCTGGCTTTTTTCTTTGACTTTTACCACGTATTGTCGGAGTTAAGACGTGCGCTCAGAGCTGCACTTAGCTGCATTTATATTCCACAGTCCACCTTTCAAATTCATTTAACAGCCACTTCCTCCGATTGATTCCTTCCTCTGCGCAACTCGCCGGTATCTCGGTAATATGTATTTTCTGATCACGGCGGAACATGCCTCAGTCTGTGTCAGCGCTGTTTTTGCGCGTAATTGTGTATTTTTCTGGACCGATTCAATTGTCTCTTGATGTATTCCTCGCTCAGCTGAGCATGTCATTACACACATCATTTGTGTGCAGTTTAATGTGGTATGCAACAAGGTTACATTTCTGTGGTGGTTCAATTTGAGGACTCGCAGCGTTTCCGCCGCAATCATTTCTTTCTCTGTCTCCCTCTTTCACTCGCTCTCATAAATTGCTTAGGCGATGATTACGCACTCCTCTGCCTTGCTCGGTCACGCCACATTTCTGAGTTCACATTGGGAGATATTCCAATTATCAGTCAGGTAATGTGATGGAAATGGTAACTCTCTCTCTCTTTAGCCCGGGTGTGCTGATCAATTTTTTTCTCAAGTGGACTGCATCATAAAATTACCTATCGGCTGCTTTATGTCCTTTCCACTGGATGTAGCAGTTTTAGGCTTTATATGCTTCCCATTGACTCTTGAATGGTGAGTGTACCGACACGTTTCTGGTTAGCTTGAACTTTAAGGATGGCAGTTGTCCATGGGTCAGTCGGTGTTAGCCACGACATTTCGCTTATTTGACCACATTTAAAGTCAGTGCACCAAATCGTGGACAGGCACAGGAATGTGGTCAAATACCACGTTTCTGTAGTTTTTCCATGTCTGTTATTTGAACTGCACTAATTAAGGTTTCCCCGACCAAGGTCCAGTACAAACACCAAAAAAATGATTTGCTGGCTCTATTTGATCAAGGCCGTATGGTCGCCTTCTCTCTGACCTATCATGGAATAATTATCTCCTCCTGTTACCTTTCTTTGTTTTGCTTGACACACTATTCAATCACAATGCCACGCTGTATGTGAAAGTGACAGGGTTCTCATTAGCTTTAATTACTGCGTGCCAAGTCATCTGAAGGCGGTGTTTTGTCCCAGGAACCAACCAGCTCCCCCCCCCCCAACGCGCAACCACAGGCCTCCGTCCTTCATCACCTGCGAAGGTCTAATCTTATCTGCGGCCGTTGCGTGGCTCTTCATTAATCATCCCTCTGGCTCAATCAAATGCCGACTGATGGTTGAGGTGGCCTTGTCCGGCCATCCCTCAGGTGCCGGCAGCCGGACCCGAGACCGCACAGATTCTGTGGCCGGTTGTGTCCGATGTCTTTGTGCACATACTCATTGGTGTTCTCTACAAGGGGTACGCAGCAGGCCGTGTTACTCTGTGCCAACCGTCCAGCCCACCTGAAGTTCAACACATTGTTCGGCTGCTGCTGCTGCTGACCTTATCTCATCAGGAGCGGCGAGCTCTTAGCCTGACTTTGATTTGGAACAGTTCAAGCTGGGATCTGGGCGCCATACAGCTTTGCTTATTGACATTTTCGACCCAAACTGAGACGTAGAATTATCGTCCCGTCTCCCGGTCTGCCCGGCAGAAGTCCCGCCAGCAATATCATGAATGGGAAGGGGCGTGCAGTGAGCGGAGGTCGCAGGTAGGAGGAGAAGGAGGAGGGGGACGGGAGTAGACATAGTTTGCCCTAGCAGCGGCAGGATATAAATGGCAGTAAGATGAAACAAATCAACCTTAGGTAGCCCCGGCCGTTAGCTAATCCATAGTAATCAGTGAAGCTGCATTGAGCTCTCTGCTTCATGGACCATTACCAATCAGCAGAGAAAACAGAGATCCGTCATTTGTTTTCCTCCGCTCACTGATGGGGGCAAGGGGCCGTGAGAGGGAAGGGTGGTAATTATATACGAAGGGTGGGTATGGAGGGAGTCGTGGGCGTGCCTCTCTGTGTTTCGGTGTCATAATCACCTTTTTCTGATGTGGCTTTTGCTCGACACCATTCGTCAGTCACTCATCAGAGAGCGTCCCGCTGGCAGTGATTAGCGGATTGATCAGGGATGTGAGCTAATACATGCCCACCGCTGATGTCAAAGCACAGATGGCACGGCTTACTTTGCAGCCTCTCTGAAAAAAGATTTTTGTTTAATCTCATCTTGGGGACAAGTCTGGCCAAATGACTTCCGGTGGGATGTGCTGCTTCTATTTGTATTGATCTCCGTTAATTGCTGTGACAGTGAAATATGAAATCAACCGCGAGGCAGAAAAAACATCACTCGCCGTCTCCTCACACAGTGTCGGGGGGGCCCAAAGGCAGCGGACGCGGCGACCGGAGGCACGCACATGCGCGCACGTACGCGAACGCACGGCATCTGTTCTGTATGCAGCGGCGTCACAGAGTGATCTTCCTGGTAGGCAGATGATTTGGCGCCCGGGTGTGCTCAGGTTTTATAACCTTTGGATGCCTCCCATCCTTGTCCTACAGAGAACCGAGGACAAAGCTCTGCCCTATTAGAGATGAATAATGAGCCTGTTGGCAAAAGAGACGTTGCTAATGTTTTGTCCAAATATCTTAAATCTGTCCCCAATGATAATGTATTCCGCGCCAGTGCCAAACAGCTCTATATCTGAAGAGGTGATTTTATCACAGATATGACTTAAAAAATCTTTAGACTGCAAAAGGGGGCGAAAAAAACAACAACAATCCCCCTCATATTCTAATGTCTGGGGGGTGTATAGGCATCACAATAAGGGCTTAGTTTGTTTTCCTGTAATTGATGCCTCGCCTGTGTGGCGGCATAGCTTTGTTTGTTTATGCTAATGGCTGTGATGACCTGTTGGTCCCCAATCTAGCAGGGAAATGGCAGCCAATGCTTTAGGGAGTGAGCCATTGATCTCTCCTCAGTGCCTCTTTCTTCACAGGTACTTGGGATTAACTGAGCCAGAGCAAGACAAAAGGAAAACCGTTACAAAACCGGGGCAGGAAATTCTTTCCGGTATATGCGTGTGTAGCACATCAGCTTCAGGCTAATTGATGTTAGTGCGGCTCCCACCAATCTGCCTGGTGTAGAAGTGCTCACGCTGCTTCTCGAGAATCATGACTCTCGAGGCTTGATGCCGCCTAAACAGCACAGCTGTAATTCTCCCAAAGCAGTGCACTATGCAATAACTGTTATCCATGAACACACAGACAAAAACAGAGAGGTAGGCCGGCATGCTCTCCTGTGCACCAAATAATGCGCAGAGCTGCATCGGTCAGTTGTAGAAGACTGGGCCCCACCCAGAGCGTCGCTGAGATACAGAATCAGTACTGGCGCTGGAACATGACTTGAGTAATTCTCAACAGAACTGGGACGTATTTAATTGAAAAGTAACCAATCTTATTTCGAGCCCCAATTGCAACTATTGCTGCCCCCGTCAGGTTGCAGAAATCCTAACATCTGAACCACTTTGTGCATTACAGCAAGATATAAATGATCTGGTTTACAGTTGCATTACATCTGTATTTACACTCAATTAGTCTAAATCGGACCTATTCAACTGGCAGCCCGTGGGCCGAACGCGGACCTTCAACAACCTAATTCTGGTGATTTGATTGTTTTGTTAGTCGGCTAATTAGCCCATTTTTTAGTTATGTCTGTTCTCGGTTGAGCAGAGGGGAATCGAGCTAACATCATACGTCTAAGATTGAACAGGCGGATGTGTGGATGTGGATCTGGATGTGTAATGTTTAATTAAAAAAGTATGGAAACTACAAACTACAAATCAGATGTTTGGAAGATGAAAGTCAAGCACCTCTGCACTTTTTTTTTCCCCAAATCTGGTCCTCTGGTCTGATTCCGACGTATTCCTTTCACCAGTTGTTGATGATTTGAGGATGCGTCTGCAGACTTACTGTCTGATGTGCGTGAATTCAGAAAATAATTTTAATGATAAATTGACTTGTTGGCTCCACTAATCATACAAAAAGTAGTTTCAGCCACAAAATGCCTGTGATTTAGACGCGACATGACACGCTGGCTTGCTAACACATGTACTGCGTATACTGACTATCTCACATGGAAGCATTTCATGTATCGCTGTGGAAACGTCCGCATCAGCTGATCCGAGGCACAAAGTTCAGCTTCACAGGAAGTCATCCGTGACTTTCCTCTCAAAGACTGTGACATTTAACTTTTCTTTACTCAAACTGAACAACACAACATTAGTAAAGTAAGAGTGAGAGGACCGGGGGAGCGCGCTCACAAAGCCGTTCCCCGGGGTAGATTATTGCTCTGAAAAAGAAAGAAAAAAAAAAAATCTTTGAAACAGGGACGCTCTCTCTTTCCACCACCAGCCCCGCGCT
Organism: Sparus aurata; assembly: GCF_900880675.1. Lineage (NCBI taxonomy): Eukaryota > Metazoa > Chordata > Actinopteri > Spariformes > Sparidae > Sparus > Sparus aurata. The sequence continues at coordinate 33,530,324 of NC_044190.1, read as the reverse complement.
CCTGGACGCACATATTTTTGAAATGTCAGTTCTTCGGGGCCATAGTTCTAATTTCTGTTCCGCTCAGTGTAAGTAAATAGGTCTGACTGTGAGTTTTTGTTCCCCGGATCCCAGGAGAGTGGCATGCAGGCTCAGCAGAGAGACCTCTCGCTGCAACCTCCCTCTAACATATCGATCAGGAACGGCTATTGGCGTTAGCCCTGTGAATAAAAACGCTGCTCTGCCGGGTTCAATTCCCCACTGGGCAACTGAATAGAGAGACAAAACCTTTAGCACTTTTTTCTTTTTTGTGGACCGCTATTTAAGTCTGCTCCCGGGTCCTTAATGATGTCAGAGCCAGGCATGAACGCAGAGGGGGAAAAAAAATGGAAATGTCACTTTTATGGACTGCACAGTGTCATATTACTTTATATATGTATATGTATTTATAAATACGTTTCCCCCCCCTTCTCTCCTTGTGCTTCAGCGTCCGCGGCAGACGGAGAAAGAGGTAACATTGAAATGATTTCTATAAATCACGGGCAGGTAAATGATGTTGTTTTCTGGCTCCATGCTCAAAGTTGTTGCGCTGACATCAAAGAGAGGAGGAGGCTTGACATGTGCATCCAGATACATTACCCTGCCGAAAGCAACAACCCCCCTGACATTTGAAATAACTGGAACATGAAAAAAGACAATGTTTATACAGATTCAGAGTACAGAATGTGCAGCGTTTTGTATCCACATTATAGGAACAAGCATTTTTCTTTTTCTTTTTTTTTCCCTGACTCATTCTATAGCACGAGGAGGGGAAAATGACCTCTTCGTACCCCACACTTCCACCTTCCGAACACTTCAAATGTTCCTAGTAAAAATGATTGCTTTTTGTAATCTCTTGTCATGTTGTTTTGAAACGATTACACACAGGGAATCCATCCGGTGTATCTTTTTTTTTTTTTTTTAACATCAGAACAGGCACTAACCTTTTTTTTTTTTTTTCTTTTTTGTTTTGGTCCACCAGTAACTTTCATCATAACCATCCGCTTTGCTTCATTCCATCGAGTTTTCCCTGAGCCTCAGAATAACTTTAGGTAGTCGAGTGATTTCCCATATATCATTTATTTATTTAGTAATTAATTTATTTGTGTATTAATCTATGAGCTATGTATTTAATATTAAATAATGCACAGTCCTCTTCATGAGATTTTATGATAAACGTAGAGCTTTTCCTCAGTGGTCCTTTGTTTTCTGTTTGGTTGGAATATAGGGCAGTACAGTTTGGGTGCTCTTGTCAGAGACAGTTTGTGTGCTGCTATTTCTTAACAGTTTTTTGCGGCAGCCGGGGTTCAGGAGACCTTTCCTGGGTAGTGTGTGAGCTCCCGTCGTCCCCTTCATCGGCGAGGAGACGTAGGAAGGGTCCAGACAGTTATGGAGGAGGGAGTGCTCGGAGGATGACCGCTTGGGGGCGATCGAGCTCGTCAGGAGGCTGGGTTCGCTATCGCTGTCCGGCGTAGCGCAGCCGCTCTTGTCGTCCTGCAACTCCTCCTGCTCCTCCTCCTCGTCATCGTCGCAGCACAACGCGTGGTACAGAATTTTGTCACTGAAGCGAACCCTTTCTCTTGTGCCAGAGGTACGGGAAGTCTTGTGGCTGTGCGTGGAGCTGCTGGCCTCCTCGCTCGATGAATCCGGGGTGATGATGCGGGGCCCGTTGGGGATGGGCAGCCCGCCGTTCATCTGGGAGTAGACGGAGGCAGTGGTGGGGGGCGGGGTGGGGGTCTGCGTCTGGGTGGGGATGGTCCCGCGGCCCATCTCCGCTCGCAGGTCTCCCGGTTGCTCGCCAGGCCTGCGGGCGGCGGCGCCAGCTGCCTCCAGGTAGCTGCAGAACTCCCAGCTGTCAGAAAGCACATCCGCATTGAGGAAGTCCAGCCTGAAGGCCTCTCCGAGACCCCGCTCGCTGCTGGACGTGCTGCTGGCTGTGGCCACCGTCCAGTCATCTGGGTCCAGGTCAAAGTCAAAGTCGGACGTTAGTTTATCGATCTGACCCACCACCTGCAACAGAAGAGGGAGAGTAAGAGAGAGAGAACTGATGATATACTGTAGAGAAGCACATTTTAGGCCAAGAGGAGAATATATTTATATATTTTTAGAATAGTTTATTTTTAACCACATTGGCGGCGCGGTGCTGTGGATGGTACAGCACTTTAATTCAGACCTAAGTATCTGAACTACAGGATAGATTGCCATGACATTTTGAAACGACATTCATGTTCCCCAGAGGATGACTGCAAGTGACTTCTCTGACTCCAGAAATGTCTGGACAAATATTGGATGGATTGCCACGAGATTTACTGTCCACCGAGGATGAATTGTAATAACTTGATCACACATTTCCTTTTTTTTTTGTGGTGTTATCATCTAAATTTGAATTGAAGTACTCTGGTTTCTTACTCTTTATAATTCTGCGTCTAGTGAAAATAGGCACATATTAAGATTCTAACACATTGAGCTAAGACGATGAACATGGTAAACATTATCTTTGTGAATATATTAACAGGATGGTGTTAGCATTTAGCTTAAAGGAATGTGATGGTGTTAGCATTTAGCTTAAAGGAATGTGATGGTGTTAGCATTTAGCTTAAAGGAACGTGGCGTGTTAGCATTTAGCTTAAAGGAACGTGACGGTGCTAGCATTTAGCTTAAAGGAACGTGAATGTGTTAGCATAGCTTAGCATTAAGCGTGCAGTGGTGTCCATATTTGAAAAGCTGCTGCTGATAATCAAAAAAAACACTTTTATTGTTATCCAGGTACAATTCACACGAATGTCTGACAATGTAAAAACATTTTGAAGTAGGCAAAGACTATATATCTATATAAGTAAATATGAATACTGATATCAAGACCGATTTACCATTAATGATGATAAGAATGAGTTTATTTTATGTTTTTAACACACATATCATAATATTATATTCTGAATCATTCCAGTTGACAGGCCTGATCTGGTTTAAGTGTAAAGTTTAAGTCTCTGTCCACTTCAATACACTTGAATGTAATTAATTTGCAAAGGAGACACACTGTGAACAAAATTAAAGAAAAATCAGCTGTTAGCATTATTTATGTATTATTCTTTCCTACAGATATCACAACGATATGTGTCATTGTGAGTTTGTTTGGCCATAGTATTCCTGTAGTAAAAAAAAAATGGATATCATGACGGTCGCATTAAAAAACAGCACGCCTGCTTTTTACATACAGACCAAATCATACGCAGCACAACAAACCACCACTCCACAGTCTAAAAGAGAATGACCTGTGGAGTGGTAGTGTGATGGAGCAGGTTTTTTATTTTTTATTTTTTTTAATAAATGGGTCCCTGTTTTGTTTATCCTGTGCACGTGCATGGGCTTATGGCTGCCAGTGGTGTAACACTATTCCACTGATCAACAGGTGGTGGTATCAGACAAGATATGATGCACTGTGCCTGCAGACGGGCAGGGGAGAAGACGACTACAAGCTAGATTTGAACGACGACGCATTCAAGACAGTTTAAAAAAAGAAAATGGTTCTGCAAGTCTTTTATCAGGAAGGAAATGCACTCGGCTCACTGGTTATACCTCGGTGTGTTTGGACGAATGTAAACAACTTTTTGTCTGTTTGCAAGAAAAATCTCCACAGGGCCCCTTTAACGTACACAGGGGGTTCATTATTAATCATGTTTTGTACTTTTAGAGGCATTAGAAGTGCGCAAAATGCTTACTGATCCTCCTTTTTAAAACATATACAAAGACTAAATGGAAAATATAAAATAATTAGACTCACTCCAATCACAAAACGTTACATCGAGTTTGAGAAAAAGCTCCACGGACGGTACTAATTGTGAAACTCACTTTGATATAAATCTTGCAGGATGCTACTTTTGTGATGCGTTACCCTCCCACGTTGCAGGTTAAACAAAAAGTTAAGATTCATCCACGGCTGCTTACAGATCTGTGTTCGCCTTTACAGCTCGCCATTACACCGCTTTTCATCCATAAATCCTTAATTCTTGGCTCATTGTTTTGTTCGATGGTTTGTATTCCCGGCAAGGCCTCCTGTGGACAGGTGCTGTAAATTTAGCTTCAAGCTACATCAACACGGAATTAAAATATCCACTGGAACGAGGTTGTAGCATCGAAGGCATGCCGCGACTCATCAAACGGGCTTTCTTCAGCTCAAGGAGAGAGAGCGAGAGAGAGAGAGAGAAAGAGAGAGAGAAGAACTGAAGAGGCCTCCTCTGAAGAACATGAGTGGTGAAAGCGGTACATCCTCAGCACAGCGGCCGATTCCTTTCGCCTTGATGTCGTGTCGCAGCTACCTGGATAATTCAGACGAACCTTACGCAGCCGCACAGCTTCATGACACAGGCGCTTAACCCCAGCGCTTCGGATGCTAACACACTAATGTATATGAATCCCAGAGGCTTGTCAAACAAAAATAAAACTAAAAAAAATCTCACCTCACGCTGCTTTCAAACATGTTGTGTTTAAAAAAAAAAAAAAAAAAAAAAAGCATTTAATTCACTGTTACCCCGAAATTAACCCCCCGCGCTTCTGTCATCTCGCAGCCACGGCGTTGAGTGTTTGCTGAATACAAAAGCACTTCAGCTGAAATCACACCGGTTTGCCGACAACACCTAAAAAATCCCCGGCCCCTGTGCACTTGACATTTTAGCACCTTCAATCAGCATGTTCGGCTCTCAACAACAGCCTATTGTGAAATGGAAACACTCAGCGTTCGCGTGGTTTGTAAATGATGCACTTCCCCAAACCATTCAGCAATTAAACCCAGTGGTTTGATACCCAGAAAGTTTTTTTAAACATGCACACATGAGTTTGGAACATAATTGCACCTGAGCAGCAGAGAAAGCGTAGTTTCGCCCTCCGATTCGTGGAACACGATCCCCTCTCTTTTTTTTCGGCCTCTGTAATTATTTGCTCTGCTCGTCGTGACTACAAATGAGCTCAGTTGTGCGAAACAACACAAAGTCTTATCTCTGCACAGGGAATTACAATCGTTCCTCAGCCTGTGTCCAGCTTTTAAAAAGAATAAATTATGACCGAGAACGAAAAAAGCAACCCCGATAACGTGCAGCAAGCTCAGGTGATCGCCGAGGCAAACACGGCAGTGACGTAGTGTTGTGACGTTCACGAACGAACCGATCCTATTGAACGGCTCGTTAACATGAACAATGGGATCCGAGTCGCAGCTGGGAACTGTTCTTTTTTTTTTTTTATATCACTGTGTGCTCCTCCTTTGCTCCTCCCCTGAGTGGGACAGAGAAGTTACATGGGAAGGAGCGCAGCCCAGCTGCACGGTGCTTATTAGATATGCAAATGTAGCATGACGCCACCTTAGTTGTGCAGGCTGCAAAAACAAAAACAAACAGAAATACGTGACTGCCCCTGCCTCGGAGAGCAGAGCAGCTGCAGTGGTCTTAATTAGGAGGAGGACAGTTTTGTTCAAAATCTCACCCCATCGTACCTCCCAGTCAGGGGCGGTTCTAGGGGGGGGGGCCAACAGGGGCCAGTGCCCCCGTAACTCTGAGTCCGGACTCCCCTGAGGCCCCCCCTGACAGGGAGTCTGCATCAATAATACAATGACAGATTTCTTGCAATGATTTTGTTTTGAAGGGAAAGGCGGAAATAAATTGTCTCAGCAGTTTACTACCCAGTCAAAATTGCTGAAATTGTAAACACTGTTTTGTCTGAATGAGGGATTTATCTTTTTTCCCCGGGTTGTATGTGCCCCCTAACAAAATCCAGCCCCGACCTGGCCCCCCTATCAAAACTGGTCTAGAACCGCCACTGCTCCCAGTGATTATTTCCAAAATAAAATGAGTTACCACCAGGCTGGCTTCTTAAAACTTAATAAATTTTAAAATCAGTCAGATGAGCCAGTTTTTTTAACGGCTCTTTGAAAGGAATGGCTCGCCAAGATCCGGCTCCCCTCAAAGAGCCATAAATCCCATCTCTACAGTGACGTCTTTGAGCTTGACTGTCAAATTGTGTAAAAAAAAAAAAAGAAAAAGAAAAAAGAAAAACCTCACGACGACGATTTGAATGCAACATGACTTTCTCTCACTAAATCCTCGAATCAAAAATCAGAGCGCTGATCACCAGGCACACATTTAAGAGAAAGAGAGAGAGCGAGGCGGAGACCAGATGCTGCTATTCTCCTCGCTGAATCCTGAAATCCTTCCTCTCAGAGACATTTCATGCCATCAAAGTCGCGCCACCTGGCTGCGTACGTCTGCGTGCGTGGCGGCCGGCTCATCCGTCAGCGAGCTTTCACTGCGGATCCGCTGGCTGTGGCGCCGTACATCTCACGAGTACCTGGTCCGTGCTTCTCTATTGGCAGGCTGCCCGGAGGGAATTGGGCCGCATGAATCCTCTAATCCCTGAATTACTCAACGTGTTTGCCGTGTGATTTGCCGACTTTTTTTTTTTTTTTTTCCACCCGCGGAGTTGTTAATGTAAGGCGGTTTTTCCTCGGCGCCCTAGAGGAGGCTGAATAGCTTTGTTTACCTGATTACACAGCTCGAGCGAGGGGGACTTAATTTAATCAATGAGTTAAGAAATTAGGCGTCAGACGCATTTCACAGGCTCGCCACGACACCGATGCGCGCCATCGGCGGGGTTGGCAGTTACTGCGACGAGCGGGAAGTCATTTGGAAATCAGTTTTATTTAGCGTCTGAAACTGTTTAAACAGAAACGCTACTGTGTGTTTAAAGGAAAGCTGACGGCAAATAAAGTTTTCTGCTAGCTGATTGTTGCGCCAGCCTCCACCGCTGGTTAGCCTGACCCCTGCCTGCGGTATGTAGGCTAATTTAGCTTGATAAGTGTCTCAGGCTCGAAGGGGTTCTGCTGAATCTTTCTAGGTCACAATGCAGCACATGCTCTATGCAGCAACAATGAAACACCAGTCTCTTGCCCTTTTTTTTTTTTTTTTTTTTCCCCTTTCTTTTTCTTCCAGTCAGAGAATGTGTGATGAAGGAGTCCACGGAGCAGATTGCTTCAGCACAAAGGATGAATGAACACATCAGGAACCAATCATTAACAATGCAGCGCAGTGTGTTTAAAATAGAAAAACGCATTATGAGAATCTACAAGAGTCGAAGATGGAGAGGCAAAAAAGTAATTATGTGGCTTTACAATGAAAGATTTCACCGGGGCACTGCATCGTATCTGCGCATCAGAAGAGGGAGACGTCTTTTCAGAGATTACCGGTCCTTATAGTGCGGCTATGAAATAACCCGTCCCTTTTTTTTTTTTATAAGTAGAAAATTAAGCAAACACCGTGTGAGTCAACAGAATTAGTCTCGTGCTCACTCTCTACGCAATAACCAGCTCGTGTTTATTGTACCGACGTTTAATGGTCCTGTTCACACGAGTCTAATCAGCCAGAATGAGTGTGTGTGGGAGGGCGACACACACACACACACACACACACACAGCTACATGTTGAAACTGACTGGTATCATCTGAACAGTTATGGTGGCTTCCAAGACTGATACGAGCATGCGATGCTTAAATGCTACTCAATAGCGGAACTTAAAGGCGTCACTTTGTATTTTACTAATTTGACAAAGTATTTATAATTTATAACAAGACACTTTGAAGTATTTGTGCCCACCTCTGTATCAGTTAAGTTCTTCATGCTGATACATCAGTTTATCAGTCCTTAGCATCACCAGTAGGACTGCATCTATTGATTATGTTCACTGACGATTCATCTGTTGATTATTTTTCTCAATCGATCGATCGGTTGGTCTGTAAAATGTCAAGAAATGGTGAAAAAAAATGTCGATCTGCGTTCCCCGAAGCTCAAGCTGACGTCCTCATGTGTCTTGTACACAACCAAAAGATCTCACGTTTACTGTAGCTTTAAAGACCCAAAATGATTGACATTTATGAAATTTGCCCTACAAGAAATGACTCAATCCGATTAATCAGTAACTGAAGACAATTCTCGGTTGAGAGAGTTGAAACGTCTTCAAGAAGCTGAAACACGTCCAGTTGCCTACGACACGACACCTTGATTTACCGCGACCTGGATGACTGAGATCCTTCATCATCATTAATCAGTCATGTCAACAGCTGGCGACTGAATTGACTCACTGCAGGCTCGGTCGCAACGGAGAACACAGCAGGTATGTTTGACTCGTCCTTTTGTTTTGTTTCCTTTTTAAGAATTCCCGGCATGCAGCTTGGAGCTGTGATAAACCTCTGGAGTTAGGGCGGTGTATCCCCCCGTGGACTTTATTGCTCCACCATTCTGCAAAGTTTATGATGCAGCGATGGCATATCCTTGTGAGTGAAAAGACTCCATTTGCAACACAGTTAAGCGGTAATGTATAGTATCAGGGCGGATATAAGTGCCGGGGATTTCAGTTTATCTGTGGTCTTTAATTTTCCCTCAATGCCTCCGCTGACAACTTAACTTACTTCCTTTACGGTTAGCGGTGTCTCGCGGAGAACCATAATGATGAATATAACAATATCTATGATTCTGTGCGTACATGATTAGCGCACAAATTATGGCAGTAAACACGCACACAGTTTTTTTTTTTTTTTTTTTTAGGAAGCGGCAAACACTCAGCACATCGGACGTGGTTTATACAGTTTACACACAGCGATGAGCGGTGTTGTAAAAAAACAACAACAAAAAAAACGTTCTTTTGCGGCGCGCGCTGCTCAGCCGGCAGTCAACTGTGGTCACGGCACCTGATCAACAGCGAGTTCAGTCATTTCAGAGCTCTCAGAGGTGCTTTAAAAGAGAGGCAGCCTCGGCAGCATCAGGCGAGGGTTTATTACTGTACCTCAACACCTGTCTGAGATGATTGTGCTGGGTAATTGAGGGTCAGAGTGAAAGAGGGCACTCGGAGCCTTGTCTGTGACAGAAAGGTACAGTGATGGAAAAGACAGGCAAGGGTAATCTAACACAGAGTGATGGTCAGTAATGTAAAAAAGAAGAAGAAAAAAAAAAAAACTCCCTGAAGAGCCTCTTCACTGGCGGAGTGGTGATTGGGGAAATAGATTCCGCACTGTCCACTATCATTACAAGAGTCCTTCTCTCTAATATTCAGCTCCACCTGGTATCATGATTTATTTATCCTGAGTGGGTTTCCCCCCCCCCCAACCCCCAAGTGAGTGCCTGTCCTCTGTTAATGCTAATTCAAAATGTACTGGAACATTAGCAGAGGAATAACTTATTCCGCACTAATGCTTAATGCGTCGTCGGGAAAAAAAACCACCCCAAAAAAAAACAAAGGCTGAGGTCAGAATTAGCAAATGTGAAAATTTGGGTGTAAAATTGGCCCTGATGAGGAGGAGGGAGTATTTACCACATGTTGTAATCACTCTGTTGATCTTTAAGCAGATGTTTACCGGGGACGAGCTTGTTTTTGATGTGCATTGATGGCTTTTCCGTGCGAGAAGTTTTATTTTTTTATTTTTTTTGTTAGCTGGCTCGCGAACAGATGGAGATCGCCTCCCTTTTGCAAGCCTGGCGCACGTAAATGATGTAGAAGTGCATCTGTAAGGTGTTTTTTTTCTGATGATCCGAATATTAAGTTTGCCAATTCTGTGCCACCTTCAATATTGTAGTATTTACCAGTGGATTAAGAAAAAAAAAAAAAAAAAAAACGGCCCTGAAATGCAGCAATGGAGCCTGTACATATGTAAAAAATACATCAGGTGTGAGGTACCGGAATAAATGAGACATAACACCCTCACCGGGTTCATTTGAAATGCACGCTGTATGAGTGAATTTTCCGCGGATTGCTTCATTACGCTGTGTTCAAGTGGCCTCTCTCCATCTGTTCCTGCGCCACCCGTTCTTCCAGGAGTCATTTTCAGAGCAGACCGAGGAGAAGTTTTGCAGTGCCTGTTTGTTAATTATGCAGCACCCAGCGTCGAGGCATGGCTTAGCTTTTTTTTCTCGTGGGGGTAAAAAAAAAAAAAACCCTCAAATGTGTTCAGTGGAGCCGTTCAAACACATCTAAGTGTTATTTCTTTTCTCAACATGTCACAATAGATTTCCAGCCTGCCCCTGTGCAGCACTTCCAGCGCTGGAAGCGGTTTGTGCCAGTTAGGAAGTCTCAGCAATTATCACAATAGCCTGGCATGCTGGCTTCGTAAGTAAAACATTCGCAAATATTGTTTTAATGCGGTTGGCTCCTGCAGTTTTGCAGTTCCTCCTTACTCTGTACCCCGTGCTTATTTACCCTCAATTTAATTCTCCTCAAGACGCGAAGAGGGGGAACATCCAAGCCACTCACAATGCGGTGATATGGTTTATCTTATCCCCCAGAAGCTAATTTATCATCCCCGACTTACTCAGAAAGAACATATTTACCGGATTCACTTGAAAAATTGTCCAGTGGCTCGTAAAAACGTGTGCAATCTCCCCCAGACATCTCATTCACTATGGAGTATTTTGAATTTCTTGTTAGGTACTTCAAATCACCCAGCTGTATTTGAACGACACGCCGAGTGTCGGAGTAGCTGCACAGCACTGCGGGCCTGAAAGCAACATTACATGAAAGCTCAGGGCAGAGTTTGTGAAGCGGGAGGCTGGCGCTCTCACTGACGCGCACAGACCAGTGCACACGCCTGCTCGTAATCTTAACAAGGTCGGGTTTAGAGAGGGAAGCTGGATGTTTAGAGACAATTTGCTAAAATTGTGAGTGTTAAGAAGAACGTACTGTAGGAGAGGGTAGTCACTAATCATGTCCCAGGAGTCAATTAAGGATTTGCTACATTTCTGCCATGAAATTTCCCTGAAACTCGCTGTAACACCTCAATGATGTCAACCTCACCGAAGCCTCCATTAGTTAAACTACAACAGCCAGGGCCGTAGCCAGATTTTTAGAAATACTGAGTTCATGCCCACCCCACCCCACACCACCCCACAGAGTCGTTTTGATTCTGATACCAGTTCTTCTGAAATGCCGCCGATACTGCCGAAAATGCAGGTATCGATATTGGCGAGTACGTGACTCTGTGCACCAATCAGATTTAAAGTCATTTAGAAACGGAACCCTGCCACTTCACAGTTAGCCTGAGTTGGCACGAGTGTCGCCAATTTCAACAGCAGCAACCTTATAAAGCATTTTAAAAGACGCATCACGTGAAAGAGCACGACGAGGCTGCTCTTCCGAAACTTTATGAGACAGTGAGGGAACACATTTCATGGAGGCTGAAAGACGTACGGGCAGTCGGCTTTACCGCTGACATGTGGACCTCCAACGCGTGCCCCGTGTCTTGGCTGATTCTGCACACTGGGTTCCGTGAGTACATTTACATTCTCTGCACGAAACAATGGCAATCATATCACATCCATACAGGGTGAGTAGTATATAGAGCTGTTAAAAGAAAAAAAGAAAATATTCTTACTTCTTCTTTTTAATGAAATGCACTGGTACCCTCGATATAGGCCAATACCCAAAGCCCAGGTACTGAAATTGGTATCGGTAAGGAAAATATGGTATCGGAACATCTCTAGATGGGAAACAATGAAATACTTAAACCATTTATTGAACATTAACAAAGAATTATAAATAACCCATCCAACGAATGTTTATAGATGAACTGTGCAATATTTATTAACCATTTATGAAGCATTATGAACACTGGAGGCAACTTTCAAATAAACAGCCGCCTTCATAAATGGTTTAAAAACATTTCATTATTATTTATAATATTTGCCATAGATAAATGTACCACTTTTAAAAGGATGGTTATTATAAGATGCTCCCACATGTATAACCACATTAAAATATAAAATTAAAGGTGTTTTTTTTAATTGACTCTCTATAAAAACGCGTTTTTTCACAGCTCTTCTTCGAAATCCCGCCTCTCAAGCGGACACAAATCCTAGGAAATGTAGTAAATTATTGTTTAAGTAAACGCTCTTATTGTACTTCTATCTTCCCTTCCAATCATATGCATGTCAAAGACAGGGCTATCTTTAACTGACGGTGTGCGAGTGGGGACTCGCATTAAAGGTTTTTGCATGATTCTTCACATGAGGCATCCTTTCACATACTAAGCGACTGGCTTGTCAACGTGTTTCTGCAGCAGCATCAGAAAGAGACTAATTCCTGCACGCTTATTGTCCTCCTCAATTACATGGGAATGTGAACGCCGCTGACTCCGCAGAGGTCCGGCGGCTCAGTGGGCGGGGGACATTACAGACGAGCCACGGGGACCTGATTTAGGTCAGGCCATCTTGATTGGTGAGATGTGTTTGCGTGGTGTTGGCACGGGGATGAAGTGTCCTTTGAAGTGTTAGCTGGAAGCATTTGGTGTAATTATTCTGTCATGAGAGGGGCTATAAGCCTGAGACTTCATTAGGCACATGCCCCCTGCTTTTTCATCTTTTCTCTAAAAAAAAAAAAAAAAAAAATACACTCATCTTTATGGAGGCCTTAAAGTGCTAAACAACGCCGTGATGAGCATAGGGCCAATACCTCCTGACAACTCACTAATCAAAAGCATCATTACAAACTTCGCTCCGTAATGGTCCTCATTTATCCCTCCGGGGCTTTAGAAGATGCGAGCTTCTGCAGTCCTTGCGGTCTGGGAAATCAAGCACTTCCTTAGCCAAGTTTAGGTCATTAGACTGGGCAGACTCATCCACCTGCTGTCTGGCCAATTTGGAAGGTTTATACTATTATGCTGGAGAGGTTATGGGGTTGTACAATCAGTGAGGGAGCAAGATGGGAACTCTGTCTTTCAGGGGAGGCCGCAGATGCACGCGTCGGTTCTGGCAGCGGGCGCCGATCACTTATCGAGCGTTCTCCTTCGTCGCCTCTATCCATGTTGAGAGGGCCTAGCGCCGGTAATGACCAGAAAAAGATGGTAGTGCTACGCTACGGGGCTCCTCAGCCCGCCTGCTTCCCCGAGATAGCGCTCGGATTTAGGCCTGAGCGCTGTCGGGGTCACGCTGGTCACATGCGAGGAGAGGGAGACGCGACATGCGAGTACGGTCCACCCACACGGACCCGCGGATTTAATGACTCAGTGAAGTTTTCATTAACATGTTTTCTTTGTGTGGTGATTGCAGTTTGTTTATGCGTGTGTGTGTGTGTGCGTGGGTTTGCAGAGTAAACGTAGTTGACCTGTACTTGGATGAGGAGGGGAGAATCTCTCTGGTGGGTAGGTTGGGAGGAGGGGAGAACACAACTCTACAGGAACCGGCTCAGCCCAATCCAAGCAGTAAATCCTCTCACCCTGACACTTCACACTACCAGTTTGTCTTCAGGCCAAACCAGTAAGCAGATTAGTCCAACTTTATTAAAACACAAATACAGAGTACAGCTCCACAGCTACACGCCTGTTTCATTTTGCGCTGATGACTAATTGTTCTCTCTGTGGGAACTGTATGACGTTTTTTTTTGTTTTTGTTTTTATTTTGCTGCGTTAAGGTTGATTTGTTACCGTAACAATGCCTCAATGCATAATTCTTATTACAGCAGTAAACGGGCACTAAAATAAAAACCACTGTAGACATGTTTGCACATAAAAATACCAAAGCGCACTGTAAACAATTTTCCAGGCTGTCAGAGCCTGTCGACGTCAAATTAGATATACTGTATACATGTATTATTTCAAGACTGAGCTATTACGTGGGAATAATAGCCGCGAGTGCTTCGAGGGGTTTGGGTTGTTCGTTGGCCCTGCGCTGAGAATACAACACTGGAAGAATCGGGGAGACGGTGAAATAAGAGAGCAGAAGCAGGACTGGCAGTAGAAGCGGTTCAGATAGTTGATCAAGACAAGATTTTGTATCTGTATGGAAAGAAAATGACAGAAACTGAAGAGGAAATGATGTGCACCCCGAAACGTGGATTTAAAATTGGCTTTTGACGAAAGTGTTTTCGTCAAAAGCCAATTTTAAGTCCATGTTTGAGGCTTCCTTGAGACGTCGTATGCTGGAAATGCAGTCAAAAATGAGCACCTTGGGCAGGTGTAACTTTATATTGACTAACCTTTTCACGCTGTATGTGTTTTCAAAATGTATTTAAAATCATGGGCCCGTCCAGGTGTGGTTCTACCTCACGGCACTTCTACTCCATCATTTGTATTGAATGAATGTAGTTACTGGTTACCTTTCAAATGAATACACAGCAGAATATGAGTAATTAAGAGTGGCCTGGGGCTCTGCAGTTAATCACAAAATGGTCAAAAACGCAAGCGCAATATCAACTACAAATCACAAGTTGTACTACGCAACAACAAAAAAACATAAAGATGCTCCGGCTGACAAATCCTGCTTTCCAGTCTTGATGGAGATGCCAACAAATGTCACTTTGTAGTGATATAAGTGGTGATTAGAGTGAAATTGAAAATTGTGAAGCAAAAATGAACAGTCCCACTCGTCATGAATCATGTGTCGGTCGCAATATCTGTCGAAAAAAAATCGAACTGTGATTTTCAGCCATATTGTGCAGTCCTAATAAAGCCCGACCTTTTGTTGTACTCACATTTAATCATCAAAGATTATAAATAAATAGATGACAAGCATCATTCTTCACAATGAATACTTTCATTTTTGTTTTTTTAACTATATTTTGTTGCTAACGCTGCTTTTACACCGTGTTATTGCGAATATCGGTGAACCAAAGGATCTGAAAACTTTGTCCGCCATCGAGACGGCCGCACACACGAACACAAAGATTTACATTTGGCTCCTTACATCGGTGCGATTGAAACAAACAAGCATCCATCTATGATCCCAACTTCTAACAGTCACTTGTCAAAAACCTCCATTTCAAAGTTATTCAAAGAAGGAGCACAAGAGCAAAGACGGATGGATGGATGGATGGATGGAGGGATGAGGGAGGGGGAGGACTGGCAGGCAGCAGACGAGAGACTGACTGGCAGGGAAATAATCTTCCTCATCCAAACTTATTTTCGCATTTAACTTACGCAGCTTTTTAGGATCTCATTGTCAGCTTTGTTCCACTCCAGTATCAGCGAGGAACATATTCACATCTTTGAAAAATATAGCTTCGAATGGAACTCCTTTTTACGACACTGGGAGTTGATTTGCACCTCGCTCGCAGGCGCATTATCACTCACGGCACACTCGCAGGCGGTCATCAATGCCTTTATCGTAAGTGAGGATGACTCTGCAAGCCCCCCCCCCCCCCTCCAACTCAGTGAAATACTTTTCAGAATCCACTCAGCCAACAAGAATGAGGCGTCTATTTATGGGTGTGTGAGAAATTATCCACGTCTACTAGAGTTACTGTGCAAAAAAAAAAAAACCCTATCACAATGCGCTCTCTTCTTGATTAAAAATCCTCCCCTCCAAATTCCTGTTATGGCTCCTGACACCGTCTGTCTACTCGCGGGGCCGGGGGACAGATGATATTACCTCATGACGATTTCCATGCGGCGGTACCGGGTGTGTGTGTGTATTTTTTTGTTTTTTGTTTTTTTTCACCATTCCAGGGGTGTAAATGGATTTGCACACCCCTAAAAGAACTGAAATAACACACCATGGTGCAATAAAAGAACCACAAAAAAACTACCCCGACGGAGAATGTTTTCTCACTGTTTTCCCTACAAGATTCTGCAGTGAGAGCTGACGGCTCCGTTGGCAGCGAAGGACGATCGTCAGGACATAACAGTCTTGCCGGTGGAGGATCAGATGTGTGGATGTGGCAGACTTGGGCGCCTCTGCCATGCAAAGCTCAGTGTTAATCACGCAGGCATCATCCGTGACAGCTGCCACGTGGTTTTTGATGGCGTCGACGCTGCTGTGGCTTGTGTCAACAGGTTGCTGCCAACGCTTAGAGGAACTCGCACAAGGTGTGTATATGAAAGGAATCAGAATCAGTATTAATTTATTGATTAATTAGTCCCGCAAATGGGGATATTTGTGCGTCTAATGAATGAATACTGATTCTGATACGATGTGTGTTAATAACATTAGAGATGGGTTTTCTTTTGTTGTCATAATTTGTGTTAGATTTGGTCCGAGCTTCACACTGTTGACAGTCTATGCACCTTACAAATCCACTAAGTTCAATTTTGCTCAGTATTTAATATTATTTAATATTTTCCTGGAACTGCTAAGCATCTTATTGTATATAGTTTATAGTGTTTGCATATTGTGTATTATACTTTTTTTTTTTATCAATAGTTGCCCTTACCTTTTGATTGTATTTTTGTATTTCTGATTGTATTGTACCGCTGCTACGATGACCTAATGTCCCCTAGGGGATAAATAAAGTTATCTATCTATCTATCTATCTATCTATAAAAAAAACTACCAAGAAACTACCAACGTTCGTCAAACATTGGTGCGGAGGTTTTCTGAGGCTGCAAGGTGTTTACCGTGCTCAAGAAAATGGTTAAACCCCTCAATCAGTGAATCCAAACTTATCCTTGTAAAGACACGTTTTTGCTTTAACGATCAATCTCAAATAAGTACTGATCGCACCGTGTCATGGCCGTAGACGAATGGCACCATCCACAAGATTAGTTCCCCATCTGTCCTTCAACAGCCAGGCTGGATTTATTTTATTTTTTTTCCTGAAATACTTCAAAAAGGAGAACCAGAACAGGAAGAGGCATTATTTTCCTTTTCCGTTATCCCCAGGTAATGGTGGGTGAAACAACTGGAATAACAGTAGAGAAGTCTACACCGCAGAAGATAAAGAGTCCTGCTGATGGAGGAGACGAACCTGGACAACAAAAAATATTTATTTTTTTCATATTTTCTTGCCGTCTAAAACAGCCAGTATGACAATAAAACAAAACCAAAAAGTTTCATTCT
Source organism: Sparus aurata (assembly GCF_900880675.1). Lineage (NCBI taxonomy): Eukaryota > Metazoa > Chordata > Actinopteri > Spariformes > Sparidae > Sparus > Sparus aurata. The sequence goes on along the minus strand of NC_044190.1, from coordinate 33,513,513 downwards.
GCTTTCTGATTTGCTGTCTGCTGTGGTTAGGCAAGCTAATACTATTTGGTCCAACATAATACTACAACAAACACTAATTGAAGACCCGCTGTGACAAATAAACAGAAACAGAAAAACGACCAGATCGGATCTGTTCAGAGATAACTGTTCCATTTTTCGTTAGCAGTGAAAGTGATGCAGCTCTGAGGGGTCTGCTCTGCATTAGGGGAGTAAACATTGAACAGAAAGGCTGTCAGCACTGAGATAAAACTGTGCCGGACTAGATGGCTGACTCCAACATTATCAAAACAGTTGAAACCAATACAGAAAGAGGTTTGGACCGCACTGGATGACTGTTGCGGGAATAAATGCTGACCCGAAATAAAGTCTGAGGAGGAACTGGCTTAAGAACCCATGACACTGATGGAAAATTGATGTAAAATGTGGTTTCAAAGTTGTGACCTCGTCAACTATCCTCTCCTAACTCCTCCCTGAGCCTTTACGTGGTGGTAAACTATCATTATACAACTTCATCTGTTGGTTTCCTGGACAGGACATTCTGCACTATGTCCTATAATATAAATAAATATAAATAGGAGACACACAACCGCATGACACTTTACCTTAACTACGCAACATACGGCAACGTCAGCAGCTCTGCTCCATGTTCTACAGTCTATCAGGCTATTGTGAATTATGTGAGCACGTCTCTCCTTTCACTCAAACGTCAGCTATGAATCCGCTGTGCCGAACTCTACAACTGCGACACACACTCATATATATCCAGATCAAGTAAGACATATTCATCAAAAACATGCCAACAACAGAGGGTGTAAATCCTTCACTGAAATGTAAATGAAACGCCCTTGAGGCGGAAAAAAGAGAGCAACTCTTTCTGCCTGAACCAGGCGGGAGATCTAACCCAACATGCTTTGGGCCCAGTGGCTTTTCTTTTTTACTCTTTAGCATTAGCATGCGTGTAGTTCATGATGCTAATTAGTTTAGTCCCTAGGAACATATGCAATCGTGGTTTACATACACTTGAAAGAACATCTACTCTCATGGCGGCTTTGAGGTCAAATGATTTCTACGACTCTCATCTTTCTGTGATGGAACGAGTGGAACGACAAAACATTCAGGAAGTTTGGTTCAGTAATTAATCTATTACAGGTCTTCTGAAGATCAAAAATATGCATACAGCAGCTTGAATGACCGACTCTGGTGATCACAGAAAGTTGTGCGACTCAGATTCTCTCTGTGTCGCGGCCTCTTAACTTCTTCTGACTGATCTCGATTGATAACAGCTGGCGAATTGTCTGAGCACAATTTAATGGGTCTTGTTTGATCCACTTATTCGACTCAGCCGCGAGCACTGCGATGGGGAATTCTAAGGAGCTCGGCACTGATCAGAACAACTACATTATTGATTGGAACAAGTCAGGAAAGTCACTTGGAGCCGTTTCAAAGCGATCCCGGGTCACCAAATCAACTGAGCAAACATTTGTTGGGAAGTATAAAGTGCCTGGCACTGTTGTGATCAGAGAGAAAATGCAAACTGTCACCTGCTGCTGAGAGAAAACTGGTCAGGACGGTCAAAAGTAAACCAAAAACAACCGAAAAGTAAGTCTGTGATGAATAAGAAGCTGCTGGAAGAGAGGAGTCAGTGTCCACAGTGAACCGCGTTTTTGCATCGCCGTTGGCCTTACAGCTCGACTGAAGTTTGCTGCTGATCACAAATACAATACAAATACTTCTGGAGGAAAACTCAGAAGCCAGATGAAACACAAATTGAGTTATTTGAGCAGCAACATGTTTGGAGGAAACAAGGTGAGGCCTTTAACCTGAAGAACACCATGCCTACTCTACTGTCAGGCAGGGCGGTGGTAGTGTTACGCTGTGTTTTGCTGCCAGTGGATCTGCCGCTCTAAAGAAAGTAAACTGACTAATGAAGAAAGAGGATTGTCTCCGAATTCTTCAGGAAAACCTGAAATCATCAGCCAGAAGATTCAGTCTTGGATACAGTTGGATGTTGTAACAGGAAAAGCACACATTCAAAGTGGGAAAAGAAAACCGGGCTAGAATTGAAGTCCTGACCTAGAATTTGTGGACTGTGCTGAAGTCTGTGCCAGGTAGCCAACACATTTAGTTGAACTTCACCGATTCTGCCAAGAGCAGTTTTTAAGAATTCAGCCAGAGGCCTGCCAGAGGCTTGTGGATGGCTATCAAAAGCACCAAACTGAAGTGAAAATGACCAGAAATGTATATTTTTGAGCCAACAGATTTGGTCACACTTTCAGAAGACCTATAAAAAATGTACTCCGACCCAAACTTCATCAATGCCTGCCGTGATATACAGTTTGTGCTCTTCACAAGGGTATGTCATCTTTGACCAGGACTGTATGTGATCTTTGATCAATAATCAATGTTCAGTTTTAATCATCACGCCTGCCACAAGTGATTAATATCTGGCTTGTTGTGGATTTCAGCGGCACCCTGCAGAACTGTTAGACAGAATCAGAATCTGTGTCGAATCGACGTCATGGCTCCAGACGCCTGGTGAGCCCAACGTCTCGCGTTTAGGTAAAGCAGGAGATATTCCAGGTGAACCCCAACATCACAGTCTAGTTTAAATTCTTAACAAATTATGTAAATGGTAGTTTACAGGTATAAAGGTGCACACATGTTTTACTCCATTCAAATCACAGCTCAGTCGCAATGGACTTTCAATGACAAAAAATATTTTTATAAATGTTCTTTTTTTATATTCAATGTCAACGTTTGGTTGTACAAGAAAGGTTTCTGGGTGCATGTTTGAGCAAAACTGTTTACATCTGTTACTGTTCATACTGTACAATATTATCTATATACAAGTCTTTTCTATTTCTTACCTTTTTTATCATTATTGTTTATTGTTTTATTACTGTCCTTTGGCTGCTGTGACACAGAAATGTCCCTATTTGCGGGACAAATAAAGGAATTCTGAGTCGAATCTATGTTGACTCACAAGTTTTAACCTGGCCCGTTTAAGTGTGATGACAATAAACGAGTCTCACGATCCTAAAACATCTCCCATAACATCCACAAGCTAACAAGCTAACAAGCTAACAATCAGTCTTTAGTCAAGAAATGATAGTTGCTGTTCTTCTTTGTTTAGTAGGTATTTATAATAAATGACAGCAAAACACGTAACAAACGTAAGAATCCAGTAACCAGCAACATTTGCTTCTATAGTACTTTTGAATAATATAATGGACCTCCAACAAACACTGACAGAAATCGAGGCTCTAGAACAACAGACTCCTCCCCCGCTGAATCTGACCTGCCGTGCAATTCAATAGATTACAAATGTGTTTTCAGCTTTTTCGATACGTACACTACCCTTTATTTTTAATTTGGTTAAAAACTCCAGGTCAGTTTTCATTGCTGCTTATTGTTGTCGGGCCACCACTTTGGATGAAACGTCCGAGCTGGGAGTGCAGCAGCTAACCTTACTATTAATACAGGGCATGCAATCAATATGCCACTGGCATTTCTAGGTTTCCCTGGCCTGCAGCGCTTATCTTAATGGGAGTGTGCTCCCATCCTCTTTCATTGTGTGAACCCATATATCATTACCTACCAAATATAGCCGGATGTGCCGTGCTGAAATAAAAACACTGAGGCTCAGAGAAATAAAACTGTATGCAATTTATTCTCATTTGAACCTTCTCTTTGCTGCTTATGGCGGTGGGAGATTTGTCTATAGCTACTAGATAGCCACCTTGACACGATACACGCTTCTTTCTATGGTGCATTGTCCTGCTGGCCGTGAGGGGATGCGTCTTGTTCGCTGCGAGGTTGCATAACACACTGTGACTTTGAAGAAATCCAGCTGTTGGTAAGGAAACTATAGTTTGCACCGAGAAAAGCGTTTCATGCCGGAACATGGACTCCATCTTTTACCGTCGGTGACACTGGCCTGTTTTCTCAGGGTCAGAAGGAGCCCTGCGATACTGTAATTCCCCTATATTAGTGATGTGAGGACCACAAGCCCCAGAGAGGCCTGATCCTGAGGTTGGTTAGCGGGAAGGGAACCTGGCATGGTTTACTACTGTCGCAGGTCATCCACACTTCCACGGTTCGTTGGTCAATATTTATCCTTAGATGGCTTTTTTTTTTTTTTTTTCTCTCCACGCTGCTGTTGCACTAAACACTGACTTGTGGCCACTGTCAGCCTCGAACAAATCGCCCCTGACCTCTCATCAACAAAGCGTTTTCACCCTCAGGCGTTTAACTGTGAGTCACCGTCCGGGGGAGGAAGCTGTTTAAAATAATCAGTCCACTCATCACCGCGCGGCGACTGATACGCTATGATAGGGTCCCGTTTACAGCGGCGCTCTGTCCCGAGGCATTATCGACATCATAAGTTGCGCTCGACTTTAAAAAAATCCCAGCAAAAAAAACTGATGCAGCCTGATGAAGACACACTTTAGTCTGTGAGTTTAAACTTCCACAGCCGGGCTGTGATACTACTACTACTAAAAAAAAAGAGAAATAATTAATCCTGTGATATTGATACTCCTGAGCTACACATGAGAGAACAAGATAACCCTAAGCAGTGAGGACTTGTGGCTGCTCTATTAAAAGATAATTGGGGAATTGAATTTGGTGTTTGTCTGAGCTTTTTACACCCAAACAGGCTTTATCTGGTGTGGCGCTAGCAGTTACAAAGCAGAAAATGTGCCCATATCTCCATGAAATCACCCTGGCTTCTGTTACTGTGTTCACAGTGTTGTACTCGCTCTCACTCAGTGGAGCAGATCAAGGATCGCTCTCCTGATGACATAAAGAGCATTTTGACTTCTTCAGTTTATTTTTTTCGGTTTATGTGCACATTAGGGCTGTCCCAGAATTCCTGCCAGTCAGAGTTAGCGTCAGTTCACCCACCCAACTATAAACTCCTGTAATCAGCCGACGTGAGTCTGAAGCTTTATTGGTAAGATCCACCTTTTTCGGCGCCTTTGTTCATAAGAAACATCAGATTTCCACACAGAACGAGTCGAAGTGTGTGTCATCATCGTATCTGTCCTGAAGTCCTAGTCCACATCAGAGCGTCTCTCCCGCTGGGCTGCGGAAGGCCTCGTAAGCCGAGCGCTATGACACGCCAGACGGTCGTAGCCGGCGTCCGGCTCAGAGGTAGTTTTCGCCGACTTCATCGACAGTCAACAACCGGAGCGGAGAGCGTCTGAGCGACCGACGGACAAGTCCTGCTGTTTTGGCGTCACGCTGCCCTTTGTCTCTATCACCTGTCGCTGCTTCTGTGGCGAGGTCATTCTGAGACTGTTTACAGCCGGCCACGCTGTCGTTCCGTCAATGCCTTGCGCACAATGACGCAGCTAAAAAGGAAAGCGCGGCGACTCGACTGAGAAATGCGAGCCGACTCGGTCCCCTCGACTGATGACTCGGATTATTCACATTCAGCAGGAAGCCCGAGTGAACAGAGGATATACAGCGCAGCCATGCTCGACAATGTCAAGGTGAAAGCAGTAAAGGTTACAGAATCACAGTTAGGGAAAGACGGCAGTAAATAAAATCTATCTAACCATCTATATGAAATCAGACAGATTCAAATTAGAAGAGCTTTTAAAGTAAAAGTCATACATTGAGGTAGATGTGAAGTGTTAAATAGTGCTGGTTGATGGAAACATCATTTCGATTCGTACCGATCTGCAGTTTTCTCTACCTGCAGCGAGAACTCCCTCTCGTTCAGGGGTCACGACACCTCCCGCATATGCTCATGGGACGCGAAAAAACAAACATCCCGAGCGATGGCGCGCTGAAGTAGGCCACAGACGTCGACGCGCCATCGCTCTCCCACTTCTTTTTCTCAAAACAATTTGTCACCGCTTCCAGGGTGCTGCCATTTCTATCGGTGACAATCTGTAGGGCGGTCGCCTCCGAGAGTGACAAAAGCTGTCACAGTGCGTCACTTTCACTCTCTCTCCGGCGAGCGGCAGGACATCTTTGAGTCTGCCGCACCTTTATCAGATATGGCAGTTCCTAAAGCTCTGCCTATAACAGCGAGCGAGTTGGAGGAGAGGAGCGGGGCGACTTTACAGAGACCTATTTGCAAACAAAATCACTGGGAGACATTCCCCACAAGGCACCATCTGGCTGCCACACATACCTGCCTCCTTTACTCCCTCGCCATCGCCGTTTTTTTTTTTGTTTTTTTTTCCCTCTATTTATAGGCGCTCTCCTGTCCGCCCACCCACACGTTGCGTCTTGTAAAACAGCAACCGAAAAATGTTGCAAACTGAAAGAATCTCCTTCAGGCAATCAATCATCAGGGTGACAGATGTCAACACATCTCCCTGTAATGTGCGGATAACGTCTTCCTAACAGTCTGCCGTCTCCGACAATGGAAGTGAGCAGTCAGCCGGCTCCTTGCCAGACCTTGCGGAGATAGCGAGGGCTGGCAATGACCTTCTTTGTCATTATCTGAACTCTGTGCCTATTTTTAGCCCCGGCTGTACTTAGAGTAAGTAGTGAGATGAGCTATGAAACGGAATGAGGCACCTGAGAGTGAGGTAAGAACTTTACTGCGGAGAGCGGCGGCGGCGGCGGGGGCAGATGGCGAGGGTACTGGGGTGTGATCTAATCTTTGTGTATTCCAGGTCGACGCGGGCGGAATTTGATATGACACGGGATGCCAGCCCGTCCACTACCAGTGGGGCCGTCAGAGTTATCAATAAAGCAATTAGGGTCTTATCTCCGAGGGGGAGCGGGGGCTGCATTCTGATCATCGGTATTATGTTATTGAACAAGCATTCCCCCGGCGAGGGGACGATATTGAGAGCCCTAACGCAGAACGTGCGCTTGCAAGCGAGCCGGGCATTTGCTGCATTTTGATAAGGTCCACAGTGACTATATTTTGAAACGCTATAAGAACCCTCACAGCAATGTACCACTTTGATTGCAACGCTAAAATGTCACATATAATTAAACTTAAGGAGGCAAGCGCCGCAAAAGAAATACACCGCCTCGCTAATAGATGTTCTCCCTCCAAACAACACAATTTCTCCCGTATTTATTTGTGCATTCAACACATCCTCTTTCCATTTAGCTTTTCTTTTTTTTTTTTTTTCTCCAGCGTTTTTATCCCCCCCCCTTTCCCCCCAGCCAGAATGAACTTTAACAAAACATTTTCAATGTAAAATACAGCCTTTGAATGTGAAATCAGGCATCGGAATCCAGATGTGCTGGCGCGGCTCTCCCCCCATTAAGGAGCTGCTGCAGCCTCTCTCACTCGCTCTCTTTTCTCTTTCTGGATGGATTTCATCAGCCATCTCATCGTGAGAACAATTAGTCAATGCGCGTGGATCAGCTCCTTTAATTACATATTGAAATATCACTCATAAGCTCAGAAACATATTGATTACACGCCTGAAATCTGCAGAGAATACATATATGTCCCCCCTCAGAGCAATAGCACAACATATTTTCCTCCCCAACAATTCTCTTGATTTGTGTTCCAGTGTGTGTGTGTGTGTGTCTCTTGATAATTATAGGTTGCAGAGTTGGCAGGGAAGCATGGTGGTGTGTGGAGAAGCGCTACCTCACTCACACAAGCCCTTCCGGCAAAAGAAGAGCCTGGTAAACAAATCTCACCAAAGTGGGGGAAAAAAAAAAATCAAAAATAAAGATCTGCTTAACTGGGGCAGTATTTTATATTTTGGCGAGCTATTAATATTTTTCTACTATTTTCCCGGACTCGTTTTTTTGATCGCTCTCGTGGTTTGTCCGGAGGATGGAACACCAAAAGATAATTGTCTCCGTCTTTCGGTGTGCGTTTAACAGGCACACACACACACACGAAATACCATCGGTTAACTCGGTTCATTTGCATTTAACTGAAGCCGGGTGTCAAATATCTGCCCGGCGATGGGAAAACAGGCTGCAACTCCAGAATGCATGAACCCGGATTGTCGAGCTCACATGTAGTTCATGTAAATGTGATGTCCATAAGGGGCCAACCAGGAATGGGGTCCATTGTAACTCAGTTCATCCATCAGATTTCCTCCTGTCAGCTACAATCTGCTCTGCTGTCTTGTTAGAAAAAAAAAAAAAAAAAAAAAAACATAGAACACAGCGGGGTTTCTCCACCTGCAACATTAAAAGGGCCAATTACCCCAGACAAATAAGCAATGTACAGTGAAGGTGAAGGACAGGAGAGGCAATTTTCTATCCTTTTTCCTGCTTTCTCTTCATCTCTTGCTTTCACGCTTTAAATTGCCAGTCCATAAACAGTGGGCCCATTGTACTGCGCTGTTGACACAAATTGGAAGGAGTGAAGAATGGAGATGCATTGTTCCACGTAAAGCATATTCATCTTTTCAATAACGTTGGCATCGTTGGGGGAAGAGAAAGTGTGAAGTCAGGCGCAGCGTTGTAATTAGCAGGTAGAGGCATAGTAGGGACGCTCCGTGGAAGCCATCTGTGGGGAACGTTCGTGAGGATCTCTGTGACTGAGCCTCCCTCGCTTCTTTGTCTTCCCCCCGCGTCTCTCCGTGACCCTCTCCCCCCCATGCGCTCGCCTTGCCGGCAGATTGCCTCCTCCAAAAAACCCACTTTAGAGCCTGTTTGCGAGGCTGCGAGGTGCAGTAACCGGCATTCGCCGAGGCGCCTTCTGACGCAAGTCTCCCTCGCTCTTCAGACACCGTTCTACAAGGTTCCTGGAAACGTTCGAAAAACGGGGGAGCGACATTAATAAACCATGGATTCTGTTTCCACGCGTAAACGCGGGCGCCGACCAACAAGTGCTAGTCCTTGGTCGGCCGCTGTTTTGACACCTTTCAGGGCTCTCTCCCTCTCTCTCTGGCAGCCGTGCTTTGATTGATGACAACAAAAGGAGTGGTGAAATCTGAGGGCTGGATGGAGAGATAACTGACTGGCTCAGAATGACTCAGTCTGTAGCAGAGAGTCAGTCCGCTGCAGCCCGGAGGTAGGGAGCGAGACAGGAGTGGGAGAGCGGGAGAGGGGAGCGGGGGAGCAGGGGGGGGGGTAAGGGGAGAGAGAAGGTATCACGGGGTAAATGAGGCCTCGCGGTTTGCTAGCGCACATAGCTTCATCATCCTTGGCTCATGTTTGGGGAGGCAAACATGACTGGGCTCATGTTGCTTTATTTGAGAAGAGACACATCGCAGAGAGTCAGAGCGATGTGACCAAACACACAGCGGGGGCCTCGCCAACAGCATTCTATCTAATCAATCAGCTGTGGGAGGACAGAAAGAAAAGGAAAAAAAACAAAAAAATCAAAAACGTGCACAGGCAACGCGCACTCACGCAAGAGCGCACACCCACAGCGGGCAACCCACAAAAACTACAGTATATGCGCGCACACACACACACACACACTCCCGTTCAACACAGCCAATCTCATATCTTCTGGCAGATACTCATACACCCACGCAAACACACGCATCAATCACAAGCTCTTTTTTTTTTCTTTCTCCCTCGCAAATAAAAACACCCCGTCTCACACACACGCAACAGATACATACACAGCACACGCCGAATCAGTCCGACTGCCAGGCAGGCTCACGCCACTTTGATCCTGATGGGAAACGGTGATTACTCTGATGGCAACTCGCACATCTAACCTCAGGGTTATAAAGTTATATTTATAGGCCAACAATAACCCTTAGAAACGTGTGCCGCCGCTCTGACTGCATCTCTGACATCATCCGGCAAAATCCCCCTCCTCGTGTGACCTTGGCTTTTATGCGGCGAATCTACGCGGATGCAAAGAACGCGCAACGTGATCAGGTCAGTCACGGCAGGCGGAAAATAACCCCCCCCCCCCTCTCCCCGCCTTTGTAGCCATCATTTATGCTTCATGTTTGTTTTTGTCACAAGGTGATGGCTGCCAATGATGTCAGAATGGCGGCGGGTGCAGTGTGGACACTGGCGTCAGGGTGGGTGGGGGGGGCTTTGGCGTGCTCTCCCTCTTTAAATAGCCCCAGATCTAATCTGCAGACAGCAGCAGAGTTCTGACAGATCCTGCCTCGGTGCCTCCTCCCACTAGGTGACACATTCTTTATTTATTTTTCCTCTCCTCCGCTCTGGTATTCACTCCATGGAGCACTGGACCCTCAAGCTATTGTCAGTTCCGTTCTCCTTCCATGTCTGAAAAACCAAATGGATTTACAGGGTTTACTGTCAACCCCTCCCTTTACTGGGCTTATGAATGTGGCACAGCCTTCTATTTCCACTCTTTTATTTTCTACACTGTCTGATCCTTAATGATGACCTGGTCATGCTTGGTATAGGGGGGGGGGGCTGCCGGCTGCACTTTGTCTTGGCATGACTTTCGCATGTGACATCACAATATGTCTTGACCTGTGCACGGTCCCGGCTCAAAATAGTCTAGGTTTATGAGGTGGTCACGGCATGTTATGACAGATTTAGAAGACCTGACAGCAGATCTGAGTAGTTTGAACCTTTTTAACCCTCATTACTCTTGAGAAAATGGAGAACAAACTGTTGTTTGAGACATGATTAAGAATCCCCCCCCCCAATGAACCCGTAGCCGACGGAAATTACGACTCTTGTCTATTGTCCGTAAAATTGGCTTTACAAGCGATTTCCACAATACGTGTCATATCGTGTTCATATTACGTGTATATGAGCTGACTCGCATGGCAGGAAGAGGAGGAGAGGATGGTGGTGGCGTGACAGCTCCGCAGACAGTATTTAAAATATCCCGTGGTTCCACTTACAGATATTCAAACGAGACATCGGGACATTATTTTGTTCGAGACGTCAGGACGATTCATTCACGGCCGAAAAAAACGGGTATTTTTAACAAGACACGATAATGAATTCCAGCTGTTTTTTTTGGCGACAGAACCAGGTACTGCCAAAAACATGATCTGTTCTTATATCTGATGAATAAGGATTTTGTGCCCAACCCTTACTATACCAAGAGCACGGCGTTATCACATAACACTGAAAACTTGGGGTCAGCCCTATGTTCCCACATGTCTAGGACATTTTCAAAATTAGGTTTTGTGTTCCTACATTTCCCTTCAATTTAAGCTCCATCCTACCACAAGATTTTTTGGAAGCACTTTATAGTAAATGAATGAATTAATGAATTAATTAGTAATTGGTTAGGGTTAGGGTTAGGGTAAATTTATGAAAAAGGAAACGTGGGAACATAGGGCCTAATTTTGAAAAAAAAAAAAAAAATCTTAGAAATGTGGGAACAATAGGCACGCCCTCGAAAACTTACCATCAAGAAACATTTAGTTTAAGAAGTTTGACATGCAGCGATGATAAGTGAGACAGTTAGCAGTAAGCAGAAACCTTAATTGCCAACATTCACTCTGGCGTCCACTGATGAAAGGTCAGATTGGATGAATGAGTCGACAAAATGTTGCACTTAAACCGACAAAGCGTTGTTTGTTCCCAATTTCCCGACGGCGGTCAACATCATTTATTTTTAACCCACGATGGTCATTTTAACCCAAACACTGCCACATCATAAAACGGTTAGAAGTTTCCGAAGGCACCAGCAGATTAACTGTTGTTGACAGGAGTGTTGTCCGATTGGGAGGAAATGGGACTTCGACACCAATCTAGAGCCTCTGATCTCTCAGGTACCAAACACTACCTTACCTTTGGGACACTTAATTGAATCCGCAGCTCCTCGAACGTAGCTCTGCCCCCCCTGCTAACAATGGGAAATATTACCTACACAGAACAGATAATGCATGCTTATGAATCCTTCTCACCCATTTAATTAAGGTAAGCTGTTATCATGCCAACGCAACGAGATATTTGCCTCACATATTAAAACTTGCGGACTGTGTAAAGACACTGTCCATCATCTTTAATAACAGTGCTCCGGAGGTGCGTCGAATCACCAGCGGCTCTATCACACCGACCCCCAAGTCTTTCAGTGAAAAGATAGGTCCTGTCTATGCGACGACGAACGAGTGCGACTGAAAGAAATGCGTTAATTAGCGGCGAGAGGGCGAAAATAATACGACCGATAATATTCAATTCACAAAGACGATGGAGAGTTTTTCAAAGGGTTGAAGGGGTCAGCGCCGGAGCCGTTTGCATGTTGGATCCAGCGCGGGAAGTGCCTCACATACAGTTACTTAAGTACGTATTATGCTCGGAAAACAAACGAAAGCCCCCCCAACCTGCTCAGCCCGCCTCAGGAGCACTCAGCAGCAGATCATGATAAACCTCACCCCGGGCTTCATCCCTTCTGAGACCTGCGAGTATCGTCAAAAATGGTGTTTTCGAGGTTTCTTCTCCAATCTTTGACTGCAGCTTTTTCTCAGCGCGTGCGAGTTTTCCCGCCTCAATTAATAATTTCCCCGACGGGTTTCACCTCCGCGACTTTAAGTGTCGAGGCAGAAGTAACCGCCGCACCCATGGAAGACTTCAAAGCCGCGGGATAATCCCGAGGCAGCGGTCTCATCACACGTTGGCTCGCGCAACCACCTCAATGTAAATGCGGCGCGGAACCGACCCCTCTCCAGACAAGCCTGGAAATGAGCTAATATATAATGCCGCGCCATATCTGTGCACCGCATTCTGTATTCCGGCGGAAGGCAGCAGCTGTGTGGACTTAGCCGAGATGAAAAAGAGAGAGAGCGAGAGAAAGAAAAAAAAAAAAAAAGAAGAAAATATTGTTTCGCTTTATGCAATCGTGTGATGACATGGTGGAAATCCATCGCTATGAGATATTCTCTCGACCCTCCTCACTCCATGCACAATTAATTTGATACAAGCAAGGAGCGTAAATCCTCGATGATTATGCCGTGTTCGGGACAACGGCGACGAATATTTTCATCTTCTCGGGACTCAAGAACAGCAGGAGACGGGGAAATTAGTTTTGTTGTATTATGTAGATGCCGGCCGCTTTCTGCAGCATCGACAGGATTCGCCGGTTGAGGTGTGTGTGTGTGTGTGTGTGTGTGCGGATGTGTGTTTGCGTTTGCGGAGAGGGGAGGTCAAGGTTGTTAAAGTAAACAAACGCACGACTAAATTTGATTTTATCTTAGTTTTTTTTTGGCTTTTTTTCTTCGCTCGAAATTATTGCATTTCAGCGGCGGCAGGCGTTCCGTCTGTGGCGCTGGCCGTCTCGCCGCGTCTCTCGAGCAGTGCTCCTGCGAGGCGAGACTCTTTCGGTAGTGATCAAAATGTAAATGTGATCGTACCAAACCCCTCCACTCCCCCCTTCCTCCCCCCCTCCAGAACACAAGCACAATTAAAAAGCGCGGTCGCCGGAGCTGGAAAGTGGCCAGCTGTTCTGGGTTAATAGATGGGCTTGGCCAGACGTCTGCGAGGTGACCGCTAGCTGGCAGCCTGCTGGAGAAGGTTGCAGATTGTAAGTGGACATGTACTCTGCTTCCCTCTGTGTGCAGTTGTCACTGGAGATGATGAAGCACCCCGTATCTCCCTCCCTCTCTGTCTCCGGCTCCCTCGTCTCGCCCTTATTCTAACCTTTCCTAACCCCTTCCTTCTCTCTCCCAAGGCCGGAGAGCAAATGCAGCGCTGACACGTGGGTACCGTCTCTCCCCCCTCGGCCCCCACGACTTTAGACTCCAGAGTGGAGCGTCTCTGTCGACTCGGGGGAGTTCAAGGACTAAGAGAGCGTAATAAAAAAAGAAAGACAGAGACGTGGAGAAAGAGACAGCAGGGAGCACACAGTCCGTGGCCTTTGATAACCCCGAAAAAAACAACGCAAATACTGTCAACTGTGCTTACTTGGCACCGACCTACTGTACTTGAACACGCACACGTGCCCCCTCTCAAACCTCGCAGCTCAAATCAGCTCAAGGCGGAGGCGAGATCCTGCTTTGACCTGGAATGACATGAAATAGCATGCTAAAATATGTGCATCGCTCTAAATATTCACCCAGTGTGTCCCGGTTACAGCTATTTCTTCTTTCGGTGCTGCTCTGCTTAGTGGTTTCATTTGGCATCTGCTCCCATTTCCAGAGCACAAAAAAAAAAAAAAGAAAGAAAGAAAGAAAAGGAAAACGGAGATGGAGACGGAGCGAGATGACGGGAGGGGGGGGGGCTTGGTCGGTGTGCTCGGCCAGCCACAAACATTACTCGGGCTCTTTTCCTGTAATCCTCGGAGTAGAGCGGCGCTATCGATGTTTAACAGGAACGCTGGTCAGAAAACGAGCAGTAAAAAGTCTCTCGGACACGCTCCCTCATAAGTAGCCGGGAAAAGCCTCCCCATGCAAGCACTTACGAGAGGGGGCATGAATTATCCATGTGCGGCTGTGCGTTATTAAGCGCCGACCATCGGAACGCGCTGCGCTTGATTGACAGCTTAAGATCAACCACATTGCCGGTAAAGTTCATAACGTCGTAAGAGAAAAAGTTTGTCTACATCAGCAGTGCTGGAGCAGCTTGTATTCTGATCGATCTGAAAGACACGAAATGCCGTTTTCAACTCAAAACTCCTAAATTATGCATGTGCATATACTGTACCCACTCAATAATGTATTCAGTCAAACAAATGACTGATTGGGCACAGGCGCCCGTCCATTCACGGATGCGAAATGGAGGGAAATCAGAGTGTGCGAGCGAGGGCGATAAATAATAGGCGGTGTTTGCTGAGTCTCGGGGTAGATCCCATCAAAATATAACATTCATTTAACGGGTCACACTTTATTTGGATAGTCCAGCGGTGAAAAGCCGTCCGTTCCCATTAAAGTGACTTTAATGTATCGCTGAAATGCCGCGGGCGTTATCAAAACGCCGCCTGTAATTGTGAGGGAAAGCGGTCGATGTGTATCTCCGGGTCACAGTTAAACCCGCGGCGAGGGGTTTGCTTGGTGGGGAGCGTGGTGTCCGGAGGAGCCTGGGAGCTGTAATGCAGCAGAAATGGAGGAAAAGGAGGAGGAATAACGGGAGCCGAGCCTCTCGCAGCTTCCTCTCTTTGGCTCGGCACTGGCCTGATTAGTATTCCATCCGCAGCGTAGGACACTGGTCTAAATTTAACCAATAAAAAATAAGGAACTGGACTCACCCCCTCCGAGTCGGAGAGAACAGAGCCGAGAGGACCTGAGCTGCTCCCTGCACCTGCTGGGGGGAACCAAGGTTTGTGTGTTTTTTATATATATATATATATATATATATTTTTTATTTTTGTCGGCCTCTGGCTACAATTCTGCCACTTGAGCAACAGTCCTGCGTGTGGGCTTGATTGGGTGCTTCTAATGACATGCCTCAGTGCTGCTGGCAGGGTGCTTTGGGCCCAGCGCTCGCACCAGCACAGCCCTGCTACTGTACCGCTGGGCTCCGGCTTCAGAGATGGCACATCAATAATACTCCAGTCTCTCAAATTGCACGGCATTAGGAGGCACTTTAATCAGTAGTGTGAATAAACAGGGCAACAAACACGAATCTCGAGAGCTCTCGTATGCAGAGCCGGCAAAAGGACGACTGCGTCTGTGGCTGCACGATTAACGTTTGGTCAGAAATGACGGAGTGAACGAGTGGAAACGCAAGAGGAAAAAAAGAAGCCGCGTGTCTGCTTTGTAATAAGTCAGGCAGCGGCATGGCTTTTAGTTCCTCGTCCCTTTTGTTGTCATTCTGAACATGTCACTAAGTGTCCCCGGATAGTGAAGGCAGATGCTCCTGCATTATCTGCAGTCCACCCAATTCATTAGCCACCAGATAACCGGCGCTGATCTCGAAAAACTCACCGTTCTGCTCCCGAGTAATGAAAGTGGCGATAAATGGACAGCTTTGTGGGGAGCAGGGGAGAGAGTGAAAAAGAATGGGGAAAAAAAAAAGGAAAGAGCGAGCATCTATCAATTAAATGACAGGGCCAGAGAGTGTGTGGTGAATTAAGAGAATCCGATGGCCTATTTTTTTCCCTCCCTCATTGGAAATCATCAACACTAAATACGGCAATAGCAGATGCAGGAAGGAAATCCAATGAAGTATAAAAACGGATGAAATATAGAGCCAGTGGCCGTCGCGCAAGTTTACAGCGGGTCCGGTTCACTGGGAAAAATTCTCCTCCGCTTCAAAATGGAGCCTGGCTGCTGAGGTTGTGCACCTTTCATCAAATAAATGATATTTCTAAATTGAACTGCTATGCCAGATTGTTTCTTTTTTCCTTTATTGTCCTCGACGTCGTGAGCGCACCGCGCCTCCCACAAAAGTCCGACATTTCTCCAGCAGTTCTGAGGCATGAGACACTTCTGACAGCTCTTTTGACGCCGTGGTGTGAAAGAAGGGTAAGGAGTGGGTGGGTGGGTGGGCTGAGTGACGATGTTGTTAGCGGTGCCAGCGCTCCTTTTTTTTTTTTTTTTTTTTTCCCACTTCCTTCCTTGATGCTTCGCTTTTGCGCCTTTAATGGCTCAATGCCCCTCGCAGAGAAGACACCGGAGGCAACCTTCAATTGTTTGTTTTCTCTTTCTTTCCCTTTTTTAAAGAAAATCTGAAACATTCCGGTATTATACCACCCCCCCCCTTTTTTTTTTCCTTTTATTCGTCAGTCCGAGATAAAGGATGTGAGTATTGAGGATGTACACGAGTAGAAAATAAAATCCAATTTGAGAATCTTCATGGATCAGAGGTTTTAGTGTCCAGAGCATTTGATGCCAGTCATTCTAAGATAATATGGCTCTATGCAGATTTCCCCTTTTGCACAGCTCATTACAATGCAACACTGTTGGCATTGCAGCGCTCGGACATTATTTATTTCACTGCTTGTTTGTTCAAGGATGTAAGGCTTGGTTGCACCGGATCTTGGCGCGTGAAACCCCCCTGACAGGATTGTGTTTTGATGCGCTTAGATGTTAACCGAAGTTCAGGGCAACAAAGTTTGATACTCCTGAAGGATATTCAGGATTCGGAAATCAATGGTGCATCTTCTGCCTCCACCGGCCTCGCTGATACAAGGAAAAACAACAAACATATTTATTAATTGATCTTTGTTTCCCCATAAAAGCGTTTTAATTTCATTACTCTTGACTTCTCGCGGGGCAGGTCAGGTTACTCCATTGCCATTGTGGCACAGAACAAAAGCTATCAAGCCAATGAAACTTTTGGTTAACGGGAGTCAGAGCACGTCGTAATGAGAAGCTCTGCATAATAATCCATTGAGACAACCTGCATTCAAAAAATGAAACTAGGCTGGTTGCTGCTCCTCTCTTCCTGAGCTTACTCTCATACATATGTATAGTGCTGAAGCAGGCGGGCAGGCAGGAGTGGGCCGAGAACAGCATGAGGCTGTGTTTTGCACTGTGTATATCTAATTGCCTGACCACCAACAGTTACAGCCAGATTCAAATACGACACTAAATGTTTCCTGAGCTGTTTTCCACTTCCCGGCCTTAAAGCCGACCTCCCCGGAGTCCCGCGGAGGCGGGGAAAAACGGACCGTCCACCTGCGGTGAGCAGAGGCCGCAGTCAACCTTTATCAATCTGTCAATCAGGAGGCGACTGTCACATTGAATTTTTGGAGCATCGAGCCCCCCGCTAGCTCGTCCTGCAGAATTTGGCTCCCGAGCAGCTCCCCCCCCCACTGCCAATGTTACGTCCATGCAATTAGACCGAGGGAGAGGTAATGGTGTCACCCTCCTCCAGGTGTCCGGATGGGCAGCATCTGGACGAGCAGAGGAGTTGGACTGGGTGCAAAGTCCCAGCGGCGCCGCCACCGAGCCTCCACGCGAACACGCCAAGGCAACAGATTTTTTTTTTCCTTTTTTGTCTTTTTGCGTGCCACATCAAGCAGCAGAACTAGAGAGCCTGAGCGTGAGATTTACTTTCACAGCCACGTTAATGCGCAGAGGTCACACCGTCATCTGCTCCAGTCGAAGAAGACAAACTTTTGAAACTCAAATCCTTTTGCATGTCGCTCACTCTTTAATTTCATTCCTCCAGAGAGACGCGACTCCGCTGATGATAAACGCAACTTTTTTTGGGGGGGGGGGGACTTCAATGACAAAAAAAAAAAGTAGCACCAAATGTCAAAAAATGGTTTATCTTTAGTCATTAAGTTTCTATTCAGTACTTTGTGTGAAGTTCTAAAACAATCAGTACGAACAGCCCGGACTAAAAGGAAATGAAGCTCTGCGAGGATGAGATCCCTTTTTTTTTTTCTTTTTTTTTTTCTCCGGGAAAATCAAAGTGGGGCATCATAATGGCAACTTAGCCGTGGATACAAAGCACTGCGGGACTTGCTCCCAAGCATAAAGAAGAGGCTACATTGATCTGTGTAAAGTGGTATGATAAGTAGGGAAATTAGGTTTTCATTTGCATTGAGAATGTGGGGAAATATGGCTATCGCTCGCGGGCCTGCCAAGAGTTTTTAGTTAATTGAATTGGGAATTTTATATTGTGTCTCGCGACGCATAATTCTCCGTGAAGAGTGTGGATGTGGCGCTCTCGGACGCCCGTGTGCTCGTGTTGTGTCGTCACGTTGGAAGGGGCCGGTCACCACGTGAGCATGAGGTGTGTAGACTTTGGCTCAGACGTTTGATGCAAAGTGACCATAATTGAAAGTAGAGTTCAGTTTTAAATGAGCAATTTAGATTATTTGTTCTTCATGCTTGACTTACTTTCTTTTCATGTATTTTTTAAGGATCCTCTCAATCAATCTGAAATTTATCAGCATTTTTTGGGGGAGGGGCATCCTTTTGGTTGAAGACATTGGCTTTTGATTTGTGTTTCTTTTTGAAATTGAATGAATTATTAGCAGGTTAATGTATTGTGGATACAGATATTTGGATTCAGGGAGCCTAAAGATCCAACAGGTTAGAAAGTAGCTTTACGAGTCTTATTACCTCCTTGTCAAATAATGACTATTTGGGAATTTTTGCAGTTTGACCGACATACCAAAGTGTCGACATTTGACAAGTTGTTCTCATAAATTGGACCTTTAAGAAGCCGGAGACTCAAGAACTTCTGGGTAAGCTCGACTCGGGCAGATTTGTGGGGCCAAAATATACATACATGTGTACATATATGCAAAAACAATTGTACATTACATATAACTTGACGCAGTTCCTGATGAAATGCCTTGAAGTCACACTGGAATGAAAATTTGACTTGTTTGTTTTTCATGTAAAAACATTCACATAATTCCCCAAAAGTGCAACTTTAAAGAAGGCACTCCAAACTCAAAATCTAATGTGAATACTAAATTTGTGCTTTAACCTTTTGAAAAAATGTGTCTTTTAAACACAGTATTAATTGATAACAACCCACAGTATTGTGTGTCATTTGGAATCAAGCAGTTCAAGAAAGCAAAACAAGGAAACTTGTCTCATCTCCTGTTCCTGCAAGACTTAATCAGATTGTTGGGGCTGAATTAAAGCCATCGTTTTAGTTTTTTAACGTTTCTATACATATGCCTATCTATAAACTGATCACATATGCAAAAACAATGGAAATACTTTACATACAGTATACATACTAAATTGCCTTATAGTCACCGGTGGACTAAAGTGTTTTTTATTTCTATGCAAATTTTCCACATTAAAACATTTACATTGCCTCCAACGGTGATCTTTCAAAAAAATAAATACATAAATAAATACTGTTGTGGTTTAAAATCGAAATCCAATTTGAATACTAATTGAGTCATTTCACTTATGATATCACATCACAAACTAATTCTTTAATTATGCTGCCCCACTTTACGCTCCGTTCCTATATAACGTATTAAAACTAAACATACAGCATCAAGTTGATGAAGCGTGGGGCTCTTCAGTTGGAGTATTGTGACTTTAAAGAGACTCGCAGGTTTTCATATGAATGCATTGCCCTTGATTTTCTCCCCCTCTCTTCCTCATGTAGACATAAGGATGTGCTGAAAACACAGATCCCTTTTTAAAAGACTGCGCGCCACCTCAAATATAGCCACTTCGCAGCCCATTTAATATCGCCTCCATTTAGGTCATAGCAGATGTCATTGACTAAATGTAGACCAAAGCTATTTTTGGGCGTTATAAATGACTCTGCAAAGCGATAGTGACGCAGGACAGATGGATCTGATGCTTACTTGGGGGCAAAAAAGAAATCAAGAAACTCCGGCATCGGTTAAAAGTGAAATAAAGAGCAGAGAGGATCGTCTGAAGAGAAATCTTCGGTGCTCCTTCGCGATCTCTCGTTGGGATGTGCTGCAGCTCCCGGAGCAGATGCAGGAACGACAGGTGTTAAATAGCTAAACCAAATTCTTTTTTTCTTTTTTTTTTTCCTATTGTCGTGCATCTGCGAGTGACGCGCAGCAATAGAATTATGGGATGAACTGCTGACCCCTCTGGCTCGCGCACCCCGAGGAGGAACACGCCTCCACCCCCCCACCCTCGGCCATGTGCACACGGCTCCGGCTTTAAAAAAGAAACTGTTGTCTGCAGGCCAAGAGATAAGCTTCCTCTCCTGTCTGCCTCTCTTTTCTTCTTCCCTCAGTCTGCTCTCTCTCTCCCTCCCCCTCTCCCCCCTCCACCCGCCGTCTTCTCCACATCATCTCTTGATTCTCGGTCTCTAAATATTTTCCCTTCGCGCACATACATACAGACACCTAAATAGACTGGACATTGGATGCCCCTGCTGTTCTCTACCCTTGCCCTATTTGTTTTGTGCTGACAAAAGCCTCCCCACTCAAACCCAACAATGGATGACCCGCGTGTCTCCACCCTCACCTGACTCCGAAAGTCCTGACTGTGGGCGAAGCGCTCCATCAAGCCGCCCCCTCTCTGCCAACGCGAGCAGCCAATTCCGGGGAGTCACAATATTCCAGCTCTGACCTTGCCGGCCACCGCGGAGGTCGCAGTCGCAGCTTCCTGCCTCCTTCCTTCACTCCCCATCTCGTAATCCGTGTCAACTGCGCTAAAGCCAAACAAGGACGGGCTCCAGACATTGGGTCAATTAGTCACATAGTTTGACTTCTGGCAAGTCGCAGATGCAAACAGAATTGGTAATAAACCTCGAGCTGCAGACTGGGCACTATGATTTATGTGGCAGCGGCAGAAAACGTAGCTCTGTCAGGGTCACTGCAGTCATGATTAACCTTAAGTCCTTGGTCACACGCAGAAATTCAGAAGGGAGCACTCGCTGTATCGATCATCACACTGTTTCCTTCGACCTTTTTGAAATCGGAGAATTAACTATTTTACATAAAGACACTTGTAATATCACACGAGGACAGCGGAGCGGATTTTATAATAGGATGTAAAATGTGTTCATCCTCATTTGCAGCAACAGAGTAAGTTACAGGAAGTTATCCCTCGAAAAAAAAAATCAAAACGGTCCATATCTCATCCCGTCCGAAAAAAAAAAGAAAAAAAACAAAAACATTCTCAGTATCTCTATCAAGCATCTTATTCCCAGAGAATAATCTCTGCTCACTCACTGGGAGCCACAAAAACCGAGTGAGTCATAGTTGAATTGAGGACAGTGGAGTCGCTTTACTTGTCAGACTCTTCAGCTACTTTCATACTTTCCTTACCACAGACGGCGTGCAAATATGGATTCTCGCTGTGTTGAAGTGAATGTACTTGCGTGCGTGTGCAGTACTCCGGCTGTACACGTGAGCCGGTGCGGACGGAAACGAGCGTGCCTCCCGTAATGGAGTCACCCGAGAAATGGCCTCGGTTAGTGATGAGCTACGGTGTGCAACTCTAACTAACAGTGGATGTATTGCGTAGTGCATTTTTACGAAATGAAGGAAGCACTACTTACACTGAGTAAATCAGTCGAACTGTATTATTTTCAATCAATCTCAAAGTGCATGACCTCACGACGAGCTGCGAGCGTCAATGGCCGTGGTGACGGTGATCAATAAAATCAATGGGACCTGTCACTGCAATGGCTTTTTCTGTTGATGGTTATCTTCGAACGGATCCAATAAATTCT
This sequence comes from Sparus aurata, assembly GCF_900880675.1. Taxonomy (NCBI): domain Eukaryota; kingdom Metazoa; phylum Chordata; class Actinopteri; order Spariformes; family Sparidae; genus Sparus; species Sparus aurata. The sequence goes on along the minus strand of NC_044190.1, from coordinate 33,491,640 downwards.
GCTCTTGACTTGTGTAGATTTTAGATAACGTTACAATTAGAGGTTAAATTATTGCCGTCGGGATCACCCGCCGCCCTCCTGTGGCTTTAGGACGACCTTGTTAGAAAAATCTTGTGGAAAGTCCTCGCATAAAGTGATCAGGAGGTCCTATCGACAATTAATTTGCAGATTGTGGAAAATACAGTAAAAACAGTACCCATCACAATATCCTACAGCAAACCAGATGTCTTTTTTTTTGGTCCAGACAGTCCAGAACCCCGAAATATGCAGTTAACGACAATGCAAGACAAGAACAAGCTCTCCCATCTGAGATTTACATGAGTATATTTGCTTTAAAAATGACAAACTGCTAATTCAAATTATTGCTGTTATAACAGCACTTATTCTAATGCATTATAACTTGAAATGTTATTATAAGGCTTGATTTAGTCCAATACAAATGCTTTGTACCTTCTTCAATACATCCATTTTCCATTTAATGGCCGTATTACCTTTCATAACACCCTTAACATACAGAATCCCATAAATGTAGAGGATCTATTTCCCCCATTGCTTTTGTTAACAGCCCACTGAGGGATAATCATGTTATATATCTCGTTGCCTAACACTGCTTTTAATGTATTCACATACTCGTGTCTGCATGCTGCTGCTGCTGCATGGTTATAAAGCTAGCTAAAGAGGCTACAGGTTACCATTGGGGCTGATTCATAAGCAGCAGCCTTCTGAGGTAGCACATCATTTTACAGGTCCGATCATTTCAAGGTAAGTAGGTGGTAATTACGAAGTAACGTATTTGAAATTCCTTTGAAATGACAGCTTAATTGCCACCATAATTACCTAAACATTTAGAGAAATGAATCAAATAGTGGCCCGCTGAAGGGAGGTTGGACAGAAACTAGATGGAAATCAGCAGAATTTTGAATCAGCAGTTGGAAGTTCCCTGGAAATGTATCATAGAAATTACCAGCGTTTTATTAACTGATGTGGTAAAATAGCAGAGTATTATTCTCACAATAATGCAAGGGTAATTTTCAGTAATCTTGAAGTAATCATGAGGGTAATTTGGGGGTAATATCAAGGACATTTCATATATGTCGCTTGGTAATTACCACCTACTCACCATGACATTAGCTCCTCTGACAACAGGATCCAACAGGCCAAGTGAAACACAAGTCAGCACGTCCATGTACGTACATACAGTCACCTTTTCTACATTGAAATGAAAGAAGATCACAAAGACTTCCCATGACAACACGTCAAATACAGGAAACCTAAAGAAATATATAAACATTCATTTTAGTGAAGATATGATAAATCAGTTGACTTCAGATGATGAAATATTAATCATTTATACGACATGAGGACCAAATGACTATTTTCTCAAACACTGCGGCTGAAACAGCACGAGGTTTGAAACAAAGAAGACCCTCCAGAAGCTTTTTAACCTTGGAACATTTGCAAATGCATGTTCATCGGCAAATTCATCAGTAAATTCATTTTTTTTCCAATCTGCTTTTTGCATAATCATAATTAGGATTTTTTTTTTTCCCTCTCTCTAATAAGAACCTTCAGCGCACGGCCCAGCCGCAGCCCACATCAACCTGCAGTCCCATCCCTGGTTAATATCCCAGAGAATAACAGCCGACCAAAAAGCCTAATTATATTTTTCACCCTCGCAGACCTTGCCGTGTCGTCTACTTTGCATAAAAGTCAGAAATCTCAGGCTTCATCATCTCGGCCGCAAAGCGCCAACTGCACAGGTGACTGCGCAGATGACAAAAAGTATTAATCACCCAAACAGTTTGTTGACATCTTCTGTCCCCGTCTGCTCTTAGCTGTGTGCCTGAATAATTATCCTGTCCTCTCTGCTGTGCCTCTTTCATCTTGCCCTGCCCTGCGTTAGATGGTGCGCTGTCACGCTATTGACAATGACAGTGGTGGCAGCCATCCATGCCACGCCACCGGCGGAGTGTGCGAGGCAGCGAGAGGAAGAGAGAGACAGAAACATGAAGAGCTGTTCCTCGAGACGCTCAGCAGGGTTACATTTCTGTGGCTTTTACACCTCAGACTCTGGGATTGTAAAAGGTGCCGCCTCTTACAGGGAGTCACGGTGACAAACATGAAGACAAAGGTCACTTTATAAGCTGAGCAGAAAGCAGTGCTTTGTTCGGAAAAAAAAACGCAACCGGTGTTGAATCCGCAATGGAGGTATAACTCACAGTCGTGGCACGCTTATTCACCTGCAGCCTCAACACCTGCTCCACCAGCACTTGCTGGCGCAATCCTCCCTCCATGTTGGATCCACGGCATCCCCTTGGACATCATCCTGAAAAGTAATACCACCCGTCCAATTTGCAAGCCAACAACCAGAGCCGCCCCAGCCAAAACTGACTGAAGAAAGCAAAGATTCTGAAGCAGAGAAAAACCACGGAAACGCAGGAACCGAGGCTTTCGTGAGTGAACAGGTGTGTGGCTTGATGCAGCTCTGTGTGTGTGTGTGTGTGTGTGTGTGTGCGTGTGTCACTGGCTCATTTTCCGTGCAAATGTTTACTTTTTGTGATTCGTGGCTCGCGCAGCTGTCTTTGTCAAGCCTTTCAAAAGAAATCACTGTTTTCCTGAAGATTAATATCTCAGCCTCTAACACTTACTCTACCAGCCTCGCCCTTTGTAAAAAGAAAATGTAAAGGTTCACTTGCATAATAAGTGAAAACAAAAGTAACTGGTTCATTTGGTAAGACCGGTCCAACACTGCAGATGAACTGCGAGACCCCGGGACGGACCGGCTCGTCACAGAGGGAAGAAATTAATGACATTTAAATGTTAAATGGATCTCTGGCCCAGTTGGCATTAATTAGGTGGATTAGAAACAAATCCAAGTAAGAAAATCCAATGTTTCTGGTATTTCTGGAGTCTTGTTGCTCACATGACAAGGTGCATTAGCTCTGTGTCAGGACTGTGTAATCCTGCAGTCAGATTAATTAATAAGAATTATTTGCTAGAATTTATAGCTGTGCGCATTTTTTGTTGTTGTTGCATTTCTACAGTTTCTACAGAATTTAAGGTATTAAAAGGCCAATCGACTGACGTTATGAGCCCAACCGAAGTTAAACTTTAACCTCAACTGACCCCATTTACTTGCAGGATCCTCTCGTACAGTGCAGCTGAGACCGTTCCCTCTGAAGTCAAGTCCTGAAGCAGCGCTCACTTACCCCCCACCACAAGCTATGCCAATTCAAATCTCAACAAGACCCTTTTTTTCCTTACATAACACAAACAAAGGCCTAAAAACTAACTCTTTTATTCATGAACTTCATAGGAGCACTACACAGGCTGAGAGCAACAAAGCAGCTTAGCGGCGTTAGCTTCATTCTGGGCAACGGTGTTCCCGAAGAACAGTCAACAATCCTGGCCAGCCGCTTTGGAAACACAAACCTTTGGCTCCTGTGAACCGGTGACTCAGTAGTATTGGCGTTCTTCTGTCAGTATTCGCGAAGATCCGATCGTCAATTCCGCCGAACGTCAGACTTGAATCCCTTTTTCTTTTGAGTGATTGTTTTCTATTTCTTAGCGCCGGTTGCAAATTGGTTCTGGTTCTGGCGGTGTGAAGAGCACAACAGCTGCTCTCATTTATGCAAAAAAACAAAAAAACACAACAAAAAACTTTGTAATTACCGTTCAGAATAGCAACTGTCATGGTTCTGTTGAACAATGCGAAGGGTTTTAGTTTTCCAGCGATCGCGCCGCACAATTTTACCAGTTTAACACGGCAGGATCGGCATAACGATTTTGAAGAAGCCCCCAAAAAAATGTGAAATACTAAGTATCGAAAGCGAAACAACACTGTATTGTATCAGTATATTCCAAAAAAATAGCAACATTGCTTGAGCAACAATGCAGCTAGGATCATTTAAGAAACATTGCACTGCAGAGAAGATTTTTTTTTTCTTTTTAATTTGCGGCGACTCCAAGACAATCAATAAAACAAGTCTAAGTGAAGACAGGACAACCTAGCAGATGTTGTGCCAAAATTTATAGACCTTAAAAGATGAGTTTTTCCGTGGCGGCGTGTCCTTATGTTGTCCTCTGTTTTCTCTCTCTGTGTGTGTGTGTGTGTGTGTGTGTGTTGTGTTTTTCAGGACACAAAGAAAACTCCACCCGTGGAAAATGTGCTTAGTAATGAATGACCAGAGTCGATGCTAATGCATAACTCTGACAACTTCCTTATAGAATCATTGGCCATTTGTGTTTTCCGAGATAACAAGAGCAGAACCCGGCGCAGACGTGCTTTATAACGAGGCGAACAGTAGGCCGGGCTTATTCATCATCATCATCCCAGGAAGCGTTTTCTACGGCGCATCAGCCGAACTGAAATGTTACAACGAGTTTTCCTCCCTCGTAACTTTAACACAAAGAGCTCGAAAATGAATGAGAAATGCTTTTTTTTTTGAATGTGTCAAACTACAGGCGGCCGTCGGTTCTGCAAGTTGTCGGGCTGAATGTTGCTCCACGCGAGCGCATTTCTCCCCTGACACTTTTCTTGTGCGGTGGCTCGTTTGCCTTGATTATGACAAATTACTGACGAATGAGCGTTTCCACAATGAAGAAGTTTTAGGAATAACAGCCTCTCCGCAATAGAACATACTGCCGCTTTGTACCCTTTCTGCTGCCAACATCAAATAGCAAAATCCTAGAACCTCACCGCTCACCCAAGAAATAACTGCCAGATATTCTTTTCAAACGTTCAAATGATCATGAATGTCGAATATCCATAGCGTCTACAAAACCACCTGTAAGTTTTCTGTGAGCGCCAAAGTCTAGAGGAGCTGCGAGATTAAAACATATAATCTCCATTCAAGTTAGCTGGCTCTGTCGGCGGAAGATCCGGCTACTTGTATACCCCGAGAGCCGAGCTTTTTTTGGCTTGGGAGCAGCTTTCTTAGGAATGAATGGGACTCCGCCTCCAAAGCCGTATCAAGGTTTTAATGTAACGTCCGAGGCGAGCGACTGTTTGGCATTACACGTCAGGGTAAGATCTGCACAGGTAATCAAACTGTGATCAAGTATACTATCAAAGCTTTTGATAAATGTGTTACAAAACACTATAATGAAATACAGTAGAGCTGAAGAGACACCCTGGCCTACAAATCCTGTTCTCCAGATGTAAGAAACCACATCTGTTTGTCTTTAATATTGTTCTTTTACAGTTAAAGTGAAGATTGTGATGAAAAGATGATCAAGTCCAACAATCGTGAATCAGATTGCAATCGTACCATCTGTCGGAAATAATGTGATTTTGTGGGGACGGACATGCTTTTGTGCATCAACTCGACTGCCGTTAAAGAAATGTTACAAAACGTTCAAGTTTCTTTAAGGCCAGCGGCTCCAGATGCTCGGTTTTGTGCCATCTCAGTTCAGCTATTTCCGCCGCTTAAAAACTGAACAATCTCATTCGAAAAAAAACTGGGTTGATTTATGATGCATCACAGACTACGGCTAAAAATAAAAAAAAAAAAGGAAGGACAAAAAAGCCTCCTGATGATCCCTCAGTGTAACACAGTTCCAAAGATTGTAGCCGGATTAAGCCGCCGCGCTGGTGAGTGGGTCGGCCCACGCCGCCCTGAGCGCTCTCGGCGGGCCGCGGAAACGGAGGGGAAAATGTAGCGCCTCTTTGAAATCAGAGCTCATTATTAATTTGCAGATCGGAATTTTGCCTTACCATCATCCGTGCCCTCGCTGAAAAAACGAGCGCGCGCACCTGGAAAGGGGAAAAAAAAAAAAAAAAGAGCCGGTCTAATGGAGAGCGAGCTGTCCCTCTGCGTACAGTACGCTTTGACACAATAAAATGATGTAGCTATTCTTGGAGGCTGCTTGTGCACTTCGATGGATGCCATTTTTCACACCATTAACTACAGCCTACTGGTTTTATTCACAGCGCACAGATAGGCCAAAAACAATCCTAAACACGCCCACGAACGAGCACAATTGCAACAACTGATCTGAGCTGTTCCACCCAGTCTGTCGCAATTCCGTGCAGCAAGAGAAAACCATTATCTCCATCCAGCCTTCATCTCTCTCTCTCTCTCCCCCTCTCCTCCTCTCCCTCTCGCTCTTTCACACATTCTCTGTCTTTCTTTGCTCTTGTCTTTAACTCCCTCTTTCATCCTATTCAGTCTCTATCCTTGCCTGGGGACGAGCGAAAAGGGTTGTCATGGCGGAATCACAAAGTACAAATATGCATGGCTGGAAAAAAAATAAATAAATAAATAAAAAATGTCCCCCCCCCCTTCCCTCCTGCTTTATCTGGAACTCACCCCACAGTGCTCACTGATATAAATCAATGAGCAAAGACGAGCACAATTTTTGTGAGTGTTTACCTCAGCAGAGGTATAACCCAAAGCCCTCATTACAGTCTATGCTGAGTGCAGGGTTACGCGGGAGGGAGGCAGAGCTCAAAGGGCCGGCTAATCCAGTGGGTCTTACAGGCATGATGGGCTAGTCAATATGCTGGGCCTGCATCCTAAAGAAGCTCGAAAGCTCCACGGCAGAGCTAGGTAAAAGAGGCTCAGGGGAATACTTTGCGTGGTGCAGTTTTATTCTCTCCACAGCTGTCAAGGTTAGATGCCGCTAAAGTCTTAACCCGTTGTGAGCCGCGGCCGCCTGCCTTCTTCGACTGTGCTCTCTCCTTTCGGTCCTCGGCGCCCCTTATTTCTTTCTTTTTTTTTTTTTTTAAATAAGGGAATCTGAGAATTAAAGATTATTCTGATGCGGCACAAACTGCGAGCTCGTTTAGGTAGAAGCATCAGCCGAGTAAAAATGCACACGATGAGCGTTCGTGCCGGCAAGCGCCCTGGCCGGGTCAGAATCTGTTTAGAATCGGTTCCACCACGAGACAATTTGACATCCAGCTCCGAGTCCTGAAGCGGCGTTTCATCAGTCCTGAGAATAATTGAGCCTCCCGATTCACTCCCGAGAGCGGACGAATTTGTGTGGAGCTCAGCTCGAGGCGGCAACACAGGTGTGGAGATGGCGGGGTGTTTTTGTGTTCAGCGAGGAATAGATAAGGCCGGAGGTGCCGTGTTCTTGTTGTTTTCCTGAGCAAAAAGAGAACTCCGCTGGAGGCGCGTCACCAAAGTTTAATTTGGGAATTTAATTTCCACACACAAAAGAGGTCAGGCAAGGAGGAACAAATTGACAGACACAGCAGGCGGGTGCTTGTCATTTCTTCCAAATGACTTTTAATGAGAAGAAACCCTTTGGCCCAGGTATGTCAGGTTGAAGGGTGCTTTCCCTCTGCGAGTGGTTAAGTGTGAGGCGCTCTGCCCGCTCGGCGAGGACAGCTGGTCGGGGCCCGTTCGCGGGTCGGATCCTGCTGGACCTCAGTCTGAAGCGAATGGATTCTCTGGTGGACAACAGGCTGGGGCCGTCCTCAATGGAAATCACTGCGCTGCGGTCAGCTGGGCAGCAAACCCACAACGCTCGCAGCCAGTTCAAAAATGGTCGCTTTGTGGGAAACGATCCACGAGGACGCAGCTTTGTGACTGATTGTAATTTCTGATTGTAGGCAGTCATTTGGACAAACAGGAAAGAACCACAATCTCCTGCCAGGGCGATGTGATATCCAGCGATATCAAGTCATCGTTAATGGTTGGATTCAAACCGGGTTTTTATTTACAGTGTAATTGCTTCAGCATGCTGGCACACGCACGGCAGCGGCACTGGTGAAATGTCCTTGTTTGGCCCATATTCTGCGTAATAGAGATAGATCTACTTAATTCAGGCTAAAGACTGAACACAGAGAAACTGAGGGGCGAATCTTGAATTTGTAAACGCTTTTTATAATTGCGTGCTATAATAATTTCAAAATGTTCCATTCTGCAGCATTACATGCCTCGGCGGTGACTCATGTCTCCCACAGGAATCCTCAAATTTCCCTAATATCTTTGCCATGCCCTTAAACGTTCCCTTAAATATTCCCTAGTAATAGGATCAACTATTTCATGGGATGAGCGCGAGAGTCTACCACCAGCCCTTTTTTTTTTTTTTTTATTGTTCTACTCCCTGATTGCTGGCGTCGCCCCTCATGGTTCAGTGTTGAAGGCAGTTTTCTGCTCCCTGCCCTGCTCAGCGGCGGCAGCAGCGTGGGGGAAACACGGAGTGGAGGAGAGGATACGGCCCCTGCAGAAGAAAAAAATGGCCCTTTGATTTTGGTTTTGGTCTCCCTTGGGCTGCCTCTGGGTTTGGAACAGATTTGGTTTCAGTGCTGAGCGTGGCGGCTTCAGCAGAGAGAGGGGACCGTCCCCCTCCCTCGCCCCTCGTTGTTGATGTGTCATAACTGGTTTCGGTCTCGGTAAGGAGGCGCCGCTGGCTGGCGCGTCGGGATAGCTGATGTCGGGGGGGGGCGCCAGCCTGTTTGGATACCTCACCCTCCACACTTTGCTTTCACAATGCACAACTCAGACATGAAAGAGCGCCACACCGGTTCTTTTTTTTATGAAACTGTGTGGCGTTTTATTTTTTCTTCAACAGACTCCGTTTAAGCACAAATGCCTTGATTTGACAGCCAGGCCAATGGGATCACACATCTGGTATTAAGCGGCGAATGGAAATTGAATAGACCACCCCGTTTGTTGCCACCGTGTCGGCGGCGGTGCCCACGGACGACTGTAACCTTAAATGAGGTGTGCTTGTGCATACTGAGCGGTGGGCCGCGCTCAAAGTAGAGTGTTTGTTCTCTTGGCGAGCGAAAACCTGAAAGGCTGATAGTCCTGCTGACGCTACTCGCAGGTAGATCAAAAACATCCATGACACACTTAAATATAAAATACTCGAAAAATCTGTACGGTGGCCGGCCTCATTACTAAAGCTGTTACTCAGGACTTCATAGTTAAAAAAGCTGACATTTGGAAGACGCAGTTTTTTTTTCACCTGACGCCGGTGTTTTCCCTGCTGCCTCCCCTCCTCCCCCGTCTCCGTGGCCCTGTAGCTGAGCAGAAGCCAGAACTCCAGCAGCACGACGAGCATGGCTGACTGATGGAGGGGCCGGCGTCCTGGACACGCTGTACTCTGCTCCGATAATTGCTCTTTGTCCAGCTTTTTTACTCACCATTCTCGTTGGGAGCTTTTAATTCTACCGGTTCCTGATTGCCTCCCGGTGTTCATTTGTCTTGAGCCCGGCACAGACGCGCGGCGTCGTCTGCTCGTGGTGCGCGTCTGCATAACAACTACATCCGCGTAATAACAGTCCATCATTCCCTCTCTTTGGTTCACGTGGAAAGACGTGAAAAGCTCGCTTGCCAACTCTTCCTCTTTCTCCCACCCCGGTACATACCACTGCTTCCTCTCCCCAGTCTTAATTCCTTTTCTTTCGATTTACCAGTCTCTCTAATAACATGAGAGCTCTCCTACATTAGCGTTTTCCTCATTCGCCCTTCTTTTTTTCTTTTTTCCAGTGGAACTCAGTTTCAGCAAAGGCATTCAGCTTGGCATCAGGAATTTCAGAGGGTTACTTCACAGGCTGTTTGGTGCCATTTTTCCCCATTGTTTATCCCCGGACTTCCGAGCAAGGTTGACACGATACCTAAATGAATTACTGCCACTCCTGCCAGTATTATTATTACAAATGGCGCCGTTTATCAGTACGTTACCTTCCAGTGTCCTTCCTTCAGATCCTTCTCGTTTTACCTGTCACGAGGCCCGTAATGGGATTCACAAGTAAGACGGGGCTGTATTCGACTGTAATGGGCTTTTTAGGGGGCAATCTTGAAAAACTGCGCGTGCTCTTGTATTACATTTATCTTTGACACGTAAAAGGAGATTTACTGCCGGAGACTCCACTGTAGCGTGGACAAGCAACTGACGCCTCACATATTTAAATTAAAATGATCTCTCTGATGAAACAGCTTGACGTACAGTAATGATATACAGATTTGTTCAGTGCATGCGTAGTTTAGCAGACAGCCAACAGTTGAATGTGTTTTATCTGGGGTGGGGTTTGGTAACCACACGGCACGGGTTGCTCAATGTCTGCAAACTTTCAGGCCAATGGTTACAAGATACTAGTCTGTGGCTATAAGACCGGTCAATCTGAGAGCTGTTACGGTGGAACACAAACCAACATTAATGTAGTCAGGGACCAGAGTGCTCAGATGGATGACGGGGGGAAAAAAAAAAAAACAGAAGCCCAGGCCTCGGATACGCACATGGAAATGTCATCGCTATTGCGTTTTAATTTGACATTCATTATCGCTCATTTATCGGGTTCCCTCAAAATGTTTGCGGAGCGTTTAGTTGAATTTCAGTAAAAATTAAATAATCCTTCATAATGTGAGATTAAAGGCGGACGTTTTTTTTTTTTTCCTCCAAGTTTTAATATTCAAAATGTCCAAATGGCGTGCACTTACCCCACAGGAAACAATTTACATGACAGTGATCAAAGTTTAATGGTACCTTCACTGCGGGGTTCGATTAGACTGCACTTAGCGTACTGATCCCGACTCTCTGGTAAAAAATGATGAACCTATATTTTTGCCGGTATTTAAGATGCGAGGCTGGCTCTTGTTCTCCGAGGCAAGGGGATGATGAGACTGATGAATTCTGGCGGACAATAAAAGTAAGACCTGTAGATGACCCCCTTTTTAAGACTTCCGTGCTTGAAACCAATCCACTTTGGGTTAGAATGAGAGCAGATGAAGATCTTTCAAAATATGTCAAGTCTGGTCATGTTCAATCTCTTGCTGAAGTAGTTTGTACCATCATGTTGACTGTGTTCAATATTATACACTTTGGTTACTGAAGAAACGTATGAAGTGGTACCTGCAGAGGGCCTTGTTAAATTTTTTCCTTGAGGCTTGAAAAATGTATTCAATTCAACGCTGGAAGAACATTTTTTAAATTTGCATTAAAAACTGAGTAATAAAAGTATTTTGCCCTGCACTGTCATTAACCAAATCACAATGGTTGTCGTCAATAACTTCTGGGTAGAACGCCCCTGCAATCAAGCGTTAGCTTACATACAATTGAACTGTGTCTTTTTATGATGTTATTTCAAAGTGTACCATTTAATCATCTAAAATCCATGTGTGATGCTTTCAATTCACCAACGTTGACCAATTTTCCTGTTTGGGCAGTTAGCCCGGGATGCTGCTGTTGTGTAGCTAACAAAGATGCTAGCAGAATGACACCATAAAAAGTTTGACAATCTCCCGTAACGCCACATTGCAAATCGATCGCCAGTTTTCTACCCGGAAGTGACTGTTGTTGTTGTTGTTGTTGTTGTTAGCGGGACATGATGTATCTGAAAAAGTCTGCAGAACCATATGTTCTTCATGGTTGGTGCGTAAGGCTACGAGGACAGCTAACTGCTAAAAAGACGACTGGAAAACCTCCCAAAAACTTCATGTTTTAATTCATGTAGATGTTTGAACTAAATGTTCTTGTCGATATATTTAAGATACGGAACGAGGCCCTGGACAGATGGCAGGTTCTATTGCAGTGTGACTAATAAAGGGGTTGATATTAAGCGCTTTTAATCACTCCTTGGATTTAGATTTTGTTTAATTGGCATCTTGACACTAGTACGTGTGTGATCTCGAGCTATGAAAAACGGCACTGTGGAGTAAGTATAGTAACAGCCCGGTAACTTCTCTAATTTCTGGGCAGCTACGTGCGTGCTTTTCGGAGCGTCAGCTTGAACTCCTCGGAGTGCTGCAGTGTCTCCAGTTCCCCGAAGACCTTGTGGGTGATAATCAGTCATTACTGCTCCTTCACGGAGTTATTTATTTCATTCCATTCACGCGGCAATTCATCATTTATTTATGTGACAGCTGTTATCTATTATGTTGTTCCTTTCACGTGGCCAAGAATGAGAGATTTTACGGAACATTAGGCTTCCATGCATCTGATGGCGCCACACTGATCCTGTTTCTCCGCGATACAGTCGGCGATCTCGCAGGTCAGTCAATTGCAGGATATTGATACCGGCATTATGAGCCGCCACTGCGGCTAATACGATTCCTCAGCCATTTCAATATGTGGGATTGTGCTCTCCCAATAAAAAATGACATTTGAGCCACTGTGCAGAGCCCTCTCTAATGGGGTCTGGGATAAGAATGGTAATATGCGCCGGAGCTGGCAGAGGCACCGGCCGTGTTTTTGTTTATAAATAGCTCCAGCCGGCATTATTCCACTTGCAGTTGTCCCATAATCATCAATCACTCCCGCGCACAGGGCCGACTTCTCCTGCTCACCAGAGAGAAAGGTGCGCCGTGAGCTGTGCCCTTGCACCTCCAACTGTGCAAGTACATAAAGTAGAGCTCGGTGAGTGGGACGGGGATGGGAGTGAGGGAGCAGCGGGGAGGGGTGAGGCTCGTGTCGGCGGATGGAGTGAGTTATGGCGGCTTTGCCCCGGCTGCTGGAAGCCCTCCTCCTTCAGGTCATTACATGCGCTAACATCCACCATTTCGCTTCTTCAACACATTCGGAAACACACTCACTCACACACAGGCAAGCAAACCCCCCCCCAAGACCCACCACATCCCTGATCAGGTGGGAGGTTAATCATGTGACGCGCGTGGATGGATGTGGGACAGGTCGGACGCAAGTGTTTGCTCAGGTTTCATTTGTCTCCGTCTCTCTATCTGCCTTCATCTCTCTTCAGAGGAGCTTTGCGATGAAGAGCTCACAGCTTTGAGGACGCTGCAGGGGGAAGATCCCAAAGAGATGACGAGGGCCATTTTGTACTCTCACACACGCGAACAGATGTACTCCGATTGTCAGCAGTCACACACTCTTTTTTTTCCACTCGGCGCACTTGTAGACACATGTAAGAACACATGCACACGAGCACAGGTATCTCTTTGTTGATCCTTGTTCAAACCGTGTACTGCAAACACACACGCACACACACAAATCTCCCAGTGTTACCATGGCAGTTGCAAAAAAAAAAAAAAAAAAAATACAGTAGGAATCCAGCTGATCCTTAACAAAACGGTTATGTAACTATTGCGGCGCTAAGTCTTGTATCTTATCTAAGCCTGCCTCTGTGTTTCCTTTCCGCCTGGCTTTGCTGCTTTTCAACAGCTCTTCACATCTACTGTACCTCCCACAAGACACCACTGAACACATGAAGGACGTTTGTAATTGGCGATAAGCAACTGTTTGATTTGGGGGGGGGGGGGAATAAGAAGGAAGACAGTCACGCTGCGGTTGTAATCAACAATATCCTCCTGCTCGAAAAAACAAAACCAAAAAAAAAATGAAAAAAAAGTGAGATCTCATCACTTTTAAATCTTAATCAAAATCTCCACGCTGCTAAAGGAATTTCACACTTAATTAAACGCACCCTACTCGAGAAAGCACACCCACCTGGCACCCACATTCTCCCCCCCGTGTGCCGCCGTCTCCTTCTCCCCCCCCCCCCTGGCCCCACCCCAGGAAGCCTGATAATGTGTAAGCTGACTTTGAGCCTCACCTCCCGGAGTTCCTTGGCCACATCCTTGAGCTCTATGAGGATACCTTCCAGCTGGCTGATCACCATCTTCATGTGGCTGCGGATGCGTTCTCTCGGGCTGGGGGTCTCAGAGGTGTCCCGGGCCGGAGCTCTGCTGAGGGACATCCTTTACAGGGCGACGTGGGGCCAGTGGCCAACAGGCTGAGGGCGTGGGGGAGCCGAGTCGGGGTCCATGTCTTTGGCTACAAGGAGCCTCAGTGCTACTGATCCGAACAGGGGCCCCGGCCACGCAGGGAGACCTCAACATCTTAAAAGCACCTGGGCAGCCAAAACACCTTGCCTCGCCCGCACACTCGGCACAGGGTCACGCTCTGACATCCATGCCCTCTGGGAGACGCTTCCGAAAACGGCGAGAAAACGAGCATGGGAAAAGTCAAACGCTGTAAATCCATGGAAAAGGGAGCGAGGCAAAATACATGGGCAAAAAAGCTGGTATGAAACTCTTACATAATCGTGTTGAGCCAACTCATCTCATGTGTCAGTGTGTACGTTTGAAACTGTTCCCGAGGAGATGCTATTTAAAACACCTGTCTATGCAGGACCTTTTCCCTCCACAACTTGTCCTGTACAGTCGTTTTTAATCGTGGAACACAGTGACATGACGGCGGGCTAATGTACAAAAAAGTGAAAGCAGAAAAGGGGTTTGGTTTTAAACCCTTTTTGTATAGAGAAAGCTCATCCAACACAGGTAGAAAAATAGAACTCCCCAGCAGTGGCTCGCTTTCCAAAATGATGGTGTTCTACATTATTGGCCAGCGGGGACGAGATTTGCCTTCTAAATATAGTCCCTCAGTGACGGCTACTGTCTTTCAGGAGAGGAAGGACAGATCCTGTTTTGGGGGGGGAAAATAGGGGGGTATTCCTCTGTGCGGTGTGGCGTTTCCTCCTCCAGGACAAATAAAAAGCTCGTCGGTAGAAACTCCCATCAGAAAAAACTTTGCCTCACATCCATTTTCTTTGCAGATGACGACTCACTTGTGTTGTCCTTCATTTCTCGCCCGTGGAAGGAGAGCAAGGGAGGTGTGGGTCTTTTCACAAGAGAGTCCAATCTCCCCCCCCTCCCCGCCCCAAAGCAGGGCTTATTCCAGGTGGCGTGGGATCAGAATGAATTGATTTCCAAGCCAGCGGAACGTGACCTGTGACGAGAATTGGTGGAGGGGCAACAAAAACATCGTGGTGTCGAAGAGACACAGTTACGAGGGGGGTGCCGGAGGGCGAACCGAGCGCCTTCCCCTGGAATTTGGGTGGCAGCACGTCTTACGCAACGGCACTATCCAAGTTCTCTCAGCAAAACACTGACCCACAGCAGTCCACAGGGGTGTGCCCAAAAAGAGAAGGGAAAAAAAAAAACCAAGGGAGCAGAAAGAGAAAAAGGATTCTCTCCTCTTCTTCAGTTGTTGCTAAGGGAACCCGGTCTGCCTCCTTGTGCTGTGATTGGATAATTATTTTACTTCTTATCCGTGCAGTGTGTGTGTTTTTCTCCGTGGACTCTTCTCAGAGAGGCAGAGAGCTCTGTGCCATCCAGCAGGACCAGATAAATCCTATGAAAGCCTCCCAGAGGAGCCCCAGAGAACGAGTGGGGGGGAGAGCTTCTCGCCAAATCCAGGGCGATGCCACTGCCACGGGGTGCGCCGGCCAATCACACATGGCACCTGGACAGACGGGAGGGAAAGCAATCACTTATTCTCTCATGTCTCATCCCCCCCCCCTCGTTCCCGTCTCCCCTCCCCTTGAAATCATAGCAGCAGCAAAAGAAGAAGGAGGACATAAAAAAAAGGGAATCAGAAGTGAGAGTTGAAGGAGCCTTAGAGATGGACAGGAATTAACTGCGTTGCTGATTTTTTTCTTTTTTTTTTTTTTCCCCAGCTGCTGTTAAAATGCATCTCTCGCTTCGGCAGCACTTGCATCACCTCCACGCACACACACACACACGCGCGCCAGAACACACACCTACTCACCTTTCCTGTGCATCACTTTTGCTGTTGCTATGCCCAGAGCTCACTGTCCACACACAGCTGGATCATTCAAAGCTGCACAAAAAAGAAAAAAAAAAAAACCTGCCGGTTCTTTAGCGGTCTCTCTGTCGCACACACTAACATCTTCTCTTCTCGCCGCCTTGCTGTTCTCTCTTCCTCTCTTTCCTCTTTCTGTCTCTCTCACACACACACACACACACACTCACTCTCCCTCACACACACACATGCAGTTCTCTCCCTCCCTCCCTCCCTCCCCTACTTACTGTCTTGACAGAGAGAGAAGCTTCTATCAGCAGGGTTATTTCACTCTGAGGCTGTGGCTCATCAGAGGAGGAGTAGAAGTGGAGGATGAAGCTGTGGAGGAGGAGGAGGAGGAGGAGGAGGAGGCAGGAGGCATGAGATGGGAACGATGAATGGCCCTGATAGCACTCTGAGAAGGGAGAGAGAGGAGGCTGAAAGATGACTAACAGCCAGAGCGGCGAGGAGAGCTCCTGCTTCGGATTGCGGTGCCGCCACCGCCGCTACCATCACTCAGATAACTGCGTTGCTGAGAGCACGCCACCCGTCATCCCCGTCAGCATCCGGCTGCATCGGGAGGCGGCGGACGGAGCGGCTGAGTTGCTGCCTGCGAGGGAAGGGAGCTGTGTGGTTCCCGTGACAGCCCCTCTCTCTCTCTCTCTCTCTCTCTCTCTCTCTCTGTCTATCTGCCTGTTTTCGTCTCTCTCGCTCTCCCCCCACCTCTCTGTCACTCGTGCTCTTTCCCTTTCTCCGTCCCCGTCTCTCTGCCCCTGCGCCCTCGCTGTGTCCTCGCTGACTGCCGGATGAAGGGAAGCTGATGCCAGAGTTTATCGTGGGGCTCAGGCTCCTGCCAGCACCACTCGGCTCTCCTGCTCGGCTCTGTGGAGGGGAGGGGCTTGGCGCTTTAAAGGCACAGCGCACCGCACAGCGTCCCTCCTCCGCCTGTCCTCTCCTCTGTGCTGGCGTCCGCACTCCCCTCACTATCTCCTCTCAACGCTGCCTATCTTAGCCTTTGTCACAGTTCTATCTGGGGGTGGGGGGGTGTGTGTTTGTGTGTGTTATCTCCCCCTTAAATCAGGAGGAAGTCTTCCTCTGCCTACCAGCCGAGCAGTCTCCGGGGACAGGGTGTCCAAAAATCCCGGGCTGTTGCATCATTAATATACAAAGCAGGTTGGTGTTTGATGACCTCATCTGACTGAGAGACAGAAATGGGGAGGGGGGGGGAGGGAGGGCTGGCATGACTTTTTTTCCTCTCCCCCTCTTCTCCTCTTCATCAGCAATTTTATTTTTTATTTTTTTTTCTTGCTCAACACAACAGACCCTGCATAAGCCCACCAGAGGCAATTAGCCTAATATGAAATGAGTTTTCTAAAGGAGATAATGTAACAGTAAGGCAAATTCATAATGACAACTTCTTCTTGAGCAGTGCAAGCCAGTTTCCAGAGGGGGTTTTGGCAGATAGCTGGAGTGAGCGGCCAGAGGCTCATTGCATTCCTTAGCATAATTGTAAAGAGAAATGCATTCAGGTTAGGTGAATCTTCTTCCACGCAGATGTGTACGCGCCGGAGTCCTCTGCAGCTTCTGCTATGATCGCAGACGTTACACGGATGCTTTAAGGGCTAATTGGAGGGAATATTCTGCGGTATAATAAATTCTCTTTTGCGTGTTTTCTTTGATTAATAAATGATCAAGTTTGGCTTTTAAGAAATACGATAAAGAAATGCAACACATTCAATGTTAGACTTTTTTTTTTTTTCCTGAGCACACATTGTGTCATCCTTGGTCTTCATCAAATTTTCAGCATGTCGTCACATTCCGGAGCACATTGCGGCTCCGTGTGGAGTTTCGGATGCGGCAACTGGATCTTTGTGCCTTTCCGTTTCCCGTTTGCACATGGCTGCTGCAGTGTTGCACAGACGAGATGCTGCTCGCAAACTGCTCCCTCCAAGAAACAGGTGTCCTTGAGCATGTTTCCTTTGTAGCCTCGCTGCCGAGTCTCTCTGCACATATGGGAGGCTCCCTCCTCAGAGTGGCACAGCCACATGTTGCAGCACTTTTTTTTTTCCTCGCCATGGTCTCCTTTTTTTCTTGACATTGCAAAATACCTTTTCTTTTTTTCTCTTTCTTTTTTGCTTGGATATTCATGGTGTATTTAATAGAGCTCTCCCTAAAAGAGAGAATGTATACTTAATGACCTCTCAGTGGAAAGGCCCAGGTGCACAGCACAGATAGCTGCATGTCAGTGATGCCTTCATTGGAAGGGAATTGGATTATTTCCCCCTGTAAAATATATTTTTTTAATGCTAAGGTCATCTCGACTTGTGAGTTTTACTAGGAATCTGGAGTGGGTCCAGCAAAATATTGGTTCCACTTAATATTTCTGCCTTGGATTTATTGTGCCACGCCGTTTATGGAGACGTTTTATGGAACGTAATTTTTTTCTAGTCGGGCACAGGCTCGCAAACAAGCGCCGCGATGCATAAACACACTAATACACACACAAGCGCCCGTAGGCACTGACCCATGGACACACACACAAATCAAATACACACACAAATAAAGACCGGGGCCGGGCATTCCTATCCAGAGGAAACTATATTGGCAATTTGGTGCCATAAGAATAAAGCCCAGGAGAGGTTTTATATGGCTTGCATTGTTTACCTCCCAATAAGCCATCATACTCCTACTTATTTAATACAGCGGGGGATCTTTTTTTAATTTTTTATTATTATTCTTTTTTTTTGGTTACCCTTCTTACAGTTTCTGGGTTCGCAGACACTGATATAAGATGCGCGTCGGATTTACTTTTTATAATAAAGTGGAGCGAGGCGAATAACAAAGATCAATACAGATACTATAAGCCTCCGACGCCACACGCTGTGCGCACACATGTGTGCTTACATGGGCGGGGGAGATCAACTTCGGAGCGTCGTGACTTATGTATGAGTCACACTCGCAGTCAGTTTGATATATAATAGAGAAGACTTGGCTGTAGGAAACGCTGAATAAAATACATTATGGTTCACACAAGGGACCATAGAGCTCGACCAACACCACGTATTTGGGGCAGACGCCGATATTACGGGGTCAAAATCGCGATATCGGTCAAAATCTGGTTATCAAAGATGTATCTGTTGGGCTCTAAGAAGAGACATTCACCCCAAAAATAAAATAAAATAAATCAATGATCTCAAAAAGTAAAACAAGTGTGGCTCACCATCAAAGCAAACAACGCCTGTAGCTCTTAATATTGCATTCAGCTGTCATCCTTGGCTCATTGCCTTCCTCAGAGCTTCAATGGTGATAACCACAAATAACTTGGATGCGAGACAATCAAGACAACCAAATGAACAGCAGAGACACCCAAAAAAGCCTGTAAACATTCAGATAGCCACAAGAGATAAGTTAAGGGACAGAAACAGACAGTCAGGCTCATTAATCCCCACAAAGTCACATTTTCCATAGAGGACAGAAATTAAAGAATACAGCTGCTGCTGAAAAAAACTAAATAATCTAAAGCTCTACAGGCAGCTTATGTTATGTTGTCACATATCTATGAAAGATTTGTACGTTTCATGCCAAGACGCTCCATCTTATTGAATTGGTTTAAACCAGTGAATCCAATACTTGTGGGGAAATATGCTTGTTCACTGTCATGTGTGTACAGTAAATATAAGACTGCAAACAGTGTTATGTTAGCAAAGCTTAGGAAATAGACTGGAAACAAGGGGAAACAGCTAGCACAACTCTGTCCAAAGTTATACAGTTTACCCACCAGCACCACTGCCAGTGAGGTGGAGTTGCGTGATCGAGGAGTTCCCGTGATAATTACGCAATCATGCGTGACCACAGTTTTACGTATGTGTTATGAACACAACAACGGATTGAGAGAAGTCAACACATATTGTTTTATTTTGAAAATTAACCGGATGTTGTGTTGTTGTTGTTGTTGTTTCGGTTGGTGACTTCCTGTCTGCTCTGTGCTGAATTCGGCTTGATTGCTTTGTCGGGGACCGGACAGGTATCTGGTGGAATCTAGCCGTCAAGCTTGCTAGATAACATATAATTTCCACTTTGTTTAACTTCTAAAACAAAGTGTAAAAACACTCGTTTGCAGAGTTGTGGTGGTGTTGGGGAGAACCAGTTTAACACCTTCTTGCTGGGTGGTAAGTGTGTTGTTCAGGTAACATTTGGTAGGAACACCCTCGAAGCAGTCGTATCTTCAGTAGGCTGCATAACCAGGAAGTAATTCCAGGAAGCTAGGAAAACGGCGAATCTCATTGGATTGAACAGGTGCCTTCTTGATTGACAGGATATAATGGCGGTGGCATCATGTCTACTGTAAATCCAAAGACCAGGCAAAAAAAGTTCCCCAAAATGTACAACTATTTCCATAACCACTGAGCTGTCTCCGGAGAAAATGAAGATTCATATAACGGCGTTTAGAAGGAATATTTGTATATAGTAATCTATCCACACCTACAGATGTAAACAGGAAGACTCTTCTAGATTCTTATAAAATGGCATCGATGTCAAAGATACGGTGATGTGAACACTATCTACGTACACTCTCTGAAAAAACCATCTAACAACATTAAAAAGTCTTTTGCATTTCAATGTGAAGGCTGTGTGTGGGACCACATTCCCCTCCAGCCTCGGGAGTACGAACCACCCCTCCTCCAGCAATACATCACTCTTTCCTCTTCGCTAATTAGCTCTCATTCAGTCCTCAATACTCTCGATTCCCTTCAGTGCTCCAAAAAGCTGCAAAACAAACAGAATCTCCTGCTTCTGCAATTTCGCTCTGGCATACATTTATATATAAAAAAAACAAACAAAAAAAACCCAGTTCATCAGTTAACTGACGTCTTTGTCGGTCTCTCGCACCCCGGTTTTGAACTTCAGGGTGGAATGCACTCGCGCACATATTTGACGCACATCCACGGATATATTCTATCAGTCTGTCCTTTTTCTGACCTGTTACAGTCCATTCCCCACCAAGGAGAGGAGTAACTGTTTGGCTTTGAGGGTGACTTACACGGACGCATCACAGAAAAGGGTTTGGTGGACTAGACGCAGGGGTTTACAGCTAACAGTCCGTCCACTAACTCAGAAGGTGATTCAGACTCCATAGAAGTGAAGTGTTTGTTCGCATGATGCTTTGTTGTTTTATTGCCTCGATTGTGCTTTGGACTTTCCCAGCAACACGTCAACACTGAGAAATCCCACATCTCCATAATCAGCTGATTCCTGGGCCAAGGATTATCCTCCCTGTGAATTTCAGCCAAACTTGTAGGTAATAATTTCGAGATGCTTACCAAACAAGCAGAAGGGGGGAGACCAACAAAAAAAACAAAACAAAACCCACTTTTTGGAATGATCCCTTTAATTGAGCTAAATCCATCGTGCTCTTCCTCTCCCGGCCATCGTGTGGCACTGTGGTGCAGTTGTGACGTGTTGCTCTCTCTCTCTCTCCCTCTCTCCGGCCTGTCTGAGGACTAAAATGGTGGACAGACAGAGAAAAAGTTGCACGTTCTTTGCATTCGAGCGGCAGCGCTGAAATAGTAACTGTTACATGACACGGCCGCCGTGTGAAGAAATCACACAGTATCAAAGGGAGATTAATTGCAGGGTTTTTGGGGGTTTTTTTAAACGCACATGCAACACACATCCATGAATAAGTAATGAGATCCTTGGCAGTCGGCTCAGGCCTGGCATCATTTATTCAAAAGTATGTATAGTCAAATGATTTCCACTGATAAAATGCACTCTCACTAAGAGGCTTAGGCATTTTTTTTTCCATATAATCTCTGCCATCGCAATTCCGCAGTTGTTTTTTTTTTGGCTTTATGATGACGGACACTGAATGATGATTGTGATCCAAAAAGGAATTGGGAGGCACATCTGGCATCTACAATATGCATGGCCGAACACAGATGCCGTGCCCTGTTTACAATTTCCAGTTGCGTCCTTGATTCCACACAGACAAACACTAAGGGACAGAGAGCTCGGAGGCCCGGCCTGTCTTCCAGCGACACCAGTCTCTCCTCTTGCCTGTCTACTGACCTTTTGATATTTCAGTCTGCATCTCCTGTGCGTGTGCGTGTGTTTGTGTTTTGTCCCTGTGTGTGTGTGTTTTTTTGTCAGTAGTCCTGCAGCATGCAGAGGAGCAGAGGCTGTCTCAGACCATAACACCCCGTGATGGATCAGTGCTCCTACACAGTGAAATGAAGCTTAAGTGTTTGATTGATTTCTCATTTACCTTCCTCACCAGTGGTGGAAATATAAGTCAGTGAATGCAGCTTCAACCGAGGGGGCCCCCTCCCCCTGGTCTGAGCAGGGGGCCTGCGTTCTCATTGTGAAGAGGTGGTGCTGCGTTATATTCAAGACATGTTTTTTTTGAGCCGAAATCGTTCGGCAGATGCGGATCGATACGAGGCTCTATAATTCAGAGTATGACACGATGGAGTGTGTCCTGAATGTGCGTGTGTGTGTCTGAATAGCTTTCGTCTGCCACTGTATTGTTCACATCTGTGGGAAATGAAACGGTTTCAAAATATAATTCTGCATACTTTGTATTTAAGCCCGTTTCATTCCACTCACACAAAATGAAAGCAGCTACATGTTGTGGAAGGAAGATAATGGGGAAGTAGACACGCACGGATGGCGTTTGCTCTGCGAGACAACTAAGAATCTGCTAAATTTACTACGGACGAATTATAATTAAAGTCTGAAGCTGGCTGTGAAAAATAACACTTGTCGCACAGCCGAAACAGCGGCCGTGCTTTTTCAAAAACAAAACTAATCAAGATTTTACTTTACGGAGCTCAGAGGTCACTCAGACTGCTGATTAAAATGACTCCATTCTTCTTTTCCATCCGCACCACTTGTTCCTGAAACATTTAAGTATCCAAAAGTAAAAGCAGACAAGGGGTTCATTTAAGAAAATAACTCCAACGGCGATATCTAAGTTGACACTCGGTGCCTTGGCTTAACACCCCCCCGGTGGTTTGCGGTTGCAAAGCTTTTAATGTGAAACGGCAGCAAGATGTGTTCATTTTCTGTGAACGCCAACCCCACCGCGTAACACACGTGTACAGGCATTCACTTCAGTGTGACGTTAGCACTGCTCGACTGACGACGGGCGCCGGCTCGGTCCTGCTTGGCCCCCACGTGTCACCGTGGTTATCTCCCGCTGCGAGGATGCAGTGGAAATAGAAATGAGCCCAGCATGCCGAGCTTATGCTGTGGCTTCCATTATATATGCTCCTGCTGCCCCCAGGACAGAAAGCCATATGCAGCGAGAAACCTCAATGCATCAACATTCGTCCGTCAATAGCTGCCACCGGTTGATGTATCACTTGTTAATTTATTTATTGTTGTACTGGAAATCCATGTTGCTGTTGCATTACCTCAAACATTTGGTCTTCATCAGTAGAGAGGATTGTGCTTTTGCGCTTTCGTGCCGGCTCCTGTTAATAAAGTATTAACCTGACTCGGCGGAGGAGCAGCTTCTCACTCAGAACTACAAAAGGGAATTTGCTCCAATCAGTCAACTCAACACCTGAGATAAATTTCTTGTTTGATTACTATGTTTGATTAATTTTTCAACAAATTTCTCAGCGCTTTGTTTTATGACAGTTTAACACTGGACCACTGAATGCTGCTGGAATCTTCGGTCCAATTAAGTGTGATTGCCAGCAGGTAATCACTTTATATGTTCATATTTTTTGTGTTGGCAGACTTTCAGGCTCATTTTCCTTGATTATGCCGCGGCATGAGCCGCTGAGAAATGTGGGATTCATGGCAAGAGTAGAAAATGGCTTTATCCTGCGCTGAGAAAGGGCGGGAGAAAAATGTACATCATCAGATGTACATCAAGTCAAAGCTACATCCTGCCTTTGATCAGGGAGATGGGGGGGTAGCAGGGAAATCAAAGCTGTAAGTCCAACAAAATATCTTCAATAGAAGGCTGTGCGACCTGTACGTGTATAAATGATTCAGCAGTTGAATTTAAAGGTGCAATATGTAAGAGTATTCATTCAAAACACTTGGAAAAAACTGAAATTATCAACAGAATAACACAAAATCAGAAGTGAAGACGTCTATGGATTATTGTGTTGCAGAGATATTCACTGAAGTTAGCAAGCTTACCCGCTAGCCCTCCGAAAGGGCCCTGAGCTCGCGGAGGAAACGGGACCAACAATCTCCCAATGACCTTATAATTATACCTGCACACAGCAATGGAGGCGAGGTCCCATTCATTTCCATGACAGCTGCTCAGTGGCGCATGAAGCCAAAATGACTCGATGGGCTACCGCATAGCTTCTGCATTGTGGGGCCCATAGAGCGCGTGCCGACCGAGCCGGCTAACTTCCAGTTTAGTGTGTGGACAACTTGAACGAGTTATGTCGATGGGGTTAACCGCTAACCGTTTCACAGATGTTTCTTTCACAATGTTAGCTTATGGGGAAAATGATATTTCGGCTCAATTGCGTCATTGCTGACCATGGGCTCCAACAACTAGCAGCAAGGCTAACTGACCTAACTAGCTAACGGCAGTTACAGTTAGCGGTTACTCTCGTGATACACTGCACCCCTATTTGTTTGCACGATGCATCGCCCAACTTTACAGACTATGACCTCCAATTTGGGTACCACAATGCTACTGGCTAGCTCGAAACAAGTGAAGTTGTAGCAGTGGATGCAGTAGCTAAAGGAATTATAATTATTAGTTATAAAAACATTGAGCAAGCTTAACCCTTTCTGTGTTTATGAGTCGTATTCATTCAGTTTGGGAAAACATTAATGTTAGCTTAATTGGGTAAGCTGGCTAACTAGCAGGGACTATGACGGTCTCTGTTGCGAGGTCATTACTAAGGGTTGTTGTTTAAGCAATGTTTTGGGATATTTTTTTGTCTACTGTGTTTCAGCCGGCGCTTATATCAGTTAAGTATTGTTTCCACATTCTTGCACTTCCAGTTTGGAGGATTTACAGACATAACCACAATTTAAAGTCTAAGGAAAACCTGTCAACACCTGCAGGTCATGAGCCGAGTGGCTGACACAGTAGAATAGGTCCTGTCATTTTAAAACAACCCCTAAACCAATCATGTTGGCATGCTGTGAGCAGCTCGGGTTACATCATCCCTCTCTCTCTCTCTCTCTCTCTCACACTCACACTCACACACACACACACACACACACACAGATAAGTGTTTTTGCGTGCGTGTGTGACAAGAGTTTCTAATTTGCAGGTGCGAGTATCATCCCTACTCTGCTGAACTAAAAGCATAGTGTAACCAGCTCTGCATTTACATTAGCCGTGACAGTCGCGGCGTCGCTCATAACGGGGGGCGCAGCACTTGAAGCTGGATGAGGGAATGTCACTCAAAAAATATTCTCAACATTCATGCCGGCCCGGGAGATTTTTACAAATCCCCTCAAATTGTGCTAGGGATAGGACACAAAGGTTCAAATTCACAGAGAGATTAGGAAAAACATAATCCATAATAATGCTTAATCCCACAGTGTTTTTTGCTCTGTTTGGTCCCATTACCCATGCATCAGTACTTTAACAGTCAGCCCAGTTGTATCTGCATCTTTCAATCTGTTCCTTCCTCACTTTCCCCCTGTGTGCTCACTTTGCTCAGGATGCCCTCTCTGTCTCCTTGTGAAATGCTAAGTAGCCGGCCCCCTTTAACCCTGCCCTTCTCTCAGATGCTAAAGTATCTTTGGTGTGCTGTTTGCCAAGAGCCATAAACAAGTGTAATAGAATTGCGGAGGGGCTAGCCGAGATAGCCGACTGTGCATCTCCCATCACCCCTGGCTCCCCAGCCGTGTGCTAACAAGCCCGGCAGCGCCATTGCGAATTCATAACGAGTCGCACCAATGTGGGTCATCTCTGCTGCCTCTACATCTTCCCCGTTCCCCCTCCTTCTCCCCCCCCTCTTTCCTTCTCCAGAGTTTTTTTTTTCTTCTTTTCTTTTGAGCGCACCTGTTGCTTATCTGACAAGCGTTTTTTTTTTTCTCTCCCAACGGCGTGCTCGAGTGCTGGAGTGGATGAAACGCATTCTCCTCCAAGTGTACCTCACTCAAAGGGGAGAGTAAAAATCATCGCCGATGTGTTCGTCGCCTTCATGAGAAAGAGCTTAATTACTCTGTGGTAGGACCTTTTCGGAGGGTCGAAAACACTGAAAAGAAAAGGCTTTTGGGAATCACCGGCGTTATTCCTGCATCAGAAGTGTTTGATTTGTTGTGCAACACGCCGGATCTTCCGTGTCCTGTGGGGATAAGGACGCTCCCCGTGGAGGAGCCGTGCATTGTGACAAACCGCATCGCAGAAACGCGCGTCTTCTATATGTCATGTTGTTTTTACTGATTATTCTCTTATACTGTCGACCTGGAAGATGACGTCTGGTTATTTATGCATTTATGCTTTCATGCTAGCTGCCGTACAAGCGCCTCCGTAATGTAAATGTCAGTCACGGGACGGCTGATGGATCTTTTCCACTGAGTGGAAAAAAAAAAAAAAAAGCTGTCACTCCATAAAAAGACACTGAAATGTAGAGATGATTTACTGTGTTCCTCTCCGTGTTTATTGAATCTGCCAGACACCAGTAACATGCGTGCATTGTGTAGAGTTTCCAGTAATAAATTCTCCAAGAATCGCAGTGATTCGTCTGTAATCCTTGAGTTGACGGTAGTGAAAGGGGACGCGCTGTACATTAAACGCGCGCCCGGTTTCCTCATTACATATGACTTCGCTGTGATACGGATCAACCCTTGAGACTGTTTTCCTAATCAGCATCGACAAAGTCCTCACAGTGCCAACCTTCAGGTGCAGGCTAATGATGCCTTTTTAATTCCTCAAGAGGAGTCATTAGTTGATTCAGATATTTATGGGGTCTGAAGAAGATGCATTCAGACAGAGGGGGGAGGATCGCTCGGATAAATGTGCCAGTGAAAATATGAATATGAAAACGAACTGTGATCCAGGGGCTGAATTATTCAGCCCGACCCTGATGCCTACTGCCACTCGGGTTTCACCGCCTAAGGCAGCCCAAGTTCCTCTCTCAGTACCGCGGTCTGGATTCTAGCAGGCGGACACCGGAGCACGGTGCTGCTGTCCTCTGGCAAGCATCTTCAAGGTGCGGTGTAAGGACGCAGGCAGTTACAAGTGAAATTAATCAGCGGATCAGCTCATGAGCATCTCAGACCCACTTCCCGATCTCGCTTCATCAAAGTGAACGCTCCGCCCCGGCTGTTCTCCCCCGTAAAGATCTTCTTTGGCGATGAAAGTTTGTATAAAATTCAAATTCACGGGTTGTTCGTTTATCTGCCGAAGACTATGCAAACTGTTGACTTTCCAATAAATAATAAATGGTCTGCTGTGCAAACATAACCCACCTCCCCGTCTGTGCAAATGTTTGTACTTTTTTGCTAAATTAAATCCCACATCCAGCCACATTCTCAGTGGTTAAAGTCTATTGACATTTTCGGGTTTTTTTAGGAAAAGAAGAAGCACCAGCACCGGTTTACCCTCCGGTGTGAGTGCAGCCTCACAGAGCTGCTGGGATGCCTGCAGAGCCGCGGTCTTGTTCATGCCCAAGCAAAAACACATGTGCATATATTTATAGTGGTTTTCTTTTTCTGAATGGGAAGTTTAGACTAAAAAATATACCAGTTGGTGTCAGTTGTTTCCCCCCGATACAGATCAAACGTGTCCTCACTACAGCCCGAATCGTGTTCACTGTACAGGTTGGTGCAGCCACAATCTAGAGTGGCTGTACGGCACATTTCAGGCCGAGCGAGGCCTCCGCCCTCCAATTCTCCCTGCTCTCATCAACACATCACATAGACAGAGTGCTTTGCCCCCCTATCCCGCCCAGCCCTCGTCACTGACTCATCACAGCCTCTCAACATGTGTCAGGCCAGCCAGCGGCCTCCATCTGTCTCCCCCTAGAGCCAGCCAGCCATGTCCATCCAAGAGAGCCACACAGGCAGAGAAAAAGTAATTCCCAAGACAAAGTGCGTTATGCCATGCAGCCGTTCCCCTTGAAAATGAGAACTCCATTTGGGGAGCGGGGGGTAGTTTAGCAGGCAGGCCGCTTGCCCGCGTGTCAGGGAGGCTGGGAAACATGGCCCCGGCCACGCGGAGGAGAGCTGCGTGGCTGTAGATAGCGAGAGGAGATTTGTCATCCCGAGCCACGCGCTGACACGATGTTTGGCTTCTTCAATATAGATGAACAAATTCACACGAGGCAAAAATGTATGTGTAGTGTATGTGTCGGCATGCACACTGTTGTTGTTGCAGACGTTGGAAAACACGCCTCGTGAATTTGCGTTTATAACTTTATTATTTAGGCTGCTCAAAGTGCAATGAGGCCTACCTCACGTTTGGAAATGTACTAACTCAGCAACAAGTCGACACAGAGACACT
This sequence comes from Sparus aurata, assembly GCF_900880675.1. Classification (NCBI taxonomy): domain Eukaryota; kingdom Metazoa; phylum Chordata; class Actinopteri; order Spariformes; family Sparidae; genus Sparus; species Sparus aurata. Next base: position 33,463,697 of record NC_044190.1, on the reverse strand, counting down.
TTTCTTTAATGCTTAACACGACCGCTCGCAGCTGGAAGATTTGAAAAAACAAAGATTTCTTCCGCCATGCTCTACCCACTTCCTCTGATGGAACATCCCTCGCTTTGTCACACACATACAAAGCTCTCGCACGCAGTATCTCAGCAGGCGACTGGGGTGAAAAACGACAAAAAAGATTAATACCCACTGCGTGTTGTCTTTTGGGATTTGAGATGTAAAATATCTAAATGCACGGAGCAGACATTAATGCTTCCATCTGCAGTGCTAATGAGAGCGTGAATAACGTGGATAATGATAAAGAGCATAGGACGAGGAGGCAAGTGGCTGTGGAGAGGCTGCTGCGGGGCCGAGTCCATGCTAAAAGACTGGGTTGGTTAAAGAAACATGGACGGGGTAACACTTTAGAATAAGGTACACAAAAAATGTGGTTACTGAAGAACAAGTGAGTTACAAGTTACTGAAGAACAAGTGAGTAATAAATCCGGAATGACTTGATAGTTAATGAAAGTACACAAAAGAGTTGGTAATAATTAAGTAATTAGTAACTAATGAATTTATATTGTAACTACTCAGTATGATGTTTACTTGAAGGTGCACAAAAAGAGTAACTAATGATTCAGTAATTAGTAAGTAATGAGTTGTCAATAGTTGGTGCCACTCAGCGGCTTGTTGATAGTTAATCATGAATAACTTGTGAACAAAGTGGCTGATTCACAGATATTCATGAACTAATCATTAGCTAATGACTAATGACATTATCTACTTAATAGTCCCCATATCACAGTTGGTGAGCAATCACTCATTAGCAATTAACTATCAAGTCATTCCCGATTCATTCCTTACTCTTTCCTCAGTAACTGCTCACATTTTTGTGTCATGGGTTTAACCAGCTTCTGAGTAAAGCAGCCACTCTGGACTTTATCTCCCCAAACTGATCCAGAACTGTAGCTTTGTTGATAACAAGCTAACACGGAACCACCGCCAAACACTTGGCTGTTATCAAGCAGCTTGCAACGACCATGCCAGTGCCGGGACTCTTTGGATTTTGGAGCGCGTACAAATCAGTTTCACCTAAAAGTGAGTTTCCCTGCAATCAAGCAGTTTTCGAGGCTTGTACTTTTCTGCTGTGACCTGAGCGAAGGTAATAACTTAAGTAAAGTCTTTTTGCTGGAGTAAAATATATCACAATTTGATTAATCTCTGCCTACAGCAGAGATTGTCAGGGAAGATATAGGGATAGGGGTTAGAGAAATGAGGAGAAGGAGAGAATTTTTTCAGCCAGGAAAAAAAAATATCAACTCCACGTTGACAGCAGAATAAAACACTCGAAAAACCTTATCGGTGCTCCGCGCAAAATTAATCTTGTAGCCTTGATTTATTTTTAAAGGCAGATTTTCTTGAAAACTCTTCGGGGCGACTGAGATGGCATTGGAAAAGGTGAGATTACCCCGTCGCACTGGCAGCGTGCTTACCTGCTCGTAAATCATATTTCAAGGCGGAAGGGGAAATTAAATGACTTATTAAGATGTTTTTGCATGGCTCTGACATCACTGTCACAGCTTCCGATTGAGGTGCGGGGTGACGCTGTGTTCCCGTAGGGAAAAGGGAGGAAAAAGGTCAACCCTGAAACACAAAGAAAAAGTCCATACATACTTTCTTACGCGAAAACCTTGCGGCGTTGTCTTTTTCTCTCACAGAGCGCCGCCATTGTCAGTGGACGTATTCATTTCCTCTGATAGTATGTAAGTAAAACAAGCTGAGGGCCGCGCTGAACTTTCTGCTCTCCCGTCTTCAAGGGTTCACATTAGTGTAAAAAAGAAAAAAGAAAGCCGGAGCAGAATGCTCATGTCCTCTTTTTGTGTTAAAATATTTTTCCTTAAATATGTGAAGTACCCCATCACCTTGTCTCATTGAAATTCTCCTACACATAACTGCGTACCAATTGGGGATCATTAAATTTTTACGAGCGGCACTGCAGGCCTATCCAAAACCATGCGGTGAATGTGAAAGTCTGAATGTTCCTCGCTTTTACCTTGTTGTCAAGTCTTCAGGACTAACAGGCGAATTTCTGACAGGGCACCTCCTATGCATTACAGCTCGCTCGCTGATGATGCTGATGTTTTTTTTTTTGTTTTTTTTTTCTTTCCTCCGTGCAGAAAAAAGAGAGAAAGAGAGAGAGCCCGGGCTGCGAGGGAATCTTTGCTGATACGCAGAGTGGAGCCAGTTTTTCATACGTCTAATAATCCCAAGGAGGGACCATTTATTATGGCGCCGTGTGAAATTTATATATGCCTTGCATTAATCACAGACCTCTCTGGCTGAAGGTCTTCTCAGTTTAAAGATGGTTTATTGTATTGCCGCGGCGCTAAATGCATGGGTTTCTGGGGCGTGTATTTCTCTCTGTATTTCTGTCAGTTTGTTTGGCCGTGTTGCCGGATCGCTGCATTCCCACACGGGCTCCATGGATATGTGCGCGTATATTGACTTTGCGTTCCGTCCTGAGAGGGAAAAGCAGAGAGAGCGGTACGATGGGTGACAGAGTGCCATTATAAGTGCTGGCTGAAGGCAGCTTATGAAGACTTGTAAGTGCATGAAGGCCACAGCTGTGAGGAATATCAATAGCAGGGGAGACAACAGTGTGATTGTTTGTCACCGTGTGTGTGTGTGTGTGTGACTACGTGTGGGTGGTTGCACAGTGCATATGTTCATTTATTTCTTCACGTACATTCACCCGTACATTCCTGGCTGCGTAAGTCTCTGCATGTATGCGAGCCCATTCATATGTATGTATTCCAATATGGGCATCTGCTCGTGTGTCTTCCGCATGGTTATGTGTGTAGAATTGTGTGCGCGCGCCTGTGTGTGTGTGCGTGCGTGAATATACTCTGTAGATGTGCAGCATTCGTCTTCATCCCTCTATATACCACTTGAGGGCCAGCCTCCCCATGAAAACAACAGGGGTCCTAACAGGGCACAGTCACTCAATGCCAGAGTCTGTCACTCAGCACCAGGACTCCCTCCATCTCCTCACTGCTCATATGCTGCCCTCTGCTCAGCTGTCTCGCTGACCGGCAAATGATGAGAAGTGACAGCCAAGGACAGCCCTGTGCTCAGCCACAGCCTTGGAATTGAGTCACCATGCAAAGTAGCAGCATGGCCACTGACACACACACACGCACACGCGCGCGCACATGTACCGAGGCAGCCAGACGTAAATTTCCACAGACAGCCGTGTGTGCGCGCAGGCCCACGCAATCAGACACTTGCAGGGGCACCCATGTTGTGAAGTTAATGTTAATGTGAAGTATTTTGTGTGCAGGATGTGCTGTAGCATCAAAAAAACCGCAGCCGCATTTTCAGATATACGTCAGCATTGAGGACATTGTTGAACAAATGAATGCAATTAGTTACTCGTTGAGTCGAGTGTAAGCCATTAAGACAGTTGCGACGTTTTCCACCAGAGAGAATTTTTAAAAAAGAGAGATGTTGAGCCAGCCAGCCGATGTTCGAGAGGTTTTTACTGACCGTTAACAGTGGAGTCGATTGCAGTGACCATGCACGGCACTCCAGAAGGGAAGAGCTGTTAACATCCCCTCCAATTGTGAACAACACCAGTAGCTAATGTCAACAAGCCAGCTAGGAACACATAGCAGTGGAAGTTAGACAGCTGTAGAATTCGCATTTTTTCTCTCCACTGAAGACACAGAGACAAAACGGATATCAACCTCCATCCTAGTCCTACTGAAAAGGTTTTGAGACCCATTACGGAATAAAAAAACTTAATATAACGTGTCACTAAAATAATGTCTTGTTTTCTAAAATCGATTGTGGCCATACCAAAAATTGCACGCCTAATGGGATATTGAAGTTTTAGGCGTGGAAAAAAAAAACAAAAAAAAAAAAACACTTCACTTTTCACTGATGAAGAGGTCAACCAGCCACAAGTGGGAGACACTCAGTAACAACTTACAGTGAGGACCTGACAAGCAAAATTAAATGCTCCATGGGGTTGCAACCTTTTCCATCAGCGCTTTAGACAGTGTTGATATTCACCCATCCATTATCTGAAACCGCTTATCCTTTTCAGGCTCACTGGGCGCGCGCGGGGGGCTAGAGCTGAGCCCAGCTGACATTAGGCAACGGCGGGTAAGTCGCCAGTTCAGTCTGTTGATGACTACAATTACCCGCGAAATGGTTGTATAAAGTTACATTTTAATTATCATCACAAAGAAAATTAAATTCACAATTGGTGAAGCCGAAGACCTGTTCTTCCATGGCTTCAAAAAAGAGTTGACTTGACTTTGCGGATGCTATTTACAGGTTGGCCTCGCCGTCCACCTTATCCACGTCAGACTTGACCCCCTGTATCACTCGCAAAACAGTCGTAATCTCAGGCTGCACGAATGGCTTCAGTTCAAAGTGCCTTCTTTCAGATCGGATGCTGCCAGATCCGGCCTGTTTCTCCAACGATCCTTTAAACTTGAATGATGTTTTGTGTCCACCTCTCTTCATCTCGCTGTATTCCTGCGCTCTGTCGGCCTGGAAAGCGGTCCGTCCGTCGAGTGCAACGGCTTGATCCGGGATGTGGTGGAGACAGCTCTCCACAAAAAAAGTGAAGCAACAGTCTTTGATTTCACGTTGTTTGGCCAGCCTGAGTCCCATTTGTCCATTTCCTTTTCCCGCAACCGGACATTGGCCAGGAGCAGCCTTAAAACCAAGCTGGATTAGCATGTCTCTTATTCCCACTCTCTTCCTCCCCGGGGCGGTCCGGCTGGTCGAAAGATGCCGTTGGCTGCGAACGTCTCAGAGGTGTGCTGCGTTTAATCCAAAACCTCCACTTTCTTCTCCAGCGCTGATGAAATTATTTCTGCCATAGGCAATGAAAAGATAAGAGCTAAATAAAAAAAAAAAGGAAACAAAGCGAAATACGAAGGAGCTACCGACCGCTGCCATAGCAACATCTGTGCAGTATATATAAATATATATTCATGTATTGATGTCATTTCCATTTAATGGTCTGTCCTCGTTCTTCACCTGAAATGTATCATAAAGCGTTTCATTTTTTTAATAAGTGCGCGACTCCTTTGCTTGAATGTCTGCAGATGCGGAATGTTTCTCACTGAACGTATAGAAAAGCAATCGGAGTTCCATTTAACTTTACAAGCATTTGTATGCATCGAAATAAACAACGGGAGTGCTGTGCATTTATCTTGATGATGCATTATTGATCAAATGCATCCCTCCCATTACTTTGGGCCAAAACACGAGGTCAGGTGAAGCGTTGGAGTCTCCCAGGTGCCAAAGTGAAACTAATGCAACTACATCTTACTCATAATGAGTCGGTGCAACGGGTCCTTCAAAGGCAAGGTTGGTCGTATTAAAAATTCATCGGCCGAAAGAACCCCCTCCTACATTGAAGCGTGATGCATTGCCGGACTGGTAAATCATGCATTATTAACAAAACAACACAGATCACATTTGAGCAATCTGGGCACAGGGCGAACCTCACATTGGTAAAATCTTCCGTCGGCATTTGCTAAAGACGAGGCGACGTAACAAACAATATGGCGAGCCGTAAAATTGCAAAATTAATAATGGATGCAGACTTTTTTTTGTTTTTCTGGTGGAGAAAATGGGACTTTGTAACTTGTAACCCTCATCCTCATTACGGTGGGATTGTGTATTTTCTAAAAGCCGGCGCCACTTTTTAAAAAGCCGGCGGGAATTGTTGATACAGATTTTTAATGGCAGAATCTGCAATACCTTTGCATACGCTTTGGAGGACAATTTAAGTGGAAGCTTTATGAGACACTTAATTTGAGCCGTGTGGGCAGTCCGGGGAAGATTCAATAAAACAAGAGCAAACCTTTTTACGGCGGAGGAATTGTGCATTAAAAAGAAAAAAAAACAAAAAAAAAACAACGGCTCCATTTTACAGAGGCAGGTGAAATGAGAGGCAAAATAAATGCTAACCTTCACGGTGAACAAAGACAAACAGCCTTGAGAAAGAAGGGCTCCTCTCTCTGCAGATTGCTATACTGGGATCTCGTAGAGACACTGACACATCTAGACATGAAAGAAGTCAGTCTGGGATGACTTCACAAACTTTGGTGTGCTCCAGCAGCGGCTAGCTCCCCGGGGGCACAAAACAGATCGCGGCTCACACAGGCTGGATTGCGTGAGGCCAGAGAGATGCTTGGCCTTGGTACACAGGAGCTGAGGCCTTGAGGGCTGAAACACCAAGCAACAGACAATGATGTCCTCTATCAGTCTCTCTTCTCAAAGCCGATTAGAGCACTGGGGGCCTCGGAGAAAGTGACTATATCATCCCTGTCCGTCTGGAGACAGCTTTTTCTCAGCCAAACCTCCAGACACAAACTGGCAGAGCTCTGAGGGATGCAGCTGAAATCACACAGAGGGGAGCGCCGTTTAGGAAACTTTGCATCGCTGTGGAGCGGTTAACCTTGGAGGAGGGGGGGGGGGGGGGGGGGGGTGTTTATTGCCTCGATCAATCAGTCTACATATTGACATAAAAACCGGATCGCAACAAAAGCACGGGCGCATTTGGTTTTGAGTGAAATGTGTCTGAAAGCCGGTAATATGTTATTTAAGCTCTGTCATGCGGAATGACAAATGTGTACAATCAGCGTGCATCGCTATTGAGGTAATAGCCGAGTTTTTATATTTGAACGCGGAGAGGAACTCATTTTTCACTGACACCTCCACGTCCCTGTCACTCACCAATATAGCCGCCCTCATCAAATAGGAGCACATCGAGAAATGTCCTTAATTCCTGTCTATCTATAGTGTTTGAGTCAGGCTGGTCCCAGAGGGGGTCGAATCAGAACACAAGTGCCTTGTTAAACAGCCGCTTTTTCCGTCTAAGGGGGGCAGATGGAATCGCCAGAATGAATGTCAGCAATTTCCTGCAAACCCTGAATATATTGTTGAAACCTTCCATTTCTGTAGGCTCAGTTTTTCAGCTTCATGCGGCGACAACGCTGTGATTGCGGTCTGCTTGGGTGAAAGCACAAAAACCACTTGGTTAGCGCTGGAGCTTGCCGCCAAACACAGCTAAAAAAAAATGTCCCGATGTCTGGTGAAAAATATCCAGTGATTTCACAGATACAAATGATGAAATGCCTTTTTTAAACAAGGGTCTCTCGCTTGGCAGCCGCTTGGCCTGACGCTGAGGATATCTTCTGAAATGATCCTGTTGACAGCTGTCTCGTTTTGGCTTTTTGCTCCGATGTTAGCTAACGATATAACTGCACAAACTGACAGGTGCTGTTCAGTCATCTGTGTCCCAAAATCAACGCTATTAACGTCATTTTCTGAAAGTGTAACAGCTTCCAACTACAATCTTCTCTCTTTAGTGTTGGCATCCGCTGAGCTCCTCTCTTATTTCTCTTTTTTGTTCACCATTGCACACCACTTCGCTCAAGTTGTTGAAGAGGCAAAATAAAGCTCATTAGCTTAGCTCAGCAGCTAATTGAATGATATGTTCACACTCTCATTGGAACATTCATGCAGATCAGTTTTGCTGTCTGAAGTTGACTCTAAATTGATTTCGTTCCAAAGGTATTTATTTTCCAGCCCATATGTGTCCAGGCCTGTTTTTCGGGATGGTCACTTCTCGACTCGTATCTAGCTACAACATACCAAGCTGTATTTTGACAGCTGATATGAGATGATTTCTTGAGTGACATACGCCACTCACCAAAAAAAATGCCTCATTCCTCGCTAACTTAAGAGTAAAAATTGAGGCAACGTGGCGTGGTTTTTGATTTCTTAAACAGCCATCTTTTATCCATTACAGATGAACAAGTACGCCATTATTTGTATCTGTTCGATCAACTGAAAGATCTGTATCCACATCCGTACTCGGAATGGCCCGGGCTTAACAGGAAGTGTGCAGGACTGACCAGAAGCTGTAAACTCGAGCCTTAAATTGATATGGGCTAATCAACATGCTACATCTCTAATTTATGGGAAATCCGTTTACGGGCTTCAGATAAAAAGTTTTTAGATCACAAGACTAAGAGTAAGTATTTACATTTTTTTTTGTTTAAACTTGAATGAATAAACATCAGTCAGCTACCCAAAAATCCATCCATCCTTCCATCCATCCATTCATCCATCCATCCATCCATTGTCCGACTGTTTGCATGTGTCTGATGTGTCCATCTGGAAATAGCTTTTAGAAAGGAGTGCAGCAGTCCCTCGGTCTTTTGTTCCTTCTCATGTTGTTCTGAGAGCTCAGAGGGAAAAGAAAAACCTGTCTGCTTTGTTAACACTCCAATCAGGGTTGCAATACTCTGTTCTCAAATGGAAGCGAAAATGAAAATATGCACTCACTCACTTTAGCCGTCTCTCTCCCTCTCTCTTTCGCACACACATGCGCACACACACAAACACACACACGCACACACACAGAAAAGTGGTGCACTGTGTAGATAAACACACATCACATCCTTTGCCAAGTATTTTAATTTTCACGTGCACATCTCACACCTGTCACGTAATTGCAAGGAAGAAATATAGGCCCCGAGCCGACATATATATCCGAGATGGGCCCCGAGCTACATTTCCTGTCCAGTAATGCATTCATTTAAAGTGCAGGCAGGGAAGGTATAAAAGTGTTCACTGCAGGAAGCCGTGCCGGCAATTGTTCCAGGAAATGACCGTTCGGCACAGGGCGAACTGTCAACCTAATCAGACCTGAAAAAAGCATAGTTCAACTGACAGACTGACAGCCACTACCTAGGATAGGTGCTCCTGTCAAACTATCACTGCTTCACTGAGACATACGCATACATTGTATATATTTATAGGCCTATAGACAGATAGCTGGAAAGTTGGATGATAAAGGTTTGAGAGTCATAAGTTTTGCTTTTCTAAACATATGCACTGTACTTAATTTACGCCCAACATACTCGTGTAGATCAGAATGAGCCAAAATCTTCTGCCAGATGTCAGAATGCAGTTCTGCTTCTGTTTTTCTTCAGCGCCCGAAGACACAATATCAAGACGGGAAAAACTATAGAGTAGAAAGACCCCGTCTCTCTGCTCGTAGCTCGAGAGTCCAGGGATCATCTTGTTACAGAAGAAATACTAGTTGACAGGTTGGGAGAGTCTATTGTAGAGAAAGCCATTGTAATTATAGGCCGATGAGCACAGGTCATCCTGCAACTACGTGATCAATGATTTATGAATGGAATATAGTGGAATTAAAGGTCAAAGTGTGACCTTCACTCTATTTATAGACTCACACAAATAAATTTAAGATTTAGGATAAGTTCAAACTAAACTGAAATATCTATTTCTCTCTTGTAACGCTGTGCTTATGCTCAGGTTACGTTACACCCAACTTTGTTATGGGTTTGGAAATAAAAGTAATGGTTTGGCTTAAAATACCTGTTTTGGTTGCCATGATCACAGATGGGATTGGATGGTCCTACTTCCATTTTCATGGGGACCAAAACCAGCTGGAAACAACCCCTTGTCTCCCTCAATATATCAAGTGGTGTGACTCGGACTAAGGTCGGTAACTTGGCAGCCTTGTTGGCTTGGCACGAACCTTGGACGTATCTGCGGTTTGCAGAAACGTGAACCACCACCGAGCTCATGGTTGCCCTTTGGTCCTGTTAGTAGTATTGTAGTCGTACTCCAACGGTGGTGTCACGCTGTACTGCTGCAGTACATATCTGCATCACCGTTACAAGCGCAGAAATTGATTAATTAATTAGTACCACTCCATTACAATGGATTTTGAGTTGTAGATATTTGAATTCTACCTGAAAAATGTGTTTGCCTTTGTTCAAATCATGAACTCCCCAACTTGCAATGGCAACTTCTGTAGCAGACATGTATCTCAGAATGGAGCGTAAACACCTGGAAGAAAGTTATGAAAGACCAACAGAACCAACAGAAACCCTCAACAACAGGTGACCGTTGTGTCACATATGCTAGCGGCACCGCGGCTATCCCGGAAAATGGTGTCAGGGCCACGATATTTCCCTCTGAGTGCGGTGGAGCGGAAGAAACAAAAGTCAACGAATCCCGAAGTGTGCTTTTGAGGAGCGGATATGTATAATGGAGTTGAATGTTATGTAGATGCCTGCAGTGGCTTTTGTATTTTCTGACGCAGCTTCAGGCAGCATTGTGTTGTTCTGCTGCCACCTCGCCACCCATTCAGCTTCACTTACTGTTAATCAACTTTCCTTCAGTGTTGAGGGAGTTTTACAGCGGTGGGGAAACAATAAGCGGAAGGAGTCGAGTGCACGGCCCGCTAATGGGACTATTTCATTCCATTTAAAAGGGCAATATTCAGCCCGCCTGTTTAAATAAGCATTGCTAATGTACCTCAGGGGCTTGGCGATGGGCATTATCTACCAAACAGTGCTCCATCTGGCAGAGGCACATTGATTTTTATTTTTATTCCCCGCCGTTTTTACTCAGGTTTGTTCTATTCCGAACGGGGCGACCATACCGTAACTCTGCCGTGTCGTTTGAAGATCTCCAGGGGTTCTCTTTCCCTTTCTGAGCTGAGCATTGCCTGAGCTGAAGCCTGATGTATACTGTAGCGGTAAACTATGGGCCGGCTTTCACTCTAAAAGCAAATCACGACTGCCTTCACACTCGTTCAGGCACATTTGTGGACAGTAAAACCACGCAGATCAGTGACTGGAAACAACGGGCAATTTCTCTAAAGACCCAAAATTTGCCTTTCTCGGGAGATTTTGGTTGCCAGCTGGGGAAACACGGACGAGATTGCAGCCCCCCGAGCAAGGTATTTAAATGAGGCTGCCACATCTGTGTTTTCTCGGCTACAGGGGGTAGATCTTGCCACAAGCCAGAGGAGCCGGAGGCTGGGATGATGAGCTTGTGAGGTCTGTGTTCAGCTTGGTCAGTTCCTCTCTGACTTCAATCAGATTCTCTGTTAGAGGAATTTAATTTGCATCACACGCCTCACCAGTCAAGTCTCCCATTTTATCAAAGTATTTTCAGAGGCATCACCCCTACTGACTTGTCTCAGCCTGGTCTGAAATGCACCTCGGCATTTAAGCTTTAAGATGGACTCCAGTGGCGAGAGCGATGCCTCGGCTATTTTGTTTCAAAAGCGGAATATCATTTTCAATTTTTTATGATTCCGCGCAATGTATATTGTGGCTCAGCTCCGTTACACAGGAAGGCAGACATAATGTCAGAATTACTTAACCCACTGGAGAGCTGATTCTGACCCAGTCTGTCAACCCAGCCAGAGTTTTCCCTCCTCCCTATCCGCCGGAGCCTGCCTATCACGGAGAAGAGGCTGTGTCGGGGAGATGCACCCGCGTCAACTAACCTAATTGGACATGAAACGCTATTAGCCTCCTAGCTACTGAGGTTCAAGTTGATTGGGGCCTGTCATTGAAGATTCTCATCTCCTGGTTGGGGATAGGTGTGCATGGATTATCATCGCTGCTTGAAATGATGCTAAGTCCCTTCTCCTGACAGCTGAAATCTGTGCACCTCGGCCCCCTCCTGCGTTCCATTATAGTGATGTATGAGGGAGGGCGAGGTTTTAACAAACCCCATCGTGCACTATGCATACAGTCAATCCCCAGTCCCCTTCATGACTTCACAAAGCACTCATCAAGCGAGGTACCAAGAGGCGAGCTCTCATTTCTTCTACGGTCATTAGCTTGGAGGAAGCACCGCAGATGGTTTAAAGGCCAGGTCCAGCCAGGCGTAGAAAACACGCAACACAGCTGTGTCTTGGTCCTGCTCTGCATTAAGTGATCAGAAGCCCTGACGCAAATCTGGCAAAGCATGTGGGCGATGACATTTTTTTTGTTCATGCGTCTTTTTGGTCATTGTCCCTGGTCCAAACGGACACACACTGCTGGGTTGGCAGCGCGGTGCGTCTCGAAACACTTGCAGTAAAGGCTGGGTTGGGGAACTGACTTATTCTTACCATGACTGAAAGATTCATGTGAAAAATGTCATCCACGAAATACTTCTTTCGATCTATAGTGTCCACTTGGAACAGTGCGCTGCAGGTAATTATTTTCCAAAGGGTTGAGTTTTCACGGAATTGTACAAAACCTTTGAAGCATTAAAGTCCACGTAGACTCATGACCAAAACTGTGTGTAAGCACAACGGCATCTCCCATTCTTGTTCTACGTTCTTTTCGTAAGATTTATAAAGCCGTGCACACAAACATTTTAATCTCACCCATTGTCAAAACGTGCACACACGCACAAGCCTGATTTCCACTCCCATCTTATATCGATGCACGTGCCCCTCTCATTAGACCCAGATTTAATCGGCTTTGTTTAATCAGAGATGTTCTCCATCAGCGTCACAGCAGCTGCCATATTTTCTAACGCCGCGTCTGCACCTGTACCTGTAGACCACCATCACTTTAATATCTCAGTCATCATTTTACACACCAGAGAGACGATCAATGTTTAATCTATAGAGCCAATGACTTAACAGAACTCTTCAAACGGATCAAATGCAAAAGATCATCAACACAACGTAAATAAAAAAGGATGTTAAGATTCATCACTCGTGAATAATTTAAAGCGGAGTTGATAAATTGGCCTCAGAGTGACACGGTGTGTAACTAATGAAACAATTACAACGACAACATTAACAAAATTCTGCTCAATGTTTAAAGGTTACACCTCTCACCTTATATTTCATATCCACCTCATCATGTCTCCTTCCGCTGTCTTAAGAAAAACTGTGTGATTTAAGTATGTGCATCCTTCATGTATATCAGTTTCTGTGTTGGAAAAGGCGTAAACGTTGTTTATACATCTGACCCCGGACATTTACACACATTACAAGCTTATATGGTCCGTGAAATCATTTAGACTGCAGCTCTTGTCATAAGTTGGAGATGTCTGGACACTTTTTCTTCACTCTCTCCGATGTTTTTCTATCATGTAAATCACTGTACGTAAAATATGTTTTAACAGTTCTGTGCACAAATGAAGAAAAAGGTTATCTTAAAGCTGTATATTTCAAATGGTTTCCCACTTGTGAGCCGAACATCTGGTCGCTGCCAGTCCTTAAATCCGTCTCTTTCTCTGCCGCTGTCGGCGGTTATTTCAGTATCTGATCAGTTAGACCTGCTGAGAAAAGAGAAAATGACCTCAAACAGCAAATTTGAGTTAGAAACACATTTTGTAGCTTCTGTAGCGTTCCTGTACCGAAACTCGTCGTCTGTGTGCGTGGTTTCCAATGTGTGTCCCAAATAGCAGATGAAACTTTCTTCTCACAGTAAAAGTACAATATTGACTGAGATGCCATTTAATGGAGAATCCATCAATCCCAAAACAAATTGAAATTTTGATGGCTGAAATCGTTTTCATGAAGCTTGCACTTGATTGCACTCATCTAAACTTTGAACAGAAACCAAAATATTGAATAACTTCATGATAAAAGTGAAAAACGCCATCACTGCCATTATGGTGCAACAAGCTTTTGTACGATGAGAGTTTGGTCCTTGGTTTGGACCATATCGACGTCTTTTTTTGTTCTCTTTCTCAGTCAATTTTTCGCTTTCCAGTTTACCAAACAAGCGCTGTTTGTCACATTGGAGCTTTGACAGTGAACTAAATAACACCGAAAGAGGCAAGTCAGGAGAAAACATTGCTTTTACTTCGTCCTCGTTAGGCCAGAAGACTTACTGTTAGCATTACCCTCAAAGAAGTTCAAGCAAAAGCAACAAACTAAGCTGCACCACTGACATATTCCACAAGAACTTGATTGTTATTTACTTATTGTTGTGTTTTACTTCTCACACATGTCACAGAGCTCACCACAAGTTCAGCATGCAGTCACACAAAAACTCTTTACGGCATCTCGTACTGAAATCCGTCTGTGATTGAAAGCAGTTCACACAACAGGATCACACGATCGACTTATTAATTATGGTGCAAAGCAAAGAATAACGACAATGCAGCAATCCATGTCAATCAATCAGAATCACACTACACATGAACTGATTTGAACCATTTTCTAAGTAGCTTGGATCCCTTTTTCATTTTTCAAGCTAATTTCGCCGATTTATTTAGATTGACATGTGATGAAACAATATATAAAGCATGTCGATAATGGGGTAGACCAAATGAAATAAAAATAAATAGCGGATTTACTATTCTAGCTGCAAAATGTGGTCTGAACAGACACCGACGCACTGTTCGTCTTGATGTTGTGGAGTTCTGGCATTCATTTTGTTTTGTTTTTTTTATTTTCTTCTCCTTGTACTTCCCCTCTGGCTGGTGTTGCCTTTTCCCTGAGTTCATGTGAGCGGTGATGCATGGTGACCAGACGGAATAATTACCCGGTTTCGGCTCCATTGTGCAGGAGTGCTACTTTGCTCCGCTAGAGCCGTGACCACCTCGATCTGGACCAATCAGCTGGCAGATTAGGAAAAAAAAAAGCACAGGGTGAGCTGCAGTAGTTTATTTTAATCACACCTTGACAGTGTCAGTGACAGAGTGCTCGCGTGTGTGTGTGTGTGTGTGTCAACTGAGAGACTTCACCATCACTCTGATTGACAAGTGACATAATCGCGTGATGGATACGGTAGTTCTGAGCCAGGATGTTGATGATTACGACTTAGTTTTGTCTGCTTGTGTGTGTGTGTGTGTGTGTGTGTGTGTGTGAGAGTGTATGCCTGTGCGTTTAGCGAACGCTCCACTTGGGCATCAGCGGGTGATGAGCCGTAGAAAGTATTAGACGTGTAATCAGCGGGGCTGTTCGTCTCTCCATTCGGGCGACTGAAATCCTGTGGGGCAAGTGCAGAAAGTGGTCCCCCCCCCCCCCCCCCCTCCGAGGGCCTGAAGCGGCGCAGCCTCTCGCGGGCCCGCCTCTGTAGGGCCTCGTAACGCTTGCGCGAGAGAGGAGCTGATGCAACGAGAAAGGCCCCTACAGAGCACATTTTCGCTCGTATCACTCTCCTTCCTCCTGCATCTGCTCTGCACTCCAAACAATCCTGCGCAGTCTCTTCTGCTTTGCCCCTGAAGACTTGCTACCTTTTCCCCGGCTTGTCTCTTCCTCGCTTGCCGATGCAACCCCCCCCCCTTCCCCTCCTCTTCCTAGCCGGGGCCCTTTTCATTATGCTGTTGTTGAATATACTGCAACCAATTGCGCCAAAGGAGTTGGTTTGCTATAATATGAAAATCTGACCTCATCTCGCGAAGGTCACGGGCAATAAACACCTGACAAGAGGGTGGGCCGATGGAGCTTCAAATTCTAATCTTCTCCCCGCACCCTGTTGGTTCGCGGTGTTAGCAGGGTCAGCTCGCTTCCCCCTCCCAGTGGTCAGCCGGCGCCGGAAGAGTGCGGAGCGTTTTATTTCCATGCCTCTGCCCTCCTCCCTTCTCGAGCATCAGATTTATTGATATTGACCTTTAGCTGAAATTAAGCGTGTAGATCCCTGAGCAGCAAGAGCAAAGTTTAAACCAATTAAAGAGCACTTCACCAATCAGCAAGGCAAGGCTCGAGCTGTCTCACAGGCCGGCCCGGCGAAATTAAAATCATTTGCACTGTATCAAAACCTGTTCACAGGGCAAACAGAGCCTAAGTAATCTGATTAGGAGAGCCATCTTAAAAAAGAGCAAAGGATCTCCTCAGGTCTGGAAATATGATAATAGAAATTGCAATAAAGAATCCGGGCACATACAGTCCCCTCCAGGGACCGACGCAGATATCACACAATTATTCCCATGTTGCCGTCTGAATGCAAAACAAATTTAATTACTCTGATCGCGCTGTTTACGTTTGTGCTTAATTATCTGCAATCTAATGTGTGCCAAGTGACTTCTTACTCTCGCTTTAAATGAACTGAGGAGAGCAAACACTGAGATTTAAACCATGTGAATGACAAATTTCCCTTTAAGTTGGGACCGGCCCCAAGGTTACAGCTGCGTAATAATCGTGTGGTTTTGATCAGGGTTATCTTGGAAAATTAAAAAGGGGGGCTCATTGAAACTGACTTGTGAACAAATGAGAAATAAGCCTTTTGTGTGATCGGAAAAAAGTTTTTGTGTTTCAACGCGTGAAAAATGGGATCGAAAAGAAAATTCCCTCAGACGTATTAAAATTAAAAGTTAAAAGTGCTTAAATGGATCAACATGGTATACCTGAGTAAAATCTACGTGTGGGAAACACACGACGGCATGCACATGAAAAAGACTTAACCAGGGGATTGAACTGATGTGTCCAAAATATTTCAATCCAAAGCCTGAAACTGATAAAAACTGATATTCCCTGAATGAAAAGCAGTGACTTGAAATAAGTCAGTTCCAACAGCACCTCTTGAAAAACTGTGAATTCCCCCCTTCTGGTTTGGTGTGAATGAAGCGGTTCGAGTGTGTCGAAGCCCTCTTTATTGTGTTCATAAGTGAGTGTAAGAGGAGTGTGAAATTGACGGGAGGATTGGTGTTTCACCTCTCACCCACAGTTATGAGCTCACGGCCAGTGGTCGAAAAAGAATAATGTCGTACTGTAAGTTGTTCAAATGAGATTCCCTCGGCTGTGGGGCTCGAGCACACAGACTGAGCGACTGAGACATCTGGACGCGGCACAATAGCAAATTGTTCCTACTTTGCACTGAAAAGGAGGCAGTTTGGAGGCTTTTGATCCAGATCACTGTTGGACACCTGAACAGGAGCCATCCGGCAGTCTGCCTGCACAACTATGGGGAGACAGTGAGGCAAACCCTCGCGCTGGTGTGTGAATGCAGCCCGATTACCATATGACATTTTAGAAACATATCTGGGCTACTTTATTTCAGTCAGGACTGCGATAAGTGGCTGAACAACGGATGGATGCATAAATTTTAATTTATTCATTCGGCAGAAGTGTTTTGTTTTTTTTTCCAAAAGGGACATACGAACCAGGAGCATTCTAAACCACAGCAGATCAAGAACAAGCCATAAAGAATAAGTGCCACAATTCCACTTATGTGAGTAGGTACCCTTAGTCTTGGTAGGTCCTTAAGCGACAGAGGGGGGGTTCTGCTGACTGAATAGCTTTAGGTAATTTGTTCCTCTCCCAAGGGAGCCCGCGGGAGAGGAGGTTGGACTTCCTGCCTCGCATTGATGGTAGGTATGCTATTCGGCTTTCAGTGGCAGATTGTAGTGAATGAGAAGGCTCATAAAACTAAATGAGGGAATTCAAGTAAGTGGGCGGTGTATTTACATTGAGCAGGTTGTCAGAGACACAGGCTGATCTGTGTTCAGGTTAGGCAGCGCATCAGGGGTTGTTTTGAAGTCTGTCTGCCCACTACTGATCAAAAGTTAATGAAAGCAGCTTTAAAAGTACAAAAAAATATATATAATAAATAAAAAATAGTGAAACGCCAGCCTGGACACGGACTATATATCAAGATCTTGCTTGAAGTAAATTGTGGCAAAGCAATGGGAAGCAACTATTTCATCACATTGAATGTCTATTAGTCTGACATGTCTGTGTGCATTAATCTAATTCCACATGGAAGCTCAATGCCAATTAAAACATAGTCTGTAATAAAGTTGAAGGCAATTTGCTGTTCGTCAAAATGATTTCTCCCCTCTTGGCAGGCGGCGTTTGCGGTGATGTTACATCCCCCGAGCGCGCAACAACATAAAAGAGTGCGGTGTCCTCTAAACGTGATGTCTCCTGTCCGAGGTGGCGCTCCTGCCACTCTGGGCCGATGGCCCTTTTGGAAAGGGTGGAGGCGGCGATGTTATATTAGTGTCGTAAGCTTCGGCAGACACCACCCGTCCTCCTCCTCTCACTCCGCTGTTGGAGTGCTGGCTAAGAGCCTAGGATGCACTTTCCAAAATAATTCTGTTAGTTCCCATTTTCACTGCTCTGACAGTCCTTGTTGTCTTTGAAGATGAGGCCAAGCTCCCGTGTCCTTCATGCGTGTCAGTCCTTCCTCACACATCAATCTGGTTCGTTTTAATGCCATTACCCCTGAGGTGTTTTAAAAAGGCTGCTGCCTCTGTTTTCTTAATATAGATCTCTTTCTCTAATGGCTCGTGAACAGTTGGAGGGGGCTGGCCAATGCTATCGTTTTGCCCCGTATGTCCAGTAATCATGTGCACGGACACGTTTAGAATTTTGACTCTCCGTGTGTCTTGTCCTATACAGCCCCGTTTGTTCATCTGGGTGTAGTTGAGTGAGTTTGAACTTTCCTATTCTGCTCTGAGGCCCAGCCGCTCCCCAGGTGATGGCTGCGTGTGTTCTGCATTCAAACAAACCTGTCAGTCTGAAAGACATGCTGTATAGTTCAGCACAGCGCCCTGCGAGTGTCAGAATACAGAGGCGCCTTTTACCTGCACAATGCAAACAGAAGAAGGAACACGGAACTGTGCCTTAAGTGCATTTTGATTGCAAACGGTGCACTGGGGTGCTAGTAGAGTGTGTTTGAGGGCCAGCGGGGGGTGCCCTGCTCCACAGTGCATTAGTGATAGAGAAAAGCTCCTTATCCGACCACCTCTTGTCATCAGACTAGCGTGGCCTGGCTTGCGTATGTGCATATTTATACCAATCTGCATTTATTCATGAGTTTATTTGTTCCCTTCCTTGTTATGACAAGCTGACTTTTGGTGCTGGGCTTGGCTGTGAGTAACCCACTGGAACTCGATCTTTCCAAAACACACCTTTTATTTAATTTATTTTCCCATCAGTGTTAAGAAAACAATATAATTTACGTTTTATTCAAGCTCAGAGTCACATGCATTCTGACAGAATGTGAAGCTAAATGGCTTGTTAAATTAGGTTGCAGACATTTGCATGTACTCTACGTGCGGGGATAAAAGAAACAACTGTGGTCAGGATGGAAAAAAAGAGATAGAAATAGCCAAGTGGAGGGGCTTTTCAGGTGTAACAGTGATACACTATTGCGCTAAATTGATCCAAGGCTACCCAAACACAATAACCTCACTCAAACTTGATTTCAATCTCGGGTAAATCACATGTCAGGCATGTCAGGCAGAGCAGTTGAACTTGCCTTGACAAGGCAGTTATGAAACAAGCTCAGGGCCCGGTTCCACATAACATTTTCCTTCCAGCAGGAAAGTGCCGGCAGAGCGCTCGGGAGCATCGGGTTGAAGCGCTTGTTCGCTGAGAACAAACACACTGCATGCTGGTTCTGATTGACATATGTTACCACTGTGGTAACTGAGGGCTGAGCACACAGCTAATAATAAGCTTACAATGTGTGGGGTGATAAAAGCACAACACTCACCCACGAACAGTCTGCTCCTACAAATGGGCTCCTCTGTCTCTGCTACCGTGTGACGTCCGTGTTTCTGTCTGATCAAGCTGAGGACGGACGGACACAGCCAAACAAGCGTCTCCTCCAGTTTCTTGGTTACCAGGGTGACGAGTCCCGCCGAACCTAACGTACGATTGGTTGCCTGAACAAGAGCAGTGGTGATGACACCAGATCCTTTCTGGAAAGTTGAGAGATTTTCAACCAGAAGTGCACGGAGCCGTGGCACAAACATTTCAGAGCACAACAATTAGCGGTAGGCCTCACGTAGAAGATACAACTAGCAAATTATTACATCTCGCCAAAACCACATATACACCACATATTGTGTTTTAGGCTTGAGCAAACAATAATGTTTAAATGTGCAATATGTGGGTCACGTAGTCTTCACTGTTAAACAATCCTGTGAGCTATAGCGACAGGTGACCAAATGAAATGCAACGTTGCCTTGAATAAAATTACGGATCCTTTGAGTTTGAACATTGTTGGAAACATTTGGGATAATGTAAATAAGCGGATTAACAAGATATACTCCAAAGATTAAGTCGTTTTCAGATATTTTAATGGGAAAGTGTTACATATTATATCTTTGAAGGCTACCATGGCTGATCGTAATTACACCTGCAGTCCTCATAATGGTCCCTGGATGGATGCGCTAACTGCTACTGGATCGCTGTCGCCTTATCTGGTGGGATCTCCTGTTTGGATACAGCAATGGTCATGGAAGTTGATGACCACAATTAAGGACAAGTGAACCAACTGTTTCACCATCAATTTATCTTCGAGGCAACACTAAGGGAAATATTGACACAGTATAACAAGTGGAGGTGTGTGAAATCATCCGTCCGGAACAGCATTACCTCTGAAACAGTAATTTAAATTAACAGAAAATAGAACAATGCAATTAGAGATACACAATGAACACGCCGCTCGACCAGGAAAAGCAACATGTCAGCAGTAGTAGTAGTAGCAGGAGAGATGTGAAGTGACAGAGCTTTCCTTGAAGGTATGCACTGTACCTCCGCACACACACACACATTTGTTTAATTAAATGATTGGCAGGCTGTCTAACCCACCGGCTCACAAAAGTCAAGATAATTGGACTTTAACGTAGCAGCACAAGTGCAGCGAATTTTTAACTGTTAGATGTCTGCTGATAACATTAGCTCACTAATCCCCTCCTAGTCAAACAACCTAAGCCCCGGATAGATGAGCAAACCCGGTGGATAAGGAAAACAGCATGTGACAGCACTGCCAAACGCTATCCAAACAAGGATTTAGTTATAATGGTAAGAATTAAACTCTTTGCCCACATTTTAGGCTGTTGGAACACCTCGGCTAATGTAAATGTCTTGATTTTCTCACTGCTGGCAAACAGACTGGCCTCTGGGCTAGCTTGTGTCGGACGACAGCTTCTGTTGACCAAATGTTCAACAAACTATAACGTGGTGATTTTGTATGCATTCAAAATCTACAGCTCTAATAAGACTGACGTTGAAACTTTGCTGGATGAATTGTGTTTAAACTTGCGAGGGTGTCACTTTGTGTTGAAAAGTAGTGGGGACCTGCAGGCTCAGACGAAGAAAAAGGCTTCAGTCATGTTCATCAGATGCAATTTAGGCAATCTGATGTCCAAATGGAAAATGCATGAGATATTATAAACTACTTAAGCAAACTACAACATACAGTAACCTACTAAGTGGCTATAGTATATTGAATTATTCACCAGCTAATACGATGAAATGATCTTAGGGAGGTTATTTTATGCTTTTTGTGTTTTTGCCTTCCCTTCAGTGTGTTGTGTAGCATTTTTGTGCATGTAAAAGGTCTGCAAAGGGAAAAAGCCCAGTTGAGCCTTTACTTCAGTAACTTACGGGCATCATTATGTAACAGGCATTATATAAGTATAAGTATATACATTTTTAGATATTATAAAATGTATACACTCCAGTCAGTCAGCAGGCATACAGTTGTTACTCCTGTAGTGGCGTTATTTTGGATCACACTACCTTGCTGGGCATGACCTGCCTTACTCTGCCTCTGATTGGCTACATCCTGCCCGTTAAGTAATACACATGTGCAACTCTCCCCAAAGACTGAACAGAGGTGAGATGTCTAACTCTTTACTGGCATGATCAGTTGATCATTTTGACTTGGCCAATGCTTTGGGTTGAAGGCCAGTCACCAAAACTAGTAACATTCCCATTAGCCTTTACTGTACCTTCTATTTAGTGATGATTAATGTTAGCATGGCAACTAAACATCAGCATGTTAGCATTATTTAAGTCAGTTATAAAGCATCACAGAGCTGCTAGCTAAGAAAAAAACATGTACTTCTTATTAAAAAAAGCAGCAATTGGCTTTGCTGGGACTTTCATTTAACGTCCTTAAATAACTGTCATTCAGAAACACTGCTGACTTTTTGAAATCAGCTCAAAGGAGCCAGACATTTTTCCCTGATTTAGACCTCCGGATACTTTAGCAACCTTTCAATCCCCTGTACAAGAGGACACTGCTTATTTGATGTCAAAGCAGGAAGCAGGTCAAAGAGAAAAAAAAAAATAGTGGAACTCATTCTTTCAGTAGTGCACATCAAATAAAGCAGATCAAAGTCAAACATTAAGAACAGAAATTCATCTCTGAAGTTTTTCCCCCTCCATAAGCGTGTGTTCATCTCAGTCTGCCTTGTGTGTCTACGCGGCTGCATTTGTGTGTTCCTTATCTCACCGACACTGACATGGAAACATCAAACAGAACTACAATGTTGCTTGAAGATGCTTTGTCTGTCACATGAAAGTGATCACATCTATTAGTCTTTCGTAAAGAATTCACTGTATCCCTCTCTTCTTTTTTCGGTACAAGTTATCAAACTACCGGTACTTGTGAGTGTTGTTTTGTGTGACTGTCAACAATTTTAAATTCACTGCTGGAACGGCTCCCCCTTTCATCCCCCAAACTCCTGCGGCTAGGCGTCTATTGCAATCCGATGCAAAGCTGCAGGGTGATTCAACTGGATGTTTACAACCTTCTCATATAACATTGATCGACGCTGCATGGCTGCACAGGAGGCTTAGTACACAATCTGTATGCTTGGCGGTGGAGAGCTCCTGACCTTCTATTGACAGTTCTTATACTGGGTGTCACCTTGTGGATCAATCCCCCCCCCCTCCACCGCCCTTCTTGCTGTAGAAAACTGAATGCCACCCCACCTCTGGGGAGTCGGCGTACACAGCATGTCAAAATTCCATATGGATGATGGGGGGGTGGAAATCTAATCATTCCTCCAATGCTCCGAATAAATCTGCCTGCAAAGCATTATTCCAATCAAAAACATAATCTCCTAAATGTTTGTATTCATCAACCCTGTCACCTCTGCTAATCCGCGCCTTTGCTTACCTCTCATTGGCATCCTGGTCCTAAATGCTGCCTTCCACATAAAGTCATGAATATTTAACATCGCTGCTGACTCATAGGAGAACGATTTTCATGCCAGCACCTAACAAAAGATTTCCATTTTTTAACATGTAAATATGGCAGAGACAATTACAAAGCAACAACAAGAGGCTTTTATTCCATCAGTGATTCACAACCCTAATCCCTCCTCTCAGGCGATTTGTCCTCCCACTGGTGGAGATTGAAAATGTGACGTGTCTCAAGCTTATGGCCCAAACTGCCATACCCTATTCAGACAGTATTTGTTTATTATTCAGTCCGACCTTTATTTTCCCTTGGCCCCGTGACAAATCGTGTTTAATACGAAATGTCTTGACTGATATACAGTCCAATGTGTTTTAAATTCAGAGCGCCCTAAACCTCGCCTGCTTGTATATTCTTGTATAATATTTACTTTGAGGGCAAATAAACAAAACTGCTCATTGCGGAGAGGAGGGAAATGTTTCTGCCGTTGAATCAAGAGTGGGGGTGTGTACCAGTAATCTTCAAGAACTGGCAGCCGGCGTGTAAGCTAAACCCACAGGAAGTGACTTTTCCAGCTGGAAGGGGAAGGTGAGGGAGCGAGGCCAGGCTGAACCATCGGGCCGTGGCCTCTTGTTCGTTCTATCCCCGAGAGAGACGAGACTCACTACAGTCCGCTCCGTCACGTGGACCATGGAGGTCGGAAGCCATGATTGATCGCCACGGGCAACATTTCATGTGCTAAAATCAACAGGTTGCGCTCAGTGGTTGCCTGAAGTGTGACAGTGGTCATGAGGTGCCATGACGGATCGTTAGAGAATGGATATCCTGGTTCTAATAATGTAGTCCTAACCGTTGACATTGTGCGAGATGCTTGTGGGCATTTTTAATTGTTCCGCTGTGCTAAACGGAACCATCTCGACCAGAATGTGAACTCCAGACGTCCTCGACAAACTTTTTTCACTCGAATTAACAGTGTGATCCCAAAGTCTATGATGTAAAACACAAACGCCGTTTTTAACTCAATAGTTGAAAAACTATGTGAAGACTCTGTGAATCCAGATAAAAGGTAAAGGCAGATTTAAAGGCAAAAAAATATAAATCGGCCTGTTATAGTGATTTGCTTTCATTTTCCTCCCTCTCCCTTTACTTTAATTAAACAATTACTCAATCTCAGTGCGATTACACCGCTAACAAAATGTAAACGGCAAGGAGTATAGCGAATCGCAGCCTATTACATTTCATTTTGTCTGTGAAAAATCCTCCTTGTTGTTTCCCTAATGAGACGATTGATTTCATTTGACACATATTGACTCCTGTTGTTGTTTCTTTATTTTGCTCCGGCAAATTTGACTGCGAGGCATTCGCTAGGAAGTGAGGAACAATGCCTTAAGATGCGGTTCACCAGCTGTGTAGGATGCCGCATTCTCATGCTTTAGCGTATACATTATGCAGTGTGTCATCCCGCAGTGATTGAATAATATGAGTACCACACTGTGTCACTGCTACAGTCGCTGCTTCAGGCACTGAACAGCTACTCACTCAAGGTAAAGTACATTGCTTTGTTTGGCTAAAAATGTCCAAATCAAACTATAATAAAATAAACTAAATATTGGTATAATCAATCAAACAATGCTTAGCATCAGCAACAAACCAATCAGTCCATTCAATGACAGACAGATGTTTAAACACACGGACAAAACACACTGGTGACACCTGCAGAATATTGCACCCATTGCACATTGATGCCTGTTCCTGCAGTGCAAAAACCGCCATTACTCATCAACCTTCTACTGAAAACACGAGTTATCTAGGTAAGGGGCTTCACATTAGCTAGAGGCCTTGCTAGCGCTCGTTTAAACCGTTGCATTACAAAGACCAACTCGTAGCAATTTGCATGTCACAGCCTTCTCCCAGAGGGATTTAATAAATAAAAAAAAAAGTCATCAAACTACATAACTCCCTCAGAATGTAAACCGGTAAACAACAACAACTTTGAAAGGACTAACAGATGAAGTGAATAACATTTATCATATTCCCATCCAAGGGGGACAGTGTGCCCTGCCTCTCCTCACAAACTGCTCAAGATCGACTCGATGAATGTAACAAGTGCCCGTGGCGTTGACCTGCCTTCCCCAGAACTGAATCCCAACGAGTACCCAAGGGACGTGCCAGCATCAAGTAAATGGAAATACTAAATTAACTTATATTGCACTTTTCTATTCTATTTGACAAAGTCACCATTCACACACACATTCATACACTGTAAGCCTGATCCATGGAGGTCCTACTTCAGATCCCGCAGGACTCAAAGCCAACCCCCAGGTGGCCGACACGACACAACACAACACCTCCAGAGGTCCTTTGTCCATATCTCAACGGGTCGGACAGATCCAAGTCCAATCACTGGTGGGGCCTTGATGGACCTGACATGTTCTAGTACATCCCACGGAACCTCAATCAGATTGGGATCTGGGGGGGGATTTGGGGGCGAGGTTGACGTCTTGAGCTTTGTCACGTTCCTCGGGTAATTTGCATTGTGGCTGGGCGCGCTGTCTCCTGCTGGCGGGGGGGACTGTCTTTGCCATGTCGGGGTGTACTTGCTTGGCCAACAACAGCGCTTGAGTGGGTGGTAACATGTCAAGCTGATTCCACATGACTGCCAGGACCCGCAGTTTCTCAGCCGAACACGACCGAAATGATTCATGTTTTCGCACATCTGTTGGTCCTTTTAATGATGTTGTTGATTGGTGTACATGCAAAAGAGCTGACGTACGTGTTATTCTAAAAGTATAACAGTTGTGAAGACTAGAATCGTCCGCATCCTGGAGGGTAAACCGTTTCCCCGTCTCACAAGGAAATTCAGTAATCTGGAACTGTACTCGGGGAGCCAGGGTGTATTGTCTTTCCCTTATATTATTAATGATTCTTCGGTCCAGTCCCTGACAGAGCAGAATGAACTGGTCTGCAATGAACCTTGCAAAAGAGTCAACGACTTTGCATCAATCCATCTGAAGTGAACATCAACCATTAAAGATATATCAACTCAAGGTGAAAAGACAAGAGATAAGACGTGACTTAATGAATGCTGAGGCAGGAGGCTTTTTTTTTGCAGGGGGGTACAGAACGGCTGTGAGTTATATGTCAAGTTATCATAAGTATGTGCGCAGTGGGTGGTGCATGCTCTTAGGTGGGTCATTTTAGAAAAACCTAACAATGTAACTCGACTCCTACACGCAAAACCATGAACGTACATTTACTCTCCCCTTCCTCACTGTGGATCTGTACCACAGCCCACCACTTCCATTGTTAAAGTGCAGAATGTATTTACCCTGCCCTTCTTTGTCTTTTTCCTCCCTGGCTCTCCACCACTTGTCTTCATTCAACTAAACAAGGCGCGAGTGTGGCTCACGCGCTTGTCCTCTTAAAAGGGACATCGGCTCATTCATTAAGACGCAAAGTGTGCGGTTTTCTCCAACTAAGGTGATTGGCAAGACGGCTCCTCTCTGCCTCTCTCAGCTGTCACGGCTCTGTTCATCCCAGTGACATCCCGCCGATTCTTTCTCTCCCTGAATCAAGGGAATAAGCCAGGAAGGACAGCAATTGCTTTGCTCTACCTGGGGTTTAAGCCAGCAACTAAGCCAAACATAAATCACAAAGCAGATACATTCAATGCTGATGATTGTAATAAGGCGATGCTCTTTCAGCAAATATGCGGCAATCATTGTGCACGGATTTGAATGTTTGGGGTGTTATTCACACAGTGTTTACAGAAAATTCATTGAGGGTTTAGTGCGAGGGTGCTCTCCGGAATGCCATTTCAGATTTAGTCGTATACTGTATGTTCAGGAAAGTGCTGCGGGTGCTTTTTGGAGTGAAACTGTGGGCATTTCAACCATTTGCCAACTCATTCTGGCACAACTATTAAATATGGTAATGTATATTTGTACGTGGACTTAACACTTCGGTCACAGCTCGACATTATGTAATGTAAAGTGTCAAACTGTTTGAGAAACATTTGTGAAAGCCAAGACTGTGACTGAAAAAAATAAATGTGAGTTTTGAACTCCATATTTCAAGCCTGGAGTCACCAAAACAGATTGCATATAGTATTTACCTGACAGCACTTATAACAAGTCTCAGAAAACTTTTAAGATCAGCTGCAAAAGGGGCCAATGCAGGTGAGATGCATATTTAAATCTGCTGGTTAATGGGCCATGAAGGGGACCATATTATTCTAATGAAAGGGAAACACTATTAGAAGGGGAACAAAAGGTGTCAAATTGTTTTTTGTCTTAATGTTATGACATCCTTTGTTGTGCACAGGGTTGATCCGATTACCCCGACTGAAAACGCAAACCCCCACATCAGCTTCAAGCTAAAATGCGGGTGCTAACAGCAACGGAGGTCTGGATCAAGAGGCAGTTTGCGTACGCCGCAGATGCACTTGCCATTAAACCATGGTGTTTGCATAGCCAAGCAGCTGCAACGTGAACGTAATTGTTCACATACGTAATACCACTAGAGAGCACAGCAGAGATCTGAATGATGAAATAATAAACATGGTGACACTCGAGGAGGTTACTATTTGTTGAAAGATTATGGCACAAAATGTGACAGCTGCACCGTTATACATCGTATGTTAAGTCCCTAAATTAAGCCATCGTGACAATGCAAAGAATGCAAGAAATTGTAACTAGAGACACAGCAAGTATTTTTGAATGAGAGCCATGCAGCACACATGGTGAGCCAATCAGTTCAGCAGCGTGGCACACCTTTACCCTGGGATTTCAACCAACAGGCATACTATGCCCCTACTGTTCATAGCACTAATTTTGAGCACAGCAAAGGCTCCAAATGGATGCATGATACGCAAGGCAGCCATCCTGCAAATGCATAGTTAAAAGCAAAAATATCTAAATACGTAAGTGTCACTGTATTTCCGCGTTTAATCGCAGCTGCCAGCAGTCTTTCTTGGTGATGATGAGCAAACTTTAAAATGCAAGACAAAGAATGCTTCCCTAGAGTACTGTATTATACAAGCTTTGTTCATTCAGCGTAATTAACAATGAGCCAATTTATTAAATAGCCAACCTGCTACAGCATTAACTGGCCATAACAACTTAGTCATTTCTTCACTTTCACTGGTTATTATTGGGGTTTTTTTTTTTGGCCTGCTGACTTCCCTTTGGTTTACTTTTCTCCTTACTTGTAATGCTAAGAGCTCCAGTGGATGGTGGCTGTTGCATTTCCTCTGTCAACTTTTTGTTCTGGTTAATGTTTTATGGTGGCTGGAAGGCGTTGAGGTGAGGTTACACAGTACCACCACCCACTGCTGTGGAGCGTGGACCATGATGCCTGGGATGACAGGTATTACCAGTCAGCCAGTGTGAAGGCCTGTTAGTTGATAATGTTCTAGATGCAACAATGACAGGATCATTTCAGTCCAATTTTGGTCACTTTCAGCCCTGAATGCCATGAATCATTGTTCATATGCCGCTGCACCATCCATACATTTCGCCATGTGTACATTTCGTTCCATTCTCATGAGCTGACTGGGAAAAAAAAAAAAAAAAATCTTCAGAGAGCAGGGAACGATATTTCCATATGACTGAAAAGGTGTCGTCACACGCTGTAAATCGCAGCTCTTGATCTTCAAGATCTATATTAGTCGTTGATTTTTACAGGATCTGAGGCTCCGCATGTTCTCAACGACATGAAAACGGAGCGCTGGGAACACGAGCATGTAGCAAGATCAAGACATGCAGAACATGGTACAATTATTCAGAGGTCTTTCAACCTCCGCGTCAATAACAATGTGGTTCGTAGCCTCGTTGCTTAACCAACTGCACGCAGGAGACAAAAGACACCAAATGATTCTTCTTTGGGGCTCTTTTTGGGTTTGTAAGTGACAGTTTGGGAGGACAGACAGCGAAAGTGCGTGTTAGCGTTTGGTTTCAAAGGATGACTCTAATGTCATGTTAGCCGCAGTGTAGCTACGTTGCCCCAGCATTGGGTCCGAACACACACACACAGAAGCAAATATTTGGGTTTTTGTGTTTGGCCTTGGCTAACCTTTAGTGTATGGTTGGCTTGTTTGTTTGTTTGTTTGTTTTTCAGACGTGAGGCAACATTTTTGCTTGGTCTCTGTCGCCAACACAATCCGGCTAAAACGTGCCCGGAAAGTGCAGCGGATGAGCGATGTCATCAAATCCTTTTTAGCGGAACGAGGGAGTATCTCTGCCCTCGTGTTGACATACTCGAGTGCGTCTGTATGCGTGCAGCAGAGTACCATCCGTGCTCCGTTATTGCTCTTTCAGCTCTTGACCGTCTGCTTGTAGAAGTCCCAAGGAAGGTAAAAAGGCAAATCAAAAAAGTAAAACCTCAGCTTTTTTTTTTTTTTTTTTTTTTACTCGGAAACACCTCTTCATTTTGCCGGGTTGATGCCTACATTTGTGTGGAGTGATGAGATTGATTGTGTGAATACTGAGTGCTCAGCAAAGGTCTTGAAGGGGAGAAAAAAAAAAAAGGAAATTTCTAGTGACCGAGTACGGCAGATTAAAGATTAAGTGACGGAAGCCTCGATGGAGAGCTTGGACTTCTCGCTGGATTGAAAAAAAAAAGGCTTCAAATAACATCTGATATTTGAAACAGACTCTCTTGTTCATGCGGGAGCAAGAGCTCCGACGGCAATTCATTATGATGGGCTCTGCAGAGAGAGGAGGCCTTGACAGCAGTGCTCACCAGTATTATAACATGCAAGTACTGCATATCAAAGCCTCTCTCGGTGTTATTAAAGCCGTTGCTGCATTCAAACAAAACAATCTGAACTACATTTTCTCAGCAAACAACAGTTTTTCCAAAAAATCCATGTGTAGACAGTTTGTAAAGGTGCTTTCATACATCTAAATATGCAATTTATATAAACCACCCCCCATGGCGTACACTCTAGAATGACATGGGTTCCGAATTTGTGTACTTAAATAGTTACTACAGATTCATAAATACTTAAGAATTGAATATTGGTAAATTTAGTTGAGGATTTGGCGTGCAGTCATCGGTCACATCCTGTCAAGTCAAGCCAGTTTTGTTCATTTGAATCCATTTTTTTTTTTTTTTTTGCAGCTTTTCCAATGTTATGCCAATTCGGGATATTCCAAATACACTGCGGTCGTTGTCACTGTTAACTCTGTTGCTGATGCCTGTTGGTGCCTCTTCCAGCTGAGCCTATACGTATGCGCTCCCCTAAAATTTGAACGTCTCAGGCTATGTCAGGCTAATGTCGTGTGAGTCGTGTGAGATCTGGAACAAAGTCAAAGCGTGGACGATATTGGAGGTAAAGGGGAAGTGGGCCCAGCAGCTTCAGGGGAGCTTTGTCCCATTCTTCATTGGATCTGAGGAAGTCTATCTGAGATAAATTTGCGTAACAGATTTGGTAATCTTTCTTGACAACCCCTTCTCACGTAAAAGTGAAACATGATGTGAGATGATGAGTTTCTGCTCGGCACCTGGGAGATAAGCCTGTCTTTTCTGCATTATTACAGTGCCAGTTATATCTTATGCGCACATGTCTTGTGCATACTTAAGACCTTGTCGCACGGTGATCATGTGATCTGACAAATCCTTACAAGGCTTCAAGCGATGCGCTTGTGGCCACACTCACACACACACACACACACACTAACATACATACACAGAGGCATTACAGCAATCAGCTTCCTTTGAGGAAAGTCTGGCAGCTAGAGGTGGAAGCTACTGCCGTGATTTTAGATGTGACGAGAAAAAGAGAGAAAGGCAACTGTTGGTTTGAAAACAACAGTCGTGGCTCCTCAATAGGTGATGCCGCTATAGCATCAGTTATATCAGCAGAGTGAAGTAGATGTCACTGAAAGTAGAGCAAAGAATGGCACTGAAGGCTTCTCTCTATGGAAAAAAGATGCGTTTACTCCACTCCCTGCTGGCTTCAGGAAGACTTTGATTTACCAACTGGCATCGCCGGTGGTAGCGCTCTCCTACGGTTGATCTGACTTATTGAAGCCAGCCCGTGATTCACAGTGAAAGATGGACGGTTTGTCCCATCAGCTGCCAAGCATTTTTTTAAAAGGCTTCCATCAAGATGGTTATGTGCAACAAAACATATTTCCCATCAGGTTATATGGTATTGGTATTGGCTATTTTGTTGAATGCTCACTCAAATTTCACTGTTTTCATGGAGCTATTTATTATTCTACGAAATCCGACAGTAAAGCTTTGGAGTTTAATTTGTAATTGAAGGGAAGGTTCTTCTGAGCCAACAAGCGTTGCACGTTTACCACGGTACCAAAAATCCTCACTGCTCAGATGTGTCCCTCAGAAACTAGTTGAAAACACTTCACAGGGGAGATTGAAGGTTGAGAACAGCTACAAAATACCATGAACAGGTAGAGAAATGCCTTCAGCATGACCAAAACAAAAAAAAAGGCTGGTGAAACGTTTGCATTTTAAAAAACGGAGGGTCAGAGTCCTTTTTGGAGCAGAAGGAGGAGAGCAAGATACTGCTGATTTGACAGGTTTATGAAAAACTAAAATAAGTCTGAGTATCTGAGAGCCTAGAGCTCTGTCTGCTGCAAGGGCCTCTGGGAGGAATCCTGCGGTGGTTTCCAGATGGTGTGTGACAGACCTCACAGAATTCAAGATCAATCGAGTCTCATCCAATGTATTAAAGTGTAATGAATGTGATTTGCAGGACTGTTTTGTTTGTAAGGAGTTTGTGAAGATTTGGGAAGAATCCAAAGCAACAAGCAACACTTGTCGGGGCAGTTTTTATTATTTATCTATTTTAAAAATAATTCCACGCTGCATTGATCAATTGTACTCTGTGATACACACGCTTTTACTCGGTAGACGATGATGGTTTCCAACAGCACCTGCACCATATCAGCAAGATCTCAGTTAAAAGTGACTTTTTTTGTTCTGAATAACACAGGTAGATAAATAGAATATGTGGCCATTTGCAATACAGCCACTCGTTAATTTATTGAAATTTTTTTATAGACTCGTAGCACAACATTGTTATAAAAGGCCTTGGTGCATCAGAAACATGTGCATCTGTACCTGTTTTTTCCCTGGCAGATTTCAGCTTGAGAAGAAGGCTTCAAAGCAAAAAACTCAGTTGGAAGTTAAAAGGGCCTTTAAAGGGGCTATAATTGTTATTGTTATAATAAATAAGAAATTACAACGTAAAAGCAATGTCATGCCATGAAAGGGGTTCCTCAAAATAATTAATCCCTGTAGAATTATCCCCGAAATCTAAAGCTCCACTCGGCTTTATGGAGCTTTATAGTGAGTTTCAGCTAATCGTCAGCTGTCTTCCCCCTTTTGTTACTTTTTGGGTTCACTCTCGCTGCTCTTGTAGAATTGAATTTGGCTGAAGCAGGCAGGTATTCTCAGTTTGGATTCAGAATTGTAATAACATCCAAAACAAGTAAAATATTTTGGCTTTTTTCGCCAGAGATGCATCTCACAAGCCCAGATGCTGCATCTTCTGTATACTTAGTAAACTGTGAGGCACTTGACGTCATAGGTTGCAAAGTCCCTACACTGAGTCTATTTGCATCATGTGCACAATGTAGTCTGTGCAGACTGTAATAACCAAAAAACCTGAAAGCTGATCTAGCTAGCAAGTCAGTAGAGGCATGCTAATGCCAAGCGGCAAATTAGCATGATTCTTACCTGATATCTCCAGAAACTTGCTACCATACGCCATTCTTTTGCATTTGGTGGCGTCACGACTTAGCGTCAGGGACTTGCACCTCTTTTCAGGCATCATGCAACTCTTTGGTAGACTGACAGTTTGTATGTCATGGCTAATGTAGGCTAATTCCACTTTTTGTGTGTGTGTGTTTTGTTTTGTTTTGTCGGGTGTATGAGTGCGTAAGTGTGTCAGGTTTTGAATGTATACCAGCATTTAGATAGAAGCTTCAGGGGCTCCTTTTCTCAAGAGAATTCTTGTGTACTTGGGGTATTCAGCTCTATCGGGTGCGGGTGGGTGGGTTAAGGGGTGTGGGGTGGGATAGGTAGGGTGGATGGAAGGATGGGTTGGGTGGGGTGATAAGGGTGGGTCTGTATAACCAGTTATTATTATGGAAGAAAGCATCGAACGTAAAAAATGTAACTCTGTATTTGATGGAATTTTGATGAAACTCTGATGTTACTTTGATGTACTTCCTGGTACCTAACTATGATGACCCACAGAAATTAATAAAATAAAATTATAAAAAAAAAAAAAAAATCCAATAGAGAGCAAATCGGCTAAGGGTGATAACAAAACACGTATGCAAAAGAAGGCACCACAACCTTTTTTGGGTCAAGTTCGGATGGGATAGTCGGAATGTGGCTTGGAGGAATAGTTGGACTCACAAAATCACAAACACAAAAGCCACTCTGAATGAATGCACGAGCATTGTCATTAAGACAACATGTAACATGTTTGATGTTTTATGATGATTTTTTTGGCGGGCAGTGACACCTTCTATGTCCAATTTATCATTGATTTTAAAAGGTCATTGCTGACTGAAAGTAAAGTTCACATACATGAAGATCTGTACTTGGAAGTTTCGTTAACCATGAGAATGGGGTTTTTCATTGAGCCGAAGGGTTTATCAAGTAGATTTTTCAAGATCCCCATCAACCAGTCAGCAGTGGGAACGAGATGTTTGGGAGTCCCTCAAGTCCCCTCCAGTGGTGGTTTGTACTTTGTATAGGAAAATGACAGTTCCAGGTTAATTGCTACATCTTGTGGATAACTGGAGAAAAAAAATGGAGCCAACCAAAATGCCTGCAACTGTTGGCTGTTTCCAAGAGATGACAACAGGATTAGAGAAGTGGTAATTATTGTAATGGGCTCTGATAATGCTCCAACTGTCTAGGACGCTCTCCAGGTAAAACTCAGCGGGCAATCAGCTGACTTGTGAGGGCCATGATTGAGTTCACCTAGACCGTTAGGCTATGAATGGGGTCAATGTGTTCCACTGTCTCTCTTTTCCTGTTAGCTGGATTCCACCCATGCACTGTTGTCTTTTAGTTTTCGCACCTTAAATACCTCCACAGCAAAACTCGCATCCATGCAATACTTTAATTGTTGACAATGCTGAAACTCCACACCTCATTGATCACCTGTGTGTGTCCTCGAGTGGAAATAAGTATTTATTTAGAGACTGGCCATTAGACGACTTCAAGATCAGTGCGTGATGATAAAACTCCCGGTTGAATGATTAAATTAGCTCTCGTGTCCCACTGAGCATTAAAAAAACAGACATCCAGATAAGGACATTACACAGCCCTCACAAGTAAAACTCACGGGTAATCGTATTTACTGCAATTTAACGTACAGACCCGATGGCAAAATGTGAGTTACCCCAACCCACAAGTTCTGAGTGGTCAGCTGCACTGCAACTTATTGACAATGAAATGACACGCTGTGCAAGAATGTCAGTAATCAATTAAACGCAAACTTTAACATTTCTTTTGATATTTAAGTGCGCTGTCTTTTAGATCCCTAAAAGTTGTGCAAGTTTAATCGGTGTAACTGATCCCCCAATTATAAACTGCAGAGAGAAGTAAAAAAAAAAAAAAAAAGACTACCGTTATGCTACGAAGAACAAAAAAGAGGTCTGTGCTCAATCACAGTCCCTTTCCCTTTAGTCTGCCTTTCTTCCTCCCCTCTCACACTGTCATAGTCACAGAGAGGTTGAAGGAAAATGTTCTTAGAAACCTTTGATATAAGTTTCCCATGGCAAATAAGGAGGTTATGCAAATATGGATGAATGGCTGGTGAAAAATGTGGCTCCATGCAGCGATAGGGACACGTGACCTCTTTGCTGTTCTCAAAATGGCTTAAAGGCCGCACACAGTGGTGGTTTCACCGAGCCCCCCTCCCCTCACCCCATGTAAATTCATAATACATATTGAATGCATAAGATGTTTGTGTTCTGCCCTCGGGAGGCATTATGTCAAAGGGTGGGAGGGTTATTTTTTGCTGGCGGCATGGCTCTTTGAATGGCAGTGCCGGTCAGTGCGCCATTTTTCACCACCCTGTAAAATCTCAACGACTATTAGGTGGATTAAATTTGGTACACATATTCATGAGCCCCGGAGGGTGAAGCTTAAGGACTTTGGTGAACCCTTGTGGGTTTTCACTGTGGAAGCTGAATTACTTGGAAGCAAAGACATACTGTACATGATGCACAAGGAGCTGCTTTTGCAAAATGAAGCAAAGCATAAATGAAATGGGAGGTAAGAAAAAAATCCATAGGCAAAGGCTGTGCTTTCCAATATGGTGATGTCTTCCCCTTGAAAACATGAGTAATGTTTTTCACAGAGAAAATTGATCTTTTATTTATAACTCTGGGAATAGTAAGGCCAGCACACATAGTTTTTTCTTTTTTAGCCAGTAAGAAGCGATGCTAAAGCTAACTGGGGCTAGAAGCACTGTAAAAGTGTTATTGTGACAATATATCGGTTTACTATTTGGTTCACTGATACATTCCCTGGGCTGGAGTCGTACACGAGGGAGAGTGAGCGGTTCGGCTTTGGCTGCTGTGTTGAAACAAAACAGGCTGCATCGCCTCAGGTAAGGAAGCGTGGTGGCGCATTTGCATTTCCTTAATATCCTTATTGGCATAACTATGCAGAGATCTGTGAGAGGCATAGAATGACTGTTTGCATGAGTACTCTGGCAGCTGAAACCTGAAACTGTAATCACGTCTGCAGAGGATTCTCGAATCGGGAGCAGCACTTCATATTTTGAGCAAAGCTGTAGGAAGTGTCTTGTCACAATATTGTGACCTATTTCTCTTATCAACACACTGTACTAATAGACTTCTAAAATGATGGATCATGGGATGAAAAGGCTTGCCGATGACTAAAGATCTAATCTTCCCCCATGTACTATATGAACTAAATAGCACAAGATAACGAGCATGCATAGCCGTTGCCGCAGCGTGATTGGTTTGGGAGAATTTTTAAAGGCTTCAGACTAAATACGCTTACTTTGCAGATCTTGATGTGTGACCCAGTTATGAGGAACATCCTTCCGGATTTATAGCAGATTTTAATGCATCACAAAATGAGCACAGTATGGTATTTACTATTTACTACCCACCTAGATCACCATTTTAATGTTCTCTGCAGTAACACACTATTTAATATAAATTAGTTTCACAGCACTTTCCATCACATGAAACCTGTTTCTGAATTGTCCCTCTCCTTCAGCGGCCTTTAGAGTGACCTTTGAGCTGTCCCTCCCACTGGTCAGGTCTTGTAACACTGAGAATTTCTAAGGCACTGTCAGCATTGTCCGGATATCCATTTGAATACAACTGACTCCTCCACGCTGTTATCTGAGATGCTCCACATGTTCTCATCTTCGTTAAAACTTAGATCCCTTGTCACAATAGTTGTTTGTATCTGAGATATACATTAAAGGGTAAATTACCTACATTTCTGTTTGAAGGTCTGAACACATTTAAAAGTGCATTTCAAAGGATCCTACTTAACATATTTTTAGAGAATTACATGAGCCAGAAGCTACTTTCATCTTTCCCCGACTACACACACACTATGAAGGTGTGATGACTCAGTTTTTTTTTATCTGAGATATATATATATACATATATATATATATGTATATATATATATATATATATATATATATATATATATATATATATATATATATATATATAAACACTGGAGTCTACAGACACTAGCGGCTGTGTGAGTTTGTACTGAGGCACAATGGTGCTCGGAGATGAATGCTAAGACGCATTCTTACCCAAAGTACCTGGAACTTTTAGTCCCAGACTCTACTTTTCAAGGAAATAAAATGTTCCTTCAGCACTTTGTTGATGTAGCTTCCACCTTGGTCTAAAGACCTCTGAAGATATGGCAAATTAGTTTGCTGATGTATGAGAAAGAGACTGCAGTTTTAAAATATAATTCATATACAGTGATGCAAATCCCAAGATTACTTAAGAAAATAGCTAGCCCATGTTAAGGGACTGTGTGCGAGGTGAATTATTATATATAGCCCCTGGTCCCTGCGGTGGAGTTCCTGCAAAGGACACATAAATAATAACAAGGCAACATACAACGCAACATAAGGTAAGTATAATATTTACCATGTTCACCATCTTAGTTTAACATGGTAGCATGCTAACGTGGCAATTCAAATTAGATAAGCAGGTATTTGGTTAAAGGTCCCATATTATACTGTTTTTCATCAATTTCACACAGTTTTCAGAGGTCCAACACCTCTGTATTTGAAATGCATTGCCCCAAACCCATCCATGGTCCCGACTTTCAGCTGTCTAAAAGTCGCTCTACTGAGCTCTAATGAGAGCAGGCTGATTCTGTGCCTGCACCTTTAAATGCTCATGAGCTCCAACTGTCAATGCCTGCCTTGCCTGTTACACGCCCCTCTCAGGGAGACGATGCCACTTGCTAGCAGTAGCATGCGCTAATGTTTTACGGTGGATGTATTGCAATGGCTCTCCGAGATGCTGTCCTTCAACCATACCAGTTTGACCCAGAATTGGACCCAGAAGGAGAGGCTCCTGAAAAAGTATAGACTGTGCGGCTGCAGCAGGACGTTTCAGAATGGTTTGTGTGTCTGAATATGTTAGTTTGTTCATATGTGTTGTTACAGTTACTACCATGTAGCAAATGGTTATCAGCTAGCAGAAGCTGTGTTTGTCTCCAACACAATCTCCAAACTCTTGGACACTGTTCGCATAGTCTCTGTCTCCAGTCTGAACATGTTCCTAGACTTTTTACTGTGCCAACAAAGCGCCATCATAATATTATTAACATTAAACCTGCTTCAAACGCCATTGCAAAGCAGACCGAAGTGGAGCTAACTAGTTTGTCAATTTCCAGCTGACTTCACTATACTCGTAGGCAACTGTAAATACTATCAAATCGTGGCGACGCTTACCTGTGGGTTGGGTGCAGTTGCTGGGTCCGTTATGGTTGGCACTGATCCTTTTAGAGGGTCGGTGTCGAGGCAAAGCCAGCTTTGTACTGACCCTCGTTACTGAAGCAGTCCGACGTGAAGTGGTAGCACACACATACAAGCTAACACCAACCACAGCTGGCACGTTGTCATTAAAAATGAAACACTACCACTGTCTCTTCTGTTGTTCTGTAGCTGGGACAGAATATAGGCACTGATGTTGATTTTTACAACCAACAACAGAGCAATTTGCGTGTCTAGCTCTGAACAACGACATTGCGAAACACTGCTATCTTACCGCTGGACACACCGAACTTCACTTCGGGGATGAACGCGCCCTCTTGGATATCTCCTATCATCACGCAGAGGCGGCCTGCCTATGAAAATGACTCCTTTCGATACCGATGAAGAGGAGCCTGTAGGAGCGCCGTTTTACCAGTGGGTGGGCTGCAGAGACCATGCAGGAATCTTTTGCTTTCCTCATTCTGGAAGTTGATAGGCTCAGGGAGGACCAGTTTATATATGTAGAGACCAGAGAAAACGTGTTATATGGGACCTTTAAGGTGCTGGACAAATAATTTTGACCTGAAGTCGTTCTGGACGAAAAGTTGAGGGAAGTTTTTACAAGTTTTTTACAATTGATCCGTAGGGGGGAACATGTGCACCAATGTTGATGGCAATCCAATTACAAGACATTTCACTCAAAACCACAAATGTGAATCTCACGGTGCTGCTGGATGAAAAGTCATGAAAAGAAATGAGAAAAGTCGCTCAGGATCACAGAAAGAAAAATAAAAATTTGGTCACGCAAGATAAAGTCAGGGGGTTTCATCCTTGGCGCTCATGATTGTAGATAAAATATGTGATAGCGATCCATTCAGAAGTTGTTGAGATATATCAGTCTGGACCAATGGTTAAAAAACACTATTTTGATTTTATCATGTCGCTGCTTTTTGGGATTCTTTGAGGTGGATTATTTTAGTAAAGTGACTTCAGATCACTTTGATACTTTTCATTCTCGTGTGCTTGCACATTTTCCTAAAAAACGATCCATCAATTGATTTTATGGTTTCTCTGCATCAGAGACTCTTTGACTACAGAGGCAATTTCACCTACTGTGTCTGAAAACCCTCCAAAGAAGTAATTAGCCAGAGACCCCCACCACCACACAATTATCTCATCAATTAAGTTTCTAAAAGCAAGTGAGGACTTAATTAGGGAAGTGTCTATATTGTTGAGATGCTGCAACCCAAAGCTGTCAACCACACGAGTGGTGATGCAGTCCAATGGGCTTCTCGCCCCATCCCCCTGAGGGTCTGGACCACCATCTCCTCTATCTTCCCCTAATGAAATCCCTCTCTAAATCCACTGCTCTCCCCTCTGCTGCTAAAGCAAGCCTCAGCTCCTCACTACAGATACTGGTGATGCACTTTAAACAGGGCTTTTGTTCTCGGGGAGTCAATCTCAGGGGTGCATCTTATTCTGCAATGTTCTATGCAAAATCAGATAGAGGGGCCAAACAAATCACAAGAAAATTAGCTCATGGGTTGCACACAAACTTGCCTGGGAGGCATTCGTACAGCACACTGTAGCAGAGCCCTCTACAATGTGCTGCACTACTACAGAATGTGCACATCCTAGTGACAAACGGGGTAAAATGACAATACATTCATTGTATGCTTAGATTAAAGTTGAAGTGGCGTATTCAGAATCACACTGCGTAGATACATTTATTGATTTGATCTTTGCACCCCTGTTGATCGTTAATAATTTAAAGCCTTACTCTCAGCTGATACACTTAATGATAAATAAATAAAGCACGACTGGCAATAACCTGATTCACGCCTGAAATAATCTCAGCTATACATCCTTGAATGTTTGACCGTTACGCTATCGATGAAAAATGATGAGAGGTTTGGAAATAAGGAACTATTTCCAAGCTGTTTGGACCTTTTGATGATGAGGACAAAATTCTGTGGGACTATGAGACCCAGCAACACCGGGCTGTGTTAAACGCCACAAATGGACTCTGTGTCTTGGTCAAAAATGAGTGTTATGCATCATTTGAATCCCAAAAAATATATTCATGAGCCCATCTTCTTAAGCCCAAAGAAAATCGAACGAAAAAGATGATACCGAACATAATTCTTTGAGAGGATTTGCTAAGGCTGACTTTGTGTTACCATTCCTGTTTGAGGACTCATCACTTGTGTGCACTCAGCAGGTTTTCTGAGCGATGCGCTCCCAGATTCTCATACAAAAATGATCATTCAGACTTAATAACAATATAAACAACAAAAAAAGTCTATTTTCTTTTAAACCTTCACGAACATCGAGACAGGATTTGTACTGAAACCTGCCGAGCCATCTCTCTAAAAGTTTAATTAGACATTATCCATCGTTTCATGTTGTATTCTCTAAGGAGAACAGGCCTATGGCTCGTGTTTGTCCAAGAGACAATAGTGCTGATATTCCTTCACCGCAAGCGCATCAGTAAGCAGAATGTCAACAGACCTGTGCAGGTCCATCAAAGTGCTACACATTTTTCATTTATAATAGACAGGGAATCAAAGAACCCACCCTTCGAACTCAGAGCCAGTTACACAATGTCTTCTGCTGCCCCCACTTCACTATCTGTGTGCCTTTCATCCCATGCTCTTGGAGAGGGACAGCGGATTCTCTTTCTTCTGCTCCTCGGCCTCTCTGTTTGATCTCTGTAATTCTGCTAATGAGGCTGGGCCTCTGGCAGGCAGCTGGCACACACACTAAAGGCAGCAGCACTGAGATGTGCCCCCAGATCTCCGTTAGCCGCATAGCGCCACCCCATCTGACTCAGCAGCCAACTCCGAAACATCCAGAGCCCGCGTCGAAACAAGGTGGAAGAATCACACTTAATTACCTGCTGTTGGAAAAATCAGCAGAATTGAGAAATAATGGAATCTGGGTCAGCTTGATCTCGGCAGCGAAACAACAGAGAGCTGAGAGTTGAACCCATCAAGGTGATGCCGGCGAATTCATTTCAACCCTAATTTTTTTTTACATGTTCGGAGTACACAGTGATTAATCTTAATTTGCCCACGAAATAGAAGACTGAGCAATTTGTTCCACGTGATGAAGTAGTGCTGAAATGCTCTCATTTTTTCCATTACATTGAAATTTTTCAACGCACAGTCAATCCTTCCATCGGTCACACCCCCGCTATCAAATAGGTGGTGTCCCCATCAATTCAACTTTGGCGCATGTCAGCAGCAGCCCACATTCTCTGAGAAAGAAATCTAAGTTATTTGTAGTTCGGAATATGAAATGTGCCAGACAGATTTGTCTCTGGAGTGCTGTGGAGGGCTGGGGGGAAACGTCTGAGTCAGCGGTCTTTGAGGCAAATGCAAACCTCTCAAAAATGCTAATCTTTGATTTCTTCCAGATTAGTGGGACTCAAGCTGAGCTGTAGATGCAGGAACACAAGTAGCTGGCGGCCATCCTGCTTCTGTCTCCTAAGCATCTGATTAAATGGAGACCTGATGCTGCTTCCTCTTATTGTTGGCTCGGAGAAAAAAAATAAAGGAGACAGTCCTCGCTGCTGTTTTGACAGATGTTTTACGTGCAGCTTGTTTGATGTGAAAATCCAGATTCCAAAAAACGCTGGGACACGTGTAAAACATAATTGCGTATCAAAACTGAATGCACGATTCCACGATTGTAGCCTGATTTCTCAACGTGGCAATACTTCACCTCTTTGGAGTAGAACCTTATAGTCTCAGATCAGCTCACATGCAGTCTACACTGTGATTTAACAAAGAGCAACTGTGTCTCTAACAGAATTCAGAGAAATCTTGCTGGCACTTTGCGCAGTTGGTATTGGCAGTCTGCTCGCGGTGGCCCACAGCGATGGAAATAAGCGGCGTATCAAATGACTGGGTAGAGGACGACGTGCTTATTGTTGGTGCCATTAGTGCCATGTCTGTTTGCTGTGGTATCCTCCTGACCTGAGATTTGCTCGCTCAAAGTGGAAGCTTCCTGCCTCTTTGGAGCGGGGGTATAGGAGCCATGCCTGCTCTGCGCCCTGCTTGAACTGCCATGTCCCGGAGCCAGGCGCAGATGGCATGAAAGAAAAACCCTGAACTGTAGAGAAAAACCCAAGGCATCCATCCACCTGGGGGCTCACAGGGTGGCGTCATGGTGGAACAAACTCAATGTTCACACCACAGGCTCCAGCTCTGCCACAACCCAGGGCTCTCTGAGTTCTCAGATTCTAGCACTCTTTGCTCGGGTTTCTCTGCTAGGAATATTCTGACCACAGGAGATAGGGGAATATAACTGGTGGGAAGTCACCGTATGTGAAATGCCATCGTTTATGCGCTTAAACTTGAAATTCACAGGTGCAGCTGCCACGAACCTGCCAGATTTCAGTACGATCACGACGTTCTCGCACAAAGCACACAAAGTTGGCACAAAAAAAAACAATGTTTTAATTAATGGAGTCGTTCAGTTGTTTAATCAGACATGACACGGTGGTCTGTATTTACATATTTATTCAACTGAGAAAACATTATGTCAGAGCCCTCGGCACAAATGTCATCAAAAGCGGAAATTTGAAATTCCAATACTCTGCATGAGGGACAGAACCAAAGGGAGTAAAACGGGAGAGGGGAGCAACAAATAGATAATCTGGCAAAGCATTTACTCAGCAACTTGCCGCAATCCTCAGGTGACGTATCAGTCTTGTTCGGTGGAGACTTCTCCCAGATGTGCGGTTTGTGTAAATGTTCCCCAGATGTACAGAACAGACACAAAACGTGGAGCGCCTGATGAAGTACAGCTCGAGACTTATTCGTTCTTTTTTTGGTCACGTAGCTTAAATATCACTTATTATTACATTTTTACTATAGTTTGCGGTGGAATCTTACGTTATATTCCTATGTGTGTCGGCAGGAATTTCCAGGCGTGTGTTGAGATATCACCTGTGCTCTTTAAAGAGCTCGGATGTGGAGATAGTCAGGCCTGGTTGAGGACTGATTGGAACAAAAAATGTGTCCTACGACTCTGACAGTGTGAAAACAACGTTGTTGTTGTTCTGTCAAGGACTCTGTGCACTGTGTTGCAGAGATTAGCCTGTTAGCCTGCTAACCAACTTGCAGTATGAACACCAACACTGCCATGGTGCTCTGAGCTCCCAGTATGAACAGAGTCATCTGATAGGACTGCGGCTAAATAGCTAACAGCAGCGGTTAGCTATTTTACTGATGATAAGCTGCACCCTATTTGTTAGGAGTATGAATTAAACAGGTGGCCATTTTTTACATACTGTACCTTTAAATTCAAGCTATGGCTCCTTCTAGATTAAGTGACACAGCCAAGCCCGGCGGTAAAGGCCTGGCCACACTTTCGCCCAAACTAAATTTCTGTGAACCTCGGATGCACTTACTTTAGCGCTAATTAGCTGTTAGCACGCCAAATTAAGATGGGGATCAATGTAAACACTCTTATTAACACCACTATGTTAGCATGTTATTTTTAGCATCCCGGTGTTGGCATGTGGCTCAAAGCAGAGAACCGCCTCACACGGCTGACAGCGCGCCCGTGCTACCCGCGCGTCAGTGTGTCTCTGCGAGAACGTCACCGATGGGTTCAGCGTTTCTGTGCATTTATCATGCTCAGTGGTGACAGTCTGCTTAATGCAAATTCTGAAATTTAATTAAACTGACAGGGTTTGGGGTGGCAGCAGAGGCAGCCATTTGTGAGTATGTAGGCGTGAAGACCCGACCATACATGGCTTCACAATAATGAGTCGGAGCAGGCCATCAGTGGGTGTGGTGTGGTGTGAAAGTGCTGAGCTGGGAAAGTGAACGCGAGCCCCACAGGACTCATTGAGAGGAACGTGGCGCTGAGAGCGGCTCAGAAGCCACACACACACAAAAGAAAATTACAATTACACATAATTATAGCTTGAAAACTGCGGGCAAAGGAGCTCTTTATCTGCCTGTTTTGGCTCAGCACTCCACTCCACTGTGCCCCTAATTGCTACTCTCCTACTTGTGCATATCGCTTTCTGCGCCAATTGCCATATATTGTTGAGGCATGCACAAGGCTTACCTTTAGTGCACTCAGCTGCTTTGAAAATTGAATGGCTTCAAGTCTCAAAAGCCTCAGTAAATGGTTTTGTCGGCCCACCGATGATGTTTATAGGTTTCCCATATCTGTCTGCAGCATTCTTGATAGATCTGCCATCGGCTTGTCCTGAAATCTGTCCAGCAGCTTTATTTTGTGTGAGTCTAGAATAGCGTGCGCTCGTACAGTCATTGCGAGGGCTTTGATTCCCCCCTGCGAGCATTCATGCTAAAAATGTCCACCCCATACATCTCCTCAATGCACTTTAGTCAAAGCCATCCACCCCATGTGGCGAAGTGTTTAGCTCTTGGGCAAAAGAAAGTTGATATACAGTGTGTGTGGTCGGCACATGTGTGTGTGTGTGTATCAGTGAGCATGTGCAAGTTTAGACCCATTCATCTGACTGACTGACAGGAAACTCCGGGGCTGTATACAACACCGTTGTCATGTAGCCATTGCATTGTGTTGCTTAAGGGGCCTTCCAGCTCTTCTTGTTGGCTCCTCATTAAGTTCCTGATACTGCTTCCATCTGATCACGGTTACAATGGGACTCAGCTTTGTCCGCTTTTATATTTTGCAGCCAGTCTTTAACTACTCAAGTATTCTTCCAGTAGGGAAACCACTTAATGAGTCTGTGAATGTGTGTAATCACAGTCAGAGGTTATCATTTATCATCGTTATCATTTATCAGAGTTGGTATCTAACGTGAGCCGGTCTTGGAGTAACGCTGAGTGATGGGCGATGAGAGATAACTCATCCCTGAGGTACATTTTACGTCTGCCTTGATTTGTGAACCTAAATGAACTGAAACCAACGGCGAGCCCAGCGCACGGCTCGGCGACAAGTCAAGGTGAACATCCTGTTGTTGTCGGTGTCAACAGAGGTGTACGTGTATGTTGTAACTTGTTGATGGGTGTGTGTTTTACACTATGTAAAATGTACAAAACATTACCTTGCCGATTCACACATAAAGTATGTTACTGTCTGCAAGCTGCTGAGCAAACCCACATGTGCAGAATGGACTACGTACAGGTAAACATATACGCACGAGAGAACTGTGTTTGCACCAATTTATTCAAACGTTCTTGACCACACAGTTAAAGATACAGATACTATCTGGTATGTATGTTTTTCAATG
This sequence comes from Sparus aurata, assembly GCF_900880675.1. Lineage (NCBI taxonomy): Eukaryota > Metazoa > Chordata > Actinopteri > Spariformes > Sparidae > Sparus > Sparus aurata. Next base: position 33,418,780 of record NC_044190.1, on the reverse strand, counting down.
TTTGAACATGAGTCGGTCCTGATTATGTCTTTCCTAAACGCAACGAGAAACATTCACAGAGAACATCTGAGCAAACAGTCGCCGTATTTACACTTGTCATTTCCAGTGTTTTGTGTTCAGATAATACGCAGAAGAGATTAGAACACAAAGTTCTGGTACTAGTAAAGTATGCGACTGATTCAGCCCAACATCACCCCAAACGTCTGCAAGATTGTCCAGGATTGAAGAAAATAAATACATAAATAAATGAATCTCTAAGGCTGTGAACCAGGGAACAAAATATCTCAACTACTGCCTAATTTCTAAAAACTGTAAACACGTCCCCGCCGTACTCCACTTCGCAACCGCTTTATGTTTGCTGCCTGACAATTTCTGCTCGCTACGAGATGTCATGCCCACTGGTTTGCTTCTTTTTTTACCACACCAGATTCCCTAATGAGATTAGTGACATCCTTCAGCATGACATAATGCTATCAAGCACACTATCACAACACTACAGCAACAGCTAACCGTTCCCAGTCTTTATATAAGTGACTGCTGTGTGATGCTACAGCGCATAGCTCGAAAGATTTCATGCAATCACTTGATAAACTTTGTGTGTGTGTGTGTGTGTGTGTGTGTGTGTTACTATAGATGTGCTTTCTGTATCCACTCTATTGATATCTGACTTATTGCTTTTCTTATTTATCAGATTTTTATTTTTTTTTCTCCCCCCCCCTTTGGTCTCGCTTTGTCATCGTTTTCCCTGTGTCTAATGTTACCCTGACCCATTTGCTCCCTTCACAGCGAAATCCAATATTTGCAGATACGCTCCCTGCCTCAGCCTCTGTAAATATGTTTTCAAAATCCCATTGATGTGTTTTTTTTTTCCCCCTCTCTCGCTCTGTGCAAATGGAAGGCTTGTAATTAGATTGATTATTTTAATACATCTAGACAGAATTAAACCCCCTCCCGCAGAAGAAACTCACATTTAGAAGTCATGAGCTACAGTAAAGAGTTTCCCCATTTTCTGAGCAGATCCCAGAGACAATATATATATCGAATACAGTCTAAATATTATGCATGCAGCAGTGTTGAATGAATAATGTGCGTGCCTTTGGTCTCCGTTCCTCTTCTGATCTGGCGCGTTAGTGACATAAATCCATCTGTCGCTTGATGGAGGAAAATGTAAATCTTGGACCCCTTTGCATATCATGTCTAATTGGCTTCAGTCTTCAAACGGCTCTGCCTTTTAGATGAATCTTTATCAGATGGGTAGTCTGGCCCTCTCATTTAATAACCCTCTGTCAGATCCCAAATGGACGGCGAGATCTCACCCCTCCCCGGAACATTTGCATCTAAACAACGAGGTGCTGTCGACTGGATGCCTTCGCCCCCCCCCCCATATCGCCAATACATGCATTGTAAACCGTCGGAGATTACATCAGACTCAAGTTTAACTCATGTGTATTCTAGTCAGTTCAGATTAACTTCAACTTTTAACTTTTAGATAACTGAAGGAACATCATAGCGACTGTAATTTAAAAGCCACATTATCATTACTGAAAAAATGCCAAATGTCACTCAAAAATCGAGATATATATTAACCATTAAAGTGTTTTATGTTGTGATCATTGCTCTTCTGATACCTCCTCCCAAATGCTCCCCTATCTGTGACAGTGAAAAGTCATAATAGTCATAATTCCGACCAGCGAGTCAAATGGTTTTGTAAAAGTTTCATCATGCCCAATCATTTCCGATAAATATGAATCAAAACATTGCCATAACGGAACCGTCAGGAGAGTGCTGTCTTAAGGCAGATTACAGCGTTTGTCATTTGTGCAAACACTTAAAATGACCTAATATTGTTTATATTTCCCAGATGAGCGATCTCTCGCAATTGTGCAAATAATAACCGGCAGAAATGGGATGATGTTATTATATTCTTACACCACTGCAAAATTTCAGAGAGGAGAAGGGAGGCTGGTTGAGCATTCATCAGGCTAATTCAAGAACCACTCAGACAGATAGATTTCTTCTTAAATTCATAACTGGTCCGGACCTGTCATATGAGTCGTTTACAGATAGTCTGTGTCTTCATGGGAAGAAATAAACACGGTGTTAAATGTGATACCAAGGTTATGCCGGCCTCTGTCCACAATCATCATCTGTTGCACCTGGCAGTGTAACATTGCCTATTGTAAGCTTTAACATTCTCATGTTTGATAGGTCTGTGACCATCTCACCCAATCACCTTTTAGCATCTAACTTCCTGTCAAATATTCTTTCTTTATTTCTGTAACACTCGTTCATAGCTCTACAATTAAAATTCTAAATTTGTTTCAGGTCCTCTAATACCACCTTCTGCTAAATGTCTTATCTTTTTGTCCACTGAGTTTTGACATTTAGCCCTGAAGCTCTGCAGAGGGAAAGTGTTATTTTTACTCTTTGGTAACGTTATTATGAATTAAACCAGCCTTTTAGTCGTATGTGACCAGGTGGCATTTGTAAGGCTGAAACAAGGGATTCAGAAAAAGTTTAGTTCAGTTAAAGTCGGTGCTATTTGTAAGAAAAGTTCATTTTTGAGTCTCAGTCCCAACCTGCAAAAACCGACGCTTTCGGATTGTAGGACGGATCGATTGCTATCCCAAAGCCTCCATTCCTGACGAGTTGTGAATGACACTCGAAGAATTTACTTTTCTTACAAACTGCACCTTTAAGAGACCTTTTGGTGGATACAATTTGGAACATGAGCAGACCTCACAGGAAAAAGGAAATCTTCAAATTATTAGTAAAAGTATAAAGATTTTTGCACATCCTAAGGATAACTAAGCAGATGAGCAGTGACCTGAGATGAGGAATGATATGCAGCAAAGGTCCCCGGCCACACCTGGAACCTCAACCCAATCCTAACCCAAACCCTCGACATTAGTCCATTCCCAGGTCACCAGGGTACCCCTTAGTTGGCGAGACTTAACCAAACCCTAACCATAGACGGGGGAGATCAGAAGATGCGTTTCAATTAAATGGTTGTACCATTTTGAAAGATGGACTATAAACCCTCAAAGTACGATCAGCAACCTCTAAGATGCTGCCTGACTGCCACCCCCCCCAATCAAATGTCTGAACATAATTAAATGTCAATTCTATTGTTGCTCATAACATGACATAACATATCATGCTCTTTAGCCCAGGCCAGGTACATACTGTGCTGGATCCCAGGTCTCCTTCAGGGAGTTTCCCCATCTCCTTATCACTGTTAGCGCTCAAGCAGGGGGAGCTGGGAAATCTAATATTCCGCTTCATGGTTATGGAACAGACTAGGCCAATGCTCATGGCTTAGCAGTCTTAAATTGCATCAGGGAAAACCTATGCAATGTACATTTTGCTCCCTAACTCCAACTCATTGAGCGTAATGTATATATTAGTGTAGGCAGGTGTGGGAGTCGGTGCAGCTACAGCTGTCAGCATTACTGCAAATATATGAGAGATTGGAGCAGAGTATTCCCACAGGTATATAGGGATCTCATGTACAGCGCCGCACGCTTTATTGGAGATTCTCTTCCCCTTTGCACTTGAAATCTTGGAGTGGGTAAATGACACGCGGTGGTTTTATATAGAAATATCTAAAATAATTAGTAAAAACAAACCGCTCGGTGCTACAGCGTCATTGTCCACTGCTCCACCTCTATTTGAGCATGTACGACTATGACCGTGTTCATTCAAAAGATGTGTTTCAGCATATTCCTGACTGACGGCTTCTCGACATTTCACAGTATGCAGCGTTAAACCGAGAACTTAGAAGCACCAACACAGAGCTATTAACCTTAAGAGGTTACAGGCCTGGCAAAATGCGTGGCTATCTATTATGCCTCAGTCAAGTGCTACTTAGAATTTATATATAACCTCTACTTAGAACTAGTCACCTGCTGCAGTGTACATTTAGAAAGGGAAAGGAGAAACAACAAAATACTTGTAGTGTTTTTAACACCAGCTGAAGAGGGTTACCTCAGTAACTTCTGTACTTTCGTTACCTATGTACCTATGTGTGGGGAAAGTTACATTATGTACATGACGATACCACACTGTGTTAAAAAGCTGGTTTCACACTGGACATGAACAGTGATCTGCTGTTATAAAGTCCATTTCTGCTGCCTGATGCTCGGCCCATACAGACTTTGCATTCTTTATTCTTCTTCTCCTCATTTCCTTCCTTTCTGCAGCTGAAATAATGACTACAGCCAGTACAGGTAACTGCAAAAACAAAAGTCAATATGGGTCGTAATGAAGTGGTGAACCTTTATGGTCGTTTTCATGATTCGGACCTGCTCGTACAACACCCACAACACAAGAAGCCATTGGTGACTCTTGCTTAGGACTCCAGGCGCCAGACAATAACTAGTCTGTTTTCTGGTGCACTGCGATCACAGCATCACCATTATTGTAGTCCAAAAAGGTCCAAAAGGACCTTGGAGTGAATCTGCAGTCAGTACCTTTAAATGATAACCCTCACAACTAGAATTGCACTCAGTGGAGCGAATACCTACGCCAAGGCCCTACAGTTCTTCTTTTTTATAACCATTAAACCACCAACAACTGCTGAAATAAACATTAAGCTCACCAGATCCAGGATCTGTATCAGATTGTACTCACTCATACTGCAGATAACAGACAAATATGCCTGATTTGTTTCATCATGATCCATGTATTATTCCTTGAGAATTTAATGTAAATGTGGAAAAACCTTGTAATGTAATAGTGCAAAATGCATTTATATAATCCTGGATCCATCCCTTTATCTAGATCTGCACTAAAAATGTGTCATTTGTGTTTAATCCTGGAGACCAACAAACCAACAAACAAACACATGGACGTGGGGGAAATCAAAAGTCTTTATTTATTTGTACAAAGTTTCCCCAGGTTCCCCCTAATTTGGATTGTCCAGCTCCCTGTGCACTGCAGTCCTTGTCACTGCTTAGTCTCCAGTTGGCCTGAAGAGGGTGCAGGCAGCCATCTGCTACCACTATGATACGCGTTCTCACCAGCTGCTTCTTTCAACCCACCAGCAAACGATTTTAGTGAGCAATGAGGAGAACCTACACATGCTTTCCCACCTGCGAACACGACCATTGCACGTCGGAGCGCATAAACAAGCTTTGGGTAGCGCTAGCGGGAATCACGCCTTGACTCTCTGCGTAGGCGTGGAGGGGGGATTTCACACCAAGAATAAGTTTGATATCTTTTATAGCTTTTTTCTGCAGGAGGTATGAGGGAGGGTAGAAAGAAAAGGCATTCCTCAGAGCCAGCAGCCATTGCGGGACCATTAATCCTGTTTCAGGGGGGAGGGGAGATGTGTCCTTGGGGAACAGAACATTTGACACTGGGTGGTCTCTATCAGTGAAACAAGGGCAAACTTTGCCGGTCTGATGCTGCGTGAAAAATTCTCCAACCACCTGTAATAGTCACCCTCCTGGGCTGTGATTGTCCATAGACTCCCTTCAGGGGCAGTTACCTTGTGAGTGTCTAACATAAGGGATATTCTGAAGAGGCGAGGCCTGCTTGTAGATATAAAGATGCTGTAGTCATTCTTGTCAGCACATGTTAGTCTTGTGGCAGGCAAGATGGACAGAACTCAGATCCAGAACACTGGTTTACCTGCAGCATGGCAGAGACCTGCTTTGTGCCCTACAACGTCCTAACCCTGTGGGGGAGGCATGCCACAATGGTGATGCAACGGGACTGTTGAACTTACTCTGACATTTATATGTATGGAAGTCTTACTCTCACCACCCAGCGATGAACACCATGACTAACAGAGGAAGCAGGGGGAATACGTCCAGAACATGTGAGGGAGAAGAACAACCCGGACAAATATCCACAACAACAAGTAGGTTATGTTGTTTCTCCCAGCCTTTCATGTAACTCTCATGAGACATGTTTTCTAAAAAAAAAATTCCATTTCAGGGTTCGAAGGGTCGTGGACGGGGGACAAGTTGCCAGTGTTAACAGAGATGGGCAGACACTGACATTTGTCGTTAGAGGCAATTTAAAGCCTCTCTCTCTTGAATGTCTTTCTTATTTTTATGGGCAGAAAAACAACATGGACAAAAAAGGAGGAGACAGAAATTGTTAGGGCCAGGATAAAAAACCTCCTCGCTGTTGGGCAAGAGTTCAGACTTCTGAGTCATCTGTTTATGACAGAAGAATTCTACAATAGCAGCATCTCAATGATGAATGTTTTGTTTTTTTGTGTCCACAATTTACTCAAATTTAGTTTTGAGCAACATTTCATAAAAAAATGACAACTTGTATGTTGTTTGTTGAAGTAAACATGTATGTAACGCTGTGATCCGACCCTCTCACTCAAGTTACATAGTGCGGAAACAAGTGATCGTGGGGTTGGAGTGGCCGAGAGGGAGATAACATTTATTCTACTGCAAGATGCTGTACCATCAACATGATTTTGAAGCTGTTATTTTAAGGTCAAGCATTTGCATAATGTTGCTTTGAGTGCAGGTTGGTACCTGACTGCTACTACTACACAGGTAAGAGATCATTTTGGTCATAACATAATATCTGCAGCAAAGTCCGAACAAAGCTATGAGAGAGATGCAGTGTAATTTTGGTGCAAACCGACAGGAAGCAGAATCCATATTTTATATGTCCGGAACATTGTGTCACGTGCAGTATGCCACAAAAACAGGAATGACCTACTGCATCCGGTCACATTTTGCAGTATGCAAGCCAGCATCATTTTGCTGGCTCCTCCGACCCGCAGTGGCAAAAGGATCGCAGTTCAAGTTCACACGGTGTTATGATAAAATAGCACAGCCCAATGTTACGCCGCAGCTACAGTATGTACTGAAAAAGTTAAAAGACACGATTGCGATTTAGAACACGGCAATGTTTCAAATGTGTTGCTGCGGTTGAGTCTCTCCTAAAATGACACAGCACGCTTCAGAAACTGTCAAGATGCAAAGAAGAGCGAACTTGAAATGGAAGAACCCAAATGAACATGTGCTGAACAAAATCCAGCACTCAAAGCGTAGTGATTGTGTAGACATCAAACCATAACGCTTGACTCTGGGGCGGCTGTGCCTCAGGAGGTAGAGCGGATCGTCCACTATGGGAAGGCTATGTGGTCCAATTCCACCAGAACCCCTGTCTTGCATGTCGAAGTACCATTGGTCAAGATACTGAACTCCAACTCCTGAACTCCTCGGCACCTTGCACGGCCATCAGTGTATGAATATATGTGTGTGTGAAGGGGTGAATGTGACGTGCGTCGTAGAGCACTCTGAGATGTCAGTGGACTGAGAAACCTTTTCATAAAGGCCAGTCCATTTAAATATAGCAACACTTTCACTATTCAGGTACTTACATCGTGTTTAACTTAATACAATGCTGTCACCCGACACACAAATTAGGATCGCTTGAACAAAGCTGTCTCTCTCGGGGCTTCTTGTGGCCAGAAAGAGGCCGTGGGTGTTGTGGGCAGCAGCCAGATGAAGACGTCTGACAGCAGCATTATGAAATGGGGCATTTCTTAAAAAAATCAGTAAGCATGCTCAGCAAAATGTCACTGAATGCTGTGAATTAAAATCATAGTTAACAACTGCTACTCTCTCCGTGCCTCGTGTTTGTGTTTGAATTCACATTCAGGGCATTTAACGGACGCTTCTGTCCAAAGCGACTTACAGTAATTCACACGCTGATGGCTGCGCAAGGTGCTGACCAGCACACCAGCCTCACGTCAAGCCTACAGAAATGTTAAACGCACATATACCTTTACAGAAACATACTGTAAAACACCGGGGTTTAATCTGTCGTCCGTGTAGCAAGAGAAATACCTCAACAGAACAGTGTGCTGTGTGTTTCCTCCCATCTTGCTCTCTGCCCTCACGTGTGCTCGCGTTCTGCCGTCTGACGTGTACTCGTGCCGCGCTGTCGGACGAGGAATCAGATAAGCACAGATGTGCAGTTTGCAGTTTTGTATTCCAATTTGACGAATGCTGTTTCTGTCTGGAGAGGACGCAGTTGTGTCATCCAATTTTCCGCATCCCACGTTGACGTCGCCTCAATAAATAGGTTGCCGTTTATAGCAGCGATGTGAGGGCATGTCAACATCTCAAGACGCGATTAAGTTATGTGTCCTGCCACAGCAGCGCGGTCACTGTTGATCACCAGCTGGTGTGTCTGCAGGGTTTTTCTTGCATGTGCATATTTTCTGTGCAAGCTAGCTTGCACTGGTTGTAGATGACCCAGATTGAAAAAATATTCAGATTTTATGTGCTCTGCTCAGGGGAGCTGAATTTTTCATTGTGTCATATGGTCTACTCTCATGTGAGGGAACTGCAGGCAAATGAGGAGACTAATAAGTGCTTTTCACTCTAGTATGCTACTTCCCTCCTGATAAGTGAAGGCATTAGGGCCTTTCTTGGATCTTCTCTCAGAGTAATCAGCAGTTTGGAGAAGCACTGTGTTTAGATGGACCCCGCACTCGCAGTGTGACAATCCTATTAAGGAAACACTGTGTGCTGTTAGTGTGACGCAAATTGGCTACAAGTAGTCTGGCCGCTCTCCAGGCATGACTCAAGGTGACGGCGGCGGCACAAAGGCACAAAGTTACTGTCCGGATCAATACAGGCATATTGAAGGCAGGGGGCACATAAACACTTGTTTATTGTGATGCTCTGTAATGAAAAAAAAAAAATAGTTACAGAAGGAGGGGGGGGGGGGGGGGGGGGGGGGGGAGTGAGGCCAGAGCACAAACAGCATGTGATGTTTGCACGCCGCTCAGTCAAGAACAAAAGAGGCGGATCGCAATCAGGTCTGTTCCCGTCCGTTTGACAGACGTGAGATCCCGGCAGACGTAATCACTCCTCAGATGTGTCGCGAGTGGGCGTCTCTGCGGACAGCAATAATAAAACACACATAGTGGCGCACACAAGCTTGCTCACTCTCTCTCTCTCCTTCTCTGTAGAGCTGCAGGATAGAGATTGAAAGCGCAGATATACTTACACACCACGTGGCGAGAGGCAGCGATGACTGAACAGACATACTGTACTTGGATTCACAGGGAGTTCTGACGCATTTCCGGTGCTGAGAGGAAAAAAAAAAAAGGGCCCAGAAGGAAGAGAGAAAAAGCGCAGGGCGGAGAATAGTATCACTTGTTAGGGTTTGCGTCATGAAAAGAATAATAGTTCATATCTCTGGAGCCCCGCTCGTGTTCCCCTTTGTATTCAGCTACTGTTCACTTTCTTTTATCTTTTAATGCAACCATTCGTCTCAATGTCCAACACAGCGGCATGAAACAAAAGAAGGGCGGCATCCGATTTCTTCACCAGCGTGGGTAAATCATAGAATCTTCATCATGCCTTCATTTAACCCCTTTTTTTTTTTTTTTTTAACCCGTGTGTGTTGAATTAGTGTCCAGAAAGGCTGCTTCTCTTCTCGTCCTCAAGTGAAACAAAGTTCAACCATTTTTCAATAATCTAAAAGGCTGATTTAGAGCTTATGTCACTCATCACTGGATTTTGACAAAACAAAGGCCTTTTCTCAGCAGCACATGTTTGATATTTTGGTTACTTGCTGTGAACTTGACAGCCGACGTGGGATGAGAGGCAGAGTAGGAGGCACGTCAGCAGCAATCAAGCGGTACAATGTGATTTTGGTGTCAAGGCTGTCCTGGATTTGTACTTACATGACCTGCCTGCCCAGGCCGGGTCAAAAGGCCAACGGCCAAAACATGTCTAACGTCGGCGGCTCCTGGGCATTTGACCTTCCTCGCAGAGAACAAAAAGACAACTTCTTCTGTGCACGCTATTGTGATGTGAATCACTGCCATCCGAATCCTTGAACTGACACTGTGTGCTTTCCTGTGGGAAGCTCCCCTCCCATTGAGAAGTGTCTCTGCAGTTCATCGCCAACTATTTTCTTTGCTATTTGCCAAACTGCACTGAAGGCTGGTTTTCCTGTAGGACCAACCAAGATTAACCGTGTTATGTTTCGCACATTAATTTAAAATCATCTGTCTCGTGCAGTGAACATCCTTGACAGAGTTCAAGTGTTGGTTCACGTTTTTTATCCAAAATCTATTTTTAAGTGTCATAACTGCTCCCTCAGCGTGTTCCAGTCAGAAGATTCAGTGCAAATTGAAGTACTATGCTTAAGTGCAACATTGAAGTACTTATTGTATTTCCATTTGAAGCCGTACTCCAAAACATTCAGAGGGAAATATTGTAAATTTGACTCCACTATATTCATCTGGCAGGTGAAGTGACTAACTACTTTACATATTAAGATTGTAAACTCGTACCACCCCCAAAAATATGAAGCACTGCTTTTGGATTAAACTAATAAGTCAAGTCTGATAATTACATACATGCTATTATTTAAGTCCTTTTTATGAAAAAATGCTAACCTTATCTGGGTTTAGCTATTTTCTGTATTTCTTTAAAAAACAAAAACTGTTTTACTTACATTACATTAATTGAATCATTTAACAGCATAAAAAAACACTCTCAGCTCCACCTCTCCAACAGCAATATACATATTATACTATATATACATTTTGCCAACAATACTTACTTGTAATTGAATATAATTTTGGATGCAGGACTTTAACTTGTAAAGGACTATATTTACAGTTTTGTATCACCTCACTACACTACTATAACTTTTCCCTGCTGGCCTCCAGACCACTGTCTGCTGTTTTGTTGATTATGTTAAGGAATCTTTTAGCCTTGATAATGCCGACAGAATTAGGTACTTCCATGACCATTATGAGGTAGTTATAAAGTTATAAACATGTGAGCATGTTAACATTCGGTAACAAGCTCTTTAGGAAGCTTGGTAGATGACATTATTCATCCATCCCATTTATCTCTCTGTGTGTACTGTAAACTTACCTTGTAAACGCGCAATTTATGCCTTTATAATGTGGAATGGTTTGATGGGAATGCCGTCCTTTTTCTATTTTAAATTAAAGACATGCATTTTATACATTTTGCTGTGCATTGCAAGCATTGGGCATTCACATAAAGCTCTTGTGCCTCCCTGCCCTCTCTCTCCTCTGTCTTCCATTACTTGACACAGATGATCAGAATCAGCTGACTCTTTACCAAAGTGTGTCATCAAGCATGTCCAATCAATACGATGAGGTTGTCTTAAGAAGCTGACGAGCTCTCACTCTTGTGCCGACGACGTTGGTTGTGCTTTGTGGTGCACATGAACTGTTTTTCTAGCCCAGGTGACTGACTTGTGCCCCCGCGAGCACCGTTTTAAACTCTTATTTTTCGCTCCTCTGACGACGTACCCTCCTCTGTCGTTCAGTTTCCTCCAACAGAAGTGATGCATTTTTATAAAGCTTGTAGGGAGAATTCAAGCGAACTTAAATTCAACATTCTGTTGTTCATTATTTGCTGTCTGAGCAATGTGATCTGTTTACTAGACGGCTTTGAGAGAGAGCTCAGAGCACATATATGAACGTTACAGCACTGCTGAAAACAAAGATTTGAAAATCCGAGTAGGCATGCATTTTCATGAGGGATCATCTGCCGCCTGACCTTCGCTTTGATGCCACTGATCTCATCAGTAGCCACAGAAATCAGAGTGACTTCTCTTGCACACGGTATAAAGAATGTTTTCTTTTGCACAGTATTGCCAAGAAATACTAGGTGTGTAATTGCATGCAAATTCTCCTGCAAATTTCAACGGCCACAGGTACATGAAAGTAATTTCAAGGGAAATTTCATATGAATGAGTAATGTTGCCTTAAGCAAATATTGCGGGAGATAACAATCGAATAAGATAATTAAACAGATATCCTTACCTTTACATATATGCATTCACAATGGCATAGAAGCCTCAGGTACACAGAGTGCTTATTTTACTAATGCCGTTTTGTTGCTCCAAAATCTTACATGAAATACGGATTTTTTGCTGGTGATCTCTTACGTTCATGTCTATGCATGTTCATGTGTTTTTACATCATGCATGTATAATGTGTAAAAAAAAAAAAATTTTAAAAAAGCTGTCGACATAATTTTGGATACATGTAAGCCTTTTCTCACTGAGAGTGCACCTTGAATACTCTAAAGATGAAGTGCCTCCTTAAATATTTAATTCAAGGAAAATTAGAAGTACGGTACCTTCCAGGCATCAAAGCAATTTTATTCACAAAGAAATTATTATTTTTTTTTTTTTTGCTTGCTGAGTCCACAGCAATGTATAAGAAAATTGTATGAGAAGGAGAATCTTATAAATATGTGCGAGGGCATTCGTCAAATAAATAAAATATATATGCTCATTTGGAAAGCACCAAATGTTAAGTTCCTATCAGCAAAACTTAAGCTTAAGGCAATTTATATCGCTTAATCAACAAATTGTTGAAGGTAAAACATAATTAGCCTTGTGCAGTATTTAGACAAGCAGAAGCTATACACTTAATATGTGTAAAGAGCTGGAGATAGCCCCCGGACCAAAGTACAGAATCTTAAGAAACCTCACTAAAAAAAGATTTTCTAATCTGTTGTCATGTTGTGGTTAGTTGTCACTCGATGGCATCGACAGCTGCTTAACGTTAAAACTGTTATAATCAATGTGTTTGTATAACAATGGATCACGTGATAAATTGCCTTCCCTTCAGCTCAATAGCATATTTTAGTTCCTTGTTTAGGTTTTCCGCAATTGCCCCGTCGCTCTCATAGCCTTTTTTTCAGCTGCAAAAACACCTCTAAAATCCCCCTGCCCACAACTAGGCTGTCAGAGTTCACAAGCTGGTGAGCATAATGGAGCATGTAGCAGCTTAACACCCAGATGTTTCCCTCAGGAGTTGGTGGAGGCTAAAAATGAAACTCCAAATGAACGCCAATCTCGCTAAAATCCACTGGATGTGTTGCGAACAAGTTCTCCATGTCAACTTTATAAGCTGTAATATGTCTGTATTGTGTACACAGGTTCTTTTTCTGGCCCTTAGTGGCCCAAAACACAAGCAAAGAACTCAAACAAGTAATGGACTTGAAATCAAGTGAACTGGTGCATTGGCCACGTCAAAGGTCACTCTGTGGTATTACAAGACAGGAAGGGCCAGGCTAGCTGATTAGCATGCTAACTTCTGTCAACATTTCTACAACACAATACAGAAGCGTTTTTTGACATAAAGTCACATTCTTGTTGATAATGTAATATTCTTTTAAAACAAGAATTCTGGCCATATCTTATACATTGCAGCTTTCATGCCACAATGAATCATGCAGCCGACAGTATTCGTCAAAAGACACTTGAAGTCCTCCACCATTCTCGTCTCACACAACAAAAGGTTGTGGCAGTTGTTTTTTGTTTTTTTTATTTTGAATTAAGCCACAACTTCTTTTAGGCCTGTTCCAAAGAGAGGGTTTTCATTTTGTGAGTTATCACTTTTGTAAGTGCTTTTGTTATTGACCCAGCAAATGTAAGATGGGGGACTCTATTCTTTGTTTGTGTAATCTGAAATAGAATAGGCCGACTGTATTGGCATTACTCATTGTCATTGCAAATATTAAAAACAGACGTCTCCTTGATGTCAAGCTTTGTATCAAGAGAACGCATTCATGCACAAGCATTATTATGGAGAAAAGGATACAAGCCGGTGGTGGAGAAACAGATGGGGCTCCCGTCAAACCTGGATCCTCGGAAATCCAGCGGTCCACCGAGGTGAAGTTAAAACTCAGGGCATGATGGGTTTCTGCTGACTCAAGTACCTTTTCTAACAGACAGCAAGGGCAATTTTGCTAAAGGGGGACAGAGATAATGGTGGGAAGAACTCAGGCTACAGAGCACAACATCAGGGTAAACTGCTCTGACACCGCTGGTTTACTTGGTGACTAGAAAGCCGTTTATTTTATCTCTCCTGTAGTGTGTTTTGGTCGTGATGCCCTCGTGACTTCTACCTTGTTAAAGACATGGAATTAGAATTTGTGGAATTAAAAATAATGGAGATATAATTGGTTAGGGTTGGGCTCTGGCAAAAGCAGATGCCTTCCTTGTCTAATACAGATATGACTGGGAGTAATTTCACACTGTACTAAATTTAATGACTTTTTTCAGATGTAGTATCTGACTTATTCCGGACTGATGGGGATATAATTCAGTGGTTAGAGCGAATCTGTGATGTGACTAAATAAATAAAAGTTATCACCATGTTTTTCGTTTTGCAAGTTTATCACACGGTTGACTTTTGTCTTCTATCTTAAAAAGGTCAAATGTTTGGTATTTACATTATAGTACAACTAAATAGGACTCGATTGGAAGCAGCCCAGGCCTTGTTTAATTCTCTGATTTCTTGGTTTGGTCGAATCCCAAAGGGACTGTGAAATCCATCTTATTGAAACTGGTCTAATACGGAGAACTTATTGATCAAAACAATGTCATAATTACAATCATGGCGGTGATCGGGGCTCATTACCCCTTCTGGATGCAGGAATTTGTCCAATTGAGTGGGTGCTGACAGAGCCACGCTCTGCCTCTCCAGACTTCTAATTTCTTGGTGCCACGTGTACATCATTTGTCTTGGGCAGAAATCTATTCTGAATGGAAGGCTTTCATTAAGTCATCCAATAATGAGCCTGTTTGTCAAGTACAAATGCCAGGAGTGCTGAGGGAAGTCATTCAAGGGCAATATTTTCCATGCGGTATCAATATGCCGCTCTCCTCACTCGATGCTCACGAGAAGTAAAATCCGATGTCTGTTTCTCCGTTGAATGCCACCTGGAATTAAGATATTGGCATGACGTGAGCATAGATGCAATTTCAATCATGCAGGGACGGCGACAGTTTTGTACTCTGATTACTTTTCCTTATCCTTTTGCTGCTAATCTTTCCTCTTCTCACCTGTGTTAGTTACATATTATACATTTTTCATGGACACCCCCCCCCCAGGTCTACTCATATGTAAACAGTCAATTTGCACTGTGATGGGGTTCTCCCCCACCTGATCAATACACCAATCCCAGCGGGGGCTCTGACACCGCCTGTCAGCAGGTCATCTTGTAGCAGTGATAACACGGCTCTGATTTTATCTTGCTGTAATGGAAAGGCCACATGCCAAAGAAGTAATTAGCCCGTTGGCCAATAAAAATTCTGCAAGAGAAGGTGTTCAAGACACGTCCTGCTGATGACGGCTTTGTAAGAGTGCGAAGCTCCTGCTGCATGAATACAAAGAAGACCACTGAGTCAGTCATTAAGGAAAAGCTTGAGGTGAATTCCCGCTAACTTTAATTGGCCACTTTTTCTTTCTCTCCCTTTATTTGGTTAAGTATCTTATTCTGTTCTTTTAACCACATAACCACGCCACCCGCTGCTTTCCAATACGCTCGGGATAGTGCAGAGAACGACGCACAACAGCGTATCTGTTTCCCCACCATCGTCCAAACCACCACACCCTTGGGCAGGTGAATGTAAGGCTGACATGCTACACACGGCATGTGCAACAGTCTCCACACTGCATCATGGGCTGGTACAATATATTACGCCTGCGAAACGCGGGGAGACAGCAAGCGCAGACGTGATGTGCATGCAGCCGAAGTCTGCAACAGAGAATGTCCTGAATTATTTAATACCAAACAAGGCCTGGGTGAGTGCTGGGGATAACAGTTCATTTAGGTAATGCATGGTGAGAGCACTGTCAAATTTTCCCCCAGATACTTTCTTAACACATCCAAAAGAATAAAAAATACAAAGCCACGTTGTTTACGCTTGCAAAAATATTGCCAAAGTCATCCTTTGTGAAGATAGCAGGCCTTGAAATATGCTAGTTTGGAAACATTAAGCAGCAATTTCAGATCTGAAACTATTTCCTGATGGACATTTGTTGTTGTTTTAATAACAAAAAAGCCTGCGTCATGATAGCCCCCGTCTAATATGAATGTGGTATGCAATTTCTTTCCCTCTCTAGATGGAAGAGAGGGCCACTTGCAAGGTCTTTCCTGCACACCGCCTCAGGTGGAGCGCAGGATCCCTGATGTGTGTGTGGCTGAATGAAAAAGCTATTTAGTACCATTCCTGTGCCATACATGTCCAGCTGGGCATTCCTAACTAAAATAAATGGTGTTTTATATCCGGGGCCACGCTCGCCCAGTTAGCCACGCTTTTCACCATAAACAAGCCACCAGGCGCGATATATCCCAGACTGAGATATATATTTTTCTGCACGGACAGCACATTCCTAATCTGTCCTAATATGCAATCACTGGTTATCAGCTCTGTGTGGCTCCTGGCGAATCGCCACACTGTACAGTAAATAAAGAGATGCGGTCTGAATGAAATGGAGTGTGTGTGCATGTGAGTGTGTGTGCACGCGTCCTTCTTGAGTGACAGTGGGCACTGCTGCCCAGCGGAGATGAGTTTGCTTTAGATGTTTGAACCTTTCATGTGGGAGTGCAGAATACCCCGGTTGTGTGCACAGCGTTGTCTCCGCTCAGTGTTTGTTCTTCAGTGTAACCGCGTGCGAAACCACCGGGGGCTTCACAAAGTCATTTTCCGTCGCATACGGCACAAATTTGCAAGCGTGAGCATATTGCCGTGCTTCATAAGACGCCAGTCAACCCGCATTTTCCAAGTGTCAGTAAAATAATTCAACTCATTAGGCTTCCGCGTCTTATCAGTTGTTTATGGGATCACAAGAACCAGAACTTTATTGGTGGGTGATTCCCTCAGGCACTCCCCGGCCTTTTATCGGGGGCCTGTATCTCTGTATCTTGTGTTAAGCTTACTGTCATCAAGGAGCCCTTTCTCATCTCCATCCACAGCAGTTATCACTGTCCCTATTAACACAGAGGCACCAGTGAAAAGACGCCAGCTGCCTCCAACAGATCTTATCAAGGTCATCCCCTCGATGGCGCAAAGGGAAAATAAAACAGATAAGAGATCTTCCATAACTTAATTAGCTTTTTATCACACAATGCAATTACAAAATTGTCAAGCCGTTGGTGTAAGAGGCCATGAACACTTTGAAGGAACTAACAATAACAAAGTGGTCAATGCCACTGGGAGAGCGATGGCCCTTTTTGTCTCTCCGGCTAAGGCCCGCACCTCGGCACTGAGGGTAAATCACAGGGAGCGATGTGGTTTATTTAGCATCCGTTGAGTAATGGTAGCCCAATGCAGAACATACCATTCTGGGGCCAGAGCACCCACTGAGATGCTGATAAGAGAGATTAATGGTGTTGTCTGAGTGGCTGGCATACGATCAGTGCTTGAGCAACCCAAATGTGTCTGCTATCTAAAGCATCTGTATCCCTGCGAAAGCACTGAGCTGGATGAGGCAAAAGGACAAGATGTCACATGAATAAATAAAGGCACAAGAACAGGAGGGTAAAGCAGCCCCCGTGCCCGCACATTCTGGTCAATGCACAAAACCTGCATTAAGCCAACACATGAGGAAGAGACAGAGAGATTGAGCAGCAGGGAGAGAAAAAAATAAAAAAGTATAAATAAATCAAAAGGTTAAGCAGAGTAAACAGAGTTTGAGGCACAATCACACTGAATATGGAAATGTTTTTGTAAGTGTGCTCAGAATTTGCATGGAAATTGCATTTTTGGTCCCATGCTCTTTTGTGCGAGCGTGTGTGCGCGGTGGGTAGGGTGGTCTATTATCGCCTTTGTAATCTCGCCACTGCACAGAATCACGCTCCGGGTTGCGGATGTGATCTACTTTCTCTTACACGGACCGTTCGAGTTTCACCAAGTGCACCGGCTTGTTCCATCTCATTGGAAAAACAGTACCGAGCAACGAATGATCAAATGCTGTTACTCGCAGGAAAGAAAAAAAAAAATCACAGTCCTCGTTGAACGTCTTGTCATTTTGGACTATTTCAGCAATAGTTTGAATGTTAGACGGGGAGTTTAATTTCATAGAACGTTCGGTTGAAATATGGACTTGAAACGTCCACTCACCGGGATTTATTCCCTAATTCTCCTTCTGCAAAATGCATCATGTGTTATAGAAGATGTTATACAGCTTAAGTGGCTACATTTTAGAGGACAGTCTGACACGATCTAGAAACTGCAGATAAGCTGCTGACAACACTGTTTTGTAACCAAAGAGGGTGAAATCATCAGTGTTGTTGGTCGCAGTACCTCTCCAGCCGAGTTTTCCTTAGTGATTAAAAAGTCCAGTCAAACCCAATTACTCTTCAGACCGCGTGCAACACTGAGCTACCACGATCTCCTCTCGGGGGTAGGGAGCAAGAAGCTGACTGCTGGGGAGATCGGCCAGCTCGACAACATCTGGGCTGGCCAAAGAGCCATGCCCCCCCCCCCCCCCCCCCCCACACACACACACACACACACACACACACACACACAAACAAACACACACACTACAAGGAATTCGGTAATGTCAGCAGAGCTCAGCTCGTCTCACACTAAGACTTATTGCACTGACACCACTACATTGTTCAAGCGCAGCACCCCGCTGTGATTTTCAAATGAATGTTTTAGCGCGGTGCTAATCTTGATTCGATCTTTGTTACAGATCAAACCATCATCCCCGAGCTGGAGCTGATGCAAGCCGAGTGAAGGCTCGTTACTAGCCCTGGCTACCGTGTGAGGTAAGGCTCGAGGCTAAGTGTGTTCACATATCAAGGGAAGCACATTTCACCTTGTGTTATTTGTGTGAATTTGAGCATTTGTGTTTGCGTTACTCACCCTAGTCTGACTGCAGGTTAATTGCCCCCAAAGAGCCAGAGTAACGCACTGCACAGCGAGCGAGCTTGCAGCAGCAGGCGCCAAGAGTGTGTTTGTGTGCGTTTGTGCTTCGCCTGTGCCCAAAGTTAGCACTCACCAGAGACTCCAGATCGTTATCCTTCAATGTCTTCTCTTTTTCCCATTTCTTCAAGTACATTTGGCCTCCAATCAGCAGCCAAATAAGAGAGAGTTACGGCGCATCATTATTTATTTATTTACTCATTTATTTATGTAATGTGTGTTTGTATAGGGAGCAGTATGGCGCATAAACTGATGCCACACACCACAGCATTTATAGCCCCGTTCCCCTGATGGGCCTTTAAAACACATAAAACTCAAATACACAAAGGACGGCGCAAACGCAAACTCATCGGTAAATACGCAAAAAAGAAAATACAGACTCTTCTCATCTCCACAACGCTGCGTATTCCTCCTGAAGCTCCGGGGTCTTTCCCCCCACGTTGTCCAGGATGTGGAAATGATCTACAGAGACCAAAATTGTTTTCTGTACCAGGCTGTAAACATGTTTGTATCTGCTATCAAGTTGGACATTATAACACGAGGTTTAATGGGGACTGACATGCTTTTGGAGCCCGCTTCAAGTGGCCAGTCGAGGAACTGCAAGTTTTGGTACTTGACAGTGGTTGGGAGGATGCTTGGTTGCACTAAGTTTTAAGAAGTTCTGCTCCCTGTGGCTGAAATCAGCGTTCAACAGCAATATGATTCTGTGCTTACAAATTAAACAAGGCTCTTATACGAAAAGACTTGGGTTACTTACACGCGCTAATGTGATAATACTTTCCATTGACACTGTAACGTTCTCGTTTGTATAAGGAACATTGTAACATTGTATCAGTCATACATAATTGTCCTGCGAGGGACAACAGGCCAACCGCTTTACGGTGTGTCAATTTTCTGACACGAGTCCTCCACTGCAAATGAGGAAGTAATATCCGTGGCCATGGAGACAGACTGTCTCGGGTTTGTCAACATGATGCGGGACGTGAGCTTATTGCACCCCACCGAGGATGCACTATTTGGCAGGAGATTGATCTGTTTTACTACTCGACTATAGGCTACGAATGATGATACTGTCAAGAAAATGAAAAGCCAATTTAAGAGAAAAACAACATTTTCAAATTGTCACTTTCCTTCATCTCATATTGAAATAGCCCACTGCGTTTGGAAATGGTTCCTTCATTATTGTATAAACACTGGACCACATATTATGGACCCTCTTTTCTTTGTAGGAATGCAGAAAGTTCAGACAAATATCTCCATACTGAGACTGTCATGACACTGTGATAAAACATATACTCGCTTTATAATTACAATATACAGTTTACACTCATGCGGGACACTTCTCATGACTCAACCAAAGTCGATAGCATGTTTCTGGGTCTTTGTTTGCTTCATCCTTAAACCCATCACATGGTTTAGTCAGAATGGGTTTTATCTGTGCCGGCCGGCTAAGGGGATTGAAGCCTAATGGTATTGCTATGTGAATTTTAGCTATCAGCTCTTAATGCATGTGGTCGAAGAAAAGAAAAAAATGCGCGTGTTTCTTTTGATTCTTTTGTTTCAGAAACTGGACGTTTGATTTTAGCAGTGGGTGAGATGGCCTGCCTTGACTTGTTTCTTGGTTTCTTGTGTTCACACATTTCAGAGGAGTCCCTAATTTTAAATTCGTAAAAGGTGGAAGTCGGCTCCACTCAGCTATTTTTAGGACAGTTACAGTTGGAGGTCAGTTTTGGCTCCAGAGTCAGTTCATTTGATGGGCAGCAGGTATCGGTGTCTTTATTTTCTAATAGAGAAGAACTGCTGCTCTTTGTTTTTGGTCTGGCATTATCTTGGATCTGATTGTTGCTACTGTTATAATTGAAGTGCTAGTTGCACTGATAACAGACTGTCCCACGGCCACTGGCAGCAGAATGGGCTTTGTCTCTGATCGATCGTCGCAGTATGGAGACCTCCGACGTGACATTGGCACCACTTGAACGCTCCTGATTGATCACTCCCCGATGATAACAATACATTTTCTTCAGCGCTGTAACTTCCAGTAGTCGTGGTGTAGATTTAGTGTACATTAAAAAGCTTGGCCATGTTCTTGACAATCTGCATTCTGCTGGGTAGTAGATAATTCCAAGGCAGAAAACTGTTTGCTATCGATCTGAGGGAAGTCTATAAGTGCCCTTATCAAGACTTGCGCTGCATCCAAGATGCTCTTATTAACCAGCTCGTATTACTTAAAACCTGCAGAATGCACTTGACCAGGTGAGCCACTTCGGAGCCTCCAGTTGTATTTAAATCATTTCTGTCATGTTTTAAGCATACGGCGTGCAGTAGCTAAATCGGCGCCATATTTATCAATCCCTTCCATGCCCTGCGCATCCATTGAGAGGTCCTGATTACCCCGATGCATTATTCATAGTCCGTGGGTCTTGGTTGACTGTGTGAAGAAACAGGGTATAATTTAAAGGGCGGGGGAATAGAAGCTCGGCCTGTCTTGGAGTGCAAGCCTGAGGAGCATGTTGAAATGAAACCACCCTTTTTGTGTTCTGCCTGGCATTTATCAGCAGGATTGCTCTAATGGGGATGTCATTGGAGGAGGAGAGGAACGGTCTCACTGGGCTTCAGAGGAGGCACCATGATGGAGATGGAGAGCCATGTAAAGATTAACCATATCTCCAAATGAGACCCCCAGCCACATTGGAAAAAGGGAAATTGTGTTCCCTAATCTCTGTCCTATTTATCATATTACACTAATGGCTGTATCCAGGCCATACGGGCTGATGGCTTGTTGGCCTCACTTAGTAACTGATGCAGGATCAGTCATCATGAGTGTCCAGTGAATCACTCTCCGATCACAGCTGATGGCTTGCAGAGCGATGATGATACATTGATCTGTGTTGGTCGTGCAGCCACAGCACACACTGACTGAGTGGTTTCTAAAGGTTGTTGGAACTTTCTTTCTGCCATAAAGCAGGAACGTGCACAGATATTTCGAGGGGCTGTTGCTCTAATCTGAAAAAATAACCCTAATCCTGCTGCCTATATGCTGGCCAGCTAATTAGCTAGCTCGCTGATTGGTTCATGGCAATAATAAAGGGACTCGATGCAAAGTGAACAGGTTGTGAGGATTGGATGAGCCTTGCCTGGTAATCCTTTCCATAACTTCAAAAGACTTAGCCCTTACACAACGCAACAGTTTCACATGACAGTGAGTTTTCTTTTACAGCTCTGGGCCGCCTCAGTTATTATTATTATTACTTTTCCTTCAGCAGGGCAGCTCAACCAGGATGAGCAAATTGGGTATTGGCTGTTTCGAATATTGCTGTTTATTAGAAAATCTGACTTTGGTCCAAGCGGGCCCCTTCGGCAGAGCTCAGGAGGGTCAAATAAGGGGCATCTACCGCAGCTGACAGTGATAGACTGAAGCAATGCAACGTCTCATTCAGAGACAGAGGTGTCAATTGATTCTGATGATTGGTAAAATCTGAATCAGCC
Organism: Sparus aurata; assembly: GCF_900880675.1. Classification (NCBI taxonomy): domain Eukaryota; kingdom Metazoa; phylum Chordata; class Actinopteri; order Spariformes; family Sparidae; genus Sparus; species Sparus aurata. The sequence goes on along the minus strand of NC_044190.1, from coordinate 33,396,568 downwards.
CTTTTAAGGTTTCATTGTGGAAAAAGCACGGGTGTGATAAGATTACCTACAGCTCTGTTTGAGTTAGCTAACGACAGTGTCATTAAGTGCATTGATTACACCTGTGCTTATCCTGCTGTCACATGTCTAAACATCTTCTGTGAAAAAGTCATTTTGCTGCAAACAGACACTAGTTGGTATTAGATATTAGAATTAACTGAATTCATAAATGTACAGAAACTGGATTAAAAGTCCAACGGAAAATTACTTGTTGTTGCTTTAAAAAACACGGCAGTCAATTTCACATGCATTAATCAAAGCAGTGTGAAGAAACCTCTAGGCACTTCAGCATTAGCTTCACCACTCAGGAAAAAAAAAAAAAGGTTACAGCACGCCCCACAGACGCAAGGAAACGCATGCACTCGTAAATGCACACAGAATCACACTCGCAGACATGTAGTATAAGCCTGCGCAAACGTAAGTGGACACATCCCTCGGGCGAGCGGCGATCATTGCAGTGTGTGTGTTCAGATGTGTGCGAGGTCGCGGCGTACAGGGTGCCTTAAAAAACGTCCGCTGCTACATGGGATTTCAATCAATTTGCTGTGCTTTAGAAGGCAATTATCTTTACTACATTTTCGATATTTTATGTGTGAGTCAATGTGCAAATCTTTGTAGATCCGTGATTTTAAACACATACTTCTTACTACCACCGCCATATGTGCTGCAGTGTGACAGTGTTTCGTTTCAGCAGTGGCAGACTCAGGATTTTTGAGGTGCAGGTCCATTTAGCAGATGCTTTTGTCCAAAGCGACTAACAGTAATTTATACATTCGCACACTGATGGCGGTGGCTGCCAAGCAAAGTGCCAACCAGCACATCAGGATTAGTTTGGGGTTCAGTATCTTGCCAAAGGACACTTCAACATGCAGACCAGGGGAATCGAACCAGCGACCTGCTGATAACAAGACACTGGCATACAGCATCCCTTTTGCAATTAAAAGTTTATATGGACATTCATTTTTTTTCTCTGGATTTCAGGGCATAATGCAATTAATACATTTAAATGAAAAAAACAGATCCTATATACAATTAGTCTGAGCAAAAAATAAACAATGCCAAGATAAAAATGTCTTCATGACGATGAAGAACATGTACAAAAGTGATGAAATGAAAACAAAATTGGTGCTGCCACACAGCTGAACAACATGAATCTATATTTAGAGGTGGAATCCAACCACATAAATAAAAGCAGATTCAGTCCATGCGCCGAAAATTGAGGTGAAGATTTGTCCTCCCGGGTTGAAAAAGGTTTGAACCTGAGTGAAAATTTAGTTATTTGGAGCTCCATGACTCCATGAATATACAGAGATAGAGGCAGAAAAAGGAGACGGTCTGGAGATAAATAAGAGAAACTGGCTGTCTTGGTAAGTTTGTAAATCAGTTTCTCTGAGCCGTCACACACTTGTTGTCACAGCATACTGCATCAGCCTGTGAACTTACCCACTGACTGCTTATGGCTAAAACACAATATAAAAAGCACCGGAGCATTCAAGGAAAGCCAAAAATGTATCACTTTGCCCCCTAATTGCAGCTTGCTTTTCTCCCTTGAAGTGACAGAAACTCAACACTCTGCAGCAAAGAAAGTTCACCATGGTTTGGCTTCAGATGACATCTTCGTTAAGGTTTGGGGAGTTTTGTTGCCATGTAGTTAAGATAAAGGAGCAAGGGTCAGCATCGGCTCTCAGTTGGAAATAGGAAAAGAACAATGCTCCTTTACCATCGTTTTGTTGTTGCATCTATCCACCATTGCCTTTGTTGCACTACAGTACCATCAACCTACTTCTACTATGACCGCTACAGGGCCCTCGCATTTGAACCTGCATGGTGTTTTTGTCTGGTCCTCTCCATTAAATCGAATATCACCTCCTTGTTAGCAGATTCACGAGAGGATTTTTACAAGCACTCAAAGGAAAAAACATTGTTTCGATGATAACAAAAACATTGTTGGACCAGAATCAGTCAAGCCCAAATTTGATATCAAACTTGGGTTTAAACCACCCTCAAGTGCTTGACCATAATTCAAACTCAAATTCTACTCACTCATCGATACCAGCCACCTAAATATGCCAGATGATTTTCATCAAGATCCATTATTTCCTGAGAACTGCTGAAAAATGCCTACTCTTGCAATGTAAGGGAAAATGAGAAAGAAAAAAAAATCCTGGATCCATCCCTTTATCTGGATCCACATCAAAAGTTAATGAATGGGGTCTACTCTGGGCCGACACCAATCCTGTGGAAATCCGTTTGGTACTTTTTATGTAATCCTGCTGACAAACCGGCAAACAAACGAACAGACAGGGGTGAAAACATAAACTCCTTGGCTGAGGTAAAGATGAGGAATTTTGGCTCTGGACATTGATCATCTTCACAGATGGCACTATGTTGGCATTCACTTCCAGGCTAACTCGAGGGCAGAGAAGCACTGCCTCCAGAAACACAAGGACTTGGACAAGCTAATACAAAAAGACCTCTTGACTATCAGTTTATTTACCAATACTGATTTTTAAAGGAATCATTCAGAAATGGATCTCACTGGGTCACCACCATACAGTCAGTATCCCACCTTAGCCTCTAACAAGATGCCATTTTTATCCCTATATACACAGCTTGGTAATGTAACTATCTTTAAGTCTCCAAACTCTCGGGTCAATCAAAATTATAATAAGGAAATATAAACAAAGATATAAGCCAGAGCTAGGGAGCCGGGCTAATAAAACATCAGACTGTGAAAATGAAATCCGCAATCAACAATAAACAGGGAACAGACAATTGACTCTTCTTCTCCCTCTGGTGAAGCACATAAAAAAGAGAATACTCTATGGTTTGTCTTAAAGTAATCACGACTTGTGCGTTGTTGATGTAGTCAAGGGCAATCTTGCTTAACCGAGAGACGCCTCAGACCCTGGCAGGGTGCAGGTGACAAGACTCTCTACATTGTTGGCTTGCGTCTGGATGGTGAGCAGGATGAGCCGGGCTGACGGAGAGAATTAATAAAAATCACTCGAAGCAGCAGTCTGGATGCAGCAGCGGCAGACCGGCTCTTACTGAGAGGTGCTTCGGCACAGGTGGATGCTCAATGCACACATACGCACTCACAAATACACAATACACAATCCATACACACACACACACACACACACACACACACACACACACACGTATTGTCTTTGTATTGCCACTTTTATCCTCCCTGGCATTGTCATTTAATGGAATGAGGACAAATATTGCAGATAGAAACACTTGTGAATTTTAGTCCGAAATGAATAAGCTTTCGGTCATGTTGAAACCGCCTTCCCCGATTCGATTTCCAGGGTTCAATAGGCTTCATAATCATAATTATGATGCTCAGTGACAACAAATTATTTAACAAAATTTACAATTGATGAATTCATTAATTGAAATTGTGTAATGTTAAAGAGTTTTCCCAAGGTGAGTCGACAGATAACTGTCTGCAAAAAAGCTCTGCAGCTCAGCAGAGTTTTTAGCATCTTGTAGCTCATAGTTTTGGTCGCAATGCATCACGTTTACTGTACAGTTCATTCAATAACCCACATATTCAGCAGAAAAAGATCCCATAAACCTGTTATACATTACCTTGCCAGCACCAAATTGCCCACAAACAAGATTAGCTACTCACTGGTGGAGGTAATTAATTATTTAATGAGCCAGAGATCATTTGGCGAGATGGAGGAGACCAAAAACAGAGCTTAAAGTGGTGTGTATATTTATTGGACTCACACACATCGGGAGGAGTGAAACGTAACTCCAAATGAATGCTAATGTTGCTCTGTAGCATACATAAACACAGCATTTGACGTTTAGTTCTATTATTGGTCTTTACAATTCTCAATTATTCTACATGAAGGTGTTTGGAGTCATTTGGTTGAATTTGGCCCTCTTGGGACAAAGTCATCACTGAGGACAGTTCTCACCTAACCTATTACTACTATTATAGTTTAATTTCAAGGTATAGTGTTCCCTTAAACATATTCAAAATAAAACAGTGTAAAGCTTTAGTATTTAGTCTTCGATTCATTCCTTGTCATGCCACAACACTTGCATGGTTCTGGGAATCATTATACAATATCTGTGAGACTCAGTGAGGCACACCACTGCTGTCCTGCGTCTGACCCCCGGTCTCCATCTGTCACAGCGTCCTACCTATTCATCCCCTCCTCTGTTCTCCCCGGCAGTTTGGATCGCAGCCAGAAGGCTCCGTGATGACTGTCCTTTACTGTGGTCGTAAGTAAATCACGGTACATCAGGAAAAGGATGAGCTGCCGCCCTGCTGCGAAGGCTCACATCCCGGGGTCCGGTCGAGGATAAAAGCAAGCAAATGTCATTTACGTACTTTCATTGGGTTACGAAACATTGACGATTAATGATGGCTACTGAAAAAATGACCTGCTATGAATTACTGAGACCACTGTGTTTTGTAATACCATTTGGAAATACAGTCTAGGTCATTTGTTGGAAATCATGGTTTTGCCTTTGGATTAAGTATTGTTGTTGGTTTGTGTTTGCATTTTTTTCTGCATTCCACCTTATTATTAATTTCTTGGTGTTATTCTTGGATAAAAACAATGTCACCATGTTCAAGAAGTGAAGGTCTACAGGAGTCTCTTAGCAATGGCAAATTACGGAATAGACCAATAGATGTCTGAGGAATAAAACGCCAATTTAGGAACATCCTCACTAAGATGAATAGATGTGCAGGCGTGCTTGGTCTAGTATGCCAGTCCAGCACGTTCTCACTGGAGGGAGATTTTTTATTTTTTTTTGGGCTCCATTTTCTCAGTTGTCATTTTTTTATTTTCATGTTTGAAACATAGTGCTGTGCCAAGTAAGAAAAGAAAAATTCACAATTGAAAAACTTTTTTGGATGATGATTTTTGTAAAAAAAAATTCATGTCACCTACTTAGTGTAATTTAACTTTACTTAGTATTGCAACATAACTTAAAAACAACTCCATGTTGGTGCTTGGTCTGTCATTGGGGGAATGTTCTGCATATGACCGACCCAACAAACCCCAGCCGACCCTCGCCTTACACGTCACCTGGTCTTTATACTACTGCAGTGGAGGGGAGCCTCCAGAAATGATGCTAGAGGGTTAACTAGAGCGACACACTTAGAAGCGTGGGGCCACTGACCAGGCTGCTGTATGTGATGCACTGGGAGTGACAGCTGGCCGGCCAGTCAGGTCGCTCAAGGTGTGGTGCACTTTGGTGAGGCCTTGGAAAACACTTTTCCACTGCACTTCATTTTTCTTGATCTGACGCTGTCTCTTTGCATTTCCTCCGCTACATCTCCATCCTGCTTGGTAACTTGAATACTTTGGGAATGTTTTACTCTCTTTTGTGGTGCTGTGAGTTGATAGAGTTTGGGTACTGCATCTGAAAGAGGTGAGCAGTCAAAGGTCATTGATTGACATCCCCTTTCTTACACCCAAACCTCAATCAATCAAAATTGTTAAATTTAAAATTTCTCCTCAACTTTTACTTTTTAAGCGAGCTCTCTGGTGTATACAGGCCGCTTAATCTTTTTCTTTGTGTGGTGAAAACTTGGCATACAGTAAAACAGATTTGCAGCGCACAGCATTATGAGATAGGGAAGGATTATAAAGTTATGTTGCAGTCCAGAGCCTGACAACTGCTTCTCAGGTCGGCCAACCTGACCAGAGAAGCTACTCTTTAACTACCCATCACTGCCAAGCAAAGACTTACAGGCTAGAAACACGCTGAGGCGTAAAAAAAATAGCATCTTAACAAAATGGCTTGGCAGCGTGACGAAAACTTTCTCTCATCTCATAAAAACCAGCAGCTGTTTGCTAAATCATCTGTTAAAGAAACTATAGTGCCAAAACTCTCTTTAAATACTACATGTTAATGCCTCTCATATCCAATCGCTCGCTGAACATATGCCGGCTTCTTTTAATTAAGCAACCTCTGAGTTTCGTTACCTCTCAGCGAGCGCTAATGCAATCTGCTTCACAAACCTGTAGCTGCAAACGCTGAACATCCCATTTTCCACGTTGCTGAACTGGTTCTAATGATCAGTCGATAATGGCCTGTAGCCACGTAGCTAACTCCTGGGGTGGTGAATCCGGCAGTCAACAGGTTTAAATCCAAGTTCCGCTGCCGAACTTTATTGTTTGACTCGAAAAGTTTTGATTACAAAGTATGCGGTTATAAATGATACATTTTAATGCTGCTGCTGCATTACACAAGGGAAATATGTTTTGAATGAGTTTGATCTTTATTGCATCACATTTTCATAAGTTGAGGATGCTAAGTGAATACTAAGTACCTAATTAGGAGCAAATAAATGGTGACAATTGTCTGCTGAAGAATCAGAGCCAGAATCAGTGTGAATTCCTCTGAGAGAAATGTTTTCGTTGTGAAGTAACCTAGAGGTAATGACATTTCTCTCACATTTTGCGTTCTGGCAAGGCAGCGGCGCCGGCCCCTGTGGTCCGTGACATTGTTTGCGAGGTTTAATTAAGTCACCGCCACTCTTGATGGAGTTAGTTAAAGTCATGAGCCCCTGTTGACTTTGGAATGGCTGAGTGAAGCACATTTGTGTTGTTGCTCTGATTGTTTTTAGTCATTAAAGGATCAGGACCCTGGAGAAGTTATAGGAAGGGTACAGCCAATGCCACCACATCCCCCCCCCCAAAAAAAAGACGACAGTAACAGTATCCATGGAGGGCTGAATAAATCCACCGGATCACAAGAAACTGGATCCAATCCAGTGTTAATAATTTACTGGAGCGCGCTTCATCTGAATAAATGGCATTTATGATGGGATTTGTTTTTAAAAGTTATTATACACATTATATCTGTCTAGAAGTATTTGTCAGACGGTTCTGTTGGTGTTAACGTTTAGCTCAAAGCAACACTAAGTACAAGACGAGAACATAGAGACAAGCAACTTAATTAGTGTACAAGGTGTTGATAAGATGATATCAGATTTTACTTAAAGACATTAAACCTGCATTTATTATTTGTTGGACACTCACGGAGAATTCAACAACCCGAGCCAAGACATATATCACATTAAAGCTGTTATGATGTGGGAGGGTTTTCAGAGACCTACTACGACCTGCAAGTTGAGCCAACGCACACGGCCCAGGGGGTAGATTTTGGAACACTTGGTAAAAATTAAACTTTGTCAGCAATTTCTACTGAAATATATTCATTGTTGCATAAAAAATTTACAAGTAATTTGACCTACATAAATTATCACAGCCGACAATCAACAAGAAGTAATCTGACTTACCAGATAGACCAATGGTCATTGGGCACCTATTCCCCCTCTTCCTTCCTCTATCTGTGTGTTACTATTTTCAAAATCCCCATTGCAATCCCAATGGGCAAGTTACATATAAGCTAACAGCACAAACATAAACAAGTTAGCAGCTTTTACCTTTTCTTTATCAGTGATTTAGACATTTTGATGTCAGACCTTGCCTCCCAATGTGCATAACACATTTTCCCCGACACTTGTTTGCAGGGGTGTTATCGCTGTCCTTTGGGTTAAAAGGCACCCATGATAAACTGTGACTGGTTTAAAGGAATGCAAAACAAGCCAGAGCGTTTTTGTTTCCCCTTTACCAGAATGACAACTGATGCCGCTTGACTTTGATCCTGGCTTAGCAAGACTAGCTCACCATTTGACAGTGTTTGGTTATACCCCTCTGTCCACCTTTGCCTCACAGGGTCTCCCTAACACAAAAACATTAGCAAACAGTTGACTATCATTGACACATCCATTTGACTGGAGTTGTGTGTCTGATTGCCCAACAAAAGTCCCCTATTCACTCTTCTTTATGACCACCGCTGGCTCTGACCACCTACATTCTCAACTATGTTCACTAGCTAGTCGCTAACTTTGCTTGCCTGCTGATTGGTGCTGGGTAGGTATCAAAGCTGAGACTGAACTGAATAGCAAAACTGTAAAAGGAAACAAAAAATGTGCTGAAACTAGCTCAAAAACTTGGTGGAAGGGAGGGTAACTGCAGAGTCAGATACATCTTGTCACTATCGGAAACCTCTTTCACATTACACTCAGTCGGTTGACCAATGCCCAATTAGATAAGCATGAAAACAAATCTGTGACTTTTTTTATCCTAAACATATTTCTTAACAGTGTGATATCAATTATCAAATGATGCCTATTTATTTTCTTCTCCCTGGCTCTCTGGCAGCACAAGATGATAGCTGGCTTCTTGAGCACCACAGAGCAGTGCAAACAGAGTGTAAGCCTCTGGGTCCTGTCACAGCAGGTGGGCAGACCACTCGTGTCTCAGTTTCTTGGCCTCGGGTCAGATCCTCCTGCGCGGCACCTCGGCTACACAAGAAAGCTACCACTTACCCATGCAAATCTGCCCAGATAATGGTATTAATGGCTGCACCTACAGGCGCAGCAGTTTCTGTACTACCTTGATAACCCTGGAAACTCTGTTCCCTGTCATAGGGGGGAGTGAGGAGATCTTTACTAAAAGGTTTAAGATGAACACGCTCATGCAGAGGCTGGAAGGATTACATACTAGTTCATAAACAAACCCGAGAAGAAGCCATCACTTTATATCCCGGAGCTAACAGTATCTAAATACTGCGGTATACATATCAGCTGTATAGTGGAAGAACATTTTCACACAAACACACACACACACCCGTATTTGGTGAAGGAAGCGATCAGGCAGCCGTAAGCCTGTGTGTGCAAACAAGAAGTGAAAGTACAGTGCTGTGAACAAGCGCCATCCTCCCTCCCTCCCTCCCTCTCTCTCTCCTGCGCTCCCTCCATCTCTCTGTCTATATGCCCCGGTAAAGCCGAGGCCAGTTTGGCTTCATTTGCAGCACAAGCCTCTTAATCCCCGGAGTCTCCAGTGTAGAAAGGAACATGAGGAGCATATGGAGGGGCCTCTGATCCTTATTAGTACATGGCACAGACAGCCGGAAAATTTCAGGTAATTTTAAGAGAGCAGGACATTTTTTTTTTTTTTTAAAGCCTTGCTGGTTTTCTCCTCACATCACAGCCCATGAAGCTTCCCTCTTCCCGCTTTCCTTTTGCAAAAACTTCCATAAGTGAACAATTCAGTTCAGATTTTAACAAGAGGGTTACAGGGTATATTTACCTCACATTTTCCTTAGAATTTAGAAAGTTAAGCTGTGGCAATTTATCTCGTTCAGAGAATTTTTTCTGTGTTTGCCCTCTCTGCCGAAATGCCCTACTTTACGCCCGCTGCTCATTCATGTGTTAGAGCTGCCCACTAAGACCACAGTCTTTGACTGCAGGTCTCTAAATAGCTCCACTTAAGCTGTTGGGGTTAGAGAGAGAGGGGATTATTCATTCACTTTCAAAGCCAAGATTTTAGTGCTGGTGGAGATTTTTGACCCAGCAACCTCCCAGTCACACATTTGCTGTCATCCGTTCTCGGTTCGGTCCGTGATTTAAATTCCCCAGGCGTATAATGACGTAGCAGTAAAAATCCGAAACAAGAGACCATCCAGTTTAGCGAGGCATTTCCCAAATCACAAATGACTCCATCGTCTGGAATAAATCCTTTCACTGTGCGAGCGGAAGGGGTGCAGCAGCCTAAACACCACCTATCTGTCGGTGTGCCGGCAACATCACATATTCAGCTATTAACATTTGTCCCAAGCTGTCAGAGCTGCTCAAACTTAACTTCACCCACATGCTCAAAAAAAAAAAAAGAGAAAAAGATGTGATTTACCATGCTGGATGAATACGCCTCTCAAAATCATAGCCTGAATAATGACAACAACAGACCAAAAAAAAAAAAAGAAAAACCATCCATACTTCAAAAATCCAAAACTCCTCCGGATAAACATGAAGCCGACATTTTGCAAAGCAGAGCTACCAGCTACCAAAGACCACCACTGTTATATCACAAGAGTTTCATGAAACATTCGAAACATGTCTTAATGATCAGTGTATGCTTAAATACTACATAAATAGTTTGTATGTATGACGCAGTTTGAACTTATCTGAAGGCAAAAATATGTATGGCTGTTTTGGAAGGCATCTGCACTGGCTAGCTTAACTTTAAATTCAGACTTCATCCCCGCAAAGTGTTAAAAGTTAAAACTACATCCGTCCCCGACCTCCTCCATATACCTCCTTTCCTCTCTTGATTCTACGTCTCCTTACTTCCTCCTTTTGGTGCTGCAATGCTTACTACAGCCGCTAGAGGTCGCCACCTAACAAGTAATGTAGAGATAAGCTGCTTTCGCTGTCGACCTATATGGTTCTTTTTCATGTCGTAGAGGACAAGCTCTTCTAAGATACCCTGTACTATCCTTTGACTTAATCCTTTGCCCTCTACTTCACTGACTGTCATCACATCGGTCTCAATCATTTGGCTGGGCGAGAGAGCCTCGGACCAGCACACATCACACCGTCTCCTCTCAGTCAGCAGCGATGTGATCTTTGGCTGCGAGCCATCCACGGACATGGCAGCCCTGGTGTTTGTTCTTAATGTGATGCTTAATGTGTTCTTAATGTGCTCTGCCTTATCATCTTGACCCGGCTGCTGCATTAGACTGCCTTGTTTCTAGGGCTCTAGCGTGTACTCCCATGACAATTTGTAGAAATATTCATGGTCCCCAGATGATGAGTCCTTTGACTTTTTGGCCTTTACTATTGAATGTATTGCCATGAAACTCGGTACAGACATTCACACACTCAGTGCCACTTTTCATCACATGCCAACATTAGAGCCGGTCAGAATTAAGAGGATTAGAATTTTTACAGTCATTTTAATTATGACGGTATACCTGCGAAAGTGATGACATCATCCCATCAGCCGCACTCGTGCTTTGTGTTTAGAGCTGAATTGCAAATTGTATTCATCTAACCTGCTGATATAAGATGGCGCCCATGGTAAACCTAAACCTGCTGAAAATATGAGCAATTATTAGCAATACTAGCATGTTAGCATAGCCTTTGTGCCGGTGCTTGCCTGCTGATGTTACCTTTTAGCTCAAAGCACCACTGCGCCTAAGCACAGTCTCACAGAGCAGTTAGCATGGCTGCAGACTGTTAGCTTTATTTTTGTATTCATAATTAAGATTTCCCCTTGTCTGTCCTAAACCCTCGATATCTCCACACAAATACCGACACATCCATACGCGGCATGCACACATGCCTATACAACACTTTACTTAAACATATCTGCACAACACAGCCTCACGTGATTCTCATCAGGCTCACATTGTTAACGTATTAAAACCAGATCTCTTATGTACTGTGCTGTCTCCCCAATACCATTACACTGAGTGCTAAAAACTGTTTCTCCTAATGCAGGCCTAAAAATGTCAGAGACTGCTGTAACAAAGTGGATTCATTACACAGTTAGTAAAAAGGCAGGGTGTGTGAGGGTAAAGCCCCTCATCCTGCACCCTCATTCAGATCTGTCGTACTCCAAAAACCCCTCTGCCTCTAATCCACAGCTTTATTTTTGTTTATCTGTATTTTTTTATTTTTTTTATTTTATCTTGAACAAGATCTTGTCTCATGCATTCATAATTTCTGCACCCTCAGAACTTCCTAACGGGGGCAGTGCATTTTCTCTTCTTTTTCTTTTTTTTCGGTGGTGTGATCATTTGCATAACTAATCTGGTATTTACATTCATCAATTGCTTCATTAATTAGGTCAGTGATCAAAGCAGGATTTCTCTATCACTCGGGAGGGGGGAGGAAAAAAATACATTTTGGTGGCTCTCTGCTCTCCGGCTCTACGCAGTAACAAAAAGAAATAAAAGCGGGGAGTTTGGGGTTGAGATCTAACGCATAATTTCTTATGGAGAGCCTGCTGAGAGATACTGCACTCTTATGTAACTCAGCAACATCATTATGAAGACAGTCAGAAAAAGGCAGAGAGCCTCCATCTTTAGCCACTACCTCTGGCAGAAACAGTCAGATCGCCCACGCCATCTACTGGCGGAGAGGTGGAGGGATTTTAACCACCACTAATGACCACCCAGGGGAGAGGGCCAGGCGCCGAGGAAACTAACAGTCCTTTCAGGGACTGGATTTGAGGCTTTTGAACACTGATGACATGTATGATCCAGCATCGGCCGGTATCATTAGTCATGTGAGGGAAAATCCAGGCTCTGGGACCCACAGTGCTGCTCTCAGGCTCTGCTGCTCCTTTGTCTGCGGTGATGTGTAATTTGTCTACCTTCCGCATTCATCTGACCTTCCACTTGACAAGGCATCGTCTAAAAGACAGGTTTGTGTGCACCGGGCATTCGCGGTATCTTGCTGACACACACAATGTAAGCATCGAGCAGTGCTGAGGTCCCTGCTCCACTTCTCCAGTCTCTCATCTGCTGGAAGCACTACATCATAATCTGGAAACACCAAGCACAAGACAGGGAAGGTACACGGATAGAAACCGCTGACCCGGGTGTTTTTTATATGAGGTTTCTTTTTCTTGAGTTATGAAATATATACAAAATTGAAAAAAAAAAAAAAAAAAGGCGTGATCAATTTGATAGGCATGACTGGACTGAAAAATGAGTGTTGCCTCGCTTTAATTGCAAGTATTGAAGTTTTTGCGGCTCACTGGGTTAAGCATCCTATTATTTCATGAGTTCACTCATTCTGCGCAACCTGCTTAAAATAACCCTTGTGCAAATTAAGAGACTTTATATTACTGCGTTTAGGATTTTCTCATAAGGCATTCCGGGTATGGCCATAAAAATGACCTTAATCGCTGCAGTAACCATATATTAATTCATATAGCTCAAACTGGGGAGCCATATCGTCCTGATAGGTTGAAGGTAAGAGCCCGACTCCAGTGTATTCTGGCGTGATATGTCATTCCTTTCCTGACAATGTTGATTTGCCACAATGTTCGGCGTATATTTATGGAAGAGTAACTTAATTTTGTGCTATAACATGACTATGTTTAGCTGTTGCCACCATAGAACAATGACGTATGACGCCTCTCCATGGGATCCCATTTCAGAAAAGATATGTATGGAAGTGAGTGGCAAGAGACACATTTCTTTTTTATATTCCTTTTGAATTATTCCATGATGTGTTAATGTAAACGATAATTTTTAAACTTGAGACAGTCCAACTTTGTAATAAAACTAATGAAATATAAGAAAGACTACACACCCATTAAGTAATGTCGATAGCTTAAAGCTCGCAAAAACCCAGCCGGTCCCGTACGTTAGCTAGCTCATAGAACCAACAATCCCTTCACATAACTGCATTTGTGTGTGTATAAACATATATATATCTATATATACTGTATACATATATATATTTGGAAACTTCTTGCTATTGCTTAACCATGCTAATATTGATGCTATCAATCAATGATAGTGAAGTTTATCTTGCTAGCTGCGATGGTAATGGATTACATCCAACTATTGGCCAGCGCCCCATTCTCTGTGTGACAAAGAATTCGACCATTAAACAGGAGGAACCACTGACTTGCCTTTAAAGCTGCTGTCGGGGTTTCTTTTTGCTAACTTACTGTCAGATGTGCAATTAGCAATCCCCTCCCTCCTCTCTATGTCAGCAGACTTACATGACTCCTTTTTTTTAGGCAGCCTCTTCCTTTTCTTAAAGCATTTTTCAACACTTGGCCTGTTTGGTGGTATAAGAGAGAATCAGAATCAGAAGTAAGCGAGAGCTGCTGTAACACGCTGCCACTCACACGACGCCATCTTTAAAAGAAGTTGGAGACATCATTCAGAGCACTGGAATTGGTAGTTTTCTCTGTTTCGCCACCACTGGTGTCAGTACCACAAGAGGAGGATACAGTTCTCTCTCTGCAGGGTTCCCAATGAATGGACCGTGGGTCCTGATTGGATAAGGTGAGCAGGGATATCAGAAAATGTATTTACATTTTACTGCATGAGCAGGAGGACATGGGTTACTGACCAAACACTCTATAACAGTGATGACTGTTGTAATATAGAAATTAACACTTTACAGCAGCTTTAACTGCTAATAAATGCATAATAAAGTATGTAATACTTTTATGAACTCATCAAAAAAAAAAAATGGTCAAGGTTTTAAGACATGATAGGCCAAACCCAATAAATAAGATTATAATGCTATTACAAACAATTATAACAACATTTTATTAGGCCTTTTTACAACGTTCTAATGCAGTCTACGAACTCTTAACAAGTTTCTCATGAGTGCTTGTAATTTGTTTCATAATCTACCGATATATGTTTTTATTACGCCATTATTACCTATTAACTACACTTTTTTACAAGGACTATAATATGAAACATTGCTCTTTACTACAATTCCCTGAAATACATGAATCATTCCTTGGACGAGTGGTTTGTTTTACAGTAATGTTTTGCAGAGCTTAGTGTACAGCCATTACCTAATTGTGTTCTTGCTTATCAGACACAACATAACTCCCTCAAGGAAACTGTTTCAGTAATTAGAGAGCAGCACATTTCTCCCCCCTCCCTCATTTTCTCCTGCCCCTTCACTTTCACCTTCACCCTCCAGAGAACACGGACCCTAGATACTAATGCAAGTTTTCCAGCAAGCTGCCAATTAATCCGCGTTGACCCCCAAGTCACACAGATCTGTCGCTTCCCTTCAAATACCCAGGAGCCTGCTTTCCGAGGTCTTAACCTTCATAGAAAAGAGCATCTCGGACCACAGATGAGTGCTGAGGGTACAGATTTAATATGCGAAAAACAGAAAAGGAGTGAAAAACATTCCGAATGTGTGTCACCGCTAAATCAAAGTTCAACGGCGGTCAAAGTTCGATGACCTGCTGGCTCTCAGGTATGACTCACTGTCCTCTGGTCTCCTACATAACACCAAGACATATTTTACGGAGGTAACAGACAAAATAATGCTTTTGAAAAATTTGCAGCACAATGTGGGTTACAAGAATGGACGTACGTGGGTTTTAAGGCTTTAGGCTTTTGTTGCGCCTAATGCGCAAACAGCCCCCTTATGGGCAATTTATTTCACGAAAATTACTGAAATTAGTTTGTATTTTCGATGCACAAGAGGGAGAAAAAATATGTATGTAGCAAAAGAACGAATCATGTGTTCTGTTCGCTCAGTAGTGCAGCATCTTTGAGCAACAGCCACCATGACTAATCCAAGATGAAATGAGCTAGAGGGAGGGCACAGGGCTAGCTTCAAATGGAGAGGGGAGATACTGTTCATACACATACACACAGACACACTAATAGTCACTTGCTTTTACACTGAAATCCTTCTATGAGTGTGGAAGATTAAATCCTGATAAATTACCTGTAAAAGAAAGAAAAGGGGGAAAAATATGCTAATTGCATTTCCAGATTTATGATTTTTGTGTTTAAATAAATCGCGGACAAAGGAGCAAGCTAGAAATGTTGATAGGTCAGGAAGTGTTTTTCCCAGCTAGTATTGAGTGATGGAGTTGCTGTAATTTCTGCAGGGACTGCAGTACGAAAGAAAACAAAAAATTGTGAAAATTGTAACGTAAATGACCCAGCACAAATCACAGATCGGGGAGCGCTGTCCGTCGCCACAGATTTAGTGATGGCTCCGTCCGAACAATGGGTTACAGCCTCCAATTCTCTGGTGAGCTGCTCAGATGTAATTGCCTGCTGTTGCTCTTATCAAACTCCTGCCACTCTCATGTTGCGCTTCCTCTCTCTGCCCTACACTTACCCCCTGGGAACCTCTCCGGAGTAAACAGAAATTACACGAACAATGCCATTTTTATTTTTTTTTTTGTCTTTTTCTCACCTCGTGAAAGAGTCTGTGAAGTGAAATCGGTTGTCACGTCTCCCATTCAGAAAATCGAGAAACACGAATAGCCCAGTGCAAGAACCAGCTTCTCTTAGTGCTGACCACTGAGAATTTGGGGGATTTCAAAATAAAGGCGTGTCTTAACGATGGAGGCAATATGAACCAGTGTTTTTACTTTGCATCGCTGCCATTGGATCGTTGATCACTGATCGTTCCGGGGCGATGTATCGTTACACCCATAGTGGCCACGATACAGCCTGCCTGTGGCTCAGATCTGGCAAACAAGAGTGTGCCGCCAAAGTGTCATCATTCCACATGGTGTCTGATCCAATTTTGCTTAATTTTGTTTTGTGTTCCCCTGACTATCTCCAGATAATTGGAGTGTGCCTCGCTCTGGTTCTACTGGGAAATGGTTTTGGTGCCAGTTTGTTACACTTGCATTGCACCATTCTCAACGGCAGCCAGTGCTCGTTGGGGTACAGTAGAGAAAGACTTTCAGTTTTAGCGTCTGGTGTTCGAAAGTCTTTCCCTTGATTGGATGTTTTCGGACAAAATGCTGTGGCAGTGTGTGTTCAAGGATTGATACACAATCTGCAATGATAAAGAGGCAGGCCGAGAGTGGATGTGTGTGTGTGTGTGTGTGTTTGGGGGGACGTGCAGAGGGCCAGGGGAGTAAATAAGAGTGTGGATGACAGCGATGCACCTCACTGTAATAAGTAAACACATCACAGCCCCATGTGATTTATTGCAGGGCTAGGATGACATTTTCAGCTGCAGGACAAGGAGCCAGGGTCCTGGGTTTTTTTTTTTGTTATTTTATTTTATTTTATTCACATGCAGAGGACAAATCCTGCATTCTTATTCTCGCATTTCCCCAGTGAAGAAAGGGCAGCGTGCTTATCTGGCAAGAAGAGGAGAATCCAGACGCCTGGGCTTGAAAGGGGTGAGAGGTACGGTATTGGAAAATAGGGGTGGGAGGTTGCAGCTTGATAAAGACCCGAGAAGTACACCATGGACCAGAATAATAAGTCGCTCATGTCAGTGATTCCTTTGTATGTATATTTATTATTTGGTTAAGGATTCCCACCTTCTGCAAAGGGCACACTAAAGATGCAAAAAAAAAATAATCCTGATGTTGCACACTTGCAGCTAATCCTGCTGAATTGAAATTTTATCAAA
Source organism: Sparus aurata (assembly GCF_900880675.1). Taxonomy (NCBI): domain Eukaryota; kingdom Metazoa; phylum Chordata; class Actinopteri; order Spariformes; family Sparidae; genus Sparus; species Sparus aurata. The sequence goes on along the minus strand of NC_044190.1, from coordinate 33,379,578 downwards.
CTGAACTTTTAATATCTTTTTTTGGTGGGGGAGGGGAAACGGAGATCATGAATTTGTACCACCCTGTTTCATCAAAAACCCACTGGGGCCTTGTCAACTTGTCGGTGAACATTTTGCGCTTTAATAAAAGATCTAAACTTTAAATGGGAAAAAAACCCACCAAATTATTTATTTTGATGTGAATCAGTATTGCGGGGTTGGCTTCGCTTTAAAAGTACAAAAACAGCTTTTTAATTCAAACCTGGACCCAAAATAGTTAACAGGAGAAGAAAGGTCTGGCAGAGCAGATCCCAAGTCAGCATTTCAGGGCTATTATGCCTGCCAAGGGAAGCTCATACACAGTAAAACTTTAAACACAGAGGTGTTGACAAGTGCTAAAGTAGTCGGCCTCCTCCGCGCTGCAGTGTTTACATACAGTCGTATACTGTAAACTATATTAAGTAACTATCGTATAAACTCGGAGGGTGCAGCGCCACTAAAAAGCCACCGTCTTCCTCACACCCTTTGTGCTTATCTTTCACCAACAAAAGCAAAGTGTGAGCTTATTGTCCTCTTACACACGGCGGAAATTTATCATATACAGCAAAAGATAAGACTTCAGCATTAGCGGGATTTCAAAGTGAGAACAATGCTAGTTATGCTATCATTTATTTGAGATTATCTTTTAAGATAACAAAGAGGATTTTCCCATCCGTGACTGCGGTTGACACAAACAAGATGAATGAATGTGCGAAAGGATTATGAGAGGATTCGCGTTGACAGGTCTAAGGTAACAGTCCAGGTAACAAGAAAAGCTGACAGACCACATTCGGCTCTTAAAAAAAAGTGATTGTAATCAATAGCAGGTATTTCACTTCATGGATTCCTGAGGGGGACACCAAAGTATAATGAACAATGATATAAAGATACGTGACTTCAGGGTTGTACCAGCATGTTGGAAGACGCAGCTGCTAGGTATCAATATTTTGTTCCGCATTGATTCAAGGTTCAACCGTGAGGTAACAGGCAGACACATGCATTCATAACTGTAACTGTATTAAATGTCAGACATCTTTCAGCCCAGTCGCCAGGGTCAAAATTTTGCCGTTATACTGTATATACTGCACATGTCCTAGGCTGCGGATTGTATTTGTATTTCCACAAAATGTGTCATATCACTTTTACATCACATGTTAACTGACTATCCTATCAGGAGGTAAAGAGGATGGTGGAAATGTTTGATGGTTTTTTTCGGCATTTGTAAACATGACACCCCTGGATATTTGCAAGGAGAAGTCAGGACACCTTCTTGCCGTGTGTGTGGAGAACAAAACACGTTGCTATGTTGAGACAAAACGCTGTTTTTCTAACCCAGGTCAAGTTTTTCTGTGTTTTTGTTTCTGTCCAACCCTTTGTGACAAGAGAAAAATAACATTTTTCTTGGTTAGCTACCCACTTCGGTCGGCCTGCACCACCAACACTCCCAGAAACAGAGCAGGGTGTGTGAGGTGCAAGTTGATTGGCAGTGGACCAAACCACTTTGAGACACACGGAGGGGGGTGGCGGGATCTTTAAAAACACATTGTTTTGCATCTTAAATGTTTTGAATGAATATTAGTATATAACTTAAAATTACGTGTTTTCACTGATTCAGGTCATTAAGGGGAGACAAATTGCTTTTTTTTCAGATGAAGGGGGGATCCGGACCCTCCCGTCCCCTCCCCATGACTTCTGCCTTTAAATGAAATCAATATTATTCAGAGAACTTTTTCATACCAAACACTTCAGAGCATCTTAACATGCATTTGCCCGTGAAAGACCCACAAGGGGGCAGTCATTTGTTGATGTGCTTGACAGTTCAGATGTGGTTGGGAGGGGAAAGTTGAGCATACCGCCGCACCAGTCATGGAGAGAAACAAGAAACCATGTACGAGGGTCGAACACTGACCATTCGGCCGGGGCGTGTTGTTGGCATCAGCCTCCTCTGTCAGTCCGCCAACGGTGGAAGACGGCGAGGACAGGAGAAGGAGATAAAGCATCACCTTGTATCTTCACCTCTATCAGGTCCTGTGCACGGGTTTGTCTGGCAGCCAACACTCCCTCTGCCTACAGTGCGATCATCAGGAAATGCCTGGGAAGTGTTTTAACCTGCCCACCTTAATCCAGAATGCCAGAACACTAAATCAGGCAGCCCAGAGCAAATATTCCAGTTGTTTTTTTGGCTCGCCGCTGCAGCGGGTTTGCACAGCACTCTCACTCTGTTTCTTTTCTCTCAAGCACTTTGGCATTGACCCTGCATAGCAGCATACATTACAGGAATACTCTCCACAGGGCCAAGGCAGCATGTGTCGGTGAAATATTTATTACATATATTCGACAATGAGAAACACATCCCTATAGTGCTCTGGAGCAAGGCACCAAGCTGGGCTGCGGCGCGTCCAACAGTGGAAGACTTTGTTTGGAAGGGGCAGCGTTTGAGGTTATGACTGCATGTGACTGTGAAGCAGGGCGTTATTGCAAAAGAGCACATGTTCTCAGCACAACCCTCGCAGGATAAATAAAGGTTTAAAAAAACACACTTAAGCGTTGGCCTCTGACTGCAGTGTATGTAACAGAGATATTCTGTCATCCTATTGGGACTATCCGGCATCTATTAGTTTAAGATTGATTCCACATGTTCTTATTTTGGGTCTTAAATCAACGTGAAATACGATTTGTATTAACTTCAGTAGATAATCTCAGCTGTAGCTTGTACTCGCGGTGAAGTTCCTGACTTTGCCGGGATCATTCTGAATAATAAACATCTAACGCCCTCGATCCCAGGATAACAATCTGGGCTCGTCCCAAAGGGGTAAAGGGGTGTGACGAAGCTTAAATTCCCACACTCGCCATCCTACCCTTCTGACTTTAAACAAGACGACGTTTCAGAGGTGGAATTTCAGGAAGAAGCTCCACATTCAACACCCGACTGAAATGATTAAGATGCTTCAAATTTCTGAGCAAATCCTTTCCCTGTGCAACCCGTTTTCATGTGATACGTCGGATTTTATCCCTCAGATGAGAAAACGACCAATAGTCTTATTGCTGACCATTGGTGTGAAATTTCTGAGCCCAGAAAATGTAATCAGTAGTGAAGGCCTCTCATCAAAATGAATAATGATATCTGGCCAGGGAGGCTAGTTCCCCTTTTAGAAACACAGCCTCTCGGAGGAGATAAGGGGAAAGAAAATAGTTGTTTCGCTTTTCTCTTATCAGTGAGAACTGCATAATGTAATCTGACTCAATGGCGTATCAGATCAATCACTCTGTCTGGCTGAGGAGGGAGAGGGGGAAAGGGACAGAGAGATAGGGGGTGGAGAGACTATACGGACTTAAGAAAAAAAATGCGTCAGTAAAAAAGGAAAAATCTGTACATTATACAGACGATATGACAATATGTAACTTATTTCCTGTCACATACACTCCTGGAGTACACAGGATTATGTACGGAATCAAACCAACTGGTAGTTAGCACAATAAGTTAGAACCATCGTTATACAGGAACCGACACGTAATATGTCGGGGATAGTGCATATTGTATGGGAAAATTGTTTCTCTTTTATCATTTTATTTAACTGTTGCAAGAGAGGGTTGAACAGTGTAACATATGATCCGTGTATGTCCACCTCTATATGTTAAGTCGCGTTCGGAAATCAATACTTTTCAGCTGGTAGGACGGCGGCTAGCAGAACAAGCATCTGCTAACGTGAGTTGTTCAAAAACTCTCTTTTTAGCAAACTCTGTGTACACAAACAATGTTCTCAATGCTCGTGTTCATGTGTAGAGACTCGGGTGATACTACGAGCAAAGTTTCATGTTGTGTCGAGCCTTCTTAGTGTTTTAAATGCTATCGTAAAAGTGCCCGTAGCACTCCCATTGAAAATTAGTTTGGCCCGAAAACGAAAATACAGTAATTCGTAATTATGATTTTATATGAAGGTTTGACTCATATACATTCACAAAAAAAGCCTAAGTTGCATTTTGGCGAGAGTTTCGCTTTAGGCTAGTGTTAGCAGCTCTTATTGAAGATCAGTCCGGTCGCTAGTGCTTACTTTTAATGAGACCTTGGGACAATTTACAGCCACACTTTTTGACGACATAAACCGTATCGGAAGTCAGGACATCTTCAGTCGTGTTTGTGGCGACAACCCTGCATGTTTTAAGCCAAAATATCATCTTTTCCGAAACCTACCATGTGGATTTTGTGCCTCAACCTGACTAGAGCATAAACACAGCAAGTTTTGAGAGAAGAAGGGTTGAAAGTGGAACCCAAAGAAACACGAAGTTGCAACATAAAGAAACGCAACATTTTTGAATGTGCAGTATGGACCTTCTGCTGCTAGGGAGCTCTCTATCGAAACAAAACCAAAGACAGAGTGTTGTGTGGAGCGGGGACACACAGAGCCGGCTATACAGTGAGGCGCAAAGCCCGACCCTCTGGATGATGAAGACCCCGAGTCACAATGGACTCTGCTCTGATCCGGAGCCAGTTACCAACGTGAGGAGCGCTCAGAGATGACTTTTTAACTTTTGGGATTCAAATGTAGATTCATCTTCACTCCTGTTTATCGACCTGACATCAGCAGCAATCCGTGAAAGAAACCACCACTGTCAGGTGCTTAAGTAACTTTCCTTGCCAATATTTATTCTAGTGATTTGGTTGTGGATTCGGGGAAGGTAAAGTTTAAACAACCCAAGCTATTTTGAACCAAGATAGGATAGCTCATCTTGTAAGACCCCAAAAAGTCTGTCTCTTATAATATTTAAAGTGGAAATTACATTTGATTGAAATAAGTCAGCTAGAAACACCTGGAGAGTGTTTTCACCGTGATGCTAACGTCTGCTTAGTTAGCTAACGTCTGCACGGCCAAGAATCATAGGCTGGAAATAAGTTTGGCCTCCCTCGGTCTGTTAAAAATTATGAAGACTTTGTAGTGGTTTCTCTGCTCTCAGCACAGGTAGCCCGTCACCCTAATGGCGTAATAACATTATTCTGCTCTCCGAGAGATAATTCACTCCGCACCTTCACAAATCCACCGAACGCAGGCTTTTCCATTATTTTCGTACACTATTCTGAATGTGAATGCGTTTCGGGAGTGCCTGCCTTTGTGTCTGTACAGAGCAGGCCCTTTGATGACTCTTTCTCCTTGAACAATATCAAGCGGAGGTGTGAGATGATTTCAGATTCAGCCTGTTGTCTGTCTCTATGCTCTGTATCCCGGCTCAGCCAGCATCTGATTACCAGGACCTTGTTGTGTTGTCAAGAGAATGTAACAAAGAGGGGAGGAGAGAGCCGAGAGAGAGAGAGAGAGAGAGAGAGAGAGAGAGAGAATGAACAGAGGAAGGGTAGTTCTCTGGGACGTAGAGACAACAGCACGCAACACATCTGTGGAGATGACTCTCCGGGGACCAGCTGTGGATTTCTGGAGCTAATTGAATAGGCTGCTCCAACAAATTTGCAGGCTCCTCTCTCTTTGGGAAACACATGACAATGGAATTCTCCGTCTTGCATCACTTGCCCCCACCCACACCACCTTACCCGTCTTGACTTTGTTTTCCCTCTTTTTCCCTCTTTGCTCGATATCTCCCAGCACTCATCGTGGTGCATAGCGTGTGCTCGCGGTGCCCACAGACAAGCGGTAGGCGTTTACTATGCCAGTCACTTCCTTCCATCTCCATGTCCCTGAGAGACCTAATTGATATTCCAAAGCAGAGTTGGAGCCGCATCTCAGGCTCACCTTAGTCATTAGTGAGCCCCACAGGGCTGTTTGCATTATAATCTCTGATTTAGATTGTGTGTTGCCTCCGTGTCCTTCCCCCGAGGTTGAGCTGCGTGTGCAAAAGGCCACCGTCGTAGGGGATCTGAGCTGAAATTAGCCCCTGCCTCTGAAGTTTGCATACGAGATGAGGGTTACAGGTCACGAACTGGCACTTAAACAGACAGATCAGATGTGCAGATTAATGTCGTTCCAGGTTCTGTCACAATGTGCGAGGAGTGAACACCGACATCCAATGGTCCATCTTGACATTTGTATGGTAACGAGGGAAGTGAAAGTGCTCATAACTCATGAAATCCGGCTTATTTATGGAAGGAGCATGAGAGGAATTGCAAATCTTCGGGATCTTGAAATGTATCCTATCTACTGTACTGCATAAGCCAAGTATTTGGGGCGTGTTAATGCACATCTGTGCATTGCTCAATTGTTTTTATTGTCTTCTTTTTTTTTTCTCCGCCACACTCTGGTGGATTTTCATCATACTCATCAGCATCAGACAAGCGCAGATATCCCCCACAGCTGGTTCCCTTGGCTAACCTCAACCAGAGTTTAACATTAATCACATCACTCCCCTCCTAATGTCACATCACTATGGGGAGGGAAGCTATTGTCAAAGCTATGTACCTGTTTGGCAATTATCTCCCTGTGTCCTCCCTTCTCCATCCTTACCCCTTGATTTCCACCACCCACCTCATTGCTACAGTGTGTTTTGAAGGTTCTTCGAACTCAGGGTCTTAATTATAGATGCATTAGCTAATATGTCTTTCTTCAAGGAAATATATCAGTACTTGAGGGCACAATAGAGATATATCACCTTTTTGTTTTTGGCTTTTCCTTTATTTTTGAGGTGTGAACATGGTGTAAAAACCACATTCCACAACACCTCCATGTGCTGCTTCTCCTACAGTTGCTTCTCCTTGGTGGTCCAATCGATTACCGGAGGAATTTGAATGCTGTAAGCAGAGCTTTTATGTCCAGAACGATCCCTCTGGGAACAATCAAGGCAATCTTGGCACTTCCATCTTAATACGACTTAAACATGAGAATAGCATTTAAAACACTGGGGGGTTCCAGCCTGGCACATGCAAGATCATCTATATGTTGCTTTAATGTGTATGAAGCAAGTGGTGTTCTGATTCTAATCGCTGTAGCTGCGGGCTTGTGAGCTTTTACTGTATCTTGTACTGTAATGTCGAGCATGCATTCGGTGCCTCATAACTAAGACCTGTTGTTGTGTAAACACTTTTTAAGACATTAGAATGATGCTCAAAGATCCAAGAAAAGAGTATCCTCTTCTGCAGCGCACTTAAGGTGCATACTAATCATTTTCTTAGCATTGCTTTAAAAGGAAGATCCCAAGGAAGGGTCCATTTTAATGCTGCGCTAAGATGAAAAAACACATTTAAATCGTCTTATGACTGAAGGCGTTTTTATCGCGTCTGTCTCGCGGTATCTGATACTGAGCCAAGAAACAGAGTGCAGGTGCCTGATGACTCTCCTTGAATGAAAATTAAATTAATGGAAAGCAGGTGGGTACTTCAAAGGCTGACTGCGCCGACGGTATGACCAAATGTGCTTGCAATCGCCAACCTCAGCTGTTGTCTCTGCCATGGCGGAGTGGAAGTTAGGATTATGAATGGAAGTAATTACTTAATATTAGAGACGGCGCAGATGAAAGACAGGGGATCTGATGTGTTCGTCTGGAGTCGGCAGTTATTACGGGGTCAAACAACAGACACAGATCGTGGTTCAGCGTTGCCGCCGATTTCTCTTTATGACTCTTATAATTAAAAAGTGTCTACCACTCAGAGGTGTGAGGTAACAAAGCACAAAGACTTTGTAACTGTTCTGACAACTTTCTTACTTTTACTCCCCGCCACTTGAACACAAACATCTGAACTTTCTCCTCCTCATGTTTTCAAAACTGGCTCGGTACTTCATGCCTTTGAGTGGAATTATCGATTATTCATATTTGGTGTCATTGCACACCGCCTTCCCAACACAGAAACAACGTGACAAGACTGAAACAGACAGAGGGCGGGACTGGAATGGGGAGAAAAGGCATGTTAGTGTCATGTATCCGTGGAGACCTCTGCCTGGATTCTTGTATTTTCTCTCTCTCTTTTTTTTTTTCTTGGCTGCTCTTGGGACGCTTTCCAAACCCATCATGTTGGTATTTGACATCCTGGAATGAGACTCAACAATCAACTATGTTTGTGGTGCGTTTAGGACCAGCTAGGACAAATCCTGCTGATTCTGATCCTATCTCAACTGTCTTTGAATTATATTAATATGACATGAGGTTCAGTTGGTGATCTGTGTCCATTAGAGAGATGCTTTTCTACTTCCAGTGCATTTCAGAGACTGTACTTTCTTCATTAAACTCGAGGGAAGAAGTTGTATCTGTACTTCTACTTGAGTAAAGAACATGTGTAGTTTTGCCACCTCTGCTTCTACTGTAGTCTGGGCTCTGTATTGTCTTCTCTGAATCCATGTTTGTGTTAAGTCAGTGTACTGGATGTCTGCTGTACTGTCACACGTTCTGCTTTCCCCGCACTGATAAACTCATTTCACTGCAGCAGTGAATAATTAAAGTGCCCTATTTTAACAACGTCGCGACACATCAAATGTATGCTCCTAAACAACGATTGCACATTTCTGTAAAGCTTGGATTTAATAGTAATGAAAAAATCTTCACCGTGACCCAATTTCTTTTATTTATTTATTTATTTATTTTTTTTTTTTGCAAAATAGTTGGTAATGTTCTTCAGAAAAATGCAGTCACAGCAATCTTTTAATGTTTTCCTAGCAGATTAGAGCTGGAGAGGGAAGCTGTTGGACAACAAAGTGCTGAACGTGTCAAATTCTTGACCGATTTCAGGAAGTGGTTGAGTACACAAATTTAGCTGTCACAGAAATCTCAGTTTATAACAACATATTTCCTGAACCAGTCTAACTCTTTGAACATGAATGCAGAGTGTGTCTTGAACGTGCAGGACAGGAGCCGTTCCGACGGCTGCACGTTCTTCATCCGTCTTTCCATCTTTGCAGTATATCAGACATTTTCCTTCTGGAATAACGGGGGGATCAAATGAGTAAACTGCAAAATGCAACTCTTGCAACATCTGACAGCCGCAAAGTTGAAAAGATGTATTTCTTTTTTTTTTCACGTAATAAATATTTTTTCTTTTTCCTCCATAATTACGAGATCTGTTTGTCTCTTTATGCAATCTTGTGTTGTCAGCTGTCAACATTAGGGTGAAATTTGCACGGCACTAAAACCTGTTTCCATGGAGAGCAGGCATCTGTTTTGACAGAAAAAAATATGTGGCAGCCAGCCTGATTAAAAACATTTATCAGTTCAGAACCTTTGTTAGTTGGATCACAAGACTGTGTTTGGCCACGCTGGGATCAACACTGTGCAGCACTTGAGTTTCCACTAGGAAACAGAACCAGGACATAATTTGTCACTGTGGAAAATACATTAATCAGTAGAATTATGGGCTAAAAACACTAATACATCTGTTGTATCATAACATTTGATAACTTTTATCTGCCATCTGCATTGACACAGAGGATGAATGTGTTTGTAGGTATATAAGAGCATCCCCAGCTCTGATTCTGTGCAGCTAAAGGTTGCTCTCAGCAGGATGCCTGCTCCCTGGGCTTTCCTCCTGTGCTGCATAGTCACTTAGATCAATGCGCTCTTTCACCAAACTTCACAGAGTACATGGTGTTTCCAGCAGACAGGAGACTCACACAGCAGTCGCACAAAAACAACCAACCTTGCCTCTCAACTTCGACTAATCTCTGTGGAATGTCTCAGTGACAAGATTTCAAGGCATCCCGAGGCTCGATGTAGCTTTGCCTCCTTTAAGCTGCAATTTCTGTCCCTGAGTTAAAAAAAATCCCCCGGGATCAATCTATAATTAAGAAAAAAAAAAAACACTGAATATAACCAAAACAAAAAAAGTCTTAGGGCGTGTAATACAAATGCTGGGAGTTAGAGACGAAAACAAGACTGATCCAAGAGATAGAAAGATTCCTGGCTGTAAGAAGCACCAAACAAAGTGACAGTGGAAGCTCAAAAGAATCTGACACTGTCCTCCCACAAGGAATTTCCCTTTGTGCCACTTTGAGGTAAAAACCCCTCGTACGGTATCGCCGCAAGCAAGAACTAATTACATTGTGAGGAGCTAGTGAAAGTAGAATAATACAAGAAGATAGGCTAATGGGTTGTGGATTTGACTTGATTGAATCAACGGTGACTTCTTGGCAGAGGTATGCACTCTACTGCGTGGCTTTTATAGTTTTATCATATAATTGTCAGAAATATCTCTCTGTGATTCGGATTCATTTCAGAAACAAGATGGCTTTGTGCACATTTTACACACTTTATCTCACAATCTATACGGTGTTACTTTTGAATTAGCTGTTGTCAGGCAAAAATAAAACTGCTTTTGTTAAAATAGAAGAAAATTACAATGTTGTATCGTCACGATCACGCCTGTGTCAGCCTTTTATAAATGTGTTTTGAGTCATTGCACAGGAGAATGAGGGGGCCACTCCTGTCTGCAGATCCATATGTACTGTATATATAAATAGTAATGATATTATATCAATATCATATCAGTATTGATGCACTCTGCTCCACCCTCATGCCCCATCATCTCCCCTGAAGACTGCTCACTGCATTCTGTGGTGCAGAAATGATAATGATGGAGCTTTTCTTTGCAGTGCATTTGCCTGTTTGTATTAGAGGACACAAATTGAAATCAGCATGTGTGCATCAGGCTGTTTTTCTGGAGCCTGCCTCAGAGAGGCACAGTGAATGCTGACTGCTCCACCCCTGGAGAAATGCTTTCCTTTCTTTGGTCTGTGGTCACTGCGGTCACTGCCCATGCGACCCATGCCAAGGAAAATACGTTGCAAACAGCTGATTCCGCATGCACTCCATCAAGCCGAGCAGCGAGCAAGCTGTTTCAAATCCCACTCGAGTGGTGTTTACTAATGACTCGTTTCTCAGAATATTTGTGTAATTCAGGGTCTCAGAGTGCAACAGCGCTTTGATGGTGCTCGCAGACAACAGCACACGCAGTGTTGTCTTGGCGGGGAGCGCTGCATGTATGCATGTCTTTTGTGCATTCAGTGTTCGACAAGCAACAAGGGGAATGAGGGGTGGAGAGAGGTGGCGCTGCATGTTTGTGTGTGTGTGTGTGTGTGTGTGTGTGTGTGTAGTGGGAGGAGGGTTTTGAACACTTTCCTAATTGACCTCAGTTTGATATTTCTTAGGATGGGGTATATGGGGCAACACATTTCCCAACATATTCACCTCGTAAACAGAGAATTGTTTTAAGAGGTGACATTATTTCGCTCGTCTGAGGTCATACTGCCTATTAACAGACAGTATGTTCTGATTATTTGCTCATTGTGCACTCAACAGCATTCAAAAAATGACTACACACAGGGTTTTACAGTATGATTCAGTATAAAGAGCCTGCTGTTTGTTGTATCGGTTGCATCACTGGTTCTTTGAGACAGGGCGCCCCTGTTAACAATTAGGTAAGTTCACATCTGTACTTGCTTATTGCATTTTTTTTTTTAAAGGTTTTAAAGGCAAAGCAACAACCTAACAAGCCTTGAAACACCTGTGGATAAAACAAAGTCACGCTTATTTTATCTTTACAAGATGAGAGAAGGCCCAAGCCATCGGGAGTGAGATGTGTTATATGTCTGAATGCCTTTGCAGATGGTAATGTTGACTCTGGAAGCCTCATGGAGCCCTGGCTGCTGCAGGCCAGGAAACATCACTAGCACTAGGGCCATGTGGGACCTCTCCTTAAAAAAAAAGTTTGAGATTTTTTCACAGCCCATTGTAAGCAATCAGGCAAATAGAGGCTTGCAGTTGTGCAGTGCACAGGCACTTCTTTCTAGAAGGCAGAGAGCAATGCTCAGTCTACTGACAGGCGAGCCAGCAGACCGACAAGAAGTCAGGACATATTCTCATAGCACTAACAGACGGTAACACCACCAGTGGGTCTTCTGAAGCCCCACTTTCACTCTCCTGGGTGTGATTGCTCCTGGATGCACATTCAACCCCCCTCTACTGCTGGCAGTGAAGACCTGCAGATGCACTCAACCACAGGCTTACTTCTCAACCCTGCATCTGTCTCAACACTCACGCCAAAGCTGTACCCACGGGAGGAGGATACACATGTTTTATTGACAGAGCTACAGGTGGTTTGAGTTTTAGCTGCTGGTGGACTGGAAGGGTTTTTTTCCTGTGTGGTGAGCTGTGGCATCTTTGGAACCAATATGTTGCCTATTGTTGTGGCATGTTTGGTATTCATCCTGCTGGGCTCAGGGCAGGCTCAGGTTGCCACACAAGCTCAGGGGCAGAGCCAGAGTCGGGACCAGGAGCAGGACAGCTCCGCCACCCCTTGGAGGCAGGTGATTCAGTGGGAGAACAATGGCCGGGTGTTTAGCCTGCTGAACAGTGGAGCTGAATTTGTCCCTGCTGGGGCGGGGGCCGAGGACAGGGGTTCCAGGGTGGTTGTGGCAGATACGCGTGGGCGCTCTACACGTAGACCTCAGGGAGGCAATGTCCGCCGACAGGCTCCATCAAGAGGATCCTCTGAGACTGTCCGCGGGCAGACAAGGCATCCATTTGGCTTTGGGCAAGTGCCTGATAACTGGAGACAGACTGCAGGCGGCACAGGTGGCAGCCAGTTCCAAGGATCCTCTACCACTCGCTTCAGGCCATCCACAGGCTCTTCATCATCATCATCATCATCATCATCCTTTTCTTCTTCCTCTTATAATGTACCATCCTACCCACAGTACCCACTTCCTCCTCAGACTCCCTATCAACCGTCACCTTACGACTCTAGTTTTGTGGAGGGACCAGTCAGGAGCTACGAACCACCTTTTCAGCCTGTCGCTGGAGGATATGGTGGTGGAGGGTACGGTGCTGGACAGGGGTATGCTGGAGGAGGGTATCGAGGGGGTCTGGCCCCAGTAGTCCCAGGCTCTCCCTCTGATTTCACCGACGACGGCTACCCTTACTACCAGCCCTACGGCTACGCGCCCAATCCTGTGGTTCCTGCTCGTGCTGCCCAACCACCGTTTGCAGATGGTCTGGACCACAGATACACCCACAGTCTCTACAACGCGGATTCTGCTCCTGCTGTCCCCGTCCCTGATGCCAACCAAGCCCCTCCTGTGATTGTGGACAGGACAGGAGCAGCTGGTCAGCAACAAGTCAGGAGCCCTCAGTATGAGCAGTTTCCTCCATTTGGAAGACCCCAGCCTCCTTTCCAGCAGCCCATTCCTCAGGGCAGAGGTTCTCCAAACTCTGCCCTGGAGAACCCCAGTATAAACGTTGGCAGCGTTTATCGACCGCAGCAGAGAGGTACAGTTAGTGATATGTTTGGGTTTTGTAAACTAACAGAATGTATTTTTACTTTCCCATTTTGTTTGGCCAACTTTCGATATTCTTAGGAGAAGCTGTGACTCATGGGTGTTTGTGGGACATCAATAGATGCAAATTTGGACCGGTGTTGTTTTTTAAAAAAAAAAAAAAAATCCAAATATTTCTCGTTTTCAGTGAAAACAGGCAACATGTTCACTTGCGAGCATCCACCCAAGGTATTTCTGTCCTTGAGGCGAAAAAAAGAGAAGGTTGCCATGTGAATTCTGTTATATGAATTTGAAATATGTAGCACCCAGGGGAGTAATGAGCTCACCACCCCCTCAACTACACAGTCATGTTTTTCCAATATTTATCTTGCGTGTTTGTCAGATACATGAAGTAATCAGAATGAAACAGCTGCTTAAAATTCAACCTCTTTTTTTTTTTCAGTTTACAAACAAAGCAAAGTAGACGCAAGGTTCATCTTTCCCCCACTTGTGCGGTTATTGAAACCAGGTGTTGAGCAAGCCCTGCCAATGCACAGAGAATACACACAAGAACCTCTGTGTTTCTGCGCGGGGAGTTCTGCGCTACACGAATGCGGACTGGTTCACGAGGCATGTGGAGTTGGGTAATGTTGGTGACCTCATAGAGGGGGGCTGGTGACAGGGGTTGTTGGTGTGCAGTGGCTGCCTCCCGGGCTTCAGGACAGGAGAGGGGAAACAAGGGAGGGGGATACAGTGCTTCGCCACTCTCTGAGAGGGAGGGGAGAGTGTGGAAAGTCCCTGTAACACATGGGGTCCATTGCTTCAGCTACAGGAATTTAAAGAAATATTTAGTCAGAGTTCTTCGGAGGAACGAGGAGTGTCAAATGTGAAGTGGAGCTTCTGTTACATAGACAGTTTGTTTTCGTAACCTTTCATCACTTCACTGTGCAGGAAGAGGTTTCTCTCGGGCCTGTTGTTGATGGTGAGGGAAAGTTTAACTTGAACAACATGTGGAGTTTTCTGTGTTTTCTGTGACCACCAGAGGCTGTGTCTGGCCTGAGCTGAGAGGAAATAAGGACCGCCAATGAGCTTCTCGGCCTCTTAATAATGCAGATTTACCTTTTGTTTCGCTCAATGATCTGCCTTACTGTGCAGCAGTCCCTCTGTAGTGTGCTGTGAGCCCCGCAACCATCATTCATTAGACACTCTAGAGCTGTGGGCCATTTCTGCAGAACAAAAAAGCAACATGTGTGCAGATGCCTTAGTGCTTCGAGTAATCATTGTGATAAAGATTCAGCCATTGGGAGCTTTTGAAAAGCTGACATTTTTATTGCACTGCTTCATGGCACAGCATTATTATTCTTTTTTAATAATACAAGACATGCAGCGAGGGCTACTGGCTGGAACCACTCAAACCAAGGCTGCTTCAGTAAGGATTCAGCTTTGGTACATGGGGCTTGCTCTCTACCAGGTGGGCTACCTGGTCATCTTCACATTTTAACAGTTAACATATAATGATGTCATTAGTGATGTTTTGTATCAAGTTTTCAGACAATTTTTTTTTACCCTAATTGATGATAACTGGGCTTCCATGGGCCTGGGTCCAATTTCAGCCTTCTGCTACTCTACTGAAGGCAAAAGCCAATTGAAATAAACTTTAATAGGGACTGCCATGAGCACAGTCAACTGTGCATAATTAAGGATTTGTTAAAGCTGGGGTTAGAAACAATGGAGAAACCAGTAAAAGGAAGCTAAATTTCAAAAGTATCCAAGTGAAAATATCACACCTCCTCCCTTCAAGCCCCACCTCAGACATGAACACATGAATGACAATATGGAAGTACCGAAAGACCAAAAAGGCTACCCAGTGCGACAGTTACTCCGGATGTGTGTTTTATTGAAGTTGACATATGGCTGTTGCTGCCACTGCAGCTCTGTTTGGCGCAGGGGCTCTGTGCTTTCTGCTAATCCAACTACCTCATTTCCCACTCACATATAAGACAGCACCTTATATTATCATAATGAACATAAACGACGAATGTGTTTATTGTTATTACTCATCAATGTCAAGCTTCTTTGTAACTTGGGGAAATTTCGGCTGCGTTTTCTCTGACATTCTTGTGCCTGTAGCTCGTTAATAGCTTCAGCAATACATCCACCGAGCGCTGTGGTAGACTTCGGACATAGGGAATGAGTGCAATGGGCAGAGCGTGCCCAGGGAGGATTGTATGTATGCAGGCAGACAGGTAGCCTGTCCAATGTTCACATTGAGGCTGAAGGAGATGGTTGGATGGGCTCGCTGGAGGCCTGCAACAGTCCACGGTTTACTGGATTTTTTATTTTATTTGTCAGTGCATTTTGATTTATTGATTGCTGCTGGGATGCTGTAAGAGATTCTCTACAAATATAAAAAGAAATGCTTCCGGCATGCTTCTTCTGAATGTTACTAAGCATCTTATAAGGACTTCTGAGGGCAGTCTTACCTGTTAAGTAACGCTTATTACAAGGACTCGAATATAAAGCTTTACCATACCAATTACTCTTCCTTACTCTCATATTCCCGCACAAAGCCACAAGCAGTATAGGTGAGAGTAATTAGACCGTAACTGGTGCAGATTAATTCATTACGGCAGCTGCGAGGCAGAGCGGCACTTATTTCACTCATTAGTTTAACCATAATATCTTCAAATAAAGGGAAATGCTTTCAGCATCTCGCTGTTGCTGAAATTAACCTGTAATACATCAACTGGCCACCAAAAGTAAAATGGTTGAAACCACATAAAATGTAATAAAAAGAGAGCATTAAAGGCATATAAATGACCTGATAAAAGCTGCAGAAGTAGTACTTAATCACCAAATGCAATTTAGATTTTTTTTTTTTTTTCATTTTTTTAAATGACCTCATTGAATTTCAAGTATTCCAATCTGTCAGTCCTCGGCAGCTAACAGCCTATGGTGTGTAGAGCATCTAGAGAGGGAGCCCTCATGTCTTATATTAGATGCTATGAAAAGCATGGCAAGACTCAGTTTCTTTTCTCTGTGCCCCACTTAGAGTGTAATGTGTGGCTTTGTCACATGCTGTCGAGAGCTGATCAGCTTTGGCTTTCTCAATACACTTTATCCCTTTGAAAGAGACCCAATTTCACATTTCAAAAGATTAGGGGCCAGAGAACAAAGCCTTCCTGGGGTGAGGATAAAAAAAAAAAAAATGGGGTTGCGAGTGCTGTAGGAAAACCTCGGCGTTTCACACTGGTCTTACAGTGTTTACATGGACTGCCCCAGGAAGCTTCCCCCTGTCCTATACGTCAGCCTCAGAGAGAGCTGTCAGATGGGATGTTTACACAAGGCCCGCAAAGGCAAAGCTTATTTAAACTTGCAGCCGGGGAGGGGGGACTCACCTGGACGTTAAACGCTGTGCAAATACAAAATAGGAAACTTCCTATCTGGTTTCCATAAACAGACTGTAACGAAAGGCCTTCATGTGAGTCCAAAATGAAAAGATAACAGTGTATTCATTTCATCTATTTTCCTTTTGCTTCAAGCTCGCTGCGATAGGAATGAAAGGTTTCACATCGTTTTGGTGATTTTACGAATGCTTCCAGGCTCGGAGGTCAGATGGTTTGACTTTGAGTTGCCTGAACAAGCTCACATTATAGCCGTGTCTGGCCTTTGTGGGCTAAACATAGAGGGGTGATAAGCTACACCAGAGACCCTTTCTGGCATGGCCTTTGCTGGGAACAGGACAGAGAGACATTCACTCTGACAACTCGGGCCTGCTTTTTTTTTTTTTTTTTTTCACTTGTTTCCTCAGGTTTTCTGACAGACTTAGTCAGTGGCCCACTTTAAAAAAACAGCAGTGGTGTGAGATCACTGTTGTTTCTCCATGGCACGCACACTCTCCCTCTCTGTGTCTCTGTCTGGCTCTCTTGCTGTATCTCCGTGCACCTATGCCTGCCTACATCTCTTAATCTCTGTCGCTTGTTTGCAGAAACCAAAGTAGGAGAAACACAGGTCGCTTTGCAGCAAGCACGCCCGTGATACTGTAGCTCAGACAGTTCCAAGTTTAGCCTTATCCCCAAAAGATATGGCTCGTCATCCTACATTTACTACATTAAAGGTTAAGATGAAGTGACGTGTTCATGTTAAGATTAGTGTCGTGGAAGATCACATCACGTTAGCCGAGATGGGAGGAAATCATTGATATAAACATTTTCCCCTAAGGACAAGAAAGATTTGGTCAAAGGAAAAACTGTGCAGTATTCTACAGTGGAAGTTAAGGTATTGCAGTAGTTTTGCAGCAGTCATATATGTCTCAGACTTTGGGGGATTTTTCTCACTAGAGGCCAAACTGTAATTGTGTTCTCTCACCCCAAACTCACCCCTGTCTGAGAGGCCTATGGAGCAAAAGTGTCTCATTAGGAAACCACGATAACAATCTGGACTGCACAGTAATTAGTCGCCAAGGGCTCTCTCCAGAGTGACCCAGTCTTGAACTGCGGGCCCTGTCGCTGAATTGTTGCCCATCATATCCTTCATCAGCACCACCGTAAATACCAGGTAATGAGAAATTGATGACAGATATGTAAGAGAGTACTTCTGTTTCTGGAATGCAAGGGCTGGAATTTAAAATAATCACAAATCACCCGTCACAGATTACCAATCACTGATGTTCAGATTGCTAGACATAACGCAACAAAGACAATAGCAGCATTAACTTCACTTAATAAGACTGTTGAAATATGTTGTATGTTATCATGTTTGGGTTAGCATTTCCCTCTTCTGATTTAATATGTCATTGTTCTTTTGTTTTCAGTTTTAGAACCAGATCCATTTACTTTTACCCAATGAAACCAGGCTGTGTGTTATTTAAAGCAGACATATGACAGTACAGGGTGAGCAGTCCGTCTATCGTTTCAGGTTTGCCGGATCTGGTTCCTGATCCCAACTATGTCCAGGCTTCTACGTATATCCAGAGAGCCCACATGTATTCTCTCCGCTGTGCTGCTGAAGAAAAATGTCTGTCAAGGTAAACCCCATTCTTGATGTCCTTTGCCGGCTTGTGTTTATTTTCTTATTAATGTACTTTTCACATGTTCTTGCCACTATGGGCTCTGCTTTCATGTCAGTAGAAAGATGATTGACAGGATGGTGTCCTGTCCAGATTGTACCCTGCTTTGGAGCATGCATTAACATCAAAATGCTAATACTATGACAGCTTCCTATTTTTCACATGCTGCCTCACCTTTAGGTAGCATTGACCAGCAAGTGAACCATCCACAATTGTAACATAGCCTTCAGGATTATAACAGCTCGGCGCAACAATATCTGAAAGAGATAATGAAAAAAGTTGACCAACAGCACAACATAAGTGAACTTAATCCTGGTCACCTTCGGGGATACAGGCTATCGTTAGTTTCATTCCTCAGTGGTGGTGATAGCATCCCCTGAGCCCCGGGCCTGGGCCCTTTGACTGCCTCTGCACTAAGGACACTATTGAAATGATGGAAGTGTGCTGTCCCCACGGCTGCTCTATTTGCCCTCTTCCCATCACAAGCAGAGCCATCCCTCAAAGCCCTTTCATATCCTGTCTGGGTTTGCAGCAATCACCGACAGATGGGCTGTTGTAATTTGCCATACACTCCATTGTCAACAACAGCCGCAAGACGAATGGCTTAGATCTTCAGCGGTATTGTGAACTCGAGGTTGTGCCTCCTCTTTCGCACAAAAAAGTGAATCGTGCAACAGAATGCTCCCTCACCCCGTGTTGAAACTGTGTGTTTGGAGAGATGGCTGTAATCTGTAGAATGAATTATTTAGCAGATATACTCCTGCCTCCGAGCCTTTCCAGTGCTGCTCTTTTTTCTTTCCCTATCTTAGTTATGAGAAGCAGACATGCCGACATTCTTTTTGCAGCCACTTTTGCAGTTTCCCCTCACTGTTTTTTTGTTTTTTTTTGTCTAAATGTAATATGTGTCCGCCATTCAGCACTGCCTATGGCCCCGAGACCACCGACTATGATGTAAGGGTCCTGCTGCGATTCCCACAGAGGGTGAAGAACAAGGGGACTGCCGACTTCATGCCTAACAGGCCACGTCATACATGGGAGTGGCATAGCTGTCACCAGTGAGTACTTAATGCAAAGCAGATTTTCCCAATCAGCTAGTTATGCTTTACTGGCTACCATACTGGCTGTTGTGGTTACCAGGGAGCTATTCAGCAAACATTCTTATGTCAAATCTGATTTATTTCTTGAAAAATGTATTTATTTATGCTACTAATGTCTGCATACAAAGGCTCGCATATGTTGATCAGCGTACCCATAATTCAAGTTTTTGCAGCATTTTAAAATGGACAGATCTGGTGGTTTGTTTTGATCATGAAACACGCTCTAAAAGTTGTACAATTCCTGATCCACAGTAGCTGTAGTGAAAGTGAATTTGTGAATTTGTCATATTCCTTTAATAATATTTAATACACGTACTGAACAATGATCGACGATGATTTGCATTTCCTGGGCCACTCAGGATGAACTTTTTCTCAACTTAAGAGGCACTACAACTCTGCTCTGCATCCATTAAGGCACCACAATGTTGAAAAGCAGGGTGACAAATGGTGATTTATTTAGAGAATTTGGTGATCAAGATTAATTTGCGCATGCACTAAGCACCTGTAATTCAAACCTAATTGAACTCGTACAAATGACATAACCATTGGAGAGTACCAGCAACAGGCGTACCAGATGCTAAATTACAAATCCTACAATGACAAAGGCATTGACCCCCATCCTTCTATGTGGGCACTCTAGCTCTTGATACTATAACACCTGACTACCTCCTTTGCTTCTGTCATAATTACTAGTGGCACTAGATGTCACTGCGTAATAAGAAATTGAAATATAGGTATTAATGAGCTTCTTGCAGAGATGATTACAACGGGCTGAGTCTGATGTTAACCAACCTAAGAACTCCAGTTGGCCTCATTGTATCCAGGTAGACTGATTACAGAATTAGGGTGGGATTGCCATTTATCTCGCGATAGCCTGCCCAGAAGGTCAGACTGCAAGAAAAGACAAGACTTTCCCTTTTCAGCATAGATAGTAGACCTATATTTCACTTTCCTGGTCTGAAGAGGAGATGGGGATCATGCCTATAGAGTCCCTTGGAGAGCCAACTGTGTGAAATAAAATAAGGGGATGAAGATGATAGTACTGTGGCTTGTGCTTTTGATCGATTTAGCAAACAGTTTTTCCATTGGGTCTCTCTAAAGGACAGATTTTAGCTTGCTTCAGCTGGCCAGTCCTGGCATGTCTCAGGGGGAATGCTGATGAAGTGATTTTGGGGGTATCGTCATTGTTTTTTCCGACATTATATTCCATGTAGACTGTCTTTTATCTGAGTTTCATTGAGTCCACCCACTAATGCTAGTGCCAGGCTCTGCTTTACTGTCCTCATCTTGGAGGAATGTTGACCGGCCGTTAGGAGATTGGCAGTGTTGTTGCTGTCTGACATCAGTCTGCAGTTACACAGTGGTTCCCAGGAGGCAGAAAGCCAAGGCAATCATTCCATTGGCTGTGTGATCAGAATGACAAATCAATCCATTTTCCTTGTCAATCTGTGACACCATATCACAGAGCTGCTAAAGTGTGATGGCATTGATATGGGTTACTGGGACAGAGTGTTTGTTAACAAAGAAATCTCTTTAGGGAAGAAAATCTCTAGCCCAGATTCTCACAATAAACTTTCCTGCCCTACATTCCTGTTGAATAAGCTGTACAGTTGACAGTTTTGCTTTTTCGTATATTCAGCCCTTATCTTTTCTCACTGGAGTACAAGACGAACGGAAGGGAACAGCATCCTCTTGAGTATCTGTGCTGTGGACAATGCTGGAATTCTGTATGGATTTTACAAAAATTAGGACACAGAATTCCACATAGGAGTTATTCTTTTATACAGTTTTTTGAAACAGGAAACAAGTGGAACACATTAAAATCCTCCTTAGGCTTAGACACAAAAAACACTTGGTTATGGTCCGAGAAAACATCATGGTTTGGCTTAAAAGACCTGTTTTGATCGCCATAGCCGGAAATGTCCCAAGCTCATCAAAACAAATGGTTTTGTTGCCGACAAAAGCGGCTGTAGATGGCTCAACTTCCCACGAAAAATACCCAGATTTGGTCGCCACAAACTCAGCTGGACATGGCCCGACGTTCCATCAAAAAGGTCACAACAAACATGGCTAGAAACTGTCCCAAGTTCACCTTATCCAGTATATCTAGATAGCCAGTGGTGTAAAGCTTGCACATCTTTAAACACCACAACACTGCAAGTGAACTGTGGTCACACGTTTGGCAGCTCTATCACCTTTAACGCCACCACCACCACCGTCCCCTCTGTCTCCTGGTCTGAAAGTTATCTAATAAACATGTTATGTGGATGTGATATGGCACACTTTGCACAAATGTTAATATGGTACAATGACTGGCCTCTGACTAGTTCAAACTTGAACATATCTGTGGTTTGCAGGGAAGTTAACGGTTACCACTATGTCCTGGCGACTGGACTGTGTTATGTCCTCGTGACCTGGTTTCATTTTTGTGGGAGGCCAATGTCTGGCACTGACACTGTTAAATACTTCTCAAAGAGCCCACTGTTGTTCTCGGTTTTACACCTCAAGCTGTGATCTGAGGAACCCTTAAAGTCTTGTTTGTTGCAGCACAAGTGGAAAATGACTCATGACTATGACGAAGGATAGGAATGTTTTGTGTAGTACGATTACAAGTTATTCTTGTTAAATCCTCTATATGTCCTTCCAACAACACATTCTCCGTAGTTGACATAGTCAGTGAGGGGATCCAGGAATCCGAGGAGGCAGGGGACCCTTCCAGGCACCTCGCAGTCCAGCGCCTCCCACTCCCAATCTTTCCCTCTCCGCTTCCCACCCTCTGCCTTTCTAGTTCGCACACACACATACACGCATATACTGTAGATAATCATCTCAAGACTGCCACAGTAATGAATGCCAGTTTCGGGAATACAAACAAAGACTGCGCTTCAACTTTCCAGGCCCTGCAGTTCCCACCCTGGTTTATACATAGACGTTTGAATATACACTCTCATGTATTGTACAAAATGCACGTGTGCCCGCTTTTCTCCCCACGGTAAACAAGCCTATAAACACACACGGCCATGTACACTTGCATGTTAACAGAGACAGACGAGTGAATTATGCCCATAGTCAGGATAAAGATAGTGTTCAGATAACAGCAGACAGGTTTCTACCTGAGAGCGGCTCATAATTGATTGCCTCTCCTTTGGAAAGAATGAGTCCTTGAATGGTCACTTGCTCCATCAGTGGAAAGTACCCACTATTCCTTCCAAGTCATCCTTCAACCTTTAATGACTGTTCCAGTAAAAAGCTGTTGCTGTGTTGAAACATGGGCCATGAAGTAAGGCGAAAGGGCAATATTTATATAGTCTGAGTTTGTCTGACTGTAAGAGATCCAGTGCTTACCTCAGCTGCTACAACAACTTAAGTCAACACCACTTTAACACGCAATTTCGGATTCAAAGGATCATGGAAATAAATAATTTCAGTAACTGCTAGGAGGTGAATTTAATCCTGTAATGTATAATTTAAGTTAGTTGTCTTTCTTTGGAGCATTTGGCGAATTGCCGAAGGCTGTTTTTGTATTCAAGACTCCTCAAGGTGGGAAGCTCGAATACGGTACTGCTTGTGTTCACGGTTGCAGGTTGTATAAATGTAGGGAATGTGACAAATTGTCAGAGTTTCACTGCTTGCTGATTGATTCTTAACCTCTGTGTGAAAATAGCTTACATTAGCATTCAGCCACTTCCTAGCTAACATTGCCGTTTGACAGTTTTATGCCATAAGAAAGACACAAAATTAATTATACAAGATCGATGCACATCTTTGACATTTGTTTCACCCTGGAAACAGAGGAAACTGGCCGTCGTGTGAATACGGCCCATTGGAATCAACAGTTTCAAAGTGTCATCAGAGCTTTTTAAGTAGTTATGTGGCTTTTATTGTGTTACTTGTGTGCAAAAGTATTCTGAAAAAGCAAAACATGCATTGTGACAACACACAAAATGTACTTGAAGGTGCAGGGTGCAAGGATTTTAGTTGAAGTTGTTCAATAATTAACAAAAACTTTCAACATAATTTGAAAAAACAGCAGTTTTGATGTTATGACCTTTATATATTGTGTTGCAGATATATCTACCAACACTGCCCTGGTCCATAAGCTCTCATGCAAGACCACGATCTACATGGCTAATTGAGCTAACTAGCTAACAGCAGCTACAGTTCGCAGCAGTTTGCAGTGACTCTAGTGATATACTGCCTCCTTTAAATTTTAAGTATGAATAACATCCCGTATTGCATCTTTAAAACACTTGAGCACAATTTGGTGATAGCAGGCGGTACCACCCCATTTAAGTATGCTCCTGCACCACAGGTATGTGCAAGGTAGGCTTGTAAAAAGTGAACAGCATTCTGGGTCACTTTGACATTTGGGAGAGGTCCAAACCATACAGCAGTTGATATTGCAGATGATTGCAAATGGACCAGCTCATTGACAGAGTCACTTGGTTCACATTCATATTCAGTCGAGATGATCAGTGGCCATGTGCATCCAGGCCTTCCTAAGCTGCTAAAGCTGTGCAAACAAATACAAACACACTGCAACCAGCACACACACACACTGTGATATACACCCACAAGGTTACACACACACACACACACACACACACACACACACACACACACACACACACACAACGGCATACACTCCAACGCACACGCTCACACACAAACACCTCCGATCTTCAGACTGATACAAGCTAATTAACAACATTCATACATCATTAGAGTGTTAATGTCGTGCTTCAGCAATACTTTACTGCTGCCATTAATTAGTATCCATTGTCCTTTGATACTTTATGATGTGTTCAGTCAAGGTGCAACATCACTTACAAAAATGTGAACAGACGAGGTCAACAGGTTGAATATGCAGTCTATAAATTCACCGTTTGCATAATCTAAATCTGAACAAAATGTTAATGTAATCGCCGTAAAAGCCTCATAAACTTAATAAACTGACGATAATTTTTGCTTAAAGATTGTTTCTCAGGCACACATGGCACAACAGATAACAAAAGATTAAAACTCTTTGGTTGCTCACCTTAATAACTTCACTCAATGCATGGCCCTCTGCTTGTTTCCGACAGGCACTACCACAGTATGGATGAGTTCAGCCATTATGATTTACTGGAGGTCAGCACTGGCCGTAAAGTGGCCGAGGGACACAAAGCTAGCTTCTGTCTGGAGGACACCACCTGTGACTTTGGTCACCTGAAGCGTTATGCCTGCACCGCTCACACTCAGGTAACACAGCAAACCATTATGATAATTGATTGTTAAATTCCATGTGTCACCAACAGCGCTATGACTACGCTTCCTATGACCATTATCCATCCACTTTAGCTATGCTATGTTAGACAAATGCATCTTTTTTTATTGGTATTTCCTATTTCTCTGATGAACAAGTGACAGATGTATTATTGTGCAATATTTTGGAGGATGTTTCATCAATTTGTCTTTAACTCACTGGCTTGCTTATGTTTATTGCTGCACACGTTTTGTCCACTGTCTTGAAAACGCAACAGTTTTTGACTGACATCAGTATTCCTTAAGAGTGTCTCTCCTCCCCTCTACTCCTTCAGGGTCTGAGCCCTGGCTGCTACGATACATACAATGCAGACATCGACTGCCAGTGGATCGATATCACGGACATCCAGCCTGGAAACTACATACTAAAGGTAGGAGTCAAGTGAGAATCTTTTGTGCATGGAGGTGGCGAGTTTGTGAACAGCAGAGGGCCGCACATCATGAAAGACAGGGGAAGGCCTAGGTCACCAAAACAAATTGATCTGGGTTATAAAAGAGTTATAAACTCACTGAAGTTTTTAAGGTTTCTCGTCGTCTGGAGTTTTTCAGGCTGCAGCACTTTGTGGCTCAGTGGCGCTGCTTTCCCATCCATCTTATTGTCCATTTTTCATGCATATTTTATTTGGCCGGTATGTACAAGATGTACTCACCAAAAGATCTACAGTATGTGGGTCGCTCCATGTCAAACCAGATACAGCTTGTTGCTTTCATTAGAGAGATAACTGCTTTATGTGTATTATTTTTTTGTGCCAAACAATAAACTATGAAGGTACAGAAATAATTACTGTTTGTAATTGTAACTGGGACTATTTTTTTTTTTTCACTGTTGCACCCAGAAACAGTGCATAACGGATCCAAATGACTGAAAGGCAAAAGCAGCTCTCATATTTTTCATTATAGGCCTTTGGAAATGGAAAAAAGTGTTTCCATATTTCCTGCTGAAACTGCTGTTTGATTTATGATGATTTAATATCAGCAGGTCTAACACTGTCAGAACGAGAGAGATATGGAAAGTATTGTTTTGTTGTGTCTCAAATAGTAATAAAGTCATAAAGTTTGAAGAAAATCCAAAGTGTAACAAAAAAAAAAGTCGATCTGATTTGAAACAGAATGACTCTTGCATTCTTGTGGTCAGTTTTTTTTTTTTTTCTTTTTTTGTTTGCAATACTTTGGAGGTTGTTTCATCAACATCTGTTTTGGGCCCGTCAGCTGTTTGTTGAAGTGTAATGATGATTCCTGTGAATCAAACTGTTCTTTCTGTCCTTCGTCTCTCAGCTCCAGGTCAATCCCAAGTTCCTGGTGCTGGAATCCGACTTTACGAACAATGTGGTCAGGTGTAATATACACTACACAGGACGTTTTGTTACAACAACCAACTGCAAGATAGCACAGTGAGTAAGACACATAATGTGTCAACTTTCATGACCTTTCATGGTAATTTATTATGAATAATTTAGTCGCAGTGTTCTCAGAATCTGCTGCTTGTTTGTGCGAGTAAATCCTGGACGATTTTCAGATCTGGCGCGTTTGTAAAATGGGAGCCGAGGGGCGAACTGTAAATCAAGATTTGTGTCGTGTTCCCACCACTGAGTTGCACTCGAACACATCACACGGTGGCAGCTCAATGCAGTTTTATGAAGAGCCTCACAGTGTTTTGAATTACTTAGTGGACTTAATGGCTTCCCTCGCTGAAACATTTGATGATTTAATGAATGATGTTCTCATTCTCCAGTTAAGATTAATAGCCTCTGAAACTTTCATATCTTCCCTCAAAGGCAGATGTAGGAGTGTTGAACTTTTTAAATAGCGCTATTAGGAAGTGTATCAGTGCACTCAGAATTACTATCGTATCCTCTTGAAACAGAGAGTGGATGTACATGAACAAAGCATCGTTAAGTGCTCTCACCGGTCTCCTAAGTTTCACTGCTAGGGTGAGATATATACTTAGGAATACTCTATGTCTGCCTAAGCATTTCCATAGTTAATAAAAGCTGGTTGTAACTGTCGGGTACTGTTAATAAAATGATTCCGTTTGAACATTTCAGGAGCCCTACTGTATTCCCGTCATTCAAGTCTGATATTTGAACAGTTCCTTTACTGGAAATCAAACTCCACTTAAATCACGTTCATGCGTGCATTTATGTCTTCACTAATACGACATTATGTGCCAAATGTGGTACAAGGTGTAGATATTAAAAAAACGTCATCTTATAATAACAAATTAATAAGACATTTTCATTATTATCATCACATTTGAACTAAATACATTTTAATTAGAGACAAAATAGCAACCATGTTAATAAAAGTACATTATGATCGTCGCACAGAGGTGGCATAATTGCCTATTTATGTTGTTGAAAGAGTTAGTCTGAAAAAAGAATTTTTCATGTGACTGTTCAATGCAGTTTTGGAAATGACAGATGATGTTTTTAAGACTCTCCTGCGGACAGTTATTTTCGGAATCAGTGACTAACACCCCCTCTCTACTAAGCCCAGGCTTTTTTGTGCAATGGGACTGTGTACACTCGGCATTTACAGTACACCTGAGTTAACTGACCCTGCAGTGGACCCGGGCTTTTATCACCTCGGCTTGGCTTTGATCTAAACCCAAGACCTGGTTGAACACGTTATGCATAGTGATGACGCGTTATAAAAATCTGGTGGCGGCGCGTAAATAAGGAGGGAATTTGTGATGCAGTCCATTAGAGGACGTTTTATTACTTGTAACAGCGTTGGAGACGGAGCCCTGTTCATTCCTATGAAAGCTGCTCAGTGGTGTTTTGAAGCCTATGAAAAGACCTTGACTGCCGAGCGAGCCAGCCAACTTCTGGTTTGGAACCCGGCTAATTTGAATGGAGATAAAATAAGTTAATTGACCGGCTCTTCTAGACTTTCCGATGGCTCAAATTATAACAGTGAAACAGGTCACTTTGCAGGGGTTGTAAAGCTCCAAAGAATGTATCCACTGTTTTACAGACGCTTCTTTCACAGTTGGTCTATTTTTTGGGTCTAACCCTAACCCTAACACTAACCCTTCTGTTACAACTGTGACATCCGTGACGTACAACGAAACACTCGCAACCCAGCTGCCTTGCCTGGGGGAAGTGGGAATGGGGTCAATACGCAATTTAAAAAATAAACATTTAGAAAACCTGTATAATTTTGTAATTTTGGCATTAGCATAGCAGATCTCTACACACACCTTCTCAAAACATTTGTTTGCAATAACTCCTGGGTAGAAAACCCCTTCAAAACACATCAGCTTACATAAAATTGAACTATCTTTTTTGAAGCTATTTCAAAGTGTATTCATCCAGTTCATCTAAAATGCATGTTTGATGCCGTCATATCTTATTAATAACAACACTTTTATTAGACTTACATTGGAGACCTAATTTATCTGCTCGGCCACAGACTGAAGAAGATGACAGCTGGAGTTTACCCCAAGCTAGCAGTTAGTCCGAGGTTGCGTGGTCGTGTAGGTATCAAAGACGCCGGCAAAGAAGCACAGTACATTAGATGAACACAGTGGAGGCGTCAGATAGGTCGGGACACATGTTTTTTACTATATATCTTCAAATGTTACAGTTAGGGCTGTAACAGGGCTTATTAACAGTCAGTTCCAGTCAATAAAACAAGTAACAGGAAGCATTCATGATCTTAGATGAAAGTGTTATTCCAAACTCCAAACAGAAACTGCTTAATATGCCAATAGATACACCTGTATTGCATGACTGGCTGTCCTGAATCAGGAAATGAGCAACAGAGGAGAGAGATTTAGTCATGTTTATGATCACGGATCCACTCGACCAAAACTGGTTTCAACCGAACTCCTCATCAGACGGCGGTTTTAACGTACAATCTGACTGTTTGGTAACCGCAATCAAACGATGAAAGACAGAGGGGAATTTCTGTTCAACTGCACAAACAATTTTGTAATTCAAGACGTCAAAGGTATTTAATAACTGTTTGGTTTGATCCCAGCCAAATGACTCGTGTATCTCATATAGCGTTGAAGTTCTTCTATGAGTCTGGAGTATTGCATTTCCTCTGACAGAAGTTTCTTTGTTGTCTGTTGATTTTTTAGGTCTTGATCAAGCACTGGAAGGCTGCCACGCTCGAGTGATCCTGACTGCTATTCCATTGACATGTGAATGGAATCCATTTGTTGTTGGTTTCGTTGTTGATGTCGTTTGTCTCTAATATTTTTGTGCTGTTCTGGTATGTCGGGCCCACGGCAAAACAAGGCTTCTACTGGCACTGAAAAAGAACGAGGGGGGGTTCAAAAGTAGACACTCACACACATCGTTCTATAATGCATACCGCACGTCGATACCCTGGTAATGAATCAGCAGTTTACATCCCTGCAATCTACACGAGAACATCGTCCTACAAGCTGCATTTCTTCCTTTAGGATTTAGGATAAAACGTTGACTTTCAAAAAAGGTGTCGTATCTGCACCCAAAAAAATGATGCACACCCCCGGAAGACTGTCTCTGCTTGAATTACGAATAAAGCGTGGAACAGTACAGGTGCTGAAATGAGTGGTCCCAGACAAGTCAGGGTTCAGCTGCGGTCCAACGAATAAAATTAGGGGACAAAGTCTTCCCAGGTGCATTCATCCGTGCAGTGTGGGGACAGACAGAGATGCCCAGTGACTCAGAAGAACTGTAATGTGTTAGTTTGTTTGTTTTTTCCTCTTCACTGCCTCAGCGGGTCAGGCTGGGATACTGTGATTCTCTGGGCACATCCTGTTTAATGTTGTGTTAACAGCACGAGGAAGACAGCAGGTCATATTTGCATTTGTCAACGCAATCAAATTATAAGTCAACATACAGACAGACTGTCAGCACAGGACCTTGCATATTAGTGTTGTGTCCCCGTTCGTCCTTTCTTATTTCAGTAAAACAGGAACAGGAAGCTCAACTGGCAGAAAAAGGATGCTTTCCAAAAAACAAAACAAAAAAATAAAAAAAACAAGACTCACAGTATGTAAACTGTATGTTTACGCTGTCTTTGGGTCTCTTCTTCAACTACCAACACTGGTCTGATGGCACATAGGTCATCCATGTCACCTTTTGAAGAATGTATATACAAATATTCCACTGATGCATGACTTTAATGATGGAGATTATTTTGTTGTACCTGATTATACTTTGTTTATCCCAGTTTGACCTGTTACTGTAATTGGTGGAATTCCGCGAACTGCTACAGACTTCGTAGAATAATGCAGAGCTTCAGAAAGCCGTCTCTACCTACCTCTCTGATCGAGTGAGCTGTTGTTTTCTGTTCAGTGTTTGGTTTCCGTTGAAAATGCAGTTCACTGTGGCCTCCTACCATTCTGTCGCAGCACATAGCTTAAACCCTTAAGGGCTATTGAATATATACAAAAAAAAACATGCAATGTTGGATGCAAACAATGATTTAGTGATTAATCAAACAAATATACAATTTTAATCCTTACGAATTCAGTCTTTGTGGGTGAAATGTTACATCACAACAATCTAACAGCAGCTTTACTCCGTCAGCAGCTTTACTCCGTCAGCAGCTTTACTCCTTCAGTGGTATCTGTTTACAGTGCAACCAAACAATCTGTAATTTTAATGTAGAATCTATTAATTCATTAATTCATGCTGAACATGGTGACAGTAGTCCTCCACACAGTAGCAGGAGTCAATAACCTGCCTGATAAGATGGAGCTGTGCAGCCTGTGGCATTCATCTCATCCACCCCTGCAATATGTAAAGCGGATGTGCATTGTGTTCTTTTGTGGACACATCATAGTCTTCCTTTTCCTTGGACTGCTTCACAGTTAAAGCCAACCAATGTTTCACCATCACAACACTGAAAGCTGCTGAGAGCTGTTGGTTTTTCATTAAGTGTTTAATAGCTCTGTGTTCCAGCAGTGATCACTGTCAGTAGCCCATGTCTCTCCAGAAGGCAGGTTGAAGTTTTGATTGGAATCGCAGGGATGGCGGACCCTGCCACTGACAATTAAAACTACAAAAAATATAATTAAATGGTAATTTTTTTTTTAAAAAAACATCAAAAAACATTTTACCATCATACAGGACCACTTTAAGGATTATAAGGATTATAACTTTTTTTGCAATACCAATTTGGTCTCTATGTGTCGATGAATGTGCAATTGTTGCTGTCAATTGGCACAGTTTTTTTTCCCTGTGTTTTCATCCTGCAGTTTCTACGTTTTTCGTGTTGTTTTTTTTTCAAACAGAATGCTTTAGTGCTTAAGGCCTAGCCTTTGGTAATTTACTGCCCATAGCACACAGGTCTTTAATATTTTACTGTAAGTAGTCAGTTTTTTATTTGATCTGCGTTTTGCTTTGGTAGCTCATGATCGTACTGTACGCTCGCTGAAAAGACGCGACAACGTGTGATTCTGACATTCATTGGAACAACAGCACAAGAGTGGGTGACAGTTATACAGCATCATTGACATGTGGTGATGAAATTTGTATTTTTCTAACAGTGAACACAATTTTGTCAAAAATGTCATATACAATAAATGCATTTACACATTTGCCGTGTGCACATCATTAAATGTGAATGCCATGCACCGCTCTCATAGCAACGGAGCATTGCGTTTGGTATCGGAGAACATCTGCAGAGCTCGTATCAGTAGATTCAAAGGAAATGCTGTGTGACAGGTGTGACAAGTTACTGAAATCATCCCCTTCATAAAAGATTAGGTGTGATATGTTTAATGCATTAGGGCATTTTCTGGGCTCTCTATGCAATTTTGTCATGTATGATTCAGGCAGGGATGGAAAAACTGACCTTTACGGATGCAGAAAAATACACACTGCATACGAGATGCCTGCAAACAACAAACAGCGAATGCATCATCAGAGGTGGCGGTACCGGTGCCGTGCATAAGTGAATCAGTCACACTTGTTTACATGTTGTAGTCGAGGCTCCGCCATCTGACAGGTTGAGGTGTGCGGAGACGTCCCGAGGAATAATCTGATTGGATTATACTTCCATCATTGTCACACGCAGCCAAAGATCGACTCATTTCTACAAGTTCAGTCCTCTCCGAAAGTTTTTTGTTTGTTTGTTCCCAATGAACATTTGACACTTCATGTGACGTTCTCTCGGCAGCGAACAGAAAGCAATCGCATTATGCATGAAGAGTCATTTCAACAGTGACAGAACTCACTAAATATAGAGCCACGCAGTGTGTAATACTGTTTGTTTTATCAGAAGAGAAAGGGATTCATTGACAGCGACTGGGAAAGAGTTGTACCACACTGTCATTTGGAAAATGGAAATGCAGACTAATGAACAGCGCTCGAGGAGTGATTACAAGTGTCATGGCTCTTCAATTACTAAGATTCAAAATAATATGTTGTCACTTTTAACAGGAAATCGTTCGAGTGTGAAGAAAAATTACAAGTTCTAAAGAAATAATCGACTTGGTAGAAACATGAACCTTCAAGTATATACAAACACAAAATACCCCCCATAACAAGTCAATCAGGGACGAGGCAGGCTGAAAGTTAAAATTTTTCAAGGTTTTTTTTTTTGTTTTCTTTGTTTTCGCGACCCAGCTGTTTTCCTGTGGCAGCTTTTTATCTTATTGATTGGAACAACATTGTTCTCTCCTCTGAAAATGAAATGTAATTGTCGATGTCATGAGGATAAATTGATCAGAAGATTTTAGCTGTTCCTGATTCATTCCTGTCGTTTTGCGCTTACAAATCCCTGTCGTCGCCGCCACATCACCACATGAAGAAGAAAGAAAGTTGAAAATCCAGTTCATTTTCAACTTGGCAATATGACTGAAAGCACCAGAGGACTTACTAATGGGCCTTGCCTGAAAATTGAAAATACAACTCAATCAGTTCTCTAAAAAAAAAAGTCAAAACTGGACACGAAAACCCCCTCGCAAAGATAATATTCATCTATTGCATTTGATTGTGCAGTGTACCTTGTAAACAGCTAACAGCGCAGTTGGTCTCCGTTGTGAAATATGGTGGCTATTTGGAAAAACACATGGACTTCCTGGCAGAAAGTATTTCCTGTCCCCCAGAAGAATGAGAATCCATTATCTGGTTGTTTTGATACGCCTGTCTCACTCTCATATTCGGTCTGTCCTAACAAAACCCTGACCCCTGTGATGGGACTTCCTCCTGGTATGGGGCTGTTTGTTCAGGCGGTTCGCACGAAATCGCCCCGGTGCAGCTCTCCTCTGCCACATTATGTTGTTGTCGTGAGAGTGCCGCGGTGCGCGCCGACGTGTGCTCCGCTCTGACCGCGTGTGTTTATGTTAATGTGTTTGTGTGTCCGTGAGAGAGCGAGAGAGAGAGAGAGATGGTTAACTCCTAATGAGGGAGAGAGGAGCCAAATGATGCAATGAATTGTTTTCACTAAGAGGTATTTCAAAACCAACGAACAGACGCTGTCTAGATCCATTTTTCATAAGCCTGCCACTCTTTTGTGCCTCTATGCTTTCTCATGCAGCTGCTGGTTAAGTAGCTTAAATGAAGCATTATATTCCTCTGTGGGGTATAGGCTGCAACGCACAATGTCCAGCAGGAGCCTCTTGTACAGTGTCGGCTCCGTGTTCTTGTTATTGCTAATGAAAGGAACACACTGCGGCGCATTCCCAACAGCAGCGTCTGCAACGGCTGTCAAAGCATTTTTGAGCTTAGTAAATGATTTAGGACCATTTTCCTTGCAACAAATGAATATGCAATTGTATTTATCAGGAACGTTGCTAGGGGGTGTTTCCCCAAGTGAATCCAAACAGTGTGAGATTCGGAGCGGAGCATATAAAAATACCCCAAGGGGTGTGCAGAACAAAATCCAGCAGACACACGCTGCATCGCCGAGATATGGAATATACATGATGCACAATGCCAGAGATGCCAACGTAAGCATTTGGTTGTGAGAAAGTGGAGCAGGAGGAGACTGGAGGGAGAAATGAGCAGCAGCAGCAGCAGCAGCAGCATGTAGCGGGGGGAAGTGTTTGCGCATGTGGCCAGAGCAGCTTGTCAGATTAGGAAGAGTCAGGCGGTGATAGTGATCAGCTGACAGGATATGCGGTGTCATTGCTTTTTCCTGATCTAAGAGTTAAAGGCGGGTAAGACACTCTCTATGCAGAGTGAAACACTTTTGCACTTGTCCGAGCAACTTAGAAGCTCTAGAAGAGTCGCCTTTAAGGCGCGCTATAATCAACACAGTGTCACACTGTTTGACTTTGTTTACATTTGGCGGACCCTGCCACCTCTTTAGCTTAGCTTCAAACAGCGCTCTTGTTTCCCTCTGGGAGCAGCTTGTTTATTCACTTCTGCAAAAGCTAAATATCTCTGAGTTGTTATTACCTCATTAATATTTGTAAGTATTAAAATTCCCAGTTTGAGAATTAGTGCCCCTTTAATAATACATTCTCTGACTGTATGCGAAGCTGATTCAGTGCACAAGCTCAACGTAGCAGCAAACGTGCTGGCACCTGATCAAAAGAACATGTGGCAACATATTTGGCAGCGTATTAGCATCCTGAGAAAAGGGAGAGGCTCTACACAGATGAGGACGCTACATCTTAATCCATTACACGTGTAAATGCTTTAGGCAGAGTTTTTTTTTTTTTTTGTCTGATCACCGATAAGCAGAAGATCTGTAGGGAGCATGAAAAAACACAACCCCCCAAGACAAACATTTCCCCTCACAACAAGCTGCATTTACGTTACCAGCCAACCTATGTAAAGCAACAAGCGTTTTTTTTTTTTTTGCAGCTGCAAGCCTGCAACCTAATTCAGGCAACGGATCAAGTGAAGTGAAGCAGGACTGATTAGATCTTCCAGCATTCTCTGTGGCGAGGCATCATTGAATACACAAAACCCCCGCGGGAACAGGAAGCCAGGGGTTGTTCTGATGCTGAAAATGGGGGGAAAAAAAGACGAGTAAAACACCTTTTCTCGGGGGTTTGAAGTCGTCGGTCCCGGACGAATGAGGGCAGAATCTCGTGAGCGGCCTTTGGCTTAAAAAAAAAAAATCCTGGCTTTACCGTTGAAGCGGGTTGACAGAGGGCCATTACTGCTGCACTGGCTGCACAGTAATGAAGCTGGAATAAAGTGGAGTATCCCAGGGATCTGCAGTGAACACAGGCAGATTGTGGAGGCTGTTGTGCCTGTGATGACAACTTTGACCGGTCATCGTCCACTGAGGGTGTTTTGTCCCTCTCCAACATCCATCACATCCTTTGCTAAGCCATGATCACAGCGTAGTTTAAGCGGCGCCCGAGGCGAGTTGTGAGGATAGTAGTAAACAACAAATTATTAATTGAATAAAATAAATAAATAAGTGAATAAATGTCCTCCCAACGCTCTTTTCCTTCACTTCTTAAGATGACACGACGTGACAAAATCCCTCCTCCCGCCTTTTATTTTCTCTTCCTTGTGACATTTATTTAATCGTGAGATCGTCTGGTGACACTGATGACAAGGTGACGACAGTCAGCTCCAGTGATTCGCTCTCCCCCGCTGTTCCCTCCCCTCCCCATGTCCCATTTCAGCCACGGTGTGTGTGATAGTTCATGGCGAGGTCACGTCATGAGGGAGTGTTTGCGCTCAAATTATAATTATTATTTGTTTTTAATCAGGCTTTTTTTTTTTCGTCCGTGCCACTTTGCCTCGTTAATCCACATGTAGTATGTGCGAGGGCTCGAATAAGCGCCCAGTGAATGCACGCCTCTTTATTTAACAGTTCTGACTATCTCTCGGGCAGTTCTGTATTGTTTATTTAATGTTACAAACTCAAGTCCTCCTGGTGCAGAGGACTTACCCTCACATTCCCTTTGTCTTGCACACTTACAGAGTTTTCATACACTGTTTCTAGACTCTCCCCCCCGTATCAGGAAGAGACTATTGACAAGGGCTCAAACCACTCCACCAAACGAGCCTCGTCTGACCAGAGAGACAGACCAAAAAGACATAACGTGAGACCTCCATTCTTCACTCCGGCAGGTTTATGTGAGGGTAATTGAATTTAGTGGAAAGAGAGAATAGGGACTAGTCTGTGAGCCGACATTGCCAAAAAGCCCACCTCCAGACTTGAGGTCTAATTTCTGCAGAGCCTACTGTGTAGAGATTCTGTGGCACAATATCAAGGCCACAGGTAATTCATCTTCTGGCTCTAGCTCTGCCTTGCGACCTAATTAAATGAATAAAGATGTGAAGAAATCTTCATTTCCGTAGGGACAAACACATTGCGGCATGGGAAAGGTAAGAGGAAAGGCTGGTTTTGTAAAGGAAGAATGGAGGCAGAGGAGAACCCACTGGCTGGAAGACAGTGAAAGGCTGGAGACATGTGAATGGTGAAGGGGAAAAACAGTGTTCGGATTTACATGCAGCTGCATTTGCTGGCTCATTTGTTTTGATAATAGCTCATCCTGCACACACTTTATGCAGAGCTGGCTCCACCATATATATATATATACACACACAACATATATATATATATACATGTACATATATATATATATATATATATATATATATATATACATAGATATCGGAGTTAACAAACATTTCACTCCTTGTGTTAACACTTCACATCGAAAGCGATGGGCGTTATACGAGACAAAGAAGCAGCTTGTGTCATAGACACATGACACAGTCGAGTGCATCGCCTGACAGCTTAAATACCGCCTGCCTCATCACTGAAACATCTGGCTTGTATTTGGTGTCGGCAGCAGAAAAAGCACCCCTTCTTACAACTTAGTTCCCTCACTTTCTCCACTCATCAATTTTAAGGAGTATGCAAATGGACAAATTCCTCCGGCATCCCTGGGAGTCCACACGGTTACAACAACAGGGCAATAAATTCTCATTAAGGCTTTCCTTCCTTGAAAGGCAGAAATTGAAGTTGGGATATTCGTGTTTATAGTCCCAGGCAATTAGAACAAATGAGGAGATCTTGTGGAGGGAAGATAGGCTTCCAGCCTTAATCGGGTCCCCCGCCCACCCTCCCATCCCTCCGCCGGCTCCATGGGGAGTGTCAATGATGAAGTCAGCCACGGGGAGCGACGGCCCTGTGCCGCTGTGCTCAGCCTCTCTCCCCTCTGACAGGCCCATATTTCACCAGACTCATTCTCCAACCTCCACTGTCACCGTTTCCTGTGCTGTCAGGGGGACGACTCCCATCATCACATCGGTGATTTCACAGGCTGGTGGCAGCAGCACTCGCTCGCTGTAGCTGACTAACATGGCCCCGGTCCAGACAGCTGGGTGACCCCTCCTTAGTAGCTGGCTGGATGCTCTCATTCCTCTCATCATGTACATGTAAAGATGATCTAGGGTGGGAATGTTTGCTGGTCGCTGCCAATAGCTTTTTGGGAGCTGCTGTATTTGATTGAGTTTGTGTCAACACAAATATCAAAGGGTGCAGTCCCAGCTGCACTCTCGTTGTGTTTTCCAAAGCTGGGCAATGTCAGAAGTCATTTCGCTGTTAAAAGGGATAGTTCAACATTTTGGGAAATACACTGAATACGCTTTCTTGACCATCAACAAAGAAGCACGAGAAGCGCTGCACCCAAAAAGATTAAAGGTCGGCATTAACACCTTTTTCTTGTCAGCATTGTCGTGTCAACCCATTCTCACTCCCATTGCATGACCTTTCTCTTCCAACCATGAAGTGCCCCTCCGATGACATTTCTGAACATGCCCCACTAGTGTAATGTGTTGACAAAGTGAGGTAACGTTGTACAAGTAACGAGAAAAGTCAATGTCAGGAGGAGGTTGGGGTGGTTGGATGGACCCAACACAGGACTTTTTACCCTGGAGACTGGGGTTCATATCCCAAGACAACTACTTTTCTTGACCTTATCATTGTAGTAAATACTGATTGTACAGTGTAATGGCTGCAGAAGAATGACACGATCCAAGTATACAGACCAATTCCTTTTAAAACCTTGCTTTCACCGTGCTTTAGGTTCGTCCAGCCAGCTGGAATTTTCCTGGACATGCACAAAGAAAGTGGATTTGCAAAACAGGAAGAGGTATTGTGTTTTTTTTCCCGGTCACTATCCCCAGGTAACATTGGAACAACTGGATCAACTGCGGAAATTCTACTCTGCAAAAGAAAAATGAACCTCGCCAATGGAGGAAGCAAAGAAGGCGAAGAGGGAGCGTGATAGACACCGAGGTTAAACAGGAGTGAATGGACAGGGTTGGGTATTGGGTTTTCTTGGTCAAATATGGATATGCTTCAGACAGTAGCCAGGCTGTTAGTGATTGCCATGCCACTAACACTGTCTATGCACACGGCAGCACCAACAGCAGTACTACAGGGTCCCTCTAAGTCGTTCTCTGTTTGGCCCAAGCGGCGATCTTTTACTAAACCTAACCAAGTAGTTTTTGTTTTTTGTCTAGAACAACCTGATTGACCAAAACAGTCGCTACAGGGGTACTTACAGTGTGAAACTTTGAAGCAAAATGCCACTCACAGTGACCGTGTGTGGGCAGTGTTATTATCATCATTATCATCACTTGGCGTGTTCCATTAGCACATTTCAGCATTTCAACTGTCTTTTATCTATTTCAGGTCATGGCAAACTTTTGTTAGTCTTAGAGAAATGCTTTCATTTCAGCTGCTGTTATGTCCCTAACGAAGGCTGAGGAGTATTTTTAGGTCACCAGCATTAAAGGGCCGTAATTAACAGCGAATACTTTACGGAGATGCAAGCGGACGATTTAGCAAACACTTATGAACGTACTGTAAATCTTTATTGCGCCCATTTTTTCTTACTGTTAATTCTGTTTGAATCCCCGCTTGAACATTAAGTGGACGATTTGTAAAAACCCCCGGCTGCAGATGCACACTCACAGAGGCAGAGGTAAATGACTCATTGATTCCGGTCTGCTTCTTGAGGTCATTTGGTAAACTCAATCTAAACCTTTGCTTTGGGTTCTCGTCGTGTGCTCATGATCAGTCTTTGTCGGCCTTGTCGCCCCCGGACTTAAAAAAAAAGAAAAAAAAAAGGAATGTCTTAACAGAGAGCTGAAACTGAAAATGAGTAATGAGTCAGCTGAATTTCCAACCCTGTGTGAATTACCTTTCACCGCCTTCTACCTTACCACAGGTTGTCTGACTTGCCTGCTCCATGTGCACATGTGTGTTTGTTTGTGACACACCGGCATAAAAGCATGCCTGTGTTGCGTGCACGACTCCACATCTGTACACCTTTGACCGGACAGTAATGTGTGTGTGTGTGTGTGTGTGTTTAAGAGCATGAAAGGGCCCTCTATCGCCATCCCTCCTGAGAAAAATAACACAAAAAGGCCCTCTGTGCTCCGTCAACTTTAGGGCCCTCCGTGTGGCCCTCACCTCCCCTTTCCCGCCTCCTCGACATCGGCATGATTGATAATGATGAAGCAAAAACATCGAGAGTGTTAAGTCTCAGTCAGAAAAATTCCCAATCCAGGGGCCCTATAATCAATATTTTCAGATGAACAGACAATTAAATGTGTCATGGTTTTGGTTTTCAGGCTACATGTTTCCTGTTTTATTTTGTAAAATTCATCCTTGTCGTTTCCACTTCCTGCCTTTGTCTTTTCAAACCCTTTTTCTATGTACACCCGTGTTTGACTTGCCCATAATGTCTGGTGTGTTCAAAAGTGTCTTTCTCCCTTCATCTGTTGTCATTGTGCATGTCTTGCATTCCTGTGTCTGTTTCTGGTCCTTGTGTGTTCCTTGTGTTCCCCGTTGTCCTGATTTGTCCCCCCATGGCTTTGTGGTCCTCCACTGTGCTTGAGCCCGCAACTCTTTTTTTTGCAGTTCAGACACAGCAACCAGCTATTTTTTCAAGGAAAAAGCTCTTTTAAAAAAAAAAAAAAACAGCCCTCTAGCCCATCAGCTGAGCACCAAATATCAGATGGAGAGAGTTAGCTCCTAGCTGTAGAACATAGTGGAGAGTTTAGCAGCTCAAGAACCAGAAATTTCCCAGAGGAGCTCGTCTAGACCAAAAACAGAGCAAAAAGGGGTCGTAAATATTTGGACTTACATTCGTCAGGTGGCCATAAACACAAGTCCGAATTAATGCTAATGATGCTTGGTGTCTGTCGGATGTATTGGTGAGCAATTATCTGCTTACAAGAATAATGTTAACAGCTTGTTTCTGCTGAAATTAACAGTTCTTCCGTGAATATGTATAAAAAGACTCAGAACAGTTGTTGGATGCTAACAAGATAGAAGATGCTAACATGGGTACAGACAGAGTAGGGTATGAGAATAACAAACAAGGTAACGTGCATTTCTGCTTGTGTTACGGACAACTAACAATCAATATCCCACTTAAGCCCACATTAAGACACGATTTTCATTTAGGCCAAATGTTCTAGCCACACATTGTCTTTTACAGATGGACAGACCTGATTTTTTAAAGGAAAAGCGCAGTCTTAATTTGTTATGAATCAATGACTGTATTGTGTAGTTGACAGTCCTGTTTACCTGAAGACTTGTCACCACCTGTCACAAGAGATTTCCATGTGTGTAGCAATTACAGTGTTTGCTGGTGGCTGCTGGTCGGTCCTCTGGGTATCTGTACCGCTGTGTAATCTCCCCACCCCCCTCCACACGGTAATTCTATCACTCACACACTGCAGGGACATCCACAGATAAATCGATTTTAAGTGTATTTTGGATCTAATCTTTGATGGTCACCTGCTCGGGAGGATGTCAAGGGAGAAATTGCGTTTGCCCTCGTTGTAAGTTTAAAAAAATACCATTTCTGCCCGGGCGAGTCGTATCAGTCACCCTAACTATCTCAGATTTCTTAAGCTCTAGTACAGATTTTATGAATAGATCACTGGGAGGAAGAAATAAAAGTCATATAGTGCCCCCGGTGGACAGTCAGTGTGATGGGTGGACGGCCATAGAGAACCAATACTACCACCTGAAGGCAAAGAATCTGCCTCCTATTTCTAATTCCACATTTTAACAGTGTTTAAATGTGGCTGCGGTACCATTTGCAGTGTGTAATGTATTGGAAACAATTTAAAATCGCATTTTAATGATTGAGTACAATGTCTTGATTAAATGGGGCAAACATAACAAAATGTTCACAGAACTAAGAGGCTCTGTGCAGAGCAACCGTCTTGGATAACTGCAGAGGAATAATACAACAAACTTTTTGCGGTCTGTGGAGATTAATTCAGCAGCTCGTCTAAAGATCGTATTTTTAACACACTTACATCTTTCATTTTATTCAAATGTGGTAACTATAAAGTGGTTTAAATGTGTGAACGGGACCCTGTTAGATAAATATATATAGTTTGATTAAGGAAAAAAACAAAACAAGACTAAACATTTTATGAGAAAAAGGTAAGTTTAAGAAAATGTAGAGATTGTTTGCTTCTCTTCCCTCAAACAGAACAAATATAAGTTACATATGACTACCATTTTGTTATCTTTTAAAAAAGATTCCTCACTGGATATAGGATCAGAAGTAAACAATAGTTGTGCCAGAGGTCAGAGAGAAACTCCAATAAAACCCCAGCTTGGTGGGAGGAGAGGGTGAGCAATGATCTGCCATTCACTACCAACTGTCCTTGAGCAAGGTTTTTTTACTCCCTGCTTGCTCCAAGTGGAGCTGCTTGGCTGCCAACAGGCGACCAATCCAAATGACCATGCAGTACCTGTCAATGTCATGTACATCACCACTAAAATAGAGCACACGTGTCGCAACATAACACAGCATTTGACATGTGTTTCAATGAGATTATCTTGATTTCCATAGTCCTCGTGCGGAGTGATGGGGAGGGAGAATATTCTTTGCACAGAGACAGAGAAATGGAGGAAAAGAGAGAAGCAGGAAATAGAAGGAACGACCATAAATACAGACTGTGATCTGTGAAGGATGAATGAAGGTAATCTTTACATGATGGAGCTTTTTATTTCATACTAAAACCATCAGTGCCTCCCTGTGGTCAGACAGCCACACAGCACGAGAGAAGTCATCTTTTAAACACACTGCATTTGACATCAACTAAATTGACATTCAGTACAAAACCCTCACATGTCTAATGAACGATAAGTGACTACAGCACATGGGTCACATATTCACTTGTATTTACATAGAACCGTTAACACTGATTTAATAGTTCTGTGATGTTTTCAATGTAAGGTGGACGAGTCACCATCAAAGAGTCAGTGTCAAGTAAGTTTAAATGTCCTGTTTCTATTCAAATTCAGCTGAACGCTTGCAATAACACTGTTTCTTATTGTAAGACAGGCAGACTTCCTTTCAACAGAGCAACATTTGATCATTTCACAGTGCAATCATTGATGAACTGCATAGAAATATGATGACATTTAGCTGAGGTCGAGTAGAGCAGCATTATTTCAAAGAAAGTTACAAAACTACATTTGATCTTTGGTTTAACTTCATTTAAAAAGACAAAAAAAAACTTTACGACCTAACCAATTCATCATTCTCATAGTGCATTGGTACATAAGTTAAATTATACTTATAATAATTGAATCTACATCACAACTTTAAGCAACATTATGTAAATTGATGACCTGTATGAATTGTATAACTTCAGTGAGAGGATAGAATCACAATGGTACGTACATGTTTTGCTTCTACATAATGTTGCTTTAAGTTACTGTACATAAATGCTTGTATTTTTCAAAATAAAAATTGCTACAACTGCTGGTCAACACAAAAATTACAGTAGACACAGCTCCCATGGAGCCACTAAAATAATAAACATTCAGAACTAGTTTCATTTCAACCACCCAAACAGAAAACAAAACATAACATACGAAATGATATAAAACACTACAAATAATCCGCCTGCCCTTTAAAGGTCCAGTGTGCAGGATGTAGTGACATCTAGCAGTTTGGTTGCAGGGTGCAATTGAGCTGCTGTAGAAACATGGCAGTAAAACATCATGGACCCCATATAAGAGGCTCACACTAAGGTAAAGAAAACGATAGAAAATATAAATGTTTCTCATACTTTTAGGTGATCACACACTAATGAAAACATAATTATGAATATTATATTAAATTTCTGCCAATTGACGCTCCCTAAATCCTACACAATGTACCTTTAATACATAAAGGCAAAACCAGCTTCGCACAGATGTTCAGACATATTAGCCAAATAATGAAATTGTCTGAAATCACTGACAATTCTGCTTCCAAATCAATGATTTCATAAAATTGTAAAAACCTGAACATGTTACACTTAGTGTGTCATTTCTGCTACATTTTGTAACTTAACAATCCATGATATTGTGGGAAATGGTCCGATCTTCCTAACCCTGGCATAACTGTCATGACATGACTTTGACACCTCTGTCTTAGAGAGGCTACACCTGGTTATCATTATATTGTGGGCTGGAGTACTGATCCTGCATGGCTCCAGACGCTGCACCCATGGCGGCCTGCTGGGCTGCTTGCTGGACGTGGGGGTTCTTCCAGGCTCCTGTGGTCCATTCCTCCTGAGCCTTGGACATGCTGGCCCCACTGCCACGGTAGTAGTTATGGATCTGCAGACAAAGTGTTGTGACAAGTTGTGACCAACAAGCCTTTATGGAGTTTAAAAGTTATGGACTTCTCTAAGTCTGTTTAGGGAAAACTGTGTTTAAGGTACACTGTTATTATTTTAAACAATGCTGCTTTGTTGACATAAGAGAAAAAAAATAATGAATCAATCTCAAATTCTGGACTGCAAAGGCCTATGACATTATTTTCTCCCGTGATAAAATAGATAATATGGAACCTCTGGCTAAAGAAAGCATGGAAGGCAATAACAGTAAATTGATTCAAACTGATTTCCCTGTATCTTTGTAAGGAAAATAAAAGTTACAGTCTTACCCTAGTGAGGGCAATGAAGGACAGTGAGGCCACTGCTGTGAACATGATTGTAGGGACCAACATGATCAGCGCAATCAAAATATTGTAGCTGAAGAAGGACATGGTAGCCAACCAACCACTGAAAAAGAGACAGATGACTAGTTACAAATTCCAATATAAAACGGATCATTTTCAGATGACAATCGCAACATGAACTATAACT
The DNA here is from genome assembly GCF_900880675.1 of Sparus aurata. NCBI lineage: Eukaryota > Metazoa > Chordata > Actinopteri > Spariformes > Sparidae > Sparus > Sparus aurata. The sequence goes on along the minus strand of NC_044190.1, from coordinate 33,335,864 downwards.
GTCTGTTATCAGATTGTGTGTCTTCCTCGTCATGATACTCCCACTGGACATCTGGATGTTAAATGCCAGTAATTTCCGTGGACTTTAAGTGCTGCAATATAAAGTTTAAAAGTTTTATAGCTCATACATGGGGATATCCGATTGCACATGGTGACATTTATAAACTTTATGGAGGCTGTCATAATATTAATTTCTGATCATCAGGCTGAGTCCGGTGACATTTTGAGGATCTCTTTAACAGCCTCTCAAGATCTAATAACAGGACCATCATTAAAGTTATATGAGGGCAATTTCTGATGTTCCATCACTGTCATGTTAATGAAAGTAGAGAACAAGGTCTTTAAAGAACACCACCACACTGGACACGGAAATGTTTCATTCAAATGTACATTTTGTAGTCTTATTAAAACAACTTCTGATTGTTAATGTTAGCTTTTGTTGCATAAAGATTAATTAGTAACGTTTATAATTGCTGGTAGAATTATCTGTGAACTTTAGTTATGACTCGTACATGAGCTGCAGCACAGACTGAGTAGGGAATCTGTGCCTTACACTTACTTGAGAATTCATTTTTTATCTAACTTTACTACATGTATTTCAAAAGGAATGAATACAGGTAGATCATAGTAGGCAGTAGTCTCTTTGTGAGCAAATTTCAAGGACTCAACATAAAATGAAATCCTTTATATGAAAGATCGATAAACATGCAAAAAATTCGGATTCTAAACCTTTTGTGCTGAATATTGCGAGTAAATTGTAAGTCATTTCAAAAACTACTCCAAGTAAACATTTTCCACGCGCCATCCATCGTTCTATGACGCTTACCAAACTCCCCATCCAGGGATGCCGATGCACTGGATGATGCTGATGCCGACTTGTGCCATGAAGACAAAAAAGAACTGCATGAAGTTGAAGGAGCTGTCACTCCTAAAGAAAAAGGAAAAGATAAAGAAATATTTCCAAACGCAAACAGAATGCATACTCCTTTCTGTGTAGAGTTTGCATGTTCTCTCAGTGTCTGAGTGGGTTTTCTCTACCATCCTTCCACAGTCCAAAGACATGAAGGCTGATTCTAAATTGTCCTTAAGTGTGAATGTGAGCGTGACTTTGTGTCAGCGCTGTGATGAACACGTGTACGCAATGTCAGCTTGGATCGGCTCCAGCCCCTCACAACCCTCCGAAGGATAAGCCGTTAAAGATAACGGATGGATCTTGTGTAATGTTATTCATGTCATCTATGAATTTAAATAGGTCATTCCCATGCTACACCACTTATGTTCAGGAATCCAAGTGCTCAAAATTTCCAGGTTGATTCGCAGCCAATCACGATGAAACTATGTCATCACATGCCTTTCAAACAATGACACAACTTCTCCCACATCTGCCTCTCTGTAGGGATGCTAACACGCCCATTGATGGTCAAGTCAGAGGACCGTGCTAGACTGCGGGTTTCTCACCCTGCCGCGGTTCTTTGGTCAGTCCACACTGGCGTTAATTTGTCAGTCTGGGTGTCAAGGAGTGGCCAAACTGTGTCAGCATCCTCCCCTGCTGCTGCACTCTGATAACAATGAGACAGACGGCGGAACCAGCACTCTCCCTCCACGGCTGTGTGCTACTGCTTTACTTTCCCCTCTGTCGGTAATGACTCCTTTCTCCTCCAAGGAGCTGTTACGTGCTTCTACGAGCCGATACCCTGATATTCACCAGAGTGAAGGGCAACATCCCACATTTTGCATCCGTGCATCATCGACTGTGCTGGAAGAAAACCTCTCTGCCAGGAAGGCTGTGCATGTCGCACACAGACGCTAAAGGGAACCTGTGCATCTGTATGACAGGGCCCAGAGGCGTGACAAAACAGGTAATGAGCTTCTCCATACATTTAACACGGCTCCAAACAAACTTTTAGTTTGACCAAGTTTTTCATTTAGTTACACCAGCACATCATGGATGCGCCCAATAACACATTTTAATTCAATTTCTTAACACATTATGTAAATGATGTAAACAGAAAAAAAAAATACATGTTTTTTTCAAGAAGTTTAGGTTTAAAACTGCTTTCTTGTGCCTTAATGTTTAGTTGCACTTGACAGGTTTTTGGATGCAGGTGCCACCACAATAGTCACACCTTGGAGCCCTGATACAACAATTTCAGACAGACAGCAGTGAGAGGAAACTGTCCTGTCCCAAATTGAACTCAAACTCGAACAGATTTTCAGTGTGTGGAGATTTTATGAAATGAGGCCAAACCTAAAAAACATAATTGAAAGGCTAAAGGCATAACCACACTGGCTGTGTCAATAGATATGATGGCATCATTTTCGACATAATTACTTTGATGCTTTATACTACAACAACTGTGCCAGCACAGTGCAGCAACACAAAACCCCACTGTACAATGAGGTGATGACAAAGCAATATTTTAAATGTCTGACTTACTTGAAGGCCTTGTAGATGGCCCTGAACCAACAGACGTAAGAGCAGGGAGTGAACATGATGAGCCAGATGATAGCCAGTCCAAAGTTGGTCACGCCACCTCCACCAAACATCCATGCAAAGCAGCCGATGAGATTCACCGCGAGAGTAGCACTGTTCACTGAGACCAAAACAGACATACTGTCATTCAGGCATAGATGCAGAAGAAAGTATCTATTGGGGTACACAGACATGCACATGCAAAAAGGAGATCTGAAAATGGATATGAAAGCAGGCACATTAACATAACGTGAAATATGAAATTGCAGTGCTTGACTCACAAGATGGCTGGTGATCCCTGAATAGGCTTTCCGGGATATCTTTTTCTAATTCTCAGTGATGTTATGAGGCTACAGTACTCCCCGCTTAAGTTGCACTTAATTCTAATTGGAGCACTGTGCTTCAGTCGCATCTTTCTTCTCTAAACTAGCAGAGAAGGCCAATCAGCTTCAAAAGTCGGTCTATAGAGAAAATGCAGAGTGCTTTACAAGAGAATTATGAGGCCAAACACAGCTGCAACATGACGGCTATTAAGGAACACAGTCGGGTTCTTAAATACACGACAGAACAAACGTTGGCTTCAAATGATTTTCACACATGCAGTGAAATAAACAAATGCATCTATGTACAGATTCAATGGTATAGAAAGCACAGTTCATGCCATGCCAGCACATTGTAGCATATGGCAAACGGCAAAGCCGAATGAAAGAAAAAGTGATGCAGAAAATTGCTACAGAGGGAAAGAAGTAACAGCACAACCAACAGCAGATTGGGACTTTGAATACCTGCTTATGGTTATTGTTTAGCAGAAAAGAACACGCCTGTGGAAAGAAAAGTGTTTGGATGAAATGAGAGTCAGAATCAGTTGCAGCCCCTGCATCCACACCCCAGTTCACCTTTGTTTTAGTTATTTTCACATTACCCTTTGGTTAATTGGCGTATTGCCCTATCCCTCAGTGCTGTTCCTAACATGCCTTCATGGACGGGCTGGGAGCTTCCAGACTGGAGTAATATCACAAACATCATTGTACTGCTTGTTTATGGTGTCATAAACTTTGATGAAAGTGCTTCTGGCAAAAATTGTTTAACACAATTTCAATGTTAACTGCCCGGCTCAAACCAAGGCCATCTGGTCAGTGCTATGAGTCATCAGCAAATAAACCAGTCAGGATAACAGCCAATAAAAAACTCTTTTTGGACCAAAGGGACCCTTGTAAACCATTGCCCTTCTGTTACATACTTCTTATCATGAGTTAACAACAGAGGGGAAGACTGTTTATGGGACCTCCAGGAAACTTCTGATGATTTTCTTTCTCTTTTCAAGGCTTCTGTTGTTTTATTGGAGAGTCGGGCAGCCTCTGCAGAGTAAGTCAGCATAAAGTTTCATAGCTGAAACTGAAGTTTATACTGTGGCCTGATGCAAGGATAATGTAACATTCTACTCTCATAACATCACTTTGAAGCACTTACACATCCACAGGTGGTACATTTTCTTGCACATGCCGCGGTGCTGCTCAGGGATCTCCTCAAAGTCCTGGTAGAAGCAGGGCCTGAGTGGGATGAATCCCGGCAGCGGGGGGAAGTTGGGCTCTGAGACAAAGGGTTACATAACAGTTAGATTGCATTTGGCTTCAAGTCTTTAAGTTGTAAGTACTTTATAGTCAGATGCACAACGATTACAGTGAAGCAGTCATTAGGAATTAAATGTTTAGATATCATTGCTCTTACAGATATGTATAAAAACAAATATTTATAAAGAGAAATCACAGAAGCAGAACAAAATCGAATGAGAATATAAGACAGAAAATAGTGCATTTGCTAAAATATAGAGAGACAATCAGCGATTTGGACTCAAGTCACTGTTTTGATGACTTTCAACTTTACTTGACAGAAAATAAATTGACTTCAGACTCGACTTGGACTTGGAAGTTAAAGGATCTTGACTTGACTTAAGGAAATGATGAGTGGGATGACTTCTCAGTGTTTCTGAGTTTATTTTTTCAGTTTGTTTTCTTCTTTAGTTTGGCCATTATTATTTCATTGTTCAAAAGTCATGGGGAAGTCACTATTTAGATTGAGAAGAAATTAAAAACTTAATAAGCTTTTATGAATGAATTTGTTTTTTATTGAATATCGATTACAACATTATAAGTATAATACACATTTAATTAATTCTATTATTTTATAACTCTATTCAACAGGTACTAATACCATGTCTTTGATAGAGAACTGATTCTGCAGGTAGGACTGGTGACTGGTGTGACCTGACCTGGGACTTGAGTTAAAGGATAAGTTCACCTGAAAAGTAAAATGCTGTCATTATCCACTAAATCTCAATCCGATGGAAAGACATGTGATGTGTCATAGTCCACAAGAATTCTTCTAAACAACTGAAGTAGATGAGGCTCCACACAGCACTTATCCATAAACCCTGAGATCCCAAACTGAATAAATAGCCTAACAGTTGTGATGTATAAACACCTAATAAACAGGTTACAAAATACTGCAAAGGTATTATGTAAGGCTGCACGATATGGTCAAAAAGTGATATTGCAATTAATATAACAGATATTGCAATCGCGATATAATTCATCATCATTATGGATGATAAAAATATAAAGTCAAATCATGATGATGTGGCATGTCTCTGCCAAACAAACATGTCTTTACTAAATCTGGAGAACAAGCTTTGTAGGCCAGAGCATCTCTGCAGCACTACATAAATGTCATTAAAACACCTCAACACAGTTCTTGCAATTTCGGATATTGCACTTTGTCATATTGCGATTATTTTGTGATTACATTTACGACATTTTAACAGATGCTTTTGTCCAAAGCAACTTACAGTAATTCATACATACAATCATACACTGATGGAGGTGGCTGCTATGCAAGGTGTCGACCAGCACATCAGGAGCAGTTTGGGGTTCAGTATCTTGAATCAAGTATCACTTACACTTTGACATGCAGACCAGGGGAATTAAACCAGCGACCTTCCGATAAAAGGACACGCCTAATCATGTAGTACTGAACACTGATATACAAACAGGTTGCAAACAGTGCTTTGTGATCACTGACCTGCCATGTAGATGAAGTGTGGAGCTTGTCAGATTTCCTTCCTCAGTCTCTTGAACCTGTTGGATAAGTGAAAACTGGATGTTAGGACTTGTTGACATGTTTAAATACATATATATATATTCATACATATGGTGGTTTGTAATGACTTGTGTGTACAGGCCACAGGTGTTACTGGACCATCACCTGGAGGACACACTCCATAGGAAGGAACAGTTTAACGGTAAGCTAAGCGTCGACACACTCTGCCGGGGGATTTAACGTGTGAGCCCTCCAGACACCGACTCAGTGCTGCTGAGAAGATTTGAACCACTGAATCCTTCCGGTTTCATTGAAGCCACTACACACTGACACACATACACACACGCTCGCAGCACTACACTCCGCTAGCTAAAACAAGCTAGCGTACCTGTCGGTGCAGTTGGTGACAGTTGGACATTTTCACAGAGAGCTGGCTATCATACACAGGAATTACGGCTTCCGTAGGAAACATAATCTTCTTACCTTCTCCGGAGAGCAGCCGCCTCTCAGTTTTACAGTCCTCAGTCTTCACTAGGAAAGCGTCAGAAACGTGTCGGATAGTAGAAACACTTCCACCAGGTCGATATCTGCAAATAAAACTAATACCCTGTTATTACAACCTACTTTCTTCTGTCTTTCTATGACCGGAGCAGTAAATCCCGACTATCCTGATTCTCGACCAATCAGCGTGCTCCACTCAGCTGTCACTTTGATAAAGACCAATAGGCGGATTACTCTAATCCTGACGTTGCACTGTTGACCAATCAGCGTTGAGCTCTCTCTGTCCAAGGTGCTGAATCTGGCCCGCCGACCGAGGCAAGCAGCGTGGCGTTAAACTGCACTCAGCCTCACAACACCATCATGGAGTCTGTAACAAGCTATCATTATGTAGTTAAGTCAGCAGCAGCTCCTGTATGAAGGCTGCAGTGTAGAAATAAATGAAAAACGACAAGTTTATTCTAAGTTTGACTAGAGAACAGCAGAAATATTAGAAATAAATGGCTGCTGTGGTCCAAATAGATTATAGGCTAGTAAATCATTTCCTTTACATTGTATTTAATATAAACACTGTCTGGCCATTTATTCTGTCTTTACAAAGATCATAAGTTTTAGAAAAAAAAATGTGATATATGTCTGATATATTAGTGGTTATTGCATTTTATTTGCTTAATTTGTCTGTCTTGTACTGTTTGGTATTATGTCCTGTGAAGCACCTTTGCAACCTTTGGTTGTGTAATGTGCTATGGAAAAACATTTTGTTATTGTTTTTATTATTGTTATTATGATAAAGGGGAAGTTGCATGTTTTGTGTGATAGGTCATCAGTATATTTCTGTTTCTTCTCTGTATCTTTTGCAGTTGTATTGCTGCTTTATGAGAATTATAATAACTATATTAACATTGAGTACCGTTTTTCTCTGCAGGACTCATCAGCATCCGAACACATAGGCTTTCCCACTAGTTAATAATAATAATAGTTTATTTTTTATCATTATCAGAGTGCCTTGGACTTTCATAGACCAATACTATGGGTGTCTATTAAAAGTAAGCTGGACAGTCACTGTTTCCTATTTGTGCTCTATAATAGGTCTATAATTAGTCCTGATTGACTGTCAGAGAGGTATTAATTTAACTAAATTACATTTTTGTAGTTTTCAGTGGTGCTGAACAACACAATGTCGTACACTTTTACTTTGTTTATATTTGGCGGACCCTGCCACATTTCCATCTTAAAACAGTGTTCTGGGGATCTTATTTTCCTTAGTTTGTATAATAACAACATTAATATTATAAGTATTAAAATTCTGAGTTTCAATTTCTCCTACATAACTACATAGTGCCCTGTATAACAGAGGGGCAGAATATTAGAGAAACAATCCAATATAACTCCAGTACAACACCACCAACCACTGTGACCTCAATTATGAAATTGAAATTAAAAATCAAATTAAAATGAAGTCACCACTGAGTTTATATTCAAATTAGTAGCAAAGCCCATGGCCCAAACCTTAAATAGGACTTGGGTTACTTTCTGAACTAAATAAGAAGGTGACTCCGGCTCTCCAGCAGGGGCCGCTGTTTCACTGCAGTGAGAGGCTCTGATAGGAAAAGTGTTTCTCGGTTGATGCCACAGGAAACTATTCCTTAGCAGGGAACTCACTTGTTGGCATACATTTGCTTGGCTAACTACGAAGAACATGTTTTTCCATTTAGTTAGTAGCCTCAATGAAGTTGCACTGATTCATTCAGTATCAGGGAGTCACATGACAAGTCCGGTGGAGTACAGCAGGTCTAGCAGCTGATTAACTTTGTGGCTGGTGTGATAAGCATACAGTGGGGTCCAAAAGTCTGGTAATATTAGTCAAGATACTTCAAGATATGCTATACTATTTTTTTTCCCCCAGTACAAATGATGACATCAACTAAACCAATTGGGACAAAAGAAAGATCTTTTGAAAAAACATTTCTTGCATGGACTCCACAAGTTTATGTAAGACCTGCTGATTTATGTTATCCCAGCATGACTTGACAGTCTCCCAACAACGCTTCTTGTGATGTTGAACAATGCTTCACCAGCTCAGTCTTTATGGGCTTCCACACGTGTCCAACGGGGTTGAGGTCAGGTGACTGGGGAGGAAAGTCAACGACAGTCAGGAATCCTTGGTTTTCTTTGGTCTTCCAGTGGTTCAGTCAAAAGCTTTGAGGTGTGTTTGGGCTCATTATCCTGCTGCTTTATCCATCTGGGTGTATCAAGTGTCTGAAGAATGGAGCGGTACCTCTCCTCAGTCAGACTGGAGTCCTTTCTGTGGAGGAGTCCAACTTCACTGTTGGTTGAACACACACATTTTATCTCCTGTTCGCCTTTGTATGTACATTCATTTCTGACCTTCAGAAATTTCAAACTTGAATTCATCGATAAATAGAACATCTTTTATCATCCACTGTGAATTGCAGGTATTGTCTAAGTCATTCTGGTATTTCTTAGCCCACCTGAAGCCTTTGGCCTTGTTTCACCTCAAGTGGTTTAGAAACTGCTACTTGTCTTCTGAGACACTGCAGGACAGCGTTCTCCTGACAGACCGACTGCTGATTGGAGTCTGTATCGGTGATGAAGGTGCTTTTCTGACTCTAAGGGAACTAAGCTTCGTGTATTGATCCTCCGATGGTGTGGTCATGCTTTGGATACAATTGATCGAGTTTCTGCAAAGTGTTTTAGTTCCTTTCACTGCCCACCTAGAAACCTTTAGTCTAGCTATGATTTGACCCTGAAGAAGCCCCTCTTTGTATAGATAAAGACCTTTAGTAATACCAGAGGAAATCCTTATGGCAGATAATGCACAGAACTTAGCAACTGATGTCTGACACTTGCACTCAATGAAAGAATGTGCTAACTGTCTTATTATTAGTTTTAAGTGACACAAACAAAGACTTTCAACATGATCGCAGATGTTTGGACCCCACAGCAAATACAACTAAACAGAAACTAAAATATCAATGGAAGTAAAATAACACCTAATTTATCAATTACCAAATCCGCAAGGTACGTGGTTGGTCAATTTTATTACCAATTTTCATTTATATTGCCTCAGTAACACATTCACTGTCATGGTTTAGTTTTTTTGGTTAGTTATTTCCTGTTTTACTTTGTAGATTATATCCTTTTGGGTTTTTACTTTCCACATCCTGTCTTTGTCTGTTTTCCCGACATTTTGTCCGTGTACACCAGTGTGTCATTTGTTCATTAGCCTTCGTGCATTAAAGTCTGTGTTTTCCCTTCGTCTGTTTTCGTCCTCAAATCAGTCCTGTGTTTCCTGCATCTGCTGTGTTCCTGTGCCTGTTCCCCGGTCCTCCCGTGCCCCCTTGTGTTCCCACCTTGGCTTCTCCTTGGCTTCTGGTTTGTCTCCAGCTACTGCATGCCTTGTATTAGTCGTATTTTCATTTGCCATCTATTAGTTGCCATTTTTATTGCTCACACTTATTGATTTTGGACGACAGCTCATTAAAACACGCTTTTCAAAGCTCGTTTTCAATCTGCCTGCCTCGCTGCGTATTGTGTTTGAGTCCCTTTTTTCTGTGACTGAATGGCATTTACAGTGTCAAGTAAGCCTTATAAGAAGAGAATATTCTCTGACTTTTAAATCCTTAGTGTCAAGGTCCATTGGTTGGCAATAACCTTGCCAACACAGACAGGTTTATGATATATTATCTCACGATTTGACAAAATCTGGACAAAACAAAACAAAAGACAGTTTTTCTCTGGGAGTTATTGATGCATCCTGATCAGCCCATGTGGATTTTGCAGCGTCATCAATTAACCCAATGCAACAGAAAGTGCATCACAATAACAATGAGGAATTAGCCATTCATTTTAGTGATATCAATGTAAATGAAGATTATATAGTCCTCCAGGAGTTGTTTTCTGCAGATTTTTATTCATTCCACGCATGTCCACAACAGTCTAGACCTGAAACAGAGGTTTCACTTTGCTCACAGGAAGCAATAATTTACTCCACTTCACCAAAAAATAAGAATTAATGAAGTTATTCACATGCTAATACACCGACTTGAATGATGAAATCAACTGTAATTGCAAGGTGCCCCGACACAAAGAGCAGGAAGAAGCAATTTGGATTGTAATTGGCTCTCAGCAACCTTCTTCTCTGTCACAAATACTTCTGCAATTAAAGTTAATAGAGTGGCACGACTGAAGTTACAAGACAGGACAAACTGCTTTAATGTGTCGGTTTAAATTCTCAATCATCGACCGTCTTCTGTTGACACTCAGCAGCTGAGCCGCAGCGAAAGTGGTTTAAGCAACTCGGTCGAGGTCATCTGATCGGAAGAAAATAAATACTAGATTACGTTTACGTGATCGTCAAACTGAACAGTAACTTTTTAGAATAAAGTTAATATATTTACTTATTCCCATATTATTCATTTACCCTTGAATTGCTTTTGTTAATAATGTACTTTTTTTCTTTATGTTGAAACTGAAATCTAATTCCCTCACGATGATATATCAAATTCCAGTTTTAAGATGCTCGTCGACTCATCTTCGTTGAAAGTAAAGACATTCTGATAGTCAGAATCAAAAACACGAGGACTGGCAGAAATGTTCATCTGTCTGACTGAACTCTCATGAACTCTCGCATTTCAGAGTCTTCTGTTGAAATAACAATTTCTTTTAGGGCGTATTACTCTTCCCAGGGTGTAATCATTAATACACAATGATTAAACATTGAATGACATCTGAAAATGTGTGTGATGAGTGTGTGCGGAGAGCAGAGTTTCTTTCAGAGTTTCTTGTGATGTGAAGTCTGATATAATAAGAGAATTCTGTCAGTCCTTTCATCGTATTAAATGTTTCAATGCATATTGAGAGTTGTTTCTGATAAATGGCCTCACTTTCTTTTCAAACCCAATACTGATCCCAGCCGTGCTCATATAACAGTCTGATTCGTGTCATTTCACTAAAGATATTGTCCTCTGACGGCTGTCTGCACAAAATGTAGAGTTATGAATTAATTGATGTAATACATGTCTCGTCTGCATTAGAATTTGGTGTCCTCAGCTACAATGGGTACCGAACGCTTCAACAATACACCTGCACACTGATAGACGTATTGTTCCTCAGCTGAATGCTCTGAACAGTGGTGGCAGGGGAAGTGATTCAAATGAAGGTTAGAAAGAAAACCATGCCGTGATAGGTAGCCGGTGAATTACATGCATCAAAAAACGCAGCTCGAAACTGCGATCCATCCGACCATCCACACGTTTAAAAAAAAAAATAAAAAATTATCCTGGTCAGAATTCTTGGCACTGGCCTCTCTGCACTTTCACTGGGTAAGAGAGGGTCACACCCACAGATGGACGACCTTCCACCAGGCCTGACTCTGGAGCTCATAATCAGTGCAGAACCGAAAAGAACAGAACAGAAAGCCAATATGAGGCGAGCACACTGCAGGTACCATGACAAATTTGAGCAGTCGTGGTCCGAACTGGCAGAGAGACGCCTGCAAACACAGAAAAATAATACAAGCACATTTTCTCTATGAATAACCACACACTTTTATATTATTTCTTAATGTATGTTTTCTGGATTATGCTTTATTTACTATCTTTTGATGTATTTTGTCAAAATATTTCAATAAAAATGTTGCCTATTGTCTTTTTTTTTTTTATTGTAGCAAAAGTGCTTTCTAAGCGTATTTAGAGCTCTATGTAAAACATAATAATAATAGTAATAATAATAATAATAATAATAATAATAATAATAATAATAATAATAATAATAATATTATTATTTATCTTATGGTTAAGAACATTTTTTAATCAACTGTTATTATCTGACATTGGGTATGCCGAGCCACTCAGTCTGGCCCTTCTCTCTCCCTTTACATCACACTGTCGCTCTCGCTCCCATCTCCCTATTAATATTCATCAGAAAGACTTTCAGTCTAGACAAGCTTCTGACAATTAGTTCTAAGGCCGCCATGGCACAGGCCTTACACCGACATCTACAGTAGAGTTGGCTCTAAGTGGTCTCTCTATCACTCCTCTTTGTCCTTCTTCTTCACCCCATCTTTCATTCTGCCTCTCTCATCTCTCGAGCAAACAAGGCCACCATTGACAGGACCATTGAGATGAGCTCTTTTCTTCGACGCCTCGCAATCTTCCGCCCGAGATTCGGATTCAAAATCTACTTTTAAAGCTAATTAGGACGAGGGCCGCTTCTTTCACGGAGTAATGGTCCCGTTCTGTAATAACAACAGAGCCCACCTTCTCCCTCCCTCCTTCTCCGGCTCATCGACAGTGCTTCACTCTGCATAGATTAGAATGGGAAAGTCAGATATCCCCCCCCCACCCCCCCCACCCCCACCCCTCCCATGAGCTTTCACAACACAGCATTGATGCAAAACAATGAGTCTTCTTTTTTTTGGGTCCTCTCGGCTGCGCGCTTTGTCATCATCCTGGATGGGATGTAGATAGGAGGCAGGATATTAAGTGTCGGGTGAGACAGTGAGAGAATGAGAGCGGGAGGAGGCAAAAAGGAGAGATGACTTGGAGGAGACGAGAGGAAATGAAGGGTGAGAGATGGGCCTGACATCTTAGTATCAACATTTATTGAACATCAGAGGCAGAGACGTACAGTGCCTTTTTTTCTTTTTTTTTTTTTTAATAGCATAACATTTGCTTTGGATCATTTAAATTCTTTTCTGCTTCATCTACTGGCTGCTAACAGACAAATTATGCATGAACTATTGCATAATAATACTTAAAATGCAGAGAAAGATGATTGCTTGTTAATAATGTGAGTTCATTATACATATTTGTGTTATCACTTTGGAAATATCTGACAGTGTGTCCTCTAAAGTGTTGCATTTGAGCCAGAATTTCATAAAACCTCAAATGTTGTCGGATATGGAGGAATTACACTACACACAGCTATACACACACACACACACACACACACACACACACACACACTCCAGTCCACTTGTTCTGTATTGAGCACATGAATACATTTATTTATCTTCATCGCTGGGTGTGTAAATGCACTTTAAATGAGGTAAAAGTTAGTGTCCGTTGTTCGACACTCAATATCCCTGCTTGATGCTCTCAATTGCGGCCCAGCGCCAGTGCACCCTGGTGTCATTGTCCTCCGGGAGAAAAAAAACCCCCTTTGCCCAGTCAGCCCCCTACCCCGTGTGCCACTGTTGTCGCGGTTTCTATGGAGACGCTTTCCTCCAGACCAAGCATGTGGAGGGCACCCCTCCAGCGGAAGGAGGTGGAATAACATTGTGGCGAGGCAATCATACACCGAGGCTCATTTACATATCCAAACATGAACCATGGACCGTGGCATACTGTGTTTGTTCACTAAACATTTCACAGTAGTCGATTGAACCTGGCTGGAAAACGGAGCACAGATGTATGATTATTATGTTTTCTAGCCACAGAAAGAGTCCTAGTTTGTTCTCAGGCTGGGGATAACAGACGGAAGACGGTTACAGCAAAAAGACTGTTTTTTCTCTCCGAATGTAGAAAACGTCTTTCTTTGTGCGCTCAGATTGCTCAGCATTCTGATCACCGTTGCCCCTTTTGTAGCCCTGACATGAATGATGCATGCTTGTGTGTGTGTCTGGGCCTGATGCCGTCACTCCTCGGCACCGCCAGCTGGGGGCACTGTTCTTTCTGTCTGTCAGCCAGTCTGTGGTGTTTTTCTTACCTATTCAGGAGACGCTCTGCTGTCGGTTGGAGCTGTATGCCTCTGACCTTGAGGAAGATGAAAGACAGCCACCAAAGAGGCTACTGTACTCAATATTCAAATATAAAAATCTCACCAGACTCAAAACTTGTGGCCTAGAGACAAGGACACGAAGGAAGGGAGGTGACAAATTACTATAGGCTATATATTTATGTTTATATATTTTTATATTTCCAACCACATTACAACTGCTATCACCTGTGGACTGCTTCCTTAAACCGCTACTTTTGAAGCTGCATGTGCGATAAGGGTTATTCTGACTTTTCACAAATCCCATTATATAGTATTTGTTAACAACTTCTAACATCTGACAGGGATAAATAAGGCGTAGTGGCACAACATGACAGACAATAAAATCAGTGTTCTTGCTCCTTCAAATGCTTGCGGAATGGAAAGATTCACAAATTAATAGGCCAAATAATAATGGAGGCAACATAAAAGAACAGCAGTTAACCGCCATTAACATATTTCACCGGGGCCGTAATTGTTCCGCTGACAAACTGCCACACAGTCATGCCTATTTCCATATAACCCAGCACTGATTCTCACACAATGGGACCCACTGATGTAAGGATGACAGCAATGAAAGTGGGTGTTGTAAATCACTGAAATGCTATTTTAGCCAAAAGAACGCATACTCATAAATACATCTCAAATAACGGCTAAAAGCAGAACGACTCAATTAATATGAATTTGTAATGATCCTGCGGCTGCGTGTTTAGCACATAAAATGCCAACTTGTGAGGGTACATGTATCATCCTGGCGTACGAACACTTTAAAAACTATGCACCGCAGAGTCGCAAATGAATCTCATAATGAAATCATCAATCTGCGTTTTATTTACAATGCACTGTTCCACGCGCTCCTCTAGACTAGATGCCGCTGCGTAGATTTATGGGGCTTCACCTTCAATGTCTTATAGCAGCGACTGTAAAGGATTACTCAGCTTATAGTATGTGTTGTCTAAGGTGATAAGACATTAATAACTATGCTGTCATCAATAGGCAGAATATGTAATGTGCCGTTAACTTAAAGGATACCAGAAAAGCTTGTAATCATTTGGTTTTGCTCAAGACTCCCTAATTGTGTCTCGTTTTGTGACATGAAATCAATCCCACATTACCGGATACATCATTATATGCATTACATCACAAAGAAATCATTTTCATTTCAATCTGATTTATTTTTCAGTGTTGAGTTTTACAACTTGCGTGGCGTCCATACAGCCCGAGCTGGTACGGAGCCCAAGATGAAATCTGCACGGCAGATTCAGCACTGTAGGTGGATACTGCAGGGGCTAGACAAGCTGATGGAGTAGGCTGAGATGAGTGTCAAACCAGCCAAGTTTGGATCACTCGAGCTTAAGAAAGGAAGGGTCGATGATGCTTTTCCGCTTCAGCATCAGAAGTGTTACCATTCCCCAAATCACAGAAAAGCCAGCAAGGCGTTTGACAGCACCCCTGAAGGGTACATCATCCATCTAATACACCTGCATTGATTTGGAGACTTGGCTGATAGCAGCGGAGAGCCAGGAAAGTTTAAAAACATGCCTGCGCCAGCATGGTATTACACCCCAAATGCTGTGGCCACTCCTGTTGTACAAGGTGCAAGTCTTCACAGCTGAGGCCCTGTAGAGGAAAGTAATTTCTTACCTCAGAAGATGGCGTGTGGGCATGAGAAATATTGCACTCTATAGGCATAAGCTGCAACATCCACTCAGATCCTTGGAAGATGAATTCAGGGTGACAAGAACAAACGAGTTGTTGCAGTACAGGAAATAGATTAACCCGAGGGTGGGATGGTGCACCGGACTGGGAGAAAATGAAAAGCAATGGAAGCCGTTCAACAGGCAGGGTCAAGTCTCCTTGTGGGAGTGATGGCTTGAGACAGAGCAGGGCTTGGATCTTTCTAGTTTGACACTGCCAAATAGGGGGAAGTGAGAGTACTGATAGAGAGGAGGAGAGGTCAGGTAGGAGGGTGGCAGAAGGGCAGCAGGGTACTCCGACAAGAGGGGAGAATGTGCTGGCGAGGAAGGTGACATTGGTTGAGCTATGGAAAGCTGAGCGGCACCAGATTGAAATCCCTGTCCAGGAGGTTTACGACATGCATTAACATTCCGTCAAGTCTCCACACACGAGGTAAAGCTTGGACACCAACGAGGCTGCTGCAGTGCAAAAAAAAAGGAGCCCTCAAGCACGTCCTGAGTTTCTGTCCCAAGGCACAAGGGAGATGTGCAACACAATTGGTACTGTGATCAAGTCCTGAAGGTCAATGCAGAATCTGTCAGGGCTTGAACAGAGCCACTAAAACAGGCCATCATCTTCCTCAGAGTTGGAGCAGTTAGGACCCAGGACCCTCAGTTAGGTCAGCTGTTGGTGGATCTGTTGAAACAGCTCAGGTTCCCTCATCCAGTGTTGATCCAGTCTTGTCTCGGGCTTGACCATGTTTTTACTCAGTCTTGGTCTTGTGTCCCCCCCCCCCGTCATGGTCATGACTACAACACTGCCCTCTTCACAGCACAGTCAACACCTTGAGACCAGATATCGTTCTTGTGTTTGTATCACTTGGAAACTCACCAAGCGCAAGGGGCGGGTTGGTGGGCTGAGGGCGAGGTGGAGAGGATTCACTTCACCACAGGTGGGATTAGAGAGAGCCCTGTGATCTTAGGATCAAAGAAGGAGAATCATGGTGCAAGTAGCTACCTAGCCTGGACCCTGGACACAAGCTGAGGCATAATGATGTCTGGATCAGGGTGTGTGATGCCGACAGATCCGAAAAAACACCTGATGAATCCAGGAAATCCCTGATCATGGACGCGCTGAACTCGATAAGCACGACAGATTGCATTTCTTCAGTTAATTCAAAAATATTCTTAAAGCCCAGGACTCAAGTGTGTCTAATCTCATCTCATGCGGTTATTTTAAGAAAGGCGTTTCATCTCCGCGCAAACACAACAGTTACTAAGATGGACATTTTTTGGACTGCAGCAGAGTTGCTCAGCTCCTCGCCAACCAATTACAGTATTGTCTGTAGCAGAAAAATCTAATTTGTTTTCAAAGAAAAACAGCAACACAAACCTATCTCCGACTGCCAAGAGAAAGTACTAAAACCTCTTGCTGTTTGACTCGAGCCAGACAAGTTTACCATCCTAATTGGTCTCGGTGGGCAGACCATCAAATGTGTAAATAATTTTCTCCGCAATTGGCCCGCTCTATCTTTGACTATCCTGGCGTTCCATCTTAGTCAGGGAAAAGAAAAACCGTGCCTGCTGGAATGATGTCCTGTAATTCCCGGAGCACATTGTTTTTATCTTGCACAGAACCGCTTTAAATATGGTAATGAGAGAGTCGTGTTCAATCACAGAGCCACCAATCTCATAATACGCATCAACCAGAGTGCACGGCCGGCCATGTCTGTCAGGGGTAACAAATTGCAGATGGGGTTTCAACTGTTGCGCCAGCATGTTCGGTTGGATTGTGTTTTTAAGGGAATCAGGTTACTCATAATTAGGAACATGTCTCGGAGCAGGTCGTCCACTCCACCCGATCAGCACCTAGTCATTTCACTTCTGCTCGTCTGGCTCGCGGCCAAAACTCTGGGCGAAACAGCGAACTGCCAACATTTGATGTCAAAATTGTACTAAAGCTCTGCATTCGGATCATAGTGCTTTCTGTAGAGTGATTTGCAAGCAGCTGGTAGTTTGTGTTCATTATTTTACGGGAGCCGGGGAGGGGAAAAAAAAGGGAAAGCTGGGAAATTGCAGCTTGACCACAATCACAGAGGACACAGCAGTGCTATTAGTTTTCCAATGCAATCACATAATCCGATGGCCGGGGCATTTGCTTTAATCAGACACCTGGGAAATGCATCCATCCCATTTCATTTCGTCAGCGCCCGAATCAATCTCATATCAGCACTAAATTAATACGCTCAGTCGAGAAAATCTGGCCAGACAAGATATTATTACCAAAGGGAACTCCTTCATTATTGCCTTTTGTGATTGCCTGTCTTTCTTCTCCATGGTGCAGGCAAAACATAAAGCTTTCCACTCCTACATGCTGTAAACCCATTATCAAAAAAACAAAAGGGAGGCTGGATTTGAAGGCACAAACGTCGCACTTCAATTCAAATACAGCAATATGACTCCATGATGATCTTTAATAGGCTTTGTTTTTCATCCCAGAGAAGCAATTTACGAGTAGATGTCCCATTAAGCAAAAAAAAAAGTGTGTGTGGCACTTTGAAACTTCAGAGCACAAAGCTGAGTTCATTACAGCCTAACAAGTCCCAGCTTTTAAGTACATGGACGGCTGTGTGTGTGTGTGTGTGTGTGTGTGTGTGTGTGACCGGTTAAGGCCTTTGTGTGTTTCCTCTCCTGCTCTGGTGAGTGTGGGGATGCTGCTGGTATCGGTGATGCTGAGAGTGCTGCACGAGGCGAGTCTTTGTCTGCTCTGGGTAAGGCTGGGCTCCAGCTGGCTCCCGCTATGTGCAAAAGTCAGTGGGTCCCTCAGCACTCAGTGCAGGAGGCGAGCCGGTTGATTGATTGGGATGCACACCACCAACGCCACCCCTCCTTCATACCCACCTCCTCCTCCTCCTCCTCTTGCCTGTTCTTGCTCCGAAAGCACATGTGCTTCTCTCCATTTTTTTTTTTTTTTTTTACCCAGACCTGCTTCATCACACACAACAAGCCTCCCTGCATCCACTCAGCACAAACAAAAAGGTGAAGACAACACACCACACCTTGATGGACTTAACTGAGATAGAACACGCCGTTTTTTTTGTTGTTGTTGTTTTTTGTTTGTTTTTTTTCCACTGAGACGTGTGCCTGGGTGCTGAACATGAGGAGTGTCTCAATCGCTGGGTTCATCCAGGGCAACACATTTGCAGTCATTACAGATGAGCGCCCATTCTCCACGCGTTATTAATTATTTATTTATTTGACCATCGTCCCGCTGAGATTAAGACTCCTTTAGATCTGTGTGTGGGGGGGGGCACGCCGAGGCAGTCAGCAGATTTATTAAGAATTTTTTTTTAAATAAACACACACACACGCACCCACACACACACACACACACACACACATAATTAGAGTAGGAGAACACACGAGGATGAAATATAACAAACGAGCATGTGCGGATCCGCTGCGCTCCGGCAGAGAACGAGGCATTGCCCCTAACGAATTCATCTTTCCAGACAGAGAAAGGAGAGAGAGAGAGAGAAAGAGGGCGCCCGAGGTAAAATATATTGTGACAAATGTGGTGAGTGTTTTCCACGGCGTGTCCGCTTTGAATGAATCTTCCAAGTGTTAGTGGGGAAAGCGTGGAGTTGGACACACACACAAACACAAAAAAAACAGGGAGGAAGAAGGGGTGTGTTAGAATCGCCGACAGCTTTTCAGGACTCCAGCGACGAGCCCAGCCAGCCAGCCAGTGTCTGGTGAACGTGCGTGCGCGCGTATGTGCGCGTGTGCGTTCATGCGTTTGTGTGTGGAGCAGCAGCAGCCAACACTCACACACACACACACACTCTTAACATTCGTTCGCAACATGGCGTTGGAGCGCCGAGAGACACGGCTCTCCCCCGACTAGTGCGAGCGTATTGTTCGGGTAGAAGCCCGGGGACTGTTCGGCGAAGAGAGCGAAACATCCACGCTGACTCCTTTTACGCACCGGCGGAGAGACAATAGCGGATTCCAACATATGCATGTCGCTATAACGGTATAGCTGGTTGTATAGACGTACGCTGCTACCCCACTGGTGGAAATCAAAGGCTGTACATGGCGGTGGAGAGTACAATTTGGCTGTTCTGTCTTCTTTCGCTGTTTTGTGGTCCATCCAAGCAAGGTAAAGCGCTCACTTGTATCATCTGCATGTTATTTTGTCTGTGTGTTTGTGTGTGTGTGTTTTCACTGGGGGTGCATGTGTGCGGCGGCGGGCCACTCGTGTTACACCAAAGTGCAGTTACTCAGAACATAAGTGGGCTGCGATAAAGGAGCCGCTGGGTGTATATGCACCTTGCACGGTACGTGCAGTGTCCCCCCTCCGTGTTCTGCGTTTCACCCCGTGTGGCCTCTCCGGTGCGTATGAGAGCTTGTGTTACTTCATGGGTGTCTCTCTCTCCCGGGACGCGCTGGAAAAAGGGCTCCGGCGTCTCGGAAGTTGCAGGACGTTTGCCCGAGGAGGGAGATCCCCCCCCTTCCCCTGCGTGAGCGGTGCCACTGAGCGGCCGCGGAGGTTCTTTTTTTCGGGGGGAAGTTTGGGATCAAACAGGGGATGAGGGGGGAGCTCGTTATAAAGATCGGCCTCGGTGTTTCAGTAAGAGTGGATGGAAAGCCCAGACTTAAATGTGTGGATTGCACTTCTTATCCCCCCCCCCCCATGAATGAACCATCAGCCCCAGTGGTGTCATCAGAGAGACGTCTCAGTCCGCGCATGATCTGGGTAAACTCGATGAGGAATGTGTCAAGGGGTCTGAGGGTGAAAGTCGCACGGTTTCTGGCTCCAGAGAGCGGAGGGAAGGAAGCGTGCTGGTCGGGGAGGAGAAGTGTCTGCCCACACAGGCGGCGGCGAGTGGGTGAAAGAGTGGCCGCAAGATTTACATGACAAAGACCTGTGCAGAGCATCAGTGGAGGTTACACAGTCAAACGCTCTCCAGGACCAGGGGAAACAGATGAAACGTCATAACAAAACAAACAAAAAAAAAGCTAAAAACGGTGAACCTGACATGCATTTCTGTTCTGAAAACTTTAGTTTTTGCGCGCAGATGATTTTCCTGCGTGAAATCAGGAGCCACAGGTGAGGAGGCAACAGTGATGCAGGGAAGCAAGATGGTGCAATTAGTAGATTACCCTCATTATCTTTGTGCAGATGTTCAGGGAGTGAAGTGGGGCTGAAATCGAACCACTTGTCATAAGACTGTGTATGTTAAAAACTCTAAAAAAAAGAAAAAAAAGAAAAAGAAATAAAAAAACACTGGTAATAACTCTCACACAGCTGCAGAATTCTGCTTTCCAGCTCTGCGAAGGCAAAGAGGTGAAATGTTCATGGCTGCATAAAGTTTGAAGTAGGGAAGCATTTACAGGTTGGCATTAATCTGTTAACAGCCTCATGAGGACCAGTGAAGTGGGGCTGAGTGTGTGTGTGTGTGTGTGTGTGTGTGTGTGTGTGTGCGTTTGAAAGAGACATATTTGATATGTTTGCCTTGCTTGGACTAAGATCTCCCAGAGGTGACACTTATAGTCTAGATACGATTCAGATGACTCCTGTAAAGGGTCCATTTACTGCACTGTTTTCACAGTTTGAATCACAGCCACTTCAGAGAATGAGTCATCGTCTATAGGCTCGCGATAATCCAGTCCTCGCGTTCTCCAGTTATCTGGTTCCAGCGCCTCAAATGGGAGCTTCTATTTTGTCGTACGCAACGTTCTAGCTTCCACCTTGTCGAACTCGGCAGGTTGGTCAGTGGCCTTTAGGTGCTGTGTCTCGTGTGCCAACTGGCTCGCATGTTCTGCGCCTGAGTGAAAGGAGGTACAACTCCGCACTGATGCCGTTACCGTTGTTACGATTAAGCGAAATGTTTTGATGCCCCTCTCATTCATGCAGCCGTTTCTTACAAGGAGAAAAGATGCTAAATGTGGTAAAATCGTGGCTACTACAGCGACAAACTCTTTCTCTGTTTCCTCTTTTCACGCACTGATTCGCTCACCTGAACAGCCGATCAGAGTGATTTCTCTTGCCGGTGAGCCACCACCGATTAAACATGCCCAATCAGCCAAAAAGCCACCGAAATAGGGCCGTCAAGTGCCGCGCTGACTAGAGCTACAGACGTTCAACAGCAGCCCCTGACAATGGCTGATGGATGTGCCAGGACCTTTATGCTTCACTCTACAGAGTGCACATGAAGGGCTCTGTGGTCAAGATATCGCTCATAAATTATGTGTCACATCCAATTAGACTTTCATAATTAAGGCAAGTCATTAACAATATGTAATATACCAAGTCCGGTTAGACTTTCAAAATAAAGCGTGTTGACAAGCAGCTCGCCTGTCACGACATGTTATGACTCTGGGATTGGCATTAACGTTGTCATACGGTTGCGATTTGTTCAGGTTTAGACGCAAAAACTGCTTCACATCAGTTACGTCATCTGTGTACATCTACTGACTGACGTTACAGAAAGCGAAGAACAAACCAGTCTCTGTCAAAGACAGTCAACAAATTCACAGGACTTTCCCTCTGGAGACCAAACACTCGTGTCCTAATTCAAACGACTCTTATTTGCAGCCCTACTTTGAATTGCCACACAATTATTGTGCGGCAGGTGCCCCAAATGTTCACAGTCTGAGTTTAAACATATTATAAAGCAGGTTTCGCTTCATGTGAACGAGGCCTCCCGGCAAACACCTGCTGCAGACCTCAACGTAATTTCAGTTCAGTTCTTTACATGTCCTTGAGGGAGACCAGGCGAAGTCACATGTGATTACTTCTGGCTGCCTGTGATGTCTACAGTGTTTAATGCAATATATTTCGCTGATATCTCATATTGGTTGATTTGCCCATGGGGAAGCCACACAAGCTATTATTTTCCACGAGCTTTAGCACCGACACTTCGTCCAATTTTAAAGTGCACATTCTCGGGAGGTGTTGTCCCTTTTTTCCTGCAACACATCTGTACGCACAAATCTCTCTCACAAATAGATGAAAGATCTTTGCTTACCGCAGCCTTTTGTCTCGCTCAACGGTATTTTATCTTTCTCTTGTGTCTGGAGATCATGGTTTTGCTGCTGCTGCAGCTCCAGAACTGTACAACACGCTTCGGAGTGATTGCTACCAGTGCGATGATGAGAAGTAGAGGCTTTTGTGCACAAGCTGTGCTTTGGCATTGAAACATCAAGGGTGGTGGAATGAGTATATCAGGAGCTGTGCGCACACCCAGGTAGGCGCCACCTTGCTGTGGGACATATTGTAATTTTATCACACAAGTTCCATTATTCATTGTTCAATTATGCAGATAAAGGCATTTAAAGGGAGGAGACTATAGGTATGCCTCCTTGACTTCCATCTGATATGGTATTAGAAGGTCAGAAGATACAATTTATATAGAGTTAGATTACCGTGCCCCGCCGGCTCCAGCGGAGACAGAATAAGGGATTACTCCCCTTGAGATCCTCCTGACAGGAGAGTGAGTGCCACGCTGGGGGCGATCACATCCCGATGATGAAATCTGTCTCAGGTAAATGGCGATTGTGATGGAGGTTGTCTGCGATAAGAGCGAAGAGGCAATGGATTTATTTACACTGCGAGGTTTGTCATTGAGAGTTGGTGCCCAACACTTTTGACATGCGGTCGCTGTCTGAGAAAGCCTTTTGAAATTGATAGAGCATCCCGTTCATGAAGTCACTTAAAGAACATTAGGCAAATTGCTCAACTTGAATCCATTGAAATATTTAAGAGCTGTCACCAAAAATTGTTTCACCTCAGAGCAGAAGCCACATTTGCATTCACGCGCTCTGCAAAGCCCTGACGGCGGCATCGTCATGCTTTACGATCAAATGAGCAGATTAGTATATATCATGTTTTATTACTAAATAATCAGCTATCTCTCTTTGTGTGCATTCTGCTGGGTTCAGAAAGTGGAGCATGAATGTCGAGGGTGTTGGTAGTGGTGGGAACTGACGCTGGTGAGTGGGGGGGGGGGGGGGGGGGGGGGGTTAGGGGGTGATTATGGGACAGGGATGAATTGGCGGGCGCTGGTGGGGCGAATTTGAGGGCAAGGGCCAGTGCTACATCCACAAACAAAGGGCTTGTTTTGTCCATGCTCAAGATCAAATGAAAATATGTCAGCTTCATTTAACGCTTCACGGTGTCTGTGTGTTCACTGTGCGCACAGTAATTAATGGACTTCATCAAAAAACATGAAACATCTGCACTCCTGCAAGACGTTATGAGCAAATTAACGTGATCACTGTAACGCCTTTGGCCTTTTTATGTGCGCATGAAAACTGTAAACACACCAGTAGCTGCACGACGAGGCGTTGGCGCTACACTGGCTGACTGTCGCATGTGAAAACTGCTTGTTTTAACAGCCTAATGGTCCGCATTAACTCTGTGAAATTATCTTTTCTCAGTCCTCCTAGTCATTTAATTTGTACCAGTGAGTGCTGAGCTCACATGATGCTTTTCTGAACCGTCCATCTTAAAGGATGCATATGCTCATTTTCAGGTTCATTATTTTTACTTTTTGGGTTACCACTAGAATAAATGTACATGTTTTAGTGCTCAAAAAAAAAACAAACCGGTTTCCTCATACTGTCCAGGTATGCAGCTCTGTATTCCCCCTCTGTCTGAAACGCTCTGTTGTTGTCGCCGCCCTCCCAAATACCCAGTCTCCTCTGATTGGTCCGTTCACACACGCCTGACCCAGCACCGCTTACAACAAAACAGCAGCTATGCTAAATCAATTCTTACACGCCGTACTAGCTGCGAGGCGTAAATTATGCTACCGTGTGACATGATGACGAGCTGCGATGTTGCAACATCTCAGAAAGGTGACACTACTGAAGAGGCGTTTCGGGAGCAGTGTTTTCTGTGGGAGAGAGGAGCTTCTGTTGGTGGGGAGTTTGAGCTTTTTAACTTGCGCACGCACAAGAACGCAACACTGACGAAAAGGGGAGAAAAAAAATTAATAAAGCATGATAGGTGTTCTTTAAAACCCACACAGTCACATTGTTACACTCTAATTCCCCTGGAGCAGCATAGTGTGGCGTGCCGTTACGAAGAAGAAAGCTACCACACTTATTTCTGTCCCGTTTGCACTTCTAATGTTAACTTGTTCGGTCAAAATGGGAATGCAGTCTGACGAGAACAGCTAATGTGCTCCACTGCAAACTTTGTGTTATCTGTAATTACATGAAAGGGGACAAACAGCAGAGCCATTGAGTATTTGAACACAGTGTAACCATGTTCAGATGAGTGAAGGCTGCGGTGACCTTTGTTCTAAAGAAAGGTATCAAAATAAGCAGCATGCTCTTGACACACCTGTGAAGGCTGTGATCCAGCCCGTTGAGATCCCCGCGCTGTTGATGTCTTATTTTTAGCTTGTTTGGACCTCACATTTGACTGCCTCGGCGCACTTTCAGCTCTAAGCGGTACTTAAATGACTCTCCTTTTATTGTGAAATTCACAGATAACTCCACAACTGAACATCTAGTTCCAGAGTTACTGTCCAGGGCAAACAAACTACAGTTATTCCTGCAATATTCTCAGGTCAGACGGGGTCATCATAGCAGCATGTTTCGCACAAAGTTAATATTTTGACGGAACACCCGAGGAGAAATTAGCTTGTAGGGATCCCAGTGCTGATGTGACCCTGTGCAAAGTTAGGCATGGTGGTGGGAGGCAAATGTTTTTTTGAGTCAACCATTTATTCCACACACTGCACCAGAGTACTCTAGGGCAAAAGTCCATTCTCTAGCTTAAATATCATGCAGATGTAAAGTTACACAAGGGGTTACATCTGCAGCTTGGCACATTGTCAGGCGAAGATATTTTGAATCCAGTAAGGTTGACGTGTTACAAATATTGTGCCGCTTTATTATAAAGTTCTAAACTCGGTTATGAGGCAAGTTTTAAGACAAAATACACAAACTTTAGTATGCAGCACAGTCATAGCGGGGCTCCAGACTAACTTTTCAGACTTGTTGCAGAGGTGGGCCTGACAATTTAATTAAGGTGCTACGGCACGTCATTTAGTTGCAGTCAACAAGGCATTTTAACTACGGCTGTATGATTTTGTGAACAAATTAAATTGCATTTATTCTGATAGATATTGAGATTGTCATGTAATTCACGATTAGCGTGTGTGATCATTTTAGCGTCACAATTTTCACTGAGTCCGAAGAAACAATGAACATCCTGATGGTGTGATTTTGTAGTCACCTTTATCAAAACTGTAGGGCCTCTGTAAGTTGGATATTGCACTTCACCATACTGCCATTTTGATAATATTGCATTTTAATTGTGCAGCCCTAATTTAACTCATATTTTATTTGTTTGAATTACAGCACATTCAACAAGAAATAAGAATAACCTCAACTATGTAGGAAATAAAGTGTCTGATGAACTCAAATAACTACATCAACCTCAAATTTTGCTTAAGTAGTAAAGAAAACATTCATTGATATAAAAGTTTAGCCTACAGAATCCAGTCTGCAGTGTTTGAACTGTGGAATGGGAGCACTGGGGCTATTATCTACAAACCCAGTTGGGGATTTTGTGAAAATATTATGAACAGCTACATTTTTTATTCTGACATGCTCAATATCAGGCACACCTGTGCGACAGTTACATATATTAAGTTGCACTTGATAGATTTTTGGGTGCTTGTGTGACCTAAATAGTCGCACCCTGGAGCCCTGTGTGGGTATGACTATTACAAAGGTTGCATCACTGACTGCAGTAAAGTTGAATGACAACCTGCATGTCAGTCTTACCTGTGCTACATTGAACGGCATGATGGCTACCACACATTTCTTGCCATCACACATTTCAGAATTTCTTCAATGTTGCCTCCAAGCCAGGAGTGTCAAAAATCTGGGGTGATGTCTAAAACAGCACACGGCACAAACGCTGAAACGTGTGTGTTCGTAATTAATTTGCCGCTGCTCAACTCAAACACTTGGTTTCATCATAGCAGCTTGGAATTGCTATAGAAAGTGCAAGAACAGCTGTGGTTAGAAGTAAGCATTTCCTTCTATTCTTGTTGCTAACAAGGTGTAGAAATTACAGCAGAAACAAGGAAGCATCTGATTGGAGGCTTCTTTTAAAGCCTCACTTTTAATATAAGTCCTTGCTGTCTTGTTGGATGCTTGATTTGCTTCTCCATTCACTTCTTTACACTATTTCTCACACAGTAGATGAAATACTACGCAGGCAGTGGGCAAATTGCTCGTGTTACTCTAGGTTGGTGGTAAGGGTGGCTTTAAAGTCTCCTTTAAAGCTTGGTCTTGGTTTCTGGCACAAGCTTTTTTCCTTTCGACTGCTTTTGGGTAACGATCAGATTCCGTGGCGCCAGTCCACAAGGCATCAGTACACCAGTGATGTCGTGGTATTTTTGGAGAGTAATCTTCATTCTGCAGTTTCATACTTGGCTGAAAACTTTACTGGAATTCCAGTTTCACATCAAGTATGCTTGTACACAGAAGGAGAGGTCAGTGGCCACTGTACGGAACAAAAATCTAACAGACAGGTCTGATCAAGCGATCAACCCCAACATAAAAGGACTTAAAGGAGATGTTATTGATCATGTCACAACAATACAATGTTCTGCTGGGTAACCTTTGGTCCTGGCATTCATGCGGATGCCACATGTCATACACTGCTAACCCAAACACTGTTACAGACCAAGCACTCCCCCCTCATGGCAAGAGCGCCTCCTGATGGCAGAGGTCGTCGATGTGGCCTCAGAAATCCCATGATCCCGATCCGATCGGGCATCCACCACCACCATCACTGCCCTAATACCAGACACCACAGGACAGCCCCAGGGGCCTTGTGTCCATGCCTTGGAGTTCAATCCACCGTGGACCCACAATAGAGTGAACTAGGTTTTGAACAGTGTGACAAAGAATTACAGATGAAAGCCAGGACCTGAGGTACCTAGCAGAATGTGACATTGTAACGATGATGATCAATGTCATGGTCAATGTTTAGGCTGATCGATGTTTTGTATTCTTGACAAAGTGTTATGGCAGTACATACTACTGCACTCAGTGTTGGTCTCCATCTTTCCTTCCTGTAAGAACTGTTGTACATTTCTCCTCCTGAACTCCACCTGAACTGTATTTGGCTCCAGTTTGTTGTGACTACACCGGAGGGCCAGCTGTTCGACCTCCCGTATAGTGGCAGCTATGGAATATTAAACATCGAATTTGTAGAGGGACCTATGTTGTCTGTAGAATGACTGGCATTGGCCTTCACTGCCTCGAGGTCACTAGAAAATATGTTTGTGTAGTCTGCATTTGTGGTCCTTCATCCACATCCTGTGACAGATCGACAGATCATCGCGAACACACCTCCTTAATGACTTAATGTAATTGCTTTTCTAATTTAACTGATGTATAATTAATGTGTTTATGCAAATTGTATTTTTTAATGACCAGGTTGTTGTTGTTAAGGTTGTTTGGGCCCAAACTTATTGCACTCTTTCAGTATTGGTGTAAATGCACACACACAGAGACCTCGTGAGACTTGCAGGGCAGCAGTGCCCATCGAGCATTGCTCAGTACACATTAGTGATAAATTAAGCGACTGCATGCGTGTGTGCGTGTTTGTGCTCGCTGAGGTGCGTTCACCCCGTGCGCCTGCCCCGCTTGCTTGTGTGGAAGCGTGGGTGTGTCAACTGCGATTTGTGAGTGCATCTTGATCCCTTCCCCAGAGAGTCCATGCTAAATTAGGATGCATATTATTTAAAGATGCCCTGGGCTGAGTTTCAGCTGGGTATATTTGTGCAATGAATATGTTGATTTTTATGGTGCCCCGTGCGCGTCTATTCATGCTGCCAGGGAGGCTATCTCAGGCACAGAAGTGTTTGTATGAAAGGAGAGGGAGACTTGAGCTCAATTTTGCACGCTGTGGATTGAAATGATTCGCTCTCTTGGGATGTTTTAAGTATTGTATTGAATGTACTTTGCCGTCTATCAGTTGTGACTTTGCAAGGCCTCTGTCTGAAAGTAGAACCTTGTGAGCTAATAAGTTTAATTTTGGTATGTGCTTCCATCTAAAGCCTTTTTGACAGATTTTCATTTACAACGAGCCCAACAAATTTCCAGAGGTTTTTTCTTTTGATGTCTTTTAAACCTTTAATTTTCCTTCTTTTCGTTTGATTTCAATACGATGCAGTTTAATATAGTAACCTTTTTTGAAGGGGTGAAACATTTCTGATGCGTCATTTCTTTTTGCTTTCACATTTCAGTCATGGAAATGTACATTTGGACTCTTTTAAATCACAACAAGCACAGTATGCGTTATTTGGAACACCAGACAAGACACGTTACATGTTAGAGTCTGACTGACACTGGATTTTAGGGGGCAGATGCCAATGTTAGGGAGTAAAATGTATTGTCTTACATGGCCAGTATTCTTTTATACATAGAATATATGGTATATAAAAAACACTAATTCTTTGCAATGATTCCTCAGACTTGACTTTAACAATAAACACAAAATGACATCAGTGAAACAGTTAACTGTCAGTGAGAATTCA
Organism: Sparus aurata; assembly: GCF_900880675.1. Taxonomy (NCBI): domain Eukaryota; kingdom Metazoa; phylum Chordata; class Actinopteri; order Spariformes; family Sparidae; genus Sparus; species Sparus aurata. The sequence goes on along the minus strand of NC_044190.1, from coordinate 33,306,763 downwards.
AATTGTATCAGGTTCATAGGTGCTTTGATTTTGATTCATTCTGTCCGAAATCTACACAGAATGAACAATTACAGCATTTTAACTGATGACACTGTTATTATATCAGGGCCTCAGGGTACAACTGTTTTGGTTGCCCATGTGCCTATTAATTATGTATTGCAACATTTATTATGTATCGCACACATCATGTAAACACAAGTCCGTCTCCGTCTCTATTGTCCCTATATTTTTGAGACTTACTCCTCTTCTGTTACTTATTTCCCTCTGTACTGCTGTGTTACCTGTGAATTTCTCCCAAGGGGGTTCAATAGAGGAACGTCTTATTTTAACTTAAAATGGATAGCTATCATCTATTTTTTCTTAAGGAATAACATTTAAAATGCATTATTGAGTGCACCTAAATCATGTGTTGCCGTAACCCAGATGAAAAAGTTATGCACACCGGTGCAACCTGTGTGAGAAGTTAGTCTGGGGTGCTGTCCTGTATATCTATCCCAGACAGAAGAGACAATCTTGCTTTTCTACTTCTCGCGAGTGTCTCACTTTAAAAAGTCACTGTGGAAACAAACATTTAATAATAATACTGTTGTTACACCTATCCTTTAAGTAGCAATAATGTCAAATGAATGGGTAAAACATTCAAAAGGCAAAAGTTCACAAAATGTTCAAGTAGAAACTCAGACAAAGGTGCAGTTTGTGTCACCGTCCACTCTTGTGCATCTCATGAAGTTGTTCTCTCATGATAAATGATGTTATCTCAAGAAATCAGCCGCTTGTTTCCACAATATAACGATTGAGATAACAACTGTTGTTATCCTGAGATAAAGTAATAATTTATGCCTGATCTCAAGATAATGGCATTTAAAAAGTAATTGCACCTGCAGCACGTTAGTGGTGAAAGTCAATCTTAAGAGATGAGTCGCTGCAGCTTCACCTCTTTTGTTGGAGCCTTGCACATAACACACAGTGTCACATGTAATGTAAGAGCATTGTAATCATGTCGTGTCTGCTTTTGTTCCCACCTGAGCCATGTAGAAAAATGGTACAAGCGGGTGCTTTTCGGATGACGCCAACATTTTAAAAAGTGGCAGAGCATTACATTACAGGGAATGCCCTACAGGACTTGGAGTGGTATTTTCTCATAGCAGCTGTTACACTGAGTTGCACCTCAGTTGCATACAGATATCAAATGTTTCCAAGTTGCTCTGCTATCTGGATTGTGCGTTTCATCCTGCCAGTCCTGTTGTTAGGTTACAGAGGTTGTAATTGATAACTTGACATGATTTCATTCAAGCTGATGCTCAGAGTAGGGTCGCAGCTCCTCGAGAAGTAGCATTCAGAATATTTTCTGAAGAAACGCGCAGCCTTAAACAACATTAACCTCAGTCCAAGGCCTAATCATAACCTCGTTTGAATCCCGGCGCTTGATTCTATCCAACGCGCCAAATTCGCTGACAGGGTCGGTAGCCTTGAACGTTATCTTTGTGTAAACATTATCAGACTGATCGGTGAAGCTGCAGCAATATTTCTAAGCTTACCGAACGTTACAGAGAGGCAGCTCCCTACAGAACTGGACTTTCGGATTCTCTTATAGGAGAGTAAACTCTGTACAACTTGAATTGTCACTGACATGTTGTCAACACATTGTTTCAGTACTCTAACCTTTATTTTACCAGTGTGGTTTTATATCTTTGTATGCATTCGTATGTGAGAGAGAGAGAGAGAGAGAGAGAGAGAGAGAGAGAGAGAGAGAGAGAGAGAGAGAGAGAGAGAAGCGAAGCAGCAGTCTGGCTACTCTCGCATGCATTCACATTCCTTTCATTCCTCCCTGTCCTCTGCTTGATAGCAGAGGAGTTGCTCTAAAGGTATAGCCATGTAGGTGAGAAGGTGCTGGTACATTGTGATTGTAGTTTAACTTTAAAATGAAGGTATTTTGATGAGCACATGTTGCTGAGTTAAGGCAGTTCTGGGAAATTCACATGCATACAATACGCTTCACCAGACAGCGTCTTCCTTCCTGCTTTACTCTTGTTACATGTAACCATCATACAAAGCAACTCATTTAGGGGTCCTTTGAACAATCAATTTGTGCATTCATACTGAGCGCGCTCAGCCTTTAGTTCTCATTAAAATGCAGTATATTAGTCAAAGACCGCAGCACAGCTCTCTCACATCAGTGATGGGAAATGTCATTGTCGAGCACCCCAGCGTGAGCATAATATGCAGAGCCGGCTCGCTGCAGTTTACCCTTCCTCGGTGCATGTACCAGGTTAGTGTCACATGGCAGTCTCATTCATCATCCTGACCTTGTGTGAGATGCTCAACCCTGATCCTTGCACAGGAGCATTAAAAATGTACGTGTGCTGAGTAAGAAGGGAGCGCTATCTAGACCGTGTTGTCCTGTATTTTCCTCCACATACTGGGGTAACTTGACTTCACCAGTGCAGCACCTCATGCGGCGGTGTCACCCGCACAAATTCCTGCACATTCATTGCGTGAATGAGCAGATTCTGATTCGGATCTCCCGTGTTACTCCCATGTTAGTTTTATTGCTCGCTTTGTTGACTCATGTGAGTGGGCCTGGCACTTGACTTGGCCATGTGGAGGCCCCATGCTGCTGGGAGGCCCCGCATGCAAGAAACGCTGCGCTGTGATTGGAGGAGGCCAGACTGGGATGAATGAGCACTGTACATAGAGCAGGAGGCACGAGGGACTACACTAGTATGCCCCCATCTCGCATTCTCTATCGCCCGTTCTCTGTTCTGCTCCCGTTCTCCCGCTTTTACACACATTCAGTTGGACACAGGAGCCATGTTTGTCTCGCCACAGCACCACTTTATTCATGATACGCTTTCATGCCATTTGTTGGTCCAAATCGCTTTGACAAGACGGTTGCTGTGTGATCTTGAGGATCTCAAGTGCAAATATCAAGTATGTGGTTCTTCTCTGCATGCGACACTTGTGAAAAGCAGCAGATGTTTGATAGTAGTAGAGGTTCTCTACATCAAAGTATAGTGTAATTTGGTCTGGGCACTGCTCACATTTGAACCAATATTGGTACCCACTGGTACCTTTTTTCAGTATGTTACTCTCTCTGTTATAACAGATCTTAAAGTTGTAAAAAAATGTTTACCTAATTTGATCGGCATCGCTTCAAAAGGAGGAAGCTGTACGAAGACCTGGAAGCAGACTGAGAACATTTTTTTTTTAATTTGTGCGCTTTACCCAATCTGGATACCTGAAATGTAGAAACTGATGGAATATCAGCACAGTATTGTTCTTTAATAAAAAAATATTTCAATAACTTCTCCAACCATCAAGATGTTGATGAAGATGTTGATTCCTCATCAAGTTGGAGGGTTCAGCCTCCAAGAACAAGCGCAGTGCTGGCTGCAGGAATGCTAACATCAGCTGCAGCAACTGCAGGGAAACTGGCCGTCAAACATGATACATTCTTTTTTTCCTGTGCTTTTAGATATATTTCATGTTTGACCAGGGGTTTCCTAAAGTTAGACGTGCTTTGTTCAGGGCAGCTTTGTATTTTCCATTACAAATGTTGTAGCAATTACTTCCTGCAGGGGTTAACGATTGATTTAGCGTGACTCATGCAATTTGGACATTACACTGAAAAGTGTGCATGACAGGTTCAAAAGCAAGCTGACAAATACAGGAAGGTGTCAGAAAGATGTCATTACTATTTAGTTATTTAGAACTGTAGCAATAATTAATTGGCTGGATGATCACTTACTATTTTGATAATTGAATAGTGGTTGAAGCCTTTTTTTTTTTTTAAACCCAAAATGCCCCAAATTTCCTGGTTGCATCTGCTCATATGTGAATTTTTGCAGGATTTGGTTTCTTTTTACTGTCGGTCAGATAAAACAAGCAATTCCGAAATGTCAGGTGGGGCTTTATAAAAACGTGATGGGCCTTTTTCATTATTTTTATAACCACATCAAACAACCAATCAATGAAACAGTCAAAACCTTGTCACATTATTTCATAATGAAAATAACGTTTTTTTCATTTTTCATCTTCACATGTCAACAATGATCTTCTGGGAGGTAATTAGAGGGTAAAAATTGACATTTGTGTGGATTCATGTTAAAGGTTAACATTGTGTCACTTGATCTGTCTCTGGTCTGTCGCTGACGTGCAGCCACGGAATACCTAATTTAGAAATACGCTCGAAACGGTTTTCCCATCAGAGAAGAAAGTGCAGCCAATCATTTCTCAGGCCTGTCAGTGTGTGTAACCTCAGTCAACTCGCCAGCGCCCAAAGTCAGCCTACAATCTTTGATTCATTGTATCAGCTTTCTGACAGTGGAAGGGAGTGCGTGTGTGTTTGCGGTTAAGATGACTGGGTGTGAGAAGAGCCCCGCTGTATCGTCATGGGAGGAAACACAGCTGGAACTGTTAACACCTGACACGGCAGCTGTTCAGATTGTGGAGTGACTCACAGCCTCACTGTGGGTTCGGTGAAATGCTGAACCCTCTTTGTGTAGCGTTGCTTAACTAGTAAACAGTTTTGATTTTCCATCAGAGCAATTTAAGCGTCATAAAGAGCGTGCTGTGCGCTTCGGTCTTCTGACGGCGCGCAGAAAGAACTCAATGCCCAAGGCTGGGAAGACAAGTGAGGGAAATCTGCTATAGAAAGCCAAAATATTTAGACAGTAGCGAGGAGTCTGTCGGAGAGACTTTGTGTTTCTTGTTACTACACAAGCACTTCCACCTGCATGCCGAAACCTGAGAGCCCCCACCTCCCTGCAGGGGTTATCGTGTGCTGCTTCTCCGCTCAGATTATAACAACTGTAGCTTCAAAGTATTGATTTATTCTCACGCAGGGTTGTTTTTGGCCACAGGACCATGTAAGTGACTGGGCTATTGTTTACCTCGTTGCTATCGATTTAATGAAATTGAATTCGCAAACAAATCCAGCGGAAACTGCAGGCGAGCACTAGTTGAGCTTGATTTGAGGTTTTGGTTTGTGGTATCCAGACTTACAACACACACACACACACACGCACAGAAAACACAGGAGTTTCCCTGCTGGAAGACTGCCCAATGCTATCAATCAGACCATCTGTCCCTGTCCACTCAGCCTGTATTTTAGAATTCGGTGCGCAGCGATTTCCCTGAGACGAGCGCTATCTGCATGTAGGATACAATACGACATCATTCAGGACTCATAGTAATTATCTGCTGCCACTGTGTCAATTTAGCGGGAGGTACAAGGCAATCTGGTTATCACTGCTTTTGAGTGCTTTAGTGGTCCCTCTTCACAAAAGCGTCTGTAATCACATTTCAGTGCTCTCTTTCAGTCGAAGTCTCAAGGCTGCCCTAATCTTATCTGCACTCTATTTCATTCTGTAAATCCTGCTCGCTTTCTTTGCGCTGTATCCTTTCTTTCCATCTCTGACCGCGCGTTCTCCACCTTTTTAAGTCTGTGACCTCTTTCAGCTGACTTGTTCACCATGCTACTCGCATGCCAGCTTTTAGCCACGTTAACAGCAGTGTAGTTCTATGGCTGGCAATGTCGGTCCATTGGTCGGCCCACCGCTTGTCCAGATTTGAAATATCTCAAAAACTGTTGGATGGATTGCTGTGAAATTTCAGAATGACACTAAGCTATGCGACTTTGGGAATTCCCTGGATTCTCTTTTAACATAACCATCGGGTTGATAAGGGTAGTTTTAGTGAAACATCTTGACTACTATTGGATGCATTGTCAGGAAATTTGGTACAGCTATCCATTGCCCCCTTGGAATGGATGGTAATTTATTTGGCAAAGCTTTCATTTCTTTGTGGTGTGGCTTACAAAGTTTGACCATGGTTTGGCGCTATGTTCAGTATTCTGTAATACAGTAAGCTTAAGTATGCCAAACAGATTCAACCCACTTGACTTTTCAAGCACACCGAGTTTCATGCTATATAGTCATTTAAATGTGACAATACTACAGCCACAACTTTTACTTTGAAGGCGAGTTGTCTCAGTTTCCAGCCCTCGACTTCCTTGTTTATTATTTATTGTACCAGTTGGATAAAGGACAAGTGTTAACAGTGTTTAGGTTGCATCGGCTATCGAAGAACAAGCTCACACATGGCAACATACATTTGCTTTAGAATGAAATTAGGAAATCAAATCATCTGGCCCCTGAAGTGGTTTGCCAATTCATTTCAGCAAATGTTGCTAACACTAGCTAGCCAGTGCTTATATTGCTAATGTTGCTAATGCTAGCTAACATCAACAGATAATTAACATCAATAGCTAGCTAAAGGCAACAGCTAGCTTGGAGCAAACTTTAGGCAGAATGATATGCTGGGCGCATGAAATCAGCCATTTTGGCATTATTTTCCCCCACAAACTGGCAACTAATAAGACTCCTAACCCTTCACTTGCTGGCACCAATCCTCAGAATTCTGAAAGAAATTTTGAACCAAACCTTTTATTCTGCACTTCTACAAGCTCTGTAGATGTATTGCTGTTTTTAAGAACATTTCATCCACATAAAAATGTTTTTAATATGACCCTTTAACTTCCTATCTATAATGCTACAATCAGGTCAAATGTTTCATTGGAACAATACATAAACTCATTGCAAAAATGCCTGCAAAGCTGATGACATTCCCATCAGCTGTACAAAAGTTTGCCTACGTTAGCGGGCTAACAGGCTAAATTTAGGTGGCTAACATGGAAAACATGGCTAGAATAGTTGTTTATTGTCATTGTTTCAGAAATGAAAATATGAAACTAAATATCACACCTGCTACAGAAAAAAGCGAAGCGTTTTTCTTGTGAGCATGCCAACATTATCATTAATCACTGTAATGTGCAATACAGCTTCACAGAGTTGGCCTTGCTAGCACGGCTGTGAACTCTTAGTATTGTTTAAGTGCCATGTTTAGGTTTAGATATGAAAATGTGTAAAAGCCAGCACGATGCAGTATGAAAGGAAAATGTAATAACTGTGCAGGAGGGATGTTTTTATTCAAAAGCAATCTACGAAGACATGCAATATAGGAGTGGAGTATAAATATGACATCAGTGGATAAATTAAACTGTTATTGCTGAGAATGTATCTTACAGCAGTAAAGGCAAAGTCTACTAAAAACAGCAGAAAACAACAGAGTGAAATCAGTTCAGGATCAGTTGGACTCTTTTAGGAGAACCTCTTTGTACATATCTCTGGTTCCTGAAAGGCCCGAGGTATTGTATAGCTTCAATTTAGAGGCTGTGGAAACCTGAGCTGAGGCCTTCGGGTCATGGGGTGTCCAGTCTCTGTTGACAGTGAGCTGGGCCCGGTGAAATATTCGCTGTGTTGGGCCGCTCTCCTCCTCCTCCTCCTCCTGTTTCTCCTTCTGTCCTCCCAAACATTTTGTGAATAGGTGATCCATTAACAGAGACGGACTAGCGGAATAAGCGTTGATGTTATCGAGAGCGCTGCCCTCCTAAATTCTCCCTTTACCCCGCCTTTTCTTTGTCCCTGTGTGTTTTGTTCCATCTTTTTTGTGTGTTTTATTCCATTTCTCCTCCTGACGTATAGCAAGAGTATGGAAGTAGATAAAAACAATGTTGAGGATCATACCACTGCTGTATTCTTACCTTTTCAAAATCACTGTCACTGGCACAAATGCAAAGCTATTACTAATCCAGATAAGGAGTCAAAATTGATGCATTTGCTTTTCAGTTTTTTTTTATTTTTCTGTTTCTGTATTACTCCTGTCGGTCTTTTCTCATCCTCTCTCCATTCTGTAAAACGTGTCCTCTCTCTGCTGGTAAGCTACGAACCGCCATCACAATCCAATCACTACAGCTCAGTGAGATCGCGCAGCCCGCCTGCGACTGTATCCCAGAGTGCAACCTGTCCTTCCCAGCAGCTCCCGTTCGTACAGTAAAAAATAAAAAATAATGGTAAAATGGCCACTTCACAGATTCCCCCCCCCCTCCCCTTCTTCACCACAATGTGTCCTCACGAGACACTGACAGTAACTGCGTGGGCGTGCGTCTGTGTGTGTGTTATAATGGGTTTGTGCACACATTAGCTTGTGAACGTGTGTGTGTGTGCGCGTGTGCTGCATCACAAATCTAGGGCATGCACAGGTTTCTGGTGCGATGGTGTGTGTGTGTGTGTGTGTGTGTGTGTGTGTGTGGATATCAAGTGTTTTATTCCCAGATGAAATAGCCACTGAAATATGTGATACGCTTATCTTGCCTACTTTTTTTTTGTAGAGGATAATAGGTCATGTGAGTCCTCGGTTTTGGAAACGAGACTGCTTGTCTTGGATTGCCTTATCATGCAATTAGCTCTACGCAGGTTTATACAGCGTGTCTACACCTCCCTAAAAAAAGGAAATTAGTGTTTTCCTCCTTTTTTTTGTTTTGTTTCTTTCTTTCTTTGCACGGCCCTAATCACACCTCCACTCCAGTTGTGCGAGGCGTAATGGCTTCCATGCCCAACGCAGAACGGTCCCCACCTCTCGCCTAGTGAAACCATTGGCAGTGAGCTGGGAAATGGCTGCTAACAGTTTAATGACTTAATGAGACCTAATTAGTTGAAATGGGAGAGGAGCCGTGGAGGTGATACGTGTCAGAGTGCGTTGCCGCGCTCACACGCCAGTGTTCCTCCTACTTCCTCCTAAGTTTGTCAGCATGTTTTTGCTGTTCCTCTATGGGGTTTTTAGGTGCATGTGTGTGCATACATGTTTATGTTGGCAGGTGTGTGTGTGTGTGTGTGTGTGTGTGTGTCTGCATGCTTGTGGGTTTGGGGTGTGTGTGTGTGTGTATGTGTGTGAGAGAGCGCTGTGCCGCCTCTCTCAGCATTACCCAGCCTCTTCATCAGGAAGTGATGGTGGGGGGTCAGGCCTCATTTAATCAAGGAAAAAATTCCATCTCCCATTAACTTAATTAATCCAACGCCGGAGAACGAGAAGCAGAAAGAAACCCGCCTGTGTGTGTGAGTGTGTGTGTGAGTGTGTGTGTGTGAGTGTGCGTGCACCCCTGGAGTGTCTCTAAGCTGAATTCACAAAGAGGTTTGTCAAGTGAACTATAGAAGGGAAGTTTAAATGGCATTACTCACTCAGGTACGGTAATAAACCTGTGTGTAACACTGTAATGTGTGTGACGGATTTCACCCCTGTGGTGTGCGTCTGCCAAGAAGTCTGTCCGAGAGATTCAGCAGAACCTTTGTACGTGTTGAAAACAGTAATTCACTTCTCCTCACGTTAAAGGATGAGTTCATCCAAAAAAATGTCAAATTCAGTCGTTGTCTACTCAGCCTCTTGCCTTTTGTTTGTTTTGTTGTTTTCCACAGTACATTTCTATTGTTCTATTCTGGAGCTTCAGCATTGTGCCTCAATTATACTTTTGTCCGCTCGTGTCACGTCATCACCAACCCGGTGCCACTAGGCTGAGCAATCTGCCCACGCAACGATTAGCCAGCCACCAATCCACATATTTTGGGCCGGCTGGTTTCTCTCATACTGTAGGTTTTCTCAGCTAGTTTCTAGTATTGTGTGTGTCTGACTTTGATTGAATGATGCGTTTCTTCTAATTACAATGCAAGAAATCATAGGGTGTGATGATTTCAATCGTGACATAGCAGGCAACTCCTGCTATGTTTCATGGATAAGCTACTCTGCACAGCGCTTTTACACCCAGACTGTGGAGGTCGTACAGAAGCTATGAGTGTTGAGGCAAAAAAAACTTCCCATTCACACAGATTACCTTCATCTGACAAAAGCGGCCGACCGCCAACCGTCAACAGCCCGAACATCCCCCCTTTTTACTGTTGCTTTGAAGGTGTTGAGTTGAATTCTTCCGCCGAAGTAATGGTGGACCCTCTTGAGAGCACAATACAAATCAGCCGCCAAACTTTATTTTATTTGTATTTCAACTTTATTTTGCTAGGAGGTAGTGCGAGGGTGAGGATTTATTTTACAGTAAAGAACTGTCCAAGGTAGCAGCTTGACAATATCGCAACACAGATATGCAACATATGAAATCACACAGATATTCAAACAACAGTGGCCTCACAAGAACAACAGCAATATGCCTTTTTCACCGCATTCCTAGAAATAGCAATTGCAAGTTATTGCATGACTAAGGTGCTTAGTGTGGAGAAACTGTTTTCCCCAGATCCGTCAAAACTCTAGGTACAGTAAAAACAACCATTTGGAGGAGTGTTGAGAACTTCATAGAAGGGGGCACCACCATCAAGTTAATCCCATCAAACGAATCAGTCTTAACGTTGTAAATGCTGATTACATTGACCTCCATCGAAAAAAACACAAATACAACAACTTCATTCAAAGTATTTATTGCACTACTAAGGGACCCGGCAGATGAATAAGGACCACCAAACATATACATACATAGTATGCACATAAACTGTTGGCAACTAGAGTGGATAAATGATTAATAATCTAGAGAGGAATTAGCTCAACTGTAAAACAGAACGCATGACGTTGGTTATTTCCTGCTTTTCTGTGGGGATGGACGGTCCGATGATAAGACAAATTTCCCACAAAGCGTCGAGCACGGCGAGCAGACTTGGTGATCTTCGGTCACCGGGGGACAGCCTGACAGCCACTGGTCTCACTTCTTCAGGATGATGAGTTCAGGCTGAAACATGGCCCCTCTCAGGCCGTACAGGAGACACAGCATGTGTTCTCCGGTCGTCTTGCGTTCAGTGAAAAAAGTTAACTATGTAAGAAAACGTAAAACAGAATAATGAATTATTTGTTTAGCAAACGGTTGACGTTTTGCCCAAAAGGAGGATTCACCATGGAGAACCCAGGAAGGGCTGATGACCAAAAACCAAGAGTCAGGACAAGCACAAGAGACTGAGGACGGCATGTTTTGTTTGCACTTTTTGGTGGGAAGAGGATCCTTGGTGCTCTTTTACTGATTACTAATTAATTTCTTTGTTTGATAAGAGACCTGGCCTCTAATTAAAGTGGCATAAATTGATTTCTAAATAACATTTGAAGTACCCACATGCTTGCAATCTGGAAAACCAACTCTTTGTGTCGTCAATTTGTGTGACGTAACTAAGAATGGAGGCACTAAAAGCTTGTGAGATGAATTATTCAACAAAAAATGTACTTTTTCTCAAATGTAAGAAAATCATGTTGGTTAAAATCAGATACCCTCATGAGGTACTGGTATTTCCTTGTGCCATTGTTTTCAAAGTAATTACCAAAACTCATCATCAGATACCAGACCGTGAATAAGCAGATTTTGAAGCAGAGTTTCATGATATCAAAATGATTATGAAGTTCTGAAACACAAGATACATATATTTACACATTCAAGTCGAACGTTCTGAATATTTCAGACCTTCAGGATGAATAGAAGGAGAACATAATAATAAAAAGAATAAAACCTAAGGATGAAGAAGTCTGTGGATGGTACGACAAGGCTTATCTTCTCAGATCTTGTCCTTCTCTTTTCTATCATCCTTTCTCCTTAAGGTCATCGGGTCTGTGTGTGTCCCTTTGCACAAAGCAGATCTGATTAAACCGCCAACATTTTTATGAAAGAATTTAGTTTCTCCATATATTCCTGTGTTCAGTCGGCTTCACTGGTACCTCATGGAGGTCAGAGAGAGAAGGGTCAGGAGGTGATTTACAGATAGAAATATACCAGTGCTTTTGTCTGGGAGTGGGCATTGATGTCCAACCCACCAAATGATAAAGAATGAAATGGTGAGTAAGAGACGTTGCTTAAGATTCATGGTACACTGAGTCAAGGCTTGGTCAAACGGAGGAGGCTGCATGCGTATACAGTGTGTTGTCACCATGGTCAGTCAGAGGCAGAAATGTCGCTTCAACAAGTTTTCTCTCGGCATTGGAAGTAAAGCGAGGTTTATTTCTAAAACCTGAGCCACACGCACACTAGGCAAATAGCTTGTCCCAAACACTTGTTTGAGGAAACTCTTTCAGTGGATTAACCTTCAGATGTGAAAGTGCTGAGTCACCCAGCGCCTATAAACAATCTTTAAAAAAAGAGTTTTGTTTTCTAAGCATGAACATGTTTTAAATTCAAGTACAGCTCACTCTCACGCCAAAGCTCCAACAATGCTAAACTGATTAAGGTACTTAAGTCACAACAATCAAAGCTAAATTATTCATTATTATGTTTGCAGTGGTGATTATTTTCTTTATGAAAAAAATGTATATTTCACTGTATAATGGTGTCGTGTTTGCCCCGTTATTCCCTAAACAACTGATGTACCATTATCGACAAGACAAGTCATTGATCATATTCTGCTCCTCACTCTACCGAAGCATCTGACCATAGCTCTTATAAAATGCTATATTTTCCTTTCATTTATAAGACACAAGTATAAAAAATGCTGTCAGAAGTTTTATTTTACAGTACTTTTCTAGTAGCTTGTGCTGTTATAGTAGGATGTGTATAACATTTCCTCCTTTTTGCACGCAGATTACAAAACCGCTTGAAGAAACACACACACACACACACACACATCAAACGCATTAACCATAAATCATCACGCACAGGCTGGTATGTGAAGTCTGCTAAATGCAGAATTACTTTTGACCCTCTTCTTTTTCATGGCCTCTCCTTCCCTGTCTAATGCTACCCGGCCCTCCTCATGAAAGATAATTAACTGCCGACATGCCAGTCAAGATTTGAATTCCTCTGTTCTTTTTATCTCTCATCTCCAATCCGTGCTCGATCTTTCCCCTTTCCCTCGTTCATCAATTCTCTTTCCTTGTAAAATCTTCGACTGACTTTTTTCTTCTTCCTCTTTTTTTTTTTCTTTACCCTATTTGTTATTCCATCTAGATGATGCCATCTGTTGTAGGCGAGATACAGAAAAAACATAGGGGATAAAGAAAAATTGCGAGGCGTGCGTGAAAACATCTGGATGAAGCAAACCCCGTATGTTCTAGTGTGTTACGTTCAATAAAGTCCTGATCACTTTAAAACGAGTTTAAAGTAAAAAAACAAAAAAAAAACTAAATAAATAATTAATGGAGTTATGGCGTGGTTAAAACAGCAACAACTCCTTTGGCTGCACTTCATGGAGCCGCTCCTTTCACACCCGCTCATCAGCCCCTCACTCCAGGACTTCCCCGCTCTCTCGCTGACTTTAATGTCCTGCTGCTGACATACAAATCCCTTCATGCCCCTGCACCCATTTAGTTTCCAGGGCCCCTCCCCCTCCTCGTCCTCCTCCTCCTCTGCTGGCCTCCTCTCTGTCCCCGAAACACCCTGCCTCTGGAATGCACTACCCCTATCCATCTGTGCTGCCAGCGCTATTGATTGTATTGAAGTCGTGCTACGAAATGACAAATTGCTAAGGGCTGGAATTGATAAGGGGGACAAAAATAGCGAGAAACGACAGAAGTATGAATGATTGGACCACTGAAGAAGAAAAGTGAAATGTTTAGATTATAGTCGAGCTTTGAAAGTGGGCACAGAGCAATAAAAAGTTCCCGCAGGGGTTTACAGCAAGGCTCTGTTCACTATATGGTGCTAGAGTCATGTTGTAAAATGCCTCAAAAAGCGAGTATTTACTGAGTTTGCTCAACTTTGCTTGACAAACTTTTCCTTCTTTGTCCAACGCAGAAAAGCCTGTTTCGGTGGAGCTGAGCTGCGGGGCCGGACCCAGCTATGTAGTGTTGGAGCCAGGTTTGCCCCTCTTGCTGGACTGCAACCTCGGGGCCAGCGATGCACCTTTCAATGTCACCTGGCTTCAGGATGGCCAGCCTCTGCCTCTGGACGGAGCTGACTTCCTGCAGTACTTGGCCAACGGGTCCCTCCTCCTGCTGCCCAGCTCGAAGGACGGGCACCTTCCTCAGGGTGTGGAGGGAGGCTACAGCTGTGTGAGCGCCAGCGCCCTGGGAGCGCTGACTAGCCGGACTGTAAATGTTCTCCTAGCAAGTAGGTGGCCAGCATATACATTTTTTAAGTCCTGCAGTTCTTGGACATGCTCACATATGACTCCAAAAAATCTAAGATTTGTATGCTTCAAATGTAGGTCCTAAGGTTAGCTCGTAATTGTGTCTAGGTGAAATATGAGCGGTTTATTGTGGACACAGTTTCACCCACTTCATGCCCTATCCCCTTATGTAGAAAGCTCATGGATAGATGGATGATAGAAACATCTCTTGAGTAGAGGTGCTTTGGAAACAAAAGTGAAACAATAGATGGAAAAGAGCTGCAAGGTTAGTAAAATATATGATTAGTTGAGAGAAAAGGTATTAGCAACAATTGTAATAATGGATCGATCGTTTTAATCAGTTTTTCCGCTCACAAAAGTCTCAGATTTATTGATTGCAGCTTCTCAGATGTGTTTTTTTTTTTTTGTCTTTATTTGGGGTTTTTCCCCCCCAAAAAAGTTAATTAGACCAATTGACCTTTCTCACTGTGAGATCTGCTGGGGTGACTAGCAATGTTTTATTTTAACATAGAAAGAGCTTGTTACTAGGGAAAAACTGGACATATGTTTGGACCCTGTGGCCAGAAATCTCACCCTTTGTTAGCGGTGTTACTCTGAGAGGTTTGTGTATCATCACAGGTTCAGGTTGAACAGCTTCAACTCTGCAATAAATGGAACAGAGCTGCAAGGAGTTGTTATTTATCAATTACATGATACAACGAAAGAATGATCTGCAAAAATTGCCATAATGGATTCATCATTCTGATTGTTTTAATGTAAAAAATGGTCCAAATTTGCTGGTTCCAGACACTCAGATGTGGATATTTATCTTGTTTTTGTTCCGTCCCTGTTAGTAAATTGCTTATATTTGTTTTTTTCTCAGGAAAAAAAAATACGTTTGGAGGCTATCCAAGGCTGCTGTGTTAGACAAATGTCTCTGTTTTCTGGCATATTGTATAAAGGAACCGTTCAGTGCAGTGAAAAACTGGAGCTCCAACAGTGTGATCATGTAGTTAAAGGAGAATTTCGGTCGATTTCAACATGTAGCTTTATCGCTCAAGCTACCCTTGACTAGCCAGTACTGAAAACGCGAACACTTTTGGTCCACCCCTAAAAGGGGTCCTTGAACGGAGAGTTAGCATTGACAGCTAACAGCATGGGGTCAGAACTTTACACTGTGTTTTAAGCTTCTTAACATGCTCTACATCTCACCCCAAAAGGTATGCAACATCAGCAGACACCCAAGAACACAGCACTGTGGCATTTATGACTCACAATGAATAAAAAAGAGGTTAAAACAGTGTGTTTGTGCAGCAGCTACATACCGTTTGTTGACATCCATGTCGTAGACCAAACTAGTCGATCCGTCGAGCGTGCGCTTACTCCCTCACTGGCAGCGACGGAAACTTGAATTTTGCAGACAGAAACGTATTCCAGAGCGAATAGACTCATAACAGGCTATTGTAAGGCTAATGGCTCATGACAGGCTGTAACATGAACATGGACGTTATGAACAGAAAAACGAAAATGCTGGAATACGTTTCATCGACCGAAGTTCTCCTTTAAGATGTAGCTAAGGAACGAAGACAAGGGAAAGAAAAAGAAGAAGCTAATGTTAAAAGTGAAATGTGTGAGAATTGGCCACCCGAGGCAGCATTTCACCAGAGTAAGTGCTAGCAGCTGCTAACTGTAGGCCTCTAATGCATCCAGTGCTGTAGCTACTTTTAGCTTGTTAGCTCAGTTAGCCTACAGCTAGGTGTTAGTGTGTTTGCTACAAGCACAGGAGCTTTAGGCTGCCTAGGGAAAGAGGTTTTCCGGCCTAGGGCTAGCTGGTTAGCTCGCTAACTTAAGTAGATATCTCTTCTATGCAAAACACGGACCACTTTGGCATAATGTCAAAACTGTCATTTCCTCACATTTGCTTTTTCCATGTTTTAACTAAAATTCTTATATTTTGCATCTTTTAGAAGAGGAAACGTGATGTGTTTGTATCTTTGTCACGCTTTATCAGCAATAATGATCACATACAGACGGTGACATCGAAAAAGTACAATGAAATGTGATTATCTGATAAGAGCCCGTGAGTAAAGATTATTAAAGATTAGGTTGCTGTTTGTATGCACAGTGTGTTTGGATGTTTGGGTGAGCGGTAGTGAGAAAAATGAGGGAGGGAAAAAAAAACGTTGCAGGAGAGGAGGGTTGCAGCATTACCGATTTTTACGGGGGGGGGAAAAAAGACCTTGTTTTGATTCATTCATCTATTTAAAGCATTTAACTGGACGTGCATGCAGGCACGCACGGGGGCAATGCGATATGTCAGATTCGTCGAGGGAATTTCCTTGGATGGATGGAGATGAACTTGGTTGCCCCCCTTATCCTCTAGTGGAATGCTAACAAGTGTCGAAGTAACAGGTAGACTCTGAAACAACAGTATGTCACGAGGCACATGGTTAAAGGACGGAGAGTGGGTGGAAATGAAAGAAATGAACGTGAAGATGCGTGTTTTGAGGGATGAGAGTACAGGCTGCCGCTATTTAATCGCCACTCCGAGGAGGCCTCTTTCTCTCACACCCTTAAGTGGTAGTCTTTATTTAGTCATTAGCTTTGTGTAAAATGAGACAGTATCCTTTGTGGATGCCCCCGCTTTTGTCAGCTGTCACATGCCTATTTATGAGGATCTCTTGTTTGGGGGACAATAAGGAGTAAAGGGAGTGGGAGGGCGGGTGTTGGATGAATGGTGGGAAGGCGGAAAGGGCTGAAGAGAGTTTGCGGTGAGGGTGAAAAGAAAGGCTTCAGAGACCATTAAGAATGACCTTCAGCTTGCGCTTGCGTGTGTGTGTATGGCGCCATGTATGCGTGTGTGTGCAGCTTTTTTGAATTAAATCAGCGGCGAGAGGCTATGAGATGGATGCGACCGGCGCGCAGAAGGTCGAAGCCGAAACTGCCTCTGCGTTGACATTGAGCAGACACTCTCATTTCCTACTGCGTCTTCACCATCAGAAATGAGACCGAGGAGAGAAACGTCGCATAGATCACATCTGTGAAAACACATTACGAAACCCACCTGCTCCAGTTTCCCTGTCGCAGTATATGATGCATGTGGCCTTGTCTAAAAAAGCATGTGAATGTGTCGGAGAGGGAGAGAGAGAGAGTGAAAGAGAACTGCTCCCTCTTTATATGCAGATAAAAAATGTAAATAGGTCTATAGTGTTTCAGTGTCTAACTTGCTCCCCTCTCGGCAAAATGTCAGAGGCAGCGCTCAGCGTGCACGTTCCATTTTCCCAAAATGATGATGCTGGGGAGAAAAAGAAAAAAGCAGCCTTTAATGTCAATTAGACCAATTAACCTTTCTCATTATGAGCCTGCTGAGGTGAATGTCAATACTTCCTAATTCCTACCAGCTTTAGCTGGTGTCGTGAGTGTGAGGCCGTGTGCTCTCTCCTCCATACAAACGCGCTGCTTATAGCTGAAGTTGTTGGTCTTCATTAACAAAAAGGACGTTGGACAACGCTGCTTTGTCTATTTATTCCAAGCTTTAAAACAAGGTTAATGTTTTAAACCCCTTTTTAGGTACACACTTCACACTTAATTTGGTGCTTTCATGTCAGTTTTACTTCTCCATTTTCAACATGGGAGTCACATGGTTTTTAACCCCTGAGCGTCCATTATATTATTTCTGTGTGTGTTTGTGTGTAAGATTTAAAACAGACCCATTCTTATAGCACTCAATAGTAATCAGATTTTCAATGTAAATAAATGTCTAAGGTCTGTCAATACTGTAACAAGAAAAAGGAGCAGATGATGATTCTTCTTCTTCTTGGATCTGTGTGTGTCAGGAATTATGACGATGTGAAACTCTCAACCTGTTGGTTTAAAAGGGTCATAAATCCTGTAACTGCTTGTGACTAACAACTTAAAATAGTATGAGACAGACACGGCTGTATCTCAAAAACTGTAAAGACTTATATCACATATCACATGTTCGGTACCACTGGATGCAGAACAACTTTAATTTCAATACCATGCGTTTAAATCCAGTGTAAATCTGATGTTTAATGCGATTGTTAAATTTACGCTGTTAGCAGATTTTTTTTTCAATTTGTCAACTGTAGCCACGTATCACCCATTTCCACAGCAAATTGTGTGTGTCTACCTCCTACAGAAATAAACCTGGAAGAAAATAGTTCATATTTATATGTTCTTGTCTTGTGTCAGAGACTCACTCTTTAAAGTTTCTCAAAGTTTGAAACTTTAACAAGATTAATAGAGGACAAGGAGAATCACTTTGAAAGATTGATAGCTCAAATATATCTCACATTCAAATAATCATTAGGAAATGAAAAAAAACAAAAAAAAAATCTCACATTGCAAATATTTTCCAGTAGCTGTTGCGCACAGTGTCGAAGCTCGGGGCATGTGTCATTGGTTTTCACACTGTTAGTCAGCCTAAAATGCTGGGTAGCAAAGAGGTCACGGGTGGAATTATCTGCTTGCACAAGAGGAGGGGAAAAACGCTGCAATCTGATAGCTGTGGGGCCAAAGAGTGGGGCATAGATAGAGGGACGGACAAAGACAGAGCCGGGGTAAAGTCAAGGGCAGGAGAGAGGCAGTGAAAAAAGGGAGCAGGGACAGGGGCTGTTCTGTGTAATGCGCTGAAGGGTTACGAACTTTACATAGAGCGGTGCCCGAAGAGCTGCCTGGGGAAAAAAAAAAAAAAAAAAAAAAAAAAAGGAGAATGTTGCTCCTGTGGCTTTACGTGTCCCTTTTTCTTAACTGGGAGTGTTACGCCGAAAAGTTGCCCAGCGCATCGTCACAATCACGAGTGTGTGTGTTCGGCACGGTGCCGGAAGGATCTGCTTTGGAATTTCATTGCAGGGGGGACACTGGTGAAATGCTGGGAAAAGACTAATATGATTATGCTTTGACAGAGCGGAGGTGGAAGCTCAGCTGGCAGCCATTGTTCGATCACAGCATGGGCAACGTGTCTTCTCCGACCCCCGCCCTTCTTTGCATTAACGCCTGCTAATGTGCACTCTCGCTGATCAGCTGTTGTTCACCACTCACATGGAGACACATCCCCCCCCCCCCCGCCGATGAGCTTGCACATAGGTGCACACTGTGATCCAGTCCATGCAGTCCATGTACAGGCATCAAGGCACACACACACACACACACACACACACACACAGAGTAAACTGTGAGGTACAAATAGCTGCACTCAAGTTTGCACACACACACACACTCGCCCAGTGAGCCTGGCACCCTGTCAGGAGCTCTCTGGCAGTGTTACAGGTGGTGTGTTTACATGAGGGCATCGTGCTATGTAATGGCTGGGGGTGGCAGGGGTTAATCATCAACTCCTCCTGCGCAGCTCGCTACGCGACATTCACGGCAACTTCTTTTTCTAGAAGTGAATCACATGCTTTCCGTTGCTATGGCCGAGCAAGTGTGTGAACCCCGAGTGTGCGCTCGTTGAGCAGTTTCGATACACACAGAGGTGGCCGGTCGGTTGCCACGACTCCCAGTTGGCGTGATGCGGGTTAAAGGCTAGTCCACCCAGTGTCTCGTTGAGCTTACAGTGGTTTGGAGGAAATCTCTAGGTCCAGCTTGGGGTGTTTCAGAAAATTGCTTCTCTTGTTCTCTTGTAAAGAGCATAGAGAGTATCTGGTCTCTGCACTCAGTCCTCCCTTCCATAGTTTTGTTTGTTTAAAGTCAGATGACATCCCACTGTGTCTCCACTCTTGTGCAGCTTTTAAGGCCATACTAACACCAGTATGGATGACAGTATTGGGTGAATCCGTGACCAACGTCTAAGTCGGGTTATGGGGATTATTACCCTAAAAGTCTGATCAGGCTGAGCCGAACACAGGATGGCTCATGAGGTCAGACATTTGTGGTTTTGAGTTTGTTAGACTTACAACTATCGGATGTATTAGTTTAGTAGAGACTTGGTTGAGGAAGTCATGTCCCACTCAGGATAAACCGAAATATCCCTTTACTTTACAATTCGTGCCGTTGTCAGATCAAACTTTCACCTCGTCCATTTTGAGGCTTTATGACCGGAAACCTGATAAACTTCAGACATTCCCATCAGGCTCAGGTGTACTTCTTGTTCAGGGCTAATTAGCAAATGTCACGGTGCTAGTTCTGACAGCCAATTATTCTGATTCCCTTCGCTATTTTTTTTCCCCCATACCTGTATAACATGAAGACTTGGCCCTGTTCTGCCTCTGATTGGTTCTGACCTTGACATGTTTTTCTAATCCCAGAGCCCTTGAGTAGAGAGAGTTGTGACAACGACCATCACCACGTTATCCACCAGGACTTCAGATACTTCCAGGAAGTTCTGAGCAGGCAATTTAAATGCATGTATAGAGGTACAGAAGTAAGACGTTTGGCAGTTTGTTAATACACATTCTATTGATTGATTGATTGATTTACAGTACTGGGCAAAATTCCCGGAACTATTGAGAGGCTCCAACTTCTAACATTGCTGTTAAAAGTGGTTCATTGACCCAAACGGAGATGATCCAACTCTTTGTTCTCTGCTCAGTCAGAGGGACATTGAGCACACCTTTTTTTGGACGTTTCTTGGACGGTTGGGGTTTTTTGGAAAAATGCGGCGCAGAATGGGCAGCACCCAAATAGAGTGGTGAACATTGTAGATCTTATACCTGCTAAACACCTGCAACCATATCCTTGTCAGTGGGTGCCTCTTAGGAAACTGGCGTCAGTGTTTAGCACGTAACTACACTGTGCTTGACTTCAGCCTCACATACTACAGCCTAGACTCTTAGCTCATACTAGACCCTTTGAGCATTCGATCATTGAAGTCAGGCTAGTCAAGGTAAGAGGTTTTTTCTGCCGTATTGTGGTACGGAGCGAGTCAGACGGCATGCAGGGCTCAGCTTGGAGTTAAAAAGTGCGCGAGAGAGTCAGCTGGATTCAGTGCAGCACAGCGTGTCAAGGTCTGACAGTGGAAATCAGCCATCAGTTCATTCACCAAACGAGTGAACTTGAGAAACAGCTGTTACTCAAGTACTAAGGAATGTGTCCTTAAGATCGAGCTCAAAAACTGCCAATCTTGCTGACAAACAAAAGCCCGAAGAGGGGGAGGGTGTGCGAGCAGGGATGGTGTTAGATGTGAAATTTAACTAACAACGGGATTTATTTGAAAGAAAATTACAGGACGTTGAATTGAAACCGATCTTTTCTTTGAAAAATGAAACAAAGATAATTTGTTCACACTTCATCACTGCTTCA
Organism: Sparus aurata; assembly: GCF_900880675.1. Lineage (NCBI taxonomy): Eukaryota > Metazoa > Chordata > Actinopteri > Spariformes > Sparidae > Sparus > Sparus aurata. The sequence continues at coordinate 33,285,590 of NC_044190.1, read as the reverse complement.
TTAAAAAAACAAAAAATGTGCGAATCAAATTTGTTCTCCCTGCAAGCTGTATGTAACACTGCGGGGTGATCTTTACATGTTTTCATGCTGTGCCGTGCCACTTTGAATCACCTCGCAATTAGCCCCACGTCGAGAAAATGTCTTACAGAGCAGGATGTAGGAACCAGAAAGAACGACTGTTACCAAGCCACTATATTTGTGTTACTTCAACAAAAGCCATACCTTGATTTGATACATTTCATAAAATGTTTTTGATATAGTGACTTAACTATATATATATATATATATATACACACATTTTATTTCAAGCCCAGTTGAGATGTGGCGTGTCTCTCTTTTCTGTTGCCCTGCTGCTTTCTTCCTGCCTTCAGTCGCCTTCTGTTCTTCTTCCTCGGCTCTCTGCTTTGATCCACCCCCCACTCTCCGCTCCTCAGTCAGAGCTACAGGCGAAGTGGCTCGGACAGCCAACCAGTTTTGTTCTCTTCTCCAACAGCCTGCAAGGGGTCAGAGGTTAGAGGCCCTCAGACGGCGCTCACTGCTGCCCCCTGGTGCTCATGTTACCAAAATTAGGAAGTGTGTGTGTGTGTGTGTCTGTGTGTGTGTGTGTGTGTGTGTGTGTGTGTGTGTGTGTGTGTGTGTGTGTGTGTGTGTGTGTGTGAGAATGTGTCAAGGCTGTGAAAGTTGGACCACTGCCAATGCTAGACCTGGAGAGAGGAATAATCTAGCCAAGTCTGATTAAATCCCCAAATTTCTCCTAATCAGGACATTCAAGGGTATTTAAATGGTCTGAACAAGTGTGTAATTAAATTACAACGTTTAAAACGGTGCCTTTAAAACCCCTAAAAACGGCCTGAAAACAATAATTAGAACTCTGAAATAGAGACCGTACTGAGGTATTGGACAGATTCTATTTAAAGTAAACCAAGTTCAATCAAAAAAGTCCCACAAACTGTGAATGAGGTCAGTGGTGGGGTCATTTATTTTATTTTATCTGTATTAATTTTCTTTCTGTTGCAGTTACATCGAATAAAAACTATAACAAGGCAGAAGTGTAATCAATAAAGGGTCAGGGGTTGATAAAAACAAATTAAATTACACATGACCCACTTTTTTTTTTCGATCTGCTGTCCATTCATTCCCCAGCGTTGTGCATGCGTCCATATTTTTGTCCTTAGATGGGCTCCGTTTCATTTTGAAGGCTGAAACCCAGCATTAATGTATCAAACCAGTTCCAACCCCACCACACTGGCTTTGCAGCCCTTTTTAACTTGGTGCACTTAGGATGTGCCCTAATGCCGTCCATGTGGACTCGGGGTTGTAGACCAACTGTGGACTGTGACTTCAGGGTAATTGCACAGTGGGTCACATCATGTGAGACCTACATCAAACAAACCGGGTCCTTTTCATCACACCGGAGTTGGATGACATGTCACGCAGAATTGTATTCAAAAAATGAATCCGAGCATCAACTTTTGATACAAGTCTTTTTTTTTTCCCGTCTGTCAGCTGGGAAATCACCACTTTGATAATCATCCCTCTGACCTCTGTCGCCTCTTTCCTCCTCAGGTCTGTCTAAATTCCATCAGGAGCCGTCACCCCAGACAGTGCCTGCCGGGGGAGCTGCCCGCTTCGAGTGTCAGATTGAGGGAGTGCCCACACCTGTTATTACCTGGGAGAGGGACAAAGTAGCGGTTCCTGAAGAGCCAAGGTGACCCTTCTGTGTGTGGCGTTGTCCTTCATCTTCCTCCCGTCTGTCTTTTCGTGTTCTCACAAGATCTCGGTCAACGAACGATGTGGTTACTCTTGGTTTGTTTCAGGATCTCTGCACTTCCAAGACAATTACTTTGAGCACACAATGTTTTTCTGTACTTGACATGTTCTCTTTTCTGTGTCCTCATTGATGTCCCAGTACTGCCCATTACATACTGTACCACAAGGCTCCGTGTCTGATGTGAAGCTGGCTGCGGCTCTGCGTTTGAGGGCTGTATTTATAAAGTTTCAAAGTTCTGAGGTTCTCGGGTCATCTCAGTTCAATCTAAAATTCTCATGAATCATTCACTACTCACTGCAGACCTACAGTATATGAGTGACTATAAAGTGAGGTCATTGGTCAAATGAAGAAAAAAAAAAAAAAAAACACTTTTGGACACCACTCCAGTCATTCTCTTTCAATTCATGATGGTATAAAATGCTCGGTTAGTGACCATCAGTTGTATACGTCCTTTCATTGATGCATTGTGGGATACTTTGAGTCAACTACATAGGAGTATAATAATTCTCACTGCTCGTTTGGAGGGCACTGCAAAATTGACTCACTACAATTCAACCTAGCCTAATCTAAAATCAATTCAATTATTTAAATCCACCAGATATGTATTTTTATTGCCAGAGAGCATCAGACTGTACTCACTCAAAGACAGATTTTTTTTTTTCCAAGGTCTGTATGTTATTCCCAGACAAATGAATTAAACTTTCTAATAATCGCCCTCACTTTAATCAAGAAAGTGAGAAAGATTTCCTAGACTTGATGGGGTCTCGCCTGGGCTCAGACCCCATCCTCCATCTAAGTTTCATGGGTATCTGCTTTTGTAGTATATGTGTAATCCTGATGACAAACCAACCAGTGGAACCAATGAAGCGACCTCCTTGGCGGAGGGGATACAACCACAATGACTAGTGTGTCAGTGCCAGTTTGCACTCCCTTAGAAAAAACTCAAAAAGCTCAGCTCCACAAATGATCAGAAATGTAAGCCTTAGTAAAGCCTTTGTGAATTGACCTCCTCCATCAAGTTCCTTTTGTGCGTTTCATACCCCGTGCAAAAAAGAAAAAAGAAAAGAAAAAAAAAGCTGCATATCACAATTGAAATAAGTTGGATTTTTTCATGGTGAAAAGTGCTCTTTAAATTATTTCCTTCCATCATTCAGCTTCTCCTACACACACAGTGGTGGTGGTAGTTTCTGTAAACTTTATCCTGTCATTCAGCTTGACGTTTAAGTTATTCCTCCAACAGTTAGATAAAAACATACTGTACATGGGGTCGATAGAAAGTCTAAGCGACAGACTATTTCAAAAGCACATTTTCAGGATCTCAACAACAATCGAGCAGCGCTGAAGAATCACCTTGAGCTTAATACGAACCTCTCACCGCAAAGCTTGTGGGATTTTTCTTTTGCACTTTGCAAAATGTAGCCCTGCTGCCACTTCTTTGACGGTTGTCTCTCACAAATAGTCTCATTTACCCGTCCACTTAAGGATATTGACAATCTTCTGGCCCCGGCGCCATTGGAATTTCTCCCTGGACTTATTGCACAGGACTAAGTGCTAATGGCTGCTGTAGCCCTGCATGACCCGCAAACAGCTCGCTGCTTATGAGGTCTTATCGGTGGGATGTGCTTCTTGCACCTCAGGCGTTGTTAATGGCCTCTCACAAAAATGAGCAAAGGGCTGGCTGATACATCACTGGCTTTTTCTCTCTCTGTTCTCTGCGGCTCCAACATGCCTTTTCCTCTCTACTGGCCCCGCTGACATCTCTTGCTCTTCTTCTGCGCTGTTAGACCCTTTCCGTCTCTATTTCTGTTACACTGCTATCCCAATTTTCTCTTCATTCACGGCTCCATGTCTTCCTCTCATTAGATCTCGTTTTTTGTCCTTTGTTTTTCGCCGTCTACCGCCACATTACCCTCCCCATGTCCCTTTTCTCAAACCCTGATCTCATCTGCCCTCACAGGTAGGCTTTAGTTGCAAACTGTTCTCACTCTAACTTTCCGAACTGTGGTTTGATCAAATTTATAGTATAGTGTGTACATTAAAATGTAGTAGGAAGCACAGTGGTGGCGTTAAAGTCATGCAATCGTGGTGTAGTTGGTTAAAGCCTAACTTTAGCTTTTTTACTGCTCGTGATGGCATCGTGTCTACAAAAAATCGAAAAAGTGGTATCGTGTTTTTGTTTGCCACAGAGCTCATTCTGCAATAATTCAATAAAAAAAAAAATCCCATAGGCTTTTTGTTCAGGATACCAGGATGATTCTAAGTTTTGAGGCACGTCTTTGAGTTGCATGACTTGTAATTGCGTCCTCTCCTCACAGCAGTTGTACACAATAGTCTCTCTCCTGAACAAAGAGAAATGGAGCCCTGTACGGACTCAGCAGGGATCCCCGTGGAGTGGATCAGCTTGATGTTTTTTCATGCTACAGGGCACTAAGCCATTTACTCACTTGTTTGTCTCCCTCTCTCTTTCGCCTCCTCGCTCTCTCACCCTCTGCCACCTCCCCTCCGTTTTTTTTTGCCCTGCGTGCAAACAGGTTCATTTCCCTTCCTAACGGGGTGCTGCAGCTTCTGGAGGTGACCAGGGAGGATGAGGGCGCCTACCGCTGTGTCGTATCCAACTCTGCCAGAAAGGACATGAGTCACGAAGCCAGGCTCGCTGTCACCACAGGTGAGGGCTGTCGCGTTGCTTTATTGTGTTTGAATGGGCGGCCAGGCCCCCGGCGGGAGCTGCCGGACCAATCTCGAAAAACACAATGCGAGATGCTTGGAAAAGTATCATGTCTCTGAAGTCCGAGCAGCAGACTATGATAATAACATGTTGCAATAATACTGAAGACATTAAACGTTCTGTTTGGTAACATTTTTAACCCATACAGGGAAAAGGTTCCTTCCCGGTGCCATCAGACTTAAAGCGCACACTCCATAGAACACACATAATGTGCTTTAAATTATTATTACTGTCAATACTTAACGTTATTCTCTCAAACCTTATGTTCCACTCACCTCTTCTCCCTCAGTATTACTATAGTACTATGATAACTTTATTTATCCCCGGTGGGTGGGTTGGTGGATGGGTGGATAGATGGATAGATAGATGGATAGAGCTCAAACAAATATTGCTCTGCATGAAGAAGCAATAGGAAGCACACACTTTAAAGATGAGGACTTCAAAGATGCACCATTATGGAATGAATCACAATTCAATGAATGCGTACTCGTTGACAATACTTCAGCTGTGGAGCACCAGTTGAACAGCTGCTGTTATTGAAAGGAGGACACACAGAAGTAAATCTACACAGCCATCTCTGCTCATCTCCCTTATATTATAACCAGAAAGAGGGGAGCAGGCTGGGTGCAAGGTGATCAAAACATTGCATTAATAGAACCGTACAGTTACATGAGCACCCTGGTTGTGGCCGTCATCGCACATTGTGAATACAGTTTACATAGAAATGAGTGTAATTAGTGAATTAAGTCACTAGTTTTTTCCTTCCCAACCCTCATCATGATGTGGCTTATCAGGACCGTGGAGTCGTAGAGTATCTGAATATTTAACTCGATCCACTGACAGCAAGTTAGGGTAAGATTTGGTGGTCGGAGCAGATGTCTGACACTTTGGGAACCGTTAGCAGGTCGGCCCTCTGCTAGCCAAACAAAGGGAAGCGGTGGTCAGTTTGTAATTGCTGCACATTTCCTAAAGATCTGAGACTTTTCCCCAGTTCTGACTCTTTGTGTTTGAACTCCCTCCTCAACCGCCTTCATAAGACGGCGACTAAAAACTGTCAGTCGCCTTCACCCTTTGCGTCTTGTGTGCGGTGTTATTTCGACGCACTTTGCTCTTCGTTTCTCATGAAAAGCCATTCTGTTATGTGCAGCACTTTAAGCTGGTGTGGTGTTATACATTTGGTTTGGTTGTCCTTCAGATTTCATTTATTACACACACATACGCACACACACACACATGGGTTTACAGGTATTAAGAGACTTTTAGCTGCTGTCTACAGTGGCATTGAGCTTGAGCTTTGAATTGGGGCTCGCTTTAAGTACCTGACAAGGTTTTTGTGTTTATCTCTCTCACAAAGGACTCATTCTCCCGGTTTGGTAGATGAACCACAATTGTTTGATATTTTTAATCAACTAATAATGAGTATGAGGCAAGTCAGACACAAAGTTGATTTAAAGATAGAACCTAACATTTCTGCGTTAAATTGTTCAAAAACAACCAGAGCTTTGTTATATATTTGAGTTGAGTTGTGTTCTTACATTATACCGATTTTTGTCCAACCTTTTTTTGCTAAACTTACGTGAATAAAACTTTGCATTGGCAGTTGTTTAACTATGAAGACTCCGGCGATCCCACGCTTTTTATGTCCTTAGTTGTGTTTTGATTGGCAGAATTTACATATGGTGCGTTTTAAGTCGTGTATTTATGTAGGACTCACTTCAGAGTCTCCGAACAACGTGCATCTTAAACTGCATCACAGATCATGTACCGCACAAATAACAGCAAGTCGCGTCTTCACTGCGTTGGTTTTCTGTAATTTGCGTCCGTTAACTACGATCGATATTATGGCACATCTTGACACCACAGAAGAGGTCAGGAAAGAAATTGTATCCTTTCAATGTCAAGTCCATCAATTCAGAACAACTTGGCAACAAACAAACAGAGGATACATGTTATATTACGATGTACCCTTGTGAAAAAGAATATACTAAAGGACAGTATATTAAATGTCAGCCTACTTGAGCATACTTGTAGCCAGACTAATCATCAGTACACTTCAAGCAGACCGACAGTGTGGACATGAAAATAGTGTACTTTCTGCTTCACTAGTACTGCACTTGCTATTGAGTGTAATGTCTAAAAGTGTGTGGGTGCAATTTACAATATACGTACAACAAAGTACACTTGCTTTAAATACCTCTTGAAGGTACATCTTTGTTTTTTGTACATTGAAGTTGAACTTAATGATGTTTATTTAGCACCAAGTTTGAAGTACATTTAAGATATACTTAAAATTGAGCACATAAAGTACAAGTATACTTGTCCTGTAATGTGTTTTCTATACCCAAAGCACATTATAAATACAATAAAGTATACAATTTTTTTTCCACAGAGGTAATTATGCTCCAATCAGTGAATCTCAGAGCTGAACATTAAATGGAACGAGCCATGCCGAAGGTCAATCTGTATACGGTCTGCATTTTATCAGACTAGTTTGGCATTAGCATACATACACCGTCTTTTGTCCTCAGTGTTTCGCTTTCCGTTGCGATCAAGTTTAAAAATGTTGATTCAAATTCATAATCTGCATAGTCATTACAATTCAAAACATGCACCAGAAGCGAAGGCATCCTCTCTTTCTTCACACAACATCTGCTCTGCTCCTTGAATAGTGGAGGAGCATATTTGGAAATTAGTCACAGAATTATATAAGGTGTATTTTAATGGATTTTAACACTTGTAATGACGAGGGGGAAGATTTTTCTGGGCTTTTCATTTCTCTCGGTAGCCTTGACACTGTCGTGGACTCCTTGGAGGAAACTACTTAAAGTCTTATTGTGAGCAATCGTATATAACAGATGTCAGATCTAATGCCACCACTTCACTGGTTTGCACTTCAGAGTTCTATGAATAGAATTTCTCATCACCCCGTTGACAGCTTGATATTGAGGTGATCAAATCCCCACACTCAGTGTAAGAGGCTTTAGAAAATATGAAACGTTCAAGCTGCCTTAGATCTCCAGTTTGTAGTTTGGTCCAATTCCTTCTTTACCTCCTTGCCGCACCCACGCCCATCTGATCCGCATGAGACCCTGGCAAGAGCGCAGCCAGCAGTGCAGTCCTCGCAAAGGCAGAATGACCCACTTAAAGCTTTATGCATAACCAAGGATTTCTGTATGTAATCTCAATGATTAATTTATAATGTGTTTACAGAATGTCGGGCCTTTTCTGGAGACCATTAGCATTATGTGCTGCTGGGGCTGCCCAGGCTGAACAAAAACAAAAAAAAAAAAACTGCAGGGAGATAAGGCCCCCCCCACACCAGCCGTACCTGGGAGACTGATACGCACTCAAGATGGTCCCTTCAACCAACAAACAATATGCTCTTAATAGCATCGTTAGTCACCCAGGAGGAGAGATGTACGTCAGTTTAATAACCGAGGCCACCGTATCAACCGAGTTAATGGTTCACCCTTTTCCCTCGAACAAAATGATCCTGTCTTTTCTGTTCTTGTGTTACGAGGTGTCATCTCTCACCCCCTCTCGTCATCTCCCGCCACTTAGTCATTTTGATTATGGCTTATTCCTGGTTTTGCACATCATGTCCTGAGCAACAACAACATGCGCCGCAAGGGCTTCGATCCCATTTCCCGGCAAATCATCTAACATCATGTCCAATCGAGATCCAGGTCGAATCCGGATCCCGTTTGTGTGATGATGTGACTTCCTGTTTTAGAAACACTCACTACAAACTCCTACGAAGTCATCCTCGAAAGCTCTCCTACTCTCGTCCCGTCTCCCGTCTGAATTATTACTTGGGCAGCTTCAGCCAGCTATGTGTTAACAGTCAGTACTTCCTCTTATCTGGAGTCTTCCCATCAACTTAAATGGAGGTAAAAATACATGGATGCATCTGGTTTATTCACTGTTGACACAGAAAACAGGAACAGTGTTCCTTGACTACCTCATGTTGGCAGTTGGTTGCAAATACAAAATGTGCATGCTGCCACCCACTGGGCAAAGGATGCCCCTGCCCCATCTTACCCATGTCGTAACTTAAACTTCAATGCAGTTGAACTGCTGCAAAAGAAATCACTGCAAAAAGTGCCCACGTGTTGACGGGTGACATATAAACCAAAATTAATAAGATACCACACCGATAATGAGAAGGAATGTCCGCTTTGGTTCGTCCATCAGTCAGACATCTGCCTTCCACAAACTGAGGGTGTTGCACCAAGAAAGATTAGGCGGTAACTTTTAAATTATCATGCAACAACCTCCCTGGATGTTTGTTAATGAATAACACAAATCACTACTCCTGACTAAGTGACACATATTGTATTGAGCTGATAAATGCATGTCTTCACAGCAATTACGATGGAACAAAAAGGGAGGTGGGGTTGATCAGTAATAACGATAATATACTTTATTTATATGGCACAAGGTCACAAAGTGCTTCACAGAAAAAGGAAAAGAAAAGAGAACGCGAACACAGATGAAGAACAGCAGAATTTAATAAACTAAATAAAACACCAGGATTTTAAAACGTAGTAAATCAAGTAAAAAAAAAAAAAAGAAATAGATGGCAAGAGGAAATGGTGTAAACACAGCAACCTTTACAGAATTGCACATTGGCACATACATGGTAGGCCAATCTTTTATGTAATCTGGGGCGAGGCCATTTGAAGTTTTAAAAGCGATGAGTTGAATTTTAAATGGGGGTTCAACAACAAAAGAGAAGCCTTCCCTTCTAGAGGACAAAATTGTTCGTAGATTCAGTAGTTACTCAAAGACTAGGGGAAAAGTAATTTAACAATTTGAAACACTATGTAAGGATGTGTAGCAGCAATCCACTGGAAAATGTTGTTTAATTAGTAGTTTAATCACATGCTGTGCGCTGCTCCCCAACGCTGTGTCTAGAAAGGGTGTGAAGAATAATGTGCAACTGCTTCAGATGACTCGCAATCAAATGGAAGAAAACTCCAACCAGAGCTCAGTAAAGGGAAGAGAAAATGGCAGACCAGTGTTTTTAAAGCTGACAAATCCCTTCACTGATCTAATCTTTTTCAAACTAATTATTTCACATTAGTGCTTTTATTTGTGAATCCTCAAATAATTGGCGGTTAAATCCAACAAATCCAACCCGGAGCTTTTTTTAAGCACATCCTCACTGGAGTGTTGGCTTGCCGGTAGTTGAACACGGAACAGTTCAGATAAACTTCAACAGTGATTGGCGATAAATGGGACTGCACTGTATCTTTATGATCAAACTGAATTGTTGTGTTAAACTTGATCGGTGTAAGCAAGTAAAAAAGTCAGTAAGTTTGCGAAACAGTATTTTAGAAGTCACCCACCTTGTAGCACTTATCCAGTCATCCAGTCGTTGGCTTCAAACTGGCAACTGTCCAGTTACAATCAGCAATTCTTCTCGTATTTACTGGTCCATGATACCAAAGTAAACACTCTTCTTGTTGCCACAGGTTCTACAGAGACCCTGAACAGAGTTGTGATTGTTGCGCCGCCTCAGAATGCAACAGTCGTGCTTGGCCGCCCCGCTGTGATGGAGTGTATGGCACAAGGCCAGCCGAAGCCGCTGGTGTCCTGGAGCAGGCAAGGTAAACGCTCTAACTCGCCTCTTTTCTGTTGGTGGTTCTCATCCTGTTTGCTTTTCTTTTTTTTTCTACACCATCTGTCGCACTCTCATTATCCCCGTCTCTAACTCCGCGCGTCTCTCAAACACAAAGAACAAACGCGTCGGGAGCGGAGTTACGTACCTGTAGCTCAGAAGTTACTGGTTTTACTGATGAAGCGCTGCCTCCTCTCCACCAGACCTCTGTTGTTCTGTCGTGCACCGAGCCGGGCTCCACCTAAGATGATTTGTCACATTGATTAATTCACACCTCCGTAGCTTTGACACACACAAACACACTTGTAGTGTTGATTGGAACTCTGTCACGTGAAACTTGTGGAATTCCGTCATGCTGTGCTTTAGCAACGTCTCTGCAGAGTCAAGTGCTGCATTTGAAATTCATCTATCTTTCACAATTAATATTTCACTACACAGGGAGTTAGTTGAGTTAGTTGAAGGCTGGATATTGTGTCAGTTGTCAGAAAGTAGTCTATGCTGTGGTTATGGTCATGTGTGCAGTGATTACCTCTTCAGCTCAGACAATTCACAAGATGAACAGATGAGTTGAGTTGCCCATTAGGGTAAATAGAACCTGATGTTAGCTAACTCAACACTGTCTATATTGTATTTTACATTTTATTTTGCTCCTTACCTTTTACAACACATTTTGATTAGATGGGATGCATTTTAGTATTTTGGTTATATTCAATTTCCATTCATTACATCACACTGACTATTTGCCTTTTACCATCCATTTTATTTGATGTTGTGATTTGATTTATTATTTATTTACTTTAGTTACACTTGTTTACTTTATCACGTTTTATATTTAGAGATCTTTAAACATATATTACATACTTTAGCATATTAGATAGACTATTGCACATTTTAACGGTGCATTTATTGTTTTTTTTCTAATAAATGTACGACTATCACTAACATATTCTGCTCCCTCAAAAACTTAGATTTCGCAAATGCAAAGATTGTGATGCCTAGTTCTTGTAAGATCATGCCAATAATACAAAAAACAAAACAATTGGAAAGTTGTTTAAGTCAGAAGACTTATTATGATCCCACAGACACAATTTTACCAAAACATATTTATTATTGTTTTTGCATATGTATTTTCTACTCTGACTGATATTGGGTTCACAGAGAAGAAGAAATGCCTTTTTCTTGTCTGGCAATTTCTTTGGTGCTGATTAAAATATATTCAGAAGTAGCCTATTAATAGCACAGTACTGATAACTGTATTACTATTGATGATCCAGGCCATTATGTTACTTGGTGTCAGATTATTACCCAATTCTGTGGTACTGCCCAGCCCTACAAAGGCGTGGTTGGTGCTTAGTAAGCATCTTGTTCACTACTTCTTTATGTGGCATCGTCAGTATTAGAATCATTACATTTAGCAGCTGCTTTTGTCCAAAATAACTTACAGTAATTCATTCATACACTGATGGCAGTAGCTGCAATTCAAGGTGCCGACCAGCACATCAGGAGCAGTTTGGGGTTCAATATCTTGCCCAAGGACACATCAATGTGCAGACCAGGGGAATCGAACCAGCAAACTTGCTCTACCCCTGAGCCACTCCTGTCTATAGTTGATGATTTTTTGACTTCAGAGGATCTGACAAAAGCACAAAATGGCGGTCTAACTAAATAAAGGTCTATATAGTGACTAAAGGAAGATTGTACTCACAGCCTATGACTGTGCCACTGCAACCACCTCAGTGAACCCAGACTGAAATGTCACAGAGCCACCTGTTGGTCAGCCGGTGGAACTACAGGTCGGCTCCCCTGCTGCTCAGAGTGCTGCCCCTCTCTTTTGTGCCGTTTCTCAGGCGACCGAAAGACCAAGAAAATCATCTCCACTTTTCTCAGTACCAATCTCTTTACTTTCATCTGTGCCTGTCCTGTTGTTCTTTGTTGCCTTCTCCTTTGATCAGATGGAAAGCCGATCTCCACTGATGTGGTTGTCCTTGCAACAAACCTGGTGATTAGGGACACGAGGCGTCACCATGCCGGCGTCTACGTCTGCCGGGCGAACAAGCCCAAGACCAGAGAGTTTGTGATTGCCGCTGCCGAGCTGCATGTGCCTGGTAGGAGTCATTTTATGTGCTGTGCAAATTAATGACAGACTAGAGTTTTCCCAGAGCCGTTTCACTGTGACTCTCATCAGCTTCCTCCTGATCATCCACCGTCAATTAAGGTGTGATGGTACTTTAGAGAAAGTAGAAGGTAGTTTCCCATCTATGTAGAAAAGTTTTACTCTTGCATAGTCTTGTGTCTTAAGTCATTAGTGTCAAGTCTGTCTTAGCTGCAGGTAGATGTAACTACCCTTTGGGATGAACCCCGAGGTCTAAAGGTTGGAGACAGAAACCATCAGCTCTAACATCCCTCCCAGCTTTATGGAAGTGCAATCATTGGAGTGACCCCTTAATTTCATGGTGCCCCCAAGTCAGAGCTTCTTTCTTCTTCCAATAGCACCCCCAGTGATCCTCCAGCCCCCAGAAACCGCATCCCTCTCCCGGGGCAACACAGCCAGGTTCGTGTGCAACAGCTCCGGGGAGCCTCCTCCGGTGTTGCACTGGCTGAAGAACGGCAAGCCCATCAAGCCCTTCAGACGCGCGAAGAGCCAAACCCCTGGAGTCCTGCTCATCAACCAGCTGGCACTGGAGGACGCGGGCTACTACCAGTGCATAGCTGACAATGGGCTGGGCACGGCATGCGCCACCGCCAAGCTGACGGTGATCGTGAGGGAGGGTCTGCCCAGCCCTCCTCGCCACCTGTCCGCCACGCCCTACTCCAGCACAACTGCCCTGCTCACCTGGGAGAAACCGGAGTACAACTCTGACCAGATCATCGGCTACTCTGTGCACTGCCAGCGTGCCGCGGGTGTGTCTCCGTGCACGAGAAGGTACATTTCCACATTCCAAAAAAAAAAAAATGTACATGAGTAACATCTCCGTCCTTTGCAGGCTCGGATAACGTGGAGTACCAGTTTGCGATGAACAACGACACCACCGAGTACCACGTCAAAGAGCTTCTCCCACACACTGCCTACACATTCTTCGTGGTGGCTTACTCTCCGATGGGCGCCAGTCGCCCGTCCCTGCCTGTTACCGTAGAGATGCTGGAGGACGGTGAGTATTAAGACTAATGCACAGGTAAAATAAGGCAGGCCTTGGACGCTTCACCGGCTCACAGAGCGAACATTATTAGCTTGGCTTGCCAACCTTGTAAGTCCTCTCAGACCTTTAAGAGCTCATAAATCATCAGTAGCATCTGTTCATGAAGTGTTTTATTTTAGAACCGCCACATCTTTGCATCTTACGTCAGCCAGTTCTTTTAGAAAACAGAGTTGCTGCACACTTTTGAAGGGTTTCAAAGAGTAGATCAGAGAATTGAATGTTCGTTATCACACAGTTCAGTATGTCCTCTCATTTCCTCCCGCAGTGCCGAGTGCACCTCCTCAGCTGTCGATAGCCAGCACCTCCCCCACAGACATCAGGCTGATGTGGCATCCATTGTCCTCGCAGCACAGTCGAGGAGCTGTCACACGCTACCGCATAGAGTACAGCACCTTGGATCAGGGTGAGAAAAGATGACCTTAACTGCCGGTGAAAGCACACGTTTAGGAGATTTGATTCAGGAGATACTCCCACTAAATCTCATGTATGTTCGTTTTGAATGAGTTATTCCATTAAAAAAAAAAAAAAAAAGCAAACTTTCTGCTTTCTTTTCTGAGTCTTGAATCATTTCCTCTGAGTACCCGGCTCTCCAGAATCTACAGGGAGATGAAGTTCACTCCCAAAGGAACCAATTTGACATCAGCTTGTCCTTCATTCCCTTTATATAGATCTGTGGGTGTGTGTGTGTGTGTGTGTGTGTTTTGTGTTCCCACAGTGGACAGTGTATTCTCAGTTGAAGTTGGGGGTAATGAGACTCAATTCACGCTAAGAGAGCTGCAGCCAAACCAAGCCTACCGACTGAGGATCACAGCTGGAACAGGCGTCGGCTTCGGGGTTCCCTCTGAATGGGCCCAGCACCAGACATTAGCCCAGTACAACCACAGTGAGCACAGCCTAGGTAAGGGGAGACACCAGACCACTATGCTCTATTAGCAACAGGTTACAGTACAGCTGGGAGTTAGTGTTAATGTCCTCATGTGGACATTTTCAGTCAAGTCGCTTTCTGTTTGTTTGAAATTTTTCAGTGATCTTTGCCCCAAACGAGCTCAAAGTCAGAGCCAGACTGAACACGCTGAATGTGACATGGCATCCCTCACCCAATCACACACTGGTCTCCGGCTACAAGCTGTCCTGTCGAGAGGTCGAAGCAGACGAATCGGTGAATGGAGGGAGGCCAGCACAGACCCACACCATCAGGCTCCGGAAGAGGGCCAGGTATCATCTCCTCACCGGGCTGGGTAAGTTGTAGAGTCTGACGCTCCTCTTTTCCTCGGATAAATATTTGCTTAATCCTTGACTTTCAGCTTTTCTTTTTTTCCCCCAATTTTTTTATACACACTTAAATTATACCCAGCTTTTCAATAGCCCTGTTCAATTCTGAGCAAGCAGATTGCGTTTCACCGCTGTCCCCGACAGTGTTGCGATGGGAGCAATATTTCTTTTGAAAAATAAGGAAGGGATAAAGTCAGGCACCTCTGAAGAAAAAACGAATGATTAATAATTCAGCGCTTGTTTCAAAATTGCAGACTTGAAAGGTTACGCCACCAATTACACGCATCAAAGTGTGTTTACAGATCTCAGGGCGTACGACTACTACTACTACTGACTGCATATGTAGAGAAAGTAGCATAAAGCCTTTCTTGGCTCCGGAGGAAGCTGCGTGTAATCTGGTAAATTGCATCCAGTAATGTCACCAAGTGGTTAAGTGGGTAAATTTGGCACCATGTTTGGAAAAGGAAGGAGAGCGTGTGGAGTGAACACAGTGAGCGCTCTGGTGCTGGTTCTCTGAATGCAGGTTGTAGCGTCGTTGTCATTTGTGGTTTACAGGAAGCAGGTACAGTATCCTGACAGACAGTGGAACATTTTAGTTTTTTGCTCTGTATATTTATTTGTACGTTTCTGTCTCTCAGTCCCCGACCGGCAGTATGAGGTAAGGGTTTGGGCCTTCAACAAGCAGACAGATGGAGCAGCTGCTGTCTGGAAGGGGAGGACAGACAAGGTTCACGGCAGAAGTAAGGTTTTTATAGACATCATGGGCACGAATGCATGAATGGATGAGTGTCTCCTAAAAAAATTTTTTTTTGAATAAATAAATAAATAAATAAATAAATAAAAGATTCAAGCAAATTCTGTGTTTCCGCTTGCGTTGAAGCACCCGCACCACCACCACGCCCCCCGCCATTGCCCCCAAGCAGCATCCAAGCCATGGCCAACACTTCCACCACCATCTGGCTGCGCTGGGAGAAACCGAGGTTCAGCAACGTACGGATCATCAACTACACGGTGCGCTGCAGCCCGGCGGGCACCACCAACGCCTCCTTGGTGTCCTACCACACCAGGTCAGCGGAACTAAACTTCATCATGTCCGTCATGTTTAACTTTTGCCAAGAGATGCTGGTTCAAAACTTATTGCCATGTTTGGCCGACATCTGAACATCATTTACACCACAAAGCCCGATACAAACCTGAACGCTGACAATCTTAAGTAGCAAGATGTTAATTTGCTCTCCAAAAAGAAACATTTCTCACACTTAAATGTATCTATTAAGATTGAATGAAGTCAGAAATTTGTTTGTGGTTAATGCCATTGAATTCCCTCGCTGTATAAAAAGCTTTAAGTATACCGTCTCTGCCTATTAGCACCTGAAGAGCAGTTCTTTTATGTGACACATTTTTGGTCTATAAGAGCACCTTGGCCTCTCATCTGACAACAAACTGATGCTTTTACCCTTTTAAAAAGCATCATTCACGAAGTAAAAAGCAAGATTGGCCTTGCATTGTATTTAATCCAAATCCATATTAAGGAGAAATATACTCACTTACTGTCTTCACAATTCTGGGCGTATAATAGCAAACCCAGTATCACAGCAGCACTTGATGAAATAGCCTTGCGATTCAGTCTGTTGTATTCATGTAGATGGGCACAAATTCTCCTTTTGTGTGTTTCAAAAGTTTAAGAGAAACGCTCACCAAAATGTAACCTAGGGTCCTTTTAAGAATGTACCCGAGTCAAACGTTAGTTTGAAAGCATAATTACGACAAAAGCACCACTTTTAAGATTGACCGTATTTTCGTTTTCGGGTCAAAATCATTTTCAGTGGAGTGCTAGGGGCAAATATTATATTTTTAAAACACTAAGAAGGCTCGACACAACATGAAACTGTGCTCGTAGTATCACCAGGGTCTCTACACATGAACTTGTGCTTTGAGAACATTGTTTGTGTACACACAGTTTACTAAAAAGAACGTTTTTAAACAACTCACGTTAGCAGTTGTTTTGCTCACCACCGTCCTGCCAGTCGATAAGTGTTGATATCCGAATGCGACGTAAAATGGAGCATTAAGGTGGACCGCTACTGTCTTCCGGCAACAGCTATCCACGCGAGATCTCACGTGACTTTTCCAGCTTCTGATTTTAGTATTGTTTCTTATCTGAGGCTCGTTTTTTTAACTTCAATTATCCGTGCATTTATACGGAACCAAGCGAGCAAAGTCTCATGTTGTGTCGAGCCTTCTTAGTGTTTTAAAAATAGCGATTTTGATGTTTACATAGTATTTGCCCCTAGCACCTCCACTGAAAATGAGCTTGACCTGAAAACGAAAATACGGTCAATCTTAAAAGTGCCGCTTTCGGCGTAATTATGCTTTTACACAAACACTTGACTTGGGTACATTCACAAAAAGACCCTAGGTTGCATTTTTGCGAGAGTTTCACTTTAAGAAAGACTCCAAGCAAGAAATGGTGAACCAAAAGGCAAACTTTAATGATGTCGATGTAGTGAAGAGAACAGGCAAAGGGAAAATCCAAGGACCTAGGTAATACAAAACTTTCAAAAAAAAATTGTACTAGTCAAAATGAAATAATGCCTGGGGAACACAGGCAGGACCGCAGATAGAAACATGACACGCACACACACCCACACACACCCAAAGCAAACACAGATGACCTAACAACAGAACGAGGGAAAACACAGACTAATCAGGGACAGGTGAAACTAATCACGACAATCACAAGGGAGGGAAAACAAGACACACAAGGACAAATCTTGCAAAATAGACCATGAACCACCTGAATCCCAACTCCATGACAATAGGTTTACTGCCATGACTATTTCACAAACTGATGTTTTATTAACCAAAATCGCAATTTTTCCCAGAACCTCAATAAAAACACTCTGTTGCCAACCTTCACAACAGACAGGATGTTGCGGCAGTACTGTGAGTAAAATGCTGACAAACCAGCCCCAACCTACATAGAATAAAAAATATGCACGTCTACAGGATACTAGGATACTAAACAAATACCTCTTGAGGGGATAATCTCCCTGAAATGTGGTTTTACAAGCTCGTAAGTCCAAGATGAATAATTAAAAACTGAAGGTGTATAGGGGCTCAAATTTCAAGGGGCTCAGTTAAAGATAAACAAACCAAAGAAAACCTGCAGGCTTCCTGCTATTTGTAAGGCAAGTAAAACTGGCACAAGTAAGGACGGCCCTGATGCAGGCAGCCTAGTTGACCGGGGACTTTTTGTGGTCACTCAAGTTGGCTGAAGAATAAACACAATTTCCCTCAACTAGAATGAAATGGGGCCTAAACAGCCAAAGACGGATGAGGTCTGCAGTGTGTCAGGGTCAGTGCCATTCCCCACCTCTTCTTAAGCCTTCACAAAAGGGCGTCGTCACACCCTGATTGGCCGGGAGGGGAACGCCCAAATCGGCTTCCACTCGTTAATTAGGATTCAGTCTCCACACCCTGCACACACGTGATCTGAATCCACTGCTATCAGTCAGTTGGTAACTATTTACAGGAATCCTATAGATTAAATTTCGGGGACTATTTCACAAACCGCCATCGTACCGTGTTCATCATATTCACTCAAGAATTGTCTCAAGGGTGTGGAGTTCTTGGGCTAGCGAGGTGCACGCTTACCCGCGAGCATCACACAGTAAATGACTGTCAAATGGAAGGCAGGCAATAAGAGCTAACCATATAAAAGGTAATACATTTTCTAGCCTAGAGTGGTCTAAATGAATTAGACAAACTCGGTTATATTTTTTTTCCCTGTCAGCGCGGGATAGAAACCACACACACACACACACACACACACAAACAAACACTCAACCCTCTCTGCTGTGTCTGTGTGCCGCAGCTCTGCTCAGGAGATACTGCTCGGGGCGCTGAAGCCCTTCACCCGCTACGAGCTGGCCGTGCAGTCTAATGGAGTGGATGTGGTGGGACCTTTCAGCGGCACAGTGGAGGAGTCGACTCTGTCTGACCGTGAGTCTCTGCTGTGCTCCCGTCAACGCTCGCTTGCTCAGTTTGTGCTTGTATTTTTTAAAAAAGAGCAGAGGTTCAAAGTCGAAGACCTCCCTGCTGTACTGACTGTGATCACTTCCAAGTCTCTTTTCACTCACTTGATATTGATGAATCAAAACACTCCTGTCCCTCACTACCTTTGCAGTGTCCTTGGGTGAGTCACTTGACTGAGCGGTTCAAGGGGAACGTCGGTGTGCCAAAAACTGATTTCACTTAGTTATAGCGGGCCAGTTCTGGTGCGAGGTGTTGACGTTTTGTAATTGTGTTGGAATAAATCTGGAAGTGGAAGAGGAGGATGAAGGGTCAGTGAACATATTCTGTTAAATAAAAAAAAAAAAAGGTTTTGGTCCTTTCGTATATTTAATTCAGCTCAAAATACAGTTAAAGTGGACCTACAGATTTCACCCAGTCTCCTCTTTTTGATTTGCAGAAACTCTTAAAATACATAGTTTTTTTCATTTATATTACCTCATGCTCTTTTATAAATAATGCATTTCATCCGGTCCTTAAAGCGCACATTCATCTCTTCAGTGTAGCCTGATTAGACGCGCTTAAAGTGTTGATTATGTCAGTTTTGCTGCATGCCTGATTTCGTTCTCCAGACGGCACGGTGAAGCTGTGCAACTTGTGCTCTCTGAAGCCTGCAGATGCTCTAATGTATGCATGTGCAGGTCCGTGTGAGTGTGAGTGCATGCTCACTCATGTGTGGATCAGTGTGCTGGCTGGCCATTGGCCAGTGGACACGGGAATTAGTTTTTGGCACTGATGGCTGATAACTGGCCGTAATGAAATGCCCAGGTGTAGCTGAGGCTCCCGTGCTGGCCGGCAGCTCCGTCTGTCAGCCAAGTAAGTGTGGTGAGTGGAGAGCGGGGCCGCTTTTTAATGACATTATTATCACCAGTCACCCTGTCACGCTCCCGACTGCCATGTATCATCACCTGAGCCCCAGCCCATTCCCCCGTTGCCCTGCTTGTCCCCTCTCCTGTACCCAGGTGGCGCGGACACGAGGACGCAGATGGTCTTCACACCACTTGTCAAATCCCCCACCAAGACAATATACATTCCCCAGCTGTGAGGCCTCATTTCTGGGCTCTAATTATTGACCCAGACCTCCTTTCTCCTT
Organism: Sparus aurata; assembly: GCF_900880675.1. NCBI lineage: Eukaryota > Metazoa > Chordata > Actinopteri > Spariformes > Sparidae > Sparus > Sparus aurata. The sequence goes on along the minus strand of NC_044190.1, from coordinate 33,265,835 downwards.
CAGGGCCCTCCACACCTCCGGAGGAGCTGCAGCTGAGCGCTCTGGACTCATCGTCTGTCCTGGTGAGCTGGCGCCCTCCGCTGGAGCCAAACGGTATCATCATCAGCTACAGGATCTTATACAGCGGCAACCTCAGCCAGCCCGAGCACTTGTGGGAAAACCTCTCTCAGGACGGTGGGTGACCTGTTGGCTGGCATGACCTGCTAATTTGCAATGAAAGCAGCAACCTTTGACTCCCGTTGTTGTTTAGTTTAACTGCAAAGTACCGTCTAAACTTACTTTCTAGCTCAAGTGAAATTGAGTGACTAAAGATTGGCCTTGATGCTGTTCCTGTCCCTCTCTCTTTCTCTCAGGGAGCATTACCAGTGTGGAGGTGCAGGGCTTGTTCAGTGGCACCCGTTACTTTTTTAAAATGGGTGCAGCTACCGAGGTGGGGCCGGGGCCTTATTCACCGATAAAGGATGTTCACACCCCTCTCCCAAAATATGGTAGGTGTCACGTAGCACATACATAGGTGACAGGAATAACAAAGAAAAGAAGTAACAGCAGTTTTAGGAGCACTGATCGTAGCGGTGATCGTGGTTTTGGCAGTTGCAGAGGTCGATATGGAATATGTTTAAAGAAAAAAGGAATATATTATGTTGATTATTTGTTTGTGAATGGGAACAAGGGAGAGAGGAAGAGGCAGGTTGCAGTCTCAGTGTCAGGAGGGTTTAAGGATGAGAAAGGGACAACACTTATCAGTTTACAAGGAGCAGATTTCTCACTCTGAGAATGAAGAGGACGTAACATCTCTCTTCTTTTTTAATGTCTTTATGTTCATGAAAAGGAATACTTTACTGGCTCATGACTTGTTAATGACCTCACAAGCAGATACGAAAGCAAATACCAGGCATAATAATTCACTGAACATGTGAATATTGTGAAATGTAATAACTGCTGAATGAATATTATATAACACCGAAATTATTGTTGTGTTTTTGAATATTTGTTAAAATGTTATGTAGGTTATTGTATATAATGCAATTTATATATAAAAGAAAAAGCCCAGATGTAATGGTTTAGTTTTCACTTTGTTGTTCAAATTCTCTGACTTGGCTTGATTCTTTTTGGCACATCTGACTGATATTATTCCCCTCAGTTTATCTGTCACACTTTTGTCTTTTGGCGCACTACCAGTCCTAAATATCTCAGTAAGTTAACGCTCCATGTGTTGTGTTACTGCAACAGACGAGGAATAAATCTAAATAAATCTTGTTAACGCTACGATACCACCGGCTCTCTGGGAGGCACAAACTGAGGCTATGGTGTGCTCGAATTTTAATCTATATGACACGTGCCGACATTTCTATTCAGTGAAACTAATGAACTGCTAATATACAATATAAACTACCCAAGTTGTGTACCATTAGCAGCAGGGGGGAAATATTTATTACGGTCTGTTGTAATCTGTAACATTACTCTTACCCGTCCAGCAGAGAGATGGGCACTTCTGTGTCAGTCTGCAAACATTTCCTCATCCTCATCACTACATTTATTATTGTTTTATGCCGACGCTTGTCCCGATTTCCTTTAGCGTCTTGGAGTTTTAATTTCTTCAATTCACACTCCTGTGATTTTTCTTGCACAAAATAAGTATGATCATCTGTCCTTTATCGGACTGATGTTTCAAACTTCTCGATACAGATTGTTTGTCTTTTTCCAACCCGGTCATTTCCCGACGGCCATGCAAAAAGGCCCTCAGTAGTGCCAGGTTTGTCTGTTGTTGTCTGCTGTAGAAACATGGCGGTGCAACATGGCGACCTCCGTAGACGGAGACCCGCCCCCCTATAAAGATATAAACAGCTCATCTGGAGGTAATTGAAACACACAATGACTCTAAAACAAACTTATGAATATAACATTCCACGTCTGTTCTAATAGTTGCAACTACATATCACACACTGTACCTTTTAATTATTCAGTTGTGGTTACATTTACAATAAGGCGTTCAGTTGCTTCTGAGACTCTCTCTCTCTCTCTCTCAAGTACACACCATGCATCTGCACACATCTGCAAACACACTTTCACACTCGTGCCTGTGCACACACACATACACGCACAGCCTTCCCTCCGTGAGTTGGGCAATTTATCCCTGCCATCAGGGAAAGTGCTGCTCGGCGGGACGCTGTTATTTCTCCTCTCCTATTCTGCTGCATTTGGAGGATGAAAATTAAGTGTAGATATCAAAGGGGCGGCCTCATCAGCGACCCCCAGGGGAGAGCTTTGAATTACTGCTCTCTTTACCCAGCAAAATCGCTGCGCAAAGCACTTTTTTTTTCATGTTACTTTGCGTTTAAAGCATGCGATCTCATTATAAACTTTATAATTCCGTCCGTCAGCGTTTCGGCTTTACCTGTAATTATTAAATGCCCCTTTTGTCTTTAAACAGAGGGAGTCATAAAAAAAAGGGGTTGTTAGCTCCGCTGTGAACTCTTATATAACACGCCCGTCAAACTCACTGTCCTTACAGCGTCCTTACAAACACTCCCATCAGCAATGAAGATAATCACACTTGGTTATTTTAGGCATTCCATGTCTCTCTCACACACATCAGAGAGGGACAGTGTTGTGTTCAGACTATAATTTACCCATCTAAGGGCCTAATTTATGGTAATTGATAGTCAAAAGGCAAATATATTTGGAATATTTAGAAAATCAAGCTTCCTTAATGCAATGAGAAGTGAGCGAGCAGTGTTGTGTTTGTTATTTTCTTGCCCCTAAACTGTAATAAAAAGACAGAGTAACAGGTTTATTTTGTTCACAAAGGCCGTAATGGTGTTGCCAGCGTGCTAGTGTGAATGGGACTGAGGAGGCTGGTGGGTGGGTGGGTGAGATCTCCTGCCATCTGTTTCCTCTCCTCCCTGTGTCCAAGGCTGCCAAAGTCACAAAGCATAAATGAATATCAATGAAGGTCCGCTCTCCCTAGTCGAGTGTCGCCTCATATCTCTCCACCGCGGAATCGATGCAAACTTGCTGAGTCTCTTTATACCCGCGCAGTAGATATGAAACTAGATGTGTTTTTAAAAAAAAATGTTTTTAAAATACTTGGATATTTTAATATGCCGTTCTAGATATGAGACAGAGGTAGATACTGGTAATAGATCAAATAGCAAAACCAATATGGCAAATGTAAATCTGTAACGCCATGATTGTTGTTTTTCTGACATTTTAACAGAGCTGGACATCCACGCAGTGACAGGCATCATAGTCGGTGTGTGTCTCGGACTGATATGCATCCTCCTCTGCATGTGTTTCAGCTTCCGTAACGGCAAATCCAGGTAAGGAATCTGTAGCGTGTCAGTACTCAAACAGTGCCCATTGATCTTACTTCTTTGAGTTAATTGGAACAACTATTTTAGCTAAAATCAACCCAGGCGACTGTTTTAACGCACAACTCCTATACCATCCCTCTCATCTTTGCTCCAAATAGGGAGGTGTCTGGGGGCCTGGACTCCACAGCTGTGACCCCTCAGTACAGGAGAGGAGGCAGCCCCGCTTCCACCAACGTGCCAGAGTGCAGCGATAGCCACGAGCTGGAGACACTAATGCCCCCCGGCAACCAAGAGTCTGGCCAGCCGCTAGAAGAGGCCTCAGAGGAGCAGAGCCTGATGGCAAGTGCTAATCCGAGGGAAGGGGAGGATGCCCCCGCACCTGAACCCAAGGTCAAAACCTGCAACGGGGCAGCTCTTCCCCAGATGGGCCTCTGATACCCTATTATTTTTTTCATGTGTTGATAGAGGGATAATAATTGTAATTTTGGTGCATCCACTGTGTTGTTACTCTTGCAGGCTGCTTGGAATGGCTCTGTGAGCCATGACTGGGCCAACAGAATCACTAGATACAGAGACACCATAACAGAAGACTCCCCAACACTCATTAATGGAGCTCTCAACACGCTAATTACTGATAACGGCACGGTAAATGAATAAACTAAATTCAATGATTAATCTATTTTAGCAATCAGCCTGTGTCTGACAACTGTAGCTCACTGGGTCAAATGGCGTTTTTAATTGACTGACTGCCAAACTACACCCCCCTCAGTAATTGTATTCAAGCTCTCTGTTCCTGCACGGCACAGTTAACAATAACATTGGAGAAGATTTACCACTTAAAATTTGGGGTAATTTATGTGCACTTCATTCAACAATGGGTCCTTGATTTCATTATAAGTTTAACAAAAGAAGGCTTCTCTTTTTTGGCTGCCGAACCTTCCACTGGCATATTTTCTTAGCAAGAGGTAGCAGGCTTAATAAGCTAAGCTAACTCAATGAATTGATTGAAAACACTGTTGCTGATTTTGTAATGGGTTCTTTAATATGCATTTGATGGCTGCATGTATGATTTTGTGCGCAAGTTTGAAGCTAAAGTTGACTTTCCCAGGCTAACAGTTTGCATACCTACCACCAGATAAACCACACATGGTAGATAAAGAAAGAGCATTGTTCTTGTAGTGTAGCGTAAACCCAGTTAGTCCTATAGTTGGCTTAATAAGTAGGGTAAGGAAAAATTTGACCTCATACTCATTTTATTTACTTATTTATAACATAACATCCATTTGGCTAGTTAGCTTACTTACTTGTTTGTCATTTCAAACCGCATTTTTAAGCTTAGATAAAAGGCTAGGGTGAGGACTAATGAACCTAATTATTGCTCAATTAACAATGCTAAGGTTGTTTCCCCAAACTGAATTAAGAGCAGTATGGATAGAACTGCTAACTTTAATCTAAACTTTGATAGCAGATTGGCCTCCACACGACAGGGAACATAACCCGTATCCGTAATCTGCGACTAATGGCTGTTCAGTTAATTATGTACTCTTTTTCTAGTAGATAAAAACACTGTTAAATCTCTTTGGTGTTGGTTTCGGAAAGGGCAAAAAAAAACACAATCCAACTTCGACATATGGAAGAATCTAACACTTGACAGGCCAGTTGGAGTTGCTAAATTATGGATCAATGCTGTTTTGCAGGATAGCAAAGGAAGGACCCACCATATTTTGCCTCTGATTAGTTTGTACTCGCTACCTTCATTGGTTGTGTTGACTAGCTATAGCCATATAAGAGGTTACATTTAAGCATGAGGAGTGGTGGATGGTGATGGTTAGGGTAAGACTATTATGGTGTCCTTATGTTCGTACACTGGAAAGATAAATATCACTCAGAGGAGGGGTTTAACGATTAGTGAAATGTGATGATCGTGATTCGTGATATCGTTGTGTTCGTTATGCTCTGTGGACTGTGCTTGTGGGCTACTTAACCAAAAAACAGTCAGTGTTTTAGTTACCTGACTAGATAAACGGTAACAGTGGCTTTTTGTGTTGCAGGACTCATCTGATCGTCTGTGTACATCCGTGTGCAGTAACCAGGTCGAGGCAGAAGTCATTGTTCACTCAGAGCTGACAGAGCCCGGGAGGGAGAAAGAGGAGGAGGGCAGCAAAAGGGAGATGGATTCTAACACCCCCAGAGGACCCTCATTATCCGAGGACAGATATTCCCCTTTGAGCCAGCCATGCCCACCAGGCGAGGAGGACACACAAGAAAAACTATCACTGGCTCAAAGCCCCTTGAGTCTTTCCTCGATAAAGTTGGTGGCTAATCACAACGGGGAGCTGGAAGGCATGGGAGACCAGCCGAATGCAGACTCAGAGCCACAGCAAGACATTGGGCTAACCAATGGCTTCCACTCCCCAAAGACGGTGCATACGGTGCTGAGGTCAGAGCATCTGGAAAACGGAGACTCCAGACACTGCCCCTCGGCACCAGGGAAGGCCATCTCTGCCGGGCTGTCCCCTGCCCCTTTTGTCAGCTCCGGCCTTGTCCACTCTACCTCAGCAGCACACAGTTATCTGTGCCCGTAGCCTCTGCATGTAGGGCATCGACCGTGACACACACATACAGACATCAGACTGATTCTCTTTCTTTCACATACCCAGGAAGAATCCTGAAGGATTATTTTTATGCACCTCATTATCGGATTCCTTTTTTTCTCCCTTGCAAAGTTTTTATAGGTACTTTGAATCCATTGTTTCATACGTGTGTATATACAGTCTACATATACAGTATATTTTTAGTGGTAGAGTACTGTATATGGGTATGCATTCTCTGGCATTGCAACCATATTTTTCCTCTGGGTTCTCTTTCCTGTCCTATAGGAAAGAAAAGGAAAGACTTAACTTAACGAAGCAGATGGAAGTGGATAAAAAAGGAGGCTATTCCCACTGTGCCGCACATGGCTCGGTTGCACTCAGGAATGAGAAAACCTGGAATGTTCTATTAGCGAATGAGACGGGCTATCATCGTGGATGAGAGCATCGGAAGCGCGGCTCGATGGGCCTCCCTGGGCTCTGTCGCATGGATGCGACTTTACCGAGTGGCACTGAGGAATAAGCCTTAAAGAGTATCTGCACACTCTGAGGGTGCAGAACACCTGTGTCCCTCTCCAGCCTCCTGTTGTCTCAGGGTCCACGCACACACACACACACACACACACACACACACTGAAACAAACACAGAATTATAGCTGATTCCACGGTATCTCATGGTCACCCATAAACACACATTTACGCACACACATTTCCTGACTGGAGTGTGGGGGTCTCAGGTGCCTAATTATTATAGGTGCGTTTATAACCTCTGTATATTTCTATAGATGATTATAACCAGTACAAATACAAAAACACATGTCAACATGAAGGAAAAAACACACAAAATGTAAAAAAATATGTGGAGTATACAGATCTGGTATACATGAAGTACTTTTCTTTTTTTTTTTCCTAAATGCCATTTATCCATGTGGTGTGGGTTTGGAAAACCAGGGACTCTCAGTTAAAAACTAAAAACGTGGTTTTGCTGTATTTTAGATGGTGGATATCTCATTTTCAAAACAAAAGTATTTACATGTACATGTAGGGTTTGGTTTTAATTATGTTGGTGGGAGAACTAGAGGAGGTTCCGACAACCCATCTGTAGATCACTCTTCTGGTTTGGGTCCTATTTAGGGATGCACCAATGTGAGATTGTGCCATTAGTCGTTATTTTAAAGTCAATCACTTTTTTAAGACGAAAGCCTTGCCATGTTTCTAATTCGAGGTAATATTAACTTGTTTCTATAAGCCTATTTAATTCCAGCTGCACAATTCTCTGTTCTGCTACAGTACCAGAAATCACGATAACCTGACTCGAAATTCTTACATTTATCATATAGGAAAGGATGACAAAAATAAATACATTTTTAAAACAAACTCTTATTAAAAAAAATATATATATATATATCCATAATTGGTCGATTCATGAAGCTCAGTAAGTCAGAATTGGTCGTGGCGGTGAGTGAGGGGAACTGGTGCATCCCTACTCCTTATCAACAACACTACCTCATTTCTTTTCAGGACGCTTACCAGTTTGGTTTTCTTAGTTTTACGTAACAAGCACCTTTTTAAAGATCTCTTTCTTAACGTGTCTGGTTTTACAAGCCTCTGTTATTCGCAGAAATAATCATCCGACACTGACTGTACGCCCTCCTGTTACGTCAAAGAAATGTATGTGGATTTAGTGTACAGCAGCTTTACTCTCAGATCTCATAAAGATTGTGTCACTCAGTATTGTTACTGTTTAAAAACATTACATACATTAACACCTAGAGTCGTTGATACGAAGCCCCTGAAATGAGGTCTGAACAATTTTGTCAAATCCAATTTTTGACCTGCTTCAAATTAAACTAGGCCACCTAGAGACAAGTAATAGTTCTTGTGGTTTGACTCTCCACCTGCAGGTAATGAGTGTTGCTCCTACGTTTCCCCCTTTTTACAGGTTCTGTTTGAGTGTGTTTGTGTAGCAATGATTTGTAAAATGTTACACATTTTAAAGGATACACATCTTGACAGTGCTGACCTTTTGAAGCGATGGGGTGACGCACAGTCCAAAGTAGAGGAAGCTATCATAATGTATTAGCTGTTTTGCACCTTTCAGTTTGATATAACCTCCTCTGTCAGAGTCATAACTATTCCACCGAAGAGGAACAATTAGCAGGTGGTTATGAGACAGGAACAGGATTGTTTCTAAATGTCTTTTAATAAATCTGTGAACTTTTGGTCCTGTTAGTGAGTGAGCTGAGCTAACAAGCTAATGGACTGTTATGAAGTTGTAAGCTTAATAGCTTTAGTGGAAGAAGTTCATAGAGGAGCAATGGTTTGTAGACGGTCAGGTAACGAGACAGGATTCAGTGGTGTGTGTATACATCTTTTAAATAAACTGTGTGAACGTTTGGTCCTGATAACTACTGAGCAGAGCTAACAAGCTAGCTGACTATTAGCTAGGTTGCTAACTTTATAACTTAATCAGAGCAAGAACTTTTCCACTAAAAAGCAACGGTTAACAGACAGGATTTGATGGTTTATGTATTTCTTTTAGATACAATGTGAACTTTTGGTCCTGTTAGTGACTGAGCTGACTTTACAAGCTAAAGGACTGTCAGCAAGCTTGTTAGCGTAACAGCTTAAATTTCCCCCTATCAGTAACTTTTATTGACTGACTGTTTTGCAGTGTTGAACAAAACTACCAGGGGGAAGTAAACACAACAGTAGTGAAAAAAACATAAATAAGTTCTAGAAGCTATTATGACTGACTACCGTTAGCTTGCTATTTAGCAATTCAACAACTAGTCACTGCTTAACACTCGTTGCCTGCAGGTGGTACAATCAATAAAATGACAGCAGCTTTAACTTTGTTTGCTCTAGGAGTCAATAATTGACTTTAATCAGGAGAAATAGTGAGTTTGTTAGGTTGCAACTTGGTTCCTCTGGGTGCGTCACATCAAAAAGACTGTTAAGGATGTTAACATCATATATTAACTCACTTGACTCAGAAAGGGCAAGAATGAGTCTGAAATAAACTGTACATAACAAATACATCTGAGTGATTCCAAGATAATGACAGGTTGGGATCATAATAACAATGACATTAACAATAATGATAATGATAATAAAAATAATAATAGTAATGATAAAATCTACTTCAAAGATTGACAGAATTAATCTGAGCGTTACCCTGCTGTACATGATGTCTCATCTTCTGTCAGGTGGCTTTGTACAACCCTGTTTATCTTTCCCATTTATCTACTCATGTCTGTGCAAAGTGTCAAAATCTCACCAGCTCAACTCACATCAGCAAACAGAATTGTAAAATGGCTCCTCAAGTATGAAACACCCTGAACATGTTTCTCACCAACATAATTGTGTTTTTTCTCTAAAACTTTTGTTTGATTTTTCTGAAACAAAATGAATGGATGGTACCTCAAAGAAACTTATTTTTTTAGCCTCGCCATGTATGTAGTGAACATGACTTACATGTTTTTACTGCAGTTGCAGTCATATAGGGACAGAAGTGAATGTGTTCTTTAGCAAACCTGGGTCAAATATTCATTGGATTTGGGGGGTGACTGATTGGGGTTTGCCACATCAGGAAAATTCAGATTGTCAGTAACAGAAATGTTTGTCAAACACCTTAGACCTAAAAAAAAAAAAAAAATGTGTGGCACTCATTGTACTGTGCTACCTGGCTAACCATACTGACACAGTGCATAAAGAGCAACTCAACAGCAGACTCACCTATGGCAGGAAACTTCTGCGGCTGCACCGCTCGACTCATCAATCTAAAGTGGCAGGCATGTTTTATTTGTGGCCACACTCCAATTAGTGATGTCAGAGCAGGTTTCCATCAGCTGTTAAAAGGTAAACACCTGCTGTGACATCATTGATCGTGTGACAAATTAAATGTAGATTGAGCGGTGCGGCCGTAGCTTTCTGCCCAGTGGGACTGATGATCATTTGCCCTTTACATGCAAGTAAGCTAAAGCAAACCACCAAAACTATGTGCGTGTATTTTTGATTCAGGTTCTTTACTGATACTGTTTCTCATCATCCTCAAAAAAGCCAGAGTTCAGAAAGAAGCATAATATCCTCGAAAGCATTCCAGTTTTTATATCGTACACACACCTGTCTCAGTCCAGGTCGGCCATGATTTGCAGTGCTACCTTAAGAAGAGACGTGCTTAAAACCCCAGACTGTGTTCCCGCTGCTCTCGGATCTGCCCTTAGTGATTCCATTCGCTGCACTGTTTGCAGACGCTGAAGAACAAGTGAATGGAAGTCACTGAGTCAGGGTCATCACGACAGCGTTTTCTTTCAAGGAAGTCGTGGTGACAAGAACGAAAGTGACTTTTTTCAAACATTTTCATGTGATTGTTTATATGTTTATAAGGTTTTGTGAAGACGCCTCTCATCCAGCACGGCCATTTTGAAAAAAAAAAAAGATAATACACAAGCAGCTGTTCACACTTTAACTATGGAAGGCATTCAAAAACATTCTGTGTCTCTCTACTGTAACTACAGACAGATCAGAGCTATTTCGCAATCAAGTAGACATAAAGTACAACATAAAGTGAGGTAAATTACTAGTAACATATGCAGATTGTCTACAGCACTGCACCACTTCCATCATATGGGCATTGAACACGTTTGGAAATTAACTGATATTTGCTAGCCAGTTGCAGTTTTTGGATGGTAAAAACAAAGACACCGTCACGTCTGTGATGCAGTATTTTATGATGTAGCTGCCAAAATCTAATGTCTCACCTCAGCTGGCACAGGGTAGATACATTTTTAGGCGACATGCAGCATTTAAAGTCCACACATTTCATGTTCTTTTTCAGGCCACAACGATTGCAGTTGAATCCCACTGTTTTGCCTTTGTTTAAAGTCTCGATGCAGTAGTGGATTATTACGGTGTATGAAGTTGACACAGATGATCTGAAAAGGGGGGATTATTATTAAAAATAAAAAAACCTGCCTCCAGCATAAAGGATGTACGCTCTCCTTAAAGACGCTCTATTTACTCTTTTAACCACTATCTTTTGAATATACCGTGTGAGATTTTTATAATTTTTTCCTTTTGTCTCTTTCGTCTTTTTGTTGGCTAGAACAATCAGATTTATTTTTCGGGGAGGGAAATTACTCGCGCTCTCGTTTTGCAGAGAGGATAATTACTTTGATGATTGTGTTGATGTCATCCTCCTTTGTAAGGGTTTTATTAAACAGTATACCTCATGTTGGTAACTCATTGATTTGATTCTGATCAGTTTCTTGATACTGCACATTTTTGTAACCAGTAGGACACACACACACACACACACATATATACATCTACATATACATATATATATGTATGTATATGTAAACGTGAGCATCCTGTTTTGTGAGCCAAGTTTTTTCATAGAGGTCAGGATCGACTGTTTCATTTTACCTCAGTGGGAGTTTTTTTTTTACTCATTACAGTGGCCTGAATGGTCTGGTCTGGTCTGGTGGTGACGGGGTAAAGAAATGAAGGGAGGAGGGGGTTGGTGGAAGTAATCAAAACTGACTTTTACATTGTTATTCCGCAAGTCATTACGAGCAAGCTTTTTAAAGGGTTTAAAGCGCGGTATCACTCAAACATAACCCGTGCTTCAAACTAAAAATCACAGGAGAAAAAGCAAAAAAAAAATGTGTCTGCTTCTGTTGAATAACAGCCTAAGAGTCACTCTTTGGTGGAGTGCAACACAAGGCGGTAAGGCAGGAAGACAGGCTAAAGGGACATCCTCCCAGGGCAGGTCATACCTCTCAGCGCAAACAGCCATTTCCGATTAATTGTCTCTTCTCTACTCAGGTGCCCCATCTTTGCATAAAAATTGTAGAGGATCATACCAGCATATCAAACTCAGATACATGTCATTTGTTGTCAGAAAGAAAAGAAGAAAAAAAAAAACCTCATTTTGTCCTTCTTTTTTTTTTTTTTTTTAATAAATCAAGGAAACTGTTATGCATAAATGTTACTTTGTTTTGTACAAATCTGTCTCTCTGGCTCTTCTCTGTACATTCTGGTACTTTGTGGTGCTGAGCTGCTTCGTCCAGTGATGTCACATGTTTGTGCATTTCTTTTTTCTTTTTTTTTTTCGTACGTCTCCTTCCTCTAGTTTTTGCGTGTACCTGCTCAGTTGTGCTTCTTCGGAATGTGTAAGCACAGACTTGGACTCTCTGTGGTCACGTGCCACCAGCGATGCTCTGCAGCTACTCGGACACCTTGGTAATAACCGCGCGCCGACCGTCGGAGCAGATTTTAGGAGCAGCTGATAGATGAGCACTTCTTGGGCCGTGAGCAACTTTTGGACTATCATCTTTACATTTCTAGAAGTGCAATTTTCTTAGTCTGTAAAACGACAGATGGATTACTCAGTGTTAGCCGTGGCGACCTCAGCCGCCATTTCTTGATAGGAACATTTGCTTGAGAAAATCGTCACAGGATAGGTAGTGCTTGTGGTTGGTAGGAATATTTCCACTGTGTTACCATACAGTATGTGAAAAATGTCAAAACTCACAGCTACTCTCAAGATGTCTGTGGAAGCTACTCTTCTGTAAATAAACGTCAAAGAAAGATGAAAGTCTGGTGTTTGGAGTGTCGACCATTCTGTGCCTTCTTCAGCCACACTGGAGCCTCCCTTTGATTGTCTTTGCAGTCACTTTCTATCTTTAAAAGATTTATCAGTCGATTTAACTCACTGTGTGGCTGCTTTTCGTGGCATTTACATTCCCCCAAAAATGACATTTAAGATGCCAGGGAGCTGGGCTTCTTGGGTTACTTCTCATCATATTCCAATCATATTGACCTTTACGTTATATATCAATGTATGATATATTGTGCTGTGCTGGTTAACATTCATAGATTAAAATGTAAATAATGAATCTCATCTTCTTGACTGTGGATAGGAAATGTAAAAGGTCTCAATTTGGGTACGGTAAATACGAAGCTACAGCTAGCATAGCGGCTAGCAGCTGGTAACTTTGTGGTTTGACATAAAATACCTTTAATGTATTAACATTACGCATGTAACAACCTATGTTCTTACAGTGATATGGGACCATATGTTGTCTTAGATTTTTGATATGGTTATTTCTGGTCTTTTAAAGGCTGCATCATGGTAAAGTGATGTCATTTTCTGATTTCAGCAGGCTGTTCTTGCTCTAACACTTGCCTTAACTCACCAACCCTCCCCTACCTCCTCCTTTTGCCCTTACTTCAGCCATCGGAGGTCGCCGTCTAATGTAAAAGTGAATATGGGTTGTAAAAAGTGTCTTTAACATTCGACCTACAGTTCTGACGAGGATGGTGTGGACATAAGAGTGAGAGTATCAATAATCTCATCTAACGCTCGACGAGAAGGCCAAAAAACATAATGTTCCAAATGCTGTGATTTCTATGTTTATATATATATATTAGTGTGTGTGTGTTTGTGTGTAAGGAGGAGACAACATAAAGGGAGGAACTGAATGGTGTTAACGTCTTTATGTCTTTAAGGTTGCTGCTAAGAAGATGTCTCTACAGCCCAGGCCACAGTTAAATAAACCATAAACCCTGCATAGTAATAATGGGACTCCCAGCTTCCCTTTGGGCTCACACCACACATTAGCCCGCTAACATGTCCTCAGTTGCTTTGTGCCCCACCCTTTTCACTCCACCATAGCCTCTGGGTAATCATCAGTCATACTTAAGGTGTTCCTTCACAGGCCACTGGGGGGCAGTGTGATCCTTCACAATGATACCTCAGTAGGAACAGCCACCTGGTGCCACTCCCATTAGCAGAGAGTGCTGCCTGAGTGTTGGACAGCATGTGCTGGTTTGACCTCATACCTGCCAACACTTTTCTCCCTCACACTGATGTACCCAGATTTTATTTTTTTTTTGTAAAATACGTGTGTGCATATGGAAAGCAACACATACATGTGTTTGTATGCATGTATCTATGCAGATATGCATGATGCATGTGTGCACAGGGGAGACAGATGGATGGGCTGACTGAAAAAATAGACAAAGTGCGAGGTGATGGAGATAAGAGGGTGAGATGAGGCCACAGAGTTAAGACAGGAGCACTGAGGCGACATCACACGGCTGCGTCCCCTTAGAGTTAGATAAAAGCCCTCGCTGAGCGACAGAGGGGTCGGCCTCACTATCTACAGACGCTCATCACTGTTAATAGGAGGGCAGGGCTCCTCTGCAGAGGTCTGAGCGTGGACCCGTGCACACAAAAACACATGCAATCATTCTCATACTTTACTGCACTCGCCCGTGCACCTGTCTGAGTGTGTGCACTGTTTTCCTGTCCACCAGCAGGCACAGTGGTCTCTTGGCTGCTTCAGCATGCCTCATATTTCATCGCAGAAGCAGGCGAGTGGAGCGCAGAGAGTCAGGTGGAGGGCCGGACTCATGAGGTAGAGCCCACAGCCTGTGGGGAAATAACTGTGCGTGAAGCTCTTCAATCAGCCCATTCATTCTGCCTCTTCCCCACTTGTGCTACTACAGTACTACAGGCTCCACCTTCAGCAGCAGCTCTACTTGTTTTTTCCCTCCCCGCTGAACTGTCTGCGCTCTCTGACAGTTCAAAGCGTACAGCAGAAGACCTCCTGGGTTGGCACATATTTGCAAATCGGTCTTTGTGCTCGCGGAAACGAGGGGGTTCTGCCAGCAATATCCAGCTAGCCACAGTGCAAAGATCAGAGTCAAAACTCCGGCAGCAGAAACGCCACCGCGGAAATACCTATTCATGAGCACAAAATAAAGGGATGTTTACTTATTTTATAACATGACATTCACACGGCCGTGACCCCAGTTTTTATGATCTTTGCCAGACAAATAACCACCGTGAGCATCCAGTTTGTACATCTTAAAACATTGTATCTTCCCTGCATGTTGCTGTAAATCTTGTCCTCTATGTAGTTTAAAACAAGGCATTATGTGCATTAGGTTTGAAAATGTCAGTTTATTCATCTCTGGATATTGCCTCGGTCAATTTCAGCCTCTCACACTAAAAGCACTATATTGACCGCATTCCCTTTTCTTCGACTATTCCTGCTTCACATCTCCATATAAAAAGCTGCTGGTGTGGTAGTGGGGTGTAATTGTATGACATGCGGTGATGACATCATGGTTACAGGTCTGGTGCATGACCTTAGCTGAAAGTCATTCCATCTCTGCTGTCTTTCCTGCTGTTTGTCATTAACACAAAGCAGAGAGACATAAAGGAAAATCTTTAAAAAGGTGCAATATGTAATTATTTCAGTGTAAAACATTAAAAAAATAAACAAAAATGATCATGAGAATGTGAAGCAATAACAGTGTTGGACGTTGTGTCAAAGACATCCATTAAGTGTGTTGCAGAGATACAGTAGCTAGCATGCTAACCAGCTAGCAGTGTAGCAGCAGTCGGCAGTTACTCAGGTCATATGCTGCCCCCTGTCTGTTTGGAGTATGAATTTCGACAGGTGACCAATTCTTACATAAGTGAGATTTCCATGTCTTTCTTAAAATTGTATAGTGGGTCTAGGTGCTTTATGAATGATGTGTATGTAATAATATGTTCCATTCACAGAGAAATGCTTCCAGCCCAGTTTCTAGAAACTGTAAATGAGCTGTCAGGACTTCAGTACGGTTGTGATGTCACAATTACACAATGACCACCCTCAGGATGGCCATGGTTGCAAAAACGGTTGCAAAGCTGATGCAAAAACACGGTGAGTGGTGCCTGCTCAGGCATGTTAGAGCCAGCCAACCAGAGCAGACTAGGCTTTGTAGGAGGGAGGAGCCTAGAGACAAGCACTAAAATTGAGTTCTCAAAATGAGGGTGAACAGCGGCGCTGCAACAGTTGACAGTATAAAAAGTAATGTGTTTTATGAATACTAAAGAAATTTAAATAACCCTATCATAGCACCCAAATATGAATACACCCAAATATGAACCTAAAAATGAGCAGTCTAGGCAACCTCTCAAAAATAATATTATGCTACGTACACCTGGTATTTAAGCCATTAACTCTTCTTTATGTGCAAAATGAAATAGTTCTCCAACTGTAAGATTTCACAACCACACAAGGGTGGTTATCTACATGCATTAACCCATTTTCTTTTTTTTTTTTTGTGAATGTCAGTATCTACATTTTTCTCCAATTTATGTCCATGCATTCATTTGGCTGTTCTATAAAAATTCCCCAAGAAGTAATGCTACTGACAGATAAGACATTTTCTCAATGTCAACCCTGCTGCGCGTTACAACCTGCCAATCAAATATTCCCCAAACTAAACAGGCACAGCCTGAGGAGAAAGAGGATGAAGGAGGATGAGGCGAAAGATAAATGAATGAAGTCAGGGAGAGGGGGGATTTGAGAGGAGGATGAAAGTGGAGGGAGTCATCTCCTTTATTTGGACTACATATCTCTGGAATTATATTAAATCCTGTGTGCTTTACAGTAAGCTTTTATACACCCTATAGAGTAGCTGTGAAAGGTGAGCTCACAGGGCAGAGGCAGGGAGCTGTCAGTAATGGCTGAGGACTGTTTGCTCCGGCTTCTTATCTCCCCCGGGGTCTCTGTGCTGCATTCCATTCACTGTTGGCTGGTCAGAATAGGACCCCAGAGAGGGAGCAGCTTTAAAACTCACTGTATAACAATTTTCTATACTACAACCGTGGGCAGAGTGTGACACTCTTATTTGAAGTAAAGAAGTGATGCCTCCCTGACTCCCTCGTCCAGGCGAGTCAGAGGAGAAACGATATGGATGTTGTTTTTTGATATCTAGTTTTTTTTACTTTTATCAATGGTATCCTTCAGTTTCCTGTCCTACTTACAGGCCAATAATAGTTTTGAATCTAGTAATGGATTGACATCACGCCTGTCTCTCTGGCTTTACGTTGGGCCAGCCATGAGTTGATCCAGCTATAGTTGTGAGCCAGCCTTGGCAATGAAAACCTTCAGCTTTGGGCAATGCATGTGGATTAAAGCCTGCATGTTGTCTGCCAGTGAGGGCTCGCTCAGAGTAAAGTGCTGGCTCCTGGCCATCAGTCATCCGACAAGGGTTTTACTTGCTCCTACATTATATCCAAGTCTGACCTGATGTCAGAGCTGCAGGAGCTCAAATCTCTGCATACATTACACCAGGCCTGTCAGACTCGTATAAACACATGGATTCTCCACCAGTCTTTTTGCCCGCTAGCTACACCAACTTATGCAGTCCCGCTGCTTTGTAGGCAACAGCAGCGACAAGTAAGTTTATGTGCCTAATTCGGGCTGAAATATGGGACTTGCATGAGGGTATATGAAGCACATTTTTTTCTCCCAGCTTTTGTTGTTTGCTCCGTCACGATGGCAGAGGAAATACAACACAACACTACGAAAACGGCTTCGGTTATTCCATTAGCCAGTGTCAAATGGCACTGAAGAAAAAAGTCACGAAGCCATTCCATGGACAAAAGAAAATCATTCATGGGCTTGCTCCACATCTAGGGCTAATCAGCTCAGTGCTAAACTAACACAATATTCAAACTATAATCCCTTACCAGTCAAAGGCGTCTAGAATATGTCAACGCAATCACATATTATAGTGTTAATTTGCTAAATTGTGATAATTACATGCAGGTTCTCAGGGAGGAGAATCTAGAAATTGCCACTCTAACACATTTGTCTCTCAACACAACACATTATCCTTTTAATGTGTGCTGAAAACAAGAGTGAAGTCCTGCGTCACGACCAACGTGGTGGTGAGAATGACTCATTCTTTGTGGAGTTTGTGCACAAAAGCAGGATGCTGACTGTGGCAGTGTTTGGTAGTGCAGCCTTTGCTAGCTGGGACTGATGCTGCAGACTTATTTCCACATCAGTGAATGGTACAGGCTGAATCTCAGCGGGCTGGGTGACCCACTTTTCAGCGCTCCAAGTGTATGTGAGCGTCATGCGCTGCACACCACACCGCACTCGGCCGTTATCTAGATTCCCTCACATGTCAGCCATTAACGTCACATCCCAGAGAGCATCAGGAACATCATTAAAAATAATTTGTTGTATTTCCTTCACAGGCTATTGCTCTAGTGTTACCATCCCAGCCCTGATGAAGGAGCTTTGCTTGGATTGTTGGATGAATTTGAAGTGAAGGAACAATGTCAAAAGTTGGCTCATTGATCAGCCCAATGTTATTCTGCTTGTAGTGCCACCACTGCCATCTACTCTGTGTTGCATTTAGTTTGAGGTACTCGTAATTATTTCTCATACCACTACAATTCAGAGGTTGTCCTTTTTACCCCGTTTACAATATGACTGCTCACATACACGAGTGCAACTGAAATAACTAGTGTATTAATCAGCAGACAGAAAACTAACTGGCATCTACTTCAACAATCATCAAGTCATTCTTCATGCAAAATGCTAAACTACTTTATATTTCTTTTTGATTATTGAGGTTTGGAGCTAACTTGACAGGATAGGATCTAACTTTACAGGCTAGTAGCTAACTTTACAGGATATGATCTAACTTTACAGGCTAGTTGATAACTTTACAGGATGGGATCTAACCTTTCAGAATAGGAGCTAACTTTACAGGCTAGTAGCTAACCGTTAAGGATAGGAGCTAACTCTACAGGCTAGAGTACTTACCAACAGCCTTCAAGATGAGGATCCAGTGTTTCTTAATGTACAGACTGAGAGCATGATGGAGTGTATTTCCAGAGCAACACTCTTCTCACAAGGGACATCCCTGACTTTGTATTGAACTATTTTTCAGAGGTGAACAGCTTCAGAAAATCTCTCCCTAACGGTGATCTCAAGGTTGTTTCCTCTGACTACCAAGAGCTTTGGGGTAGGCTACTGTTAGGCTACTATTATATGAAATATAGTCGTTCAAAGTAAATGTTTTAGATGTCCTGACATAGTCCATTGCTTTGGTAATAACCAATTAAGAAAAGTGAGGAACAGGTTTCTCAGATTGATTCAGACACTAAACCAAAAGTTTCCCCAGTAGCAACACAGTGACTTTTGAAATAGTGAATAGAATTAATATTCTTGCAACATATATTTGAAAATCTGGTTATTCAGTACTTAACTGGTGTGTGGGAAAATTCAGAGTCTGGTATTTTAATGCTCTTTGGATTTAATAAGTTTTAAAGTGAAAATCAATACATAAACAGTTTTAATCCTGGGCTAGTTTAGTCTTAGTATTACAACAAACTCCCTTGAGTCAGGATTGACATTGGGAAATCACTAATAAAATAACATCCGCTAAAAAAGGATGAATTTATTCACTCATGCCTGTGAGAGCTGAGCATCCAGAGCAGCCTGGGCTTTTTGGGCGGCAGTCCTGGAAGAGACAGTCACTAGAATGGAGTCGTGAATAGAGGTGCTGCAGCAACACTAAAGCATGTAAACTCTTTCTAGTGGACACCGACATGAAAACAAAAAAAACAATTATAGGATTTCTAATTTTCTAAACAATCATTGATTGACGTCTTCTCGTCATACAATTATGCAAAAAATGGGTTTGATTGAGAACTCCATCACATGCCTGTTGCCAGGTCAACTCACCTTGTTATCATTGTGTCTAGGTTTTTGTGTAGAACACCTGTGAGAGTGTGCAGGACCATTGAGATATTGACAGTTGGGGGTCTTCATAACTGCTGTGTGCAACATGCACACAAGGTAATAGTCAATCAGGCAGTCGATGTCGGTGATAAACTAGTGATAGTTTAAAAAAATACAAATCATACATTCACCTAAGTTTTTAAATAATTTTTTGCATGCATCCTTTATACATTTATACTACTAATAATATAATAATATAACATATATGATTTTGAAATGACAAGTCAAACTGTACATTTAAATGAGAACCATTGAAAACCGGCCACTGGAGAAGCACAAACAACCAGCCAGCAGCTTTTACCAAACTTTGCAATGAAAAGAGGAGTAAGGAGGCACCAGCTGAATGTAAAGGTAGCTTTCTGTGGGGCTTTTATAGTCTACTGATCGCTCAAAGCGCTTTACAACACTTGTCATACTCACCCACTCTTACACTGATGGCAGAGGCTGCCCCGCTGGGCACCAACTGCTCGTCGGGAGCAATTTGGGGTTCAGTATCTGGCTCATGGACACTTTGATACACAGCTGAGGGTAGCTGGGATCTGAACCAGTGACCCTCCGATTACTGAGCAACCCGCTCTACCGCCTGAGCTACAGCCAGCAACAATTTTTAATGGGGACCTAACAAGATTGTACCTGTCTTTCTTACAGCTTTGGTACAGCTACAACCCCTCTGTGAAGAAAAAAAAAAGACTTTTTTCAACATGTACACATTAGAAGGTGTAGTTAAACCCTTTGAAATGGTAAAAGCACCGTTTAAGTTAAATTTTAATCAGCGGCGGCACAGTAAGTGCGCTCCAGAGGACTATTCAAAAGTGAAAATTGGGTCAATTAAAGAACACTCAAGCACTAGCTGTAAAACTGCAGAGGTCAATTTAACTATAACTAAGTATTCACATAACAATACCCACCTGCTGTGTTTAGTCGTGGTTTGACACATTCAGAAAGCACTCACACACTCACACTGGGGAGCCTTTTTTCAGCTAATCAAAGTTAGAACAGTCTTCAAACAAACCTTATTTTTTAATCACGGCCAACGTGTGGCCGACATCAAGGATGAGGACCGTTATTGACTTGCCACTTGAAAACACTGCCTGCTGTTTTCTTCGAAACACGTGCCTCGGGTCTCTGCAGAAATGAACATAAACTTTACCCACTCATCACACATGTAGAGCCAGTTCATACATTCCGAGTTAGCGGACTGGGCGCCCTTCTCTCTCAAGCTACAGCAGACTGTGCAATTACACTACACAGTAAGCTTCGCGTTTTACATTTGAAACTGCTCAAGCTGCACTGAACCACCAGTGACCCAAAGGTTTCACACAAAGCAGTCAAGAAAATGGCTCGGGGGGGGGGCTGAGCAATTTATGCATGGCTTGTTGTTTATTGCTGGGCTTATTTACACTAGATGCCCGCGAGGTGCTTTTAGGGCCACGTGCCTGTAAAATGTGTTACGGAATTGCAGCGTTATCTCCGCCATTATTATTATGGCCATATCACTCACACATGCACGGGGCGTGGGAGTGGGGATAGTGGTGGGAATAATGGCGGTGGCGAGTCTTGTTACTTGGCAACCTCTGTGTGTCATTGCATCAGTCATCAGGGGTAATGGCAGCCATGACTGCTACAGTTTTTTTTTATAAGATGCGTGCCTTGCCTGTTTTGATGTATGAGATGCAAAGTGCTGCTGTAAAAACAGGTCCTTAATGTGATCCTCAGTGCGCATATCTAATCTGGTTTACACTGCTAATGCAAAAGACTGTCTGGCTGGAGGGTGATGTGTCCTTGCTGTCTTATCACTCATCGACATAGTCCATGTGTAGCCCCCCCCCCCAACTTCATGTTTCAAGTTTACGCCACAGGCTGTCAGCTCGGGAATCATGACATTATTTTCATTCTTCACTCTTACATTCTTCTCTAAATCTCATAAATATGTCAGTCCTGACATATACACACAACAGTAGATTTTTACATTATTCTCATGCGTGATACACAGAGAGATGTACTTTAATTTACTGTCTGGTGCAGGCAAAATAAATTCATGAACTCAAAAATTCAAGCATGAAGCGTGTTTCTAAATATGGAAATCATAAAGACTTGTTTAAGTGGTGGCATGAGCAATCCAGAGCCCTTAATATAATAATATACTTTGTACCTTCCCCTCTTGACAAGAACAGCTGGTCCATCGCCTGGAAAGATACAGAAAACAACAGGCACAGGTTAATTACATATTTGAGATGCATTGCCTGGCCTGCATCGTTCTGCATCTCTGCGATGGATTTTTAGATTTATGAGAACTCAGGAAATCTTCAGAAGAGTCTGCAGAGGGTGAACGGGCGCTCTGCTATTGGGTCAAACCTGAGAGCTTCTGCAAAGCGAAAACAATTAAAACAAAAGGGAAAGCCAGGCAAGAAGCCGGTTGATTTGAATCATGGGTCTTGGCAGTTGTTTTCTATTCATCAGATTTCATCTGCTGGCAATCTCACAGGGGCTTGATGCAGGAATGGCCTGGGCTTGACCCTCATTTTCTGTTTATATTATAAAGCCAAGGTCTGGCTCCTGCCCAGCACCCTGGAGAAATACCCTGCCCCTTGTTATCAACAAATCTCCGAGAGAGGAGCAGTCAGACATCCTATGAAAGGCCATTCAGAAAGAAACATGTATTAAACATGCAGGAATATTGGGATCAGAGGTGTTGCTTTACTTTTCTTTCTTCTTCTCCAGTTGGTCAGAGCTGAAGAAGCTTCTTGGATGAGAGGTGAAACGTCTTCAGGAAATTGAAAATACGTCCAGTTGCCTACGATACAGCGCTTAGAATAACCATGACCTGGATGACTGAGAACCTTCGTCAACATAAATGGTGATGCATTACACAGCGCTTTTGAGACCGTATATACTGGCTGCTACAGTGGATGAATAGCCTTCTCCATCGACTTTAAGTAATAGTCAGAAAAGATTGGAAGTGTACTGTTTAGATGAAGTTTTGAACGAGCTCCATGGTGCGTTGATGGCTATTTGGAAACGTTGACTCATGTACATAAATCACTGCCTCAGCTGGCTTTTGCTGCAGATGTATCGGTTTCACCTCTGACACGCTCGCCAAACGAGCAAGTATCTCTCCAAAGGCTGCTGCATTACTCTGCAGTCCACTGAGAGGGAACATCATTCAACCAGAAACTGTTGCAAAAACCGCTGGAAGCATGATGAGTAATGGGACAGTGGTCGGCAGTAGGCAATTTGAGGGGGAATGAGGGGGACGCCATCCTCCTTGTTAGCAAAATGACCAAAATGCATCCCCCTTATTAACCTGCCATCCCACTCCGCCACCAAGGCCGGTAAAAGACGGACCGCACTCTGGCACCAGTTCCAGATGCCACCCAGATCTGGACCTTTAACCAATACAGTTTGGGGAATTATTATATTTTGACAGAGCATTTAACCGGTCCTGCAATTGTAGCCTCAGAGGGACTAGCAGCCAAGGAAACTCACAGAACAATTGCATGTTTCCTCCAAGGATGGGAATCTAAAATGCTGGGAGGTTGTTGTGCTGCTGTGGTCTAGGTAGCATGTCAAATATTTGCAATCTAAAAAATCGAATTTTCCTGACTTATCAGCAACTGAAAAACTGATTGATGGTGAACATCTGGAGGGAAATTGGGCCGTATTTCAGGTTAAAACAACATATTTGATCGCCTGTTAGCTAACGTTAGCATCACTATCGATACGTAACATTAGCTAGGAAGTGGTTTAAATGCTAACAATGGCTGTAGTCCAACAGAAGCTAAAGATTATCATGTTTTCAATGGGTCGTTTCAGTTGCTGAACAATCAGGGAGTGGTGAAATAATATCAATTTGTCAGATTCCCTATATTACCACTTGCAACTTGGAACACTGCAGTACGACATGAGTTCTCCCACCCCGAGCAGAGGGAAATGTCCGCGTGTGAATAGGGTCTATCAGATCTTTGAGTATTGAGTCAGTCCGTGAGATAGATTTGAGACACACTTAGCAGAGATGTGGCAGGAAGTATTACAGAAGGAGAAATACAGTGAGTGGTACAGAGAATAGTAATTCACATGTTGTCCTCCGAAAAAAAGCGAAAGACAAATAAAGCAGTGGGACTGAAACAAAGCATTCAGGTCTCCCCTGATGTGAGTATGTAATGCATGTTGTCAATCATAGAAATGTATATTACATTTACTTTCAAGTAATATAATGGCTGGACCTTTTCACCGCTCTGTAACTGCAATTTGAGCACATCAAGTCGGGTGAACGAAGTCACATAAAGTATTCGCAAATTGGACTTGGGTCGGCACAATAAGGGCACGATGACATATTGAATGCAGCCCATCTCAGACTGATTTTTCAGGCGGGGACATTAATGGAGCATCATTGTCCTAGAGAGAAGGTTCTGAGACACTCCCAGCCAAACAGATGACTTGTGCCACGAGGCCACGAGGACAGTAGCTCAGCCCGAGCATGCTCAGCTGATTTATGATTTCAGCGCTCTGCCCTCCGCTGAGATGATTATGCAGGCGGCTCCCTGGGCTCTGAGCAAGACCATAAAGGTTATTAGAGGTGCTCCACCACTCCACATCCAGCCATATGGAGAGACCGTGGACAGATGAGTTTTTAACTGCCGCAGTGTGGATCCCAGCCCTCAGAGGGGTCCGGGATCACTTTCTACGCAGCTTGTCAGGAGGATTCAATTCAGAAAAAAACACTTTTTGCTTTCTCTTACACAAGTTTCTAATCTCAGGCTGAGCTCGGACTTATCACAGCAGAGCCGCTATCAGCCTGTCTATGTGGTTCCCACCATGAACCTGACTAGGTCTTGCCAGAAGACTGTGTGCAGGGCCTCTGGGGAGAGAGGGGAATCGATACGGGATTGACTCTCCGTCTTCGGCGCTGATCCTCCCAAGCTCTGTCATCTAAAATCATTTGCTTTGCCATGTATGTGTTTATTGGGACTGCCGATTTAATGCTCGTCAGCCTGCACCAATATCGTTCGGCTTAGAAGAAATCACCGAAGGTATTCTCCATGGCTCGTTAAAGGTATCTTCATTTGGAAGACAAATGACCAGATGCTAAAAGGTAATGAATCTCTATCTGACCAACCTCTGCAGCCTGTCCTGAACTATTTCGTGAAGCTTACATGCAATCACATCTGTGTGCAGACTGGACCAACACATTGGAGGAGTAGGATTTACCGTAAGACTGGTTTTAAATCAATAATCACTGCCTTATTATCTGTTTTATTGGAACTATAGCTGCATTAGGTGTTTTGCCTGAAATTGTATGAGCATATTAAGAAATATTTGATCAATTTGACCACTGAGTGAACAGTGTGTAATGTTAAATATACTGTGTTTCTACATAAATGCGTCTTCGGAATGGTGAAGAAGTGGTGTGGCGACTCAGCAGGAAGGCTGCCAACTCACGTTTTGGCTTTGGTTGTCTGCGTGTGAAGATTCAAATAATCTCCTGCCCTCGTGACCCTGAACAGGAGTACACAAGTGGGGAAAATGAAAAGAGTAAATTACTGCAGACATGTTCTTTTGGCTTAAGTCTGCTTCTTAATCATCAGATCAATCTATTAGCAATGAAGGTGTTGCTGGACGGTCATCAGGGAGATTTATTTCGACAGCGGCTCTTCTGAAAGCACAACAGCAGACGTGTGCGATATTACAGCTGTCTCCCCCCCGGGCTAACCTTTTTCAACTCACCATGGTCTCATTCCAAAGCATATTATTATTGTGCAGCAGCAGCGGCCCCGGCTGAATACAACCAATATCTCTAACGACATTCCAATGGGCCATCACTTCACCAGCTGAAGCAAACAAACCATCAGCAATGCCGTCATTAACAATTCACCCTAACATTACCTGTTGGGTAAGTGGTTGAAGTGGCCCTTCTCTGCTGCACTACACCCGGGCTCATTTTCACTGAGGACCAAGGAGCATTTCTGTACATTATTTAAAGTAGATGTTCCTGAATGAAAATCTGAGAGCAGCTCCTCTGATTTGTAGATCGTGAGAGCGTGGGAGGCTCACTCTCTGTACGGCTCGAGTTTTGAAGGGTAGCACTTTAAAATACGCTGCACAAAAATGTGAGTAGTTACTGAAGACAGAGTGAGGATCAGGAACAATATGAAATCAAAGACTGGATAATGGCGACTTACCAGAGATCAGACTGCAAGACACTATATTAATGAATTATTAGGTTATTATTGGGTATTTTGGCAAGTCTAGTCCTCCATAACTGTGTAGTTACTCCACAATTACTTCATGATTATGACATGTAGCTACGGACGCATAGTATGTTTACATCCATGTCATATTAGGTACTATCGGTGGTGCTAACCCAAACAAAAAATATTACTAACAGAGTCTGTACCTGTGTAAGAAAGATTAAAGATATAATTTGTAAGAAGGTCAACAGGGCTCTGTTAACTGGCGACCCTGTGAGCACAGCTGGACATTAGACTGGAACTAAACACAGCCTCAGACAGATGCCATTTTAAAGACATGGGAAAAAAAACAGAGGTGATTTACAGCCGCTTTGGCCAGGACTATTACTCTGGGGACGACAAGACGTGGCAGGCGGGGAAAGTAGAGGAAGCTACAGAGGTCATAGAGGCATAGAGGTCTTTGAAATAACATCAACACTGTTGTTTTCTCAAACTGTCATAACATTAGTTCACTTCTTGAATGTTTAGTACTTAAATTCTGGCCATATCTTACACATTTCTGCCTGAAAGATTGGACCATAGAGCAAAGCCCCAAACATAAACCGCTTCCAAAAATCCAATGCAATTACAAAAGTGTCTTAATTGATTTATTGTGGATGTCAGATGGCCACAACCGCACAGAAACAGAATAGAAAAAAAAGACACAGACTTTAGCAAACACTTAACTGCTCTCAAAGGCCTGCAGATATAAAGCTTAAGACCAGTACAGCTTCACATTTCAGCTCACTTTAGCACCAGGGCCATGGAACAGATGATTACAGGTTACTTCTTTTATAATAACAAAACATGCATCTTGGGTAAATTAAGCTTCATGCTGAATTGACTTAAAGATCTAATATGTAACATTTCCACATTGAAAACAACGATACCTATGTTATATATTTTGTTGTGTGCTTTCATATCCCACATGTTTCCGTTTCTGATGGAGCTTTATTACGTTGTTAAGCTGATGTTAAAGGTGTACTACGTAGTTTTGGGGAAGGAATGTTAATCAGAGGAGAAGGATCTTCATTGACTGTTCCCGTGACTGAATAAACAAACAGATCTTATAGGACAGCGCAATTTCATACTGTTTTACCTTGTTTATATGTGGCGGACCCTGACATCTTTCTAGCTTCAAACAGCTTGTTGATTGAGTTATGGAAAATATACATTTCTGGGTTTGTGTTATTCCCTCACTGATATTATGAATATGCAAAGTTTGGAGTTTGGATTTCTTCACCAAAACAACATAGTGCCCCTTTAAGTTAGTAGTAAATATACAACAAAAGACAATCATATTGTTATAAGTTACAATAACTTTGAATTATTGACTCAAGTATAAACTCTGTCGCCTTTTTGACGTAATCATGAACAAATTGGAGCCTTTTTTTTAAATCAAACCAGAGATAGTTCAGCAACAAAGACAACAGTAACTTGTACTAGCAACATGCTGCAGTAGATGCTCGTTAACGTGTGTAAATGTATGGTAATGGCCTTCCACCAATTAAGAATGCATAGCACCACTCTGCCGCATCTAAGCCACCATTATCTTGTCATTAACCGCTGATTTATTCAATCCCTTTATTTCCAGATCAAACACAAAGACAACCCTGTTTAATTCACATACATTCAAAGCACACCCAGCACGCTCAAATTAAACATATGCAAATCTGACCTTTTTTTTTTTTTTTTTTGGCAACGCAAATGTTCAGGAGGATGAGTCACCACCATTAAGCAGCAAGAGCAGTTCTTTTTGTAACACCGGAGCACAGGCTAACATTTGGGACAGCCATCCTACTATACTATTAGAATATCATTATTAACCAATTTCAAATATTCTTGATGGATTGTCATTGATTGGCTATTGCTTTCTAGTTGAAACTGTGAAAAATGTCAACCCTGGCACTTTGCCCAACACCAACCAATAATTTGCCTTGGTACTAATGTCTGTCTTTGATGCCTTGCTCCGATAGACTGTTGATTTATTTGTGAGATCATGAGGGCAATTTTTTTGTATCCACTAAATTAGAATTAATTAGATGAAAATGTGGACTTTAACCTAACAACTTTCCATTTCATCATCAGTTAAAAGCTCATCTCTGAACCCTGATTTGTCTCTCTACCTACTGGATGCCTTGTCTCCCCTCTCAGGCCTCCAGCAGCAATTAACTACTCTTTTTTATTTTCCTTGCACATTTGACCCAGGGATAATGAGCAGACATGATTACGACCCGATATTTAAAAGCTTGCCTTTCAACTGCTTTTGATTTTGGTGATTTAGAAGTTAAAAGGTAGTTCTAGCGGGAAGTCATTAAACAGCTCACATTTAAAATGAGGTAACTGGGTTCTTGTATCCTAAAATCTGCCAAAAAACTGTTTTTCTTCTAAAGTGTTCAACAAATTATGTAGTACACTGAAACTGTTAATTTGATATAGGACTATAGTCCTATAGTTAATCAAGTCATTTCATACAATTAAAATGCCTTGCTAAGAGATGAAAAAGAACTAAAGGTTGATTTTATTAGAAACAGAAATTGGGTTTTGCAGGGACAGAAACCTTTTGTGGACAAAAAGGTAGTTCTCAAGTAAAGATATGTTTTCCATGTATTTCCATGTATTGCACTGAGAGATGACTTGATTCAAATGTGTATTTAAATGCCTCTTGTAAGAAGATTGATACTGATCTCATGTCTATGCTGTAAATATGTAGCTGGGCCCACAACTAGCAGCTTGTTAGCTTAGCTTAGCATAAAGACTGGAAACAGAAGGAAAAAGCCAGCCCCCGTCTAAAAGCAACAAAACAATGACAAGACTCCAGGCAATCCCCAGTCACCTTTGCTGTATACTTGGATTTCTCTTTTTGTGTGGGTGAAATGAGAAGGTCGACACACCACCCTCATGTTAAAATACAAAGCCATGGCCAGCAGCCGTCACAACGACTGGAAGAAGAAAGAAACAGCTAGCCTGGTTCTGTCTGAAGGTTTACCAAATCTACTTAAAAGCATACTAATCAACATGGTCTGTCTCAGTTGTTTAATGTTAATGTGAATTAAAGTGTAAAAAGATTATTCAAGGGCGGGGGGTTGTTCCCCGTGTCTCTCTATGGCTTTATGCTAAGCTAAGCTAAAGGGCTGAAGCTTCGTCATACAGGCTGAAGAGTTTTATCAATCTTCTCAACGCGCCGATTATAAGCATATTTCCTATTCCTTTAAGAGACCGTTAATGGTGACTAGACCAGGGAAAATCAATGATTGTCTGCAATGGATACAGTTCGACTTTTTCTCTGAGTTTACTCTTTAATTTTCCATCTGTATGTAGCCATTGTCCAATTTCATGCTGCAAGGTTGAAGACAACAATCCCAAAATCATCTGAAGACAATCTCCCTGTCTTCCCCTCAGATATATTGCTCTCTATATCTGCAATAAAACCTTATGATCACAACACTTTGTATTCTGTATTCACAAGAGTAAGTCAGCCAGAGAATGACTTTGGTCTCATCGTTCTGCAACTTAGACCGTCTCTGGCCGTCTGAGGCTCTGTGGGTGTTAGGGGATGCTGTCAGATGTGCAAACAAAAATGACTGTGCGGCGAGGTAGGCCGCAGGAGATGAAGCATCAACCGAGGAGGGGGAGCTCCTTAACGTGGCCTGTATAGCCGTGCCATCGCCTCTCCTCATAAAGATTAATGACCCAGACATCCATTTAAGCCTATGGACGAGCCTGGACCACAGCGTGCCACAAATCATCAAGTCTTTCGATGCAGGTAAAGGCAAACAGTCCTCATTCTTTAGACAATGCAATGTGGATCAGCTCAATGAGTTGTGACCCCTGAATCATAGGGCCTGTTTGGCTGGGACACGCTTATATGGGTGCTCAGAATGGTTGTCTAATACGGGAATGGATATGTTTCTACTTTCCCTTCCACCTTGCTGTTTGCAGCGTTGGGGCCCATATTTTTAAAGTATGTGTCTTATACCAGAAAAACATTTATTCATTGAGGTATTTCTAAATGTATTTCTAAAGTCTAATTGCTTTGCCTTTGCATTTCTGTAAGATCAGTGACAAAATAAAATACGACAAGTGACAATCACATATTAATTTATTGAGAACTATTTTAAAAATTCTATATTTTTGAAAATCTAAGTCTCGACAAGGATGTTCAGTACGGTCGGGGTATTACAGGTGTGTAAAGTACCTACATCCTGCCTAACTGAGCTGCTCGTGAGTAGGGACCTCTGAGAGATGTTTGGGTGCTGCTCTACACACAGCAACCTCTTTTTTAGACAGAAATCATTTAAATTCAATTTAGTATGTGGGACTTAATGCACATTCTCAGTGCCTCTCTGAGAATGTCGCTAAAGGAGACCAAAAGTTGCTAACCTTAATTTAGAAATGGAGTCCACAAACATAAACAAACCTCTGGCTACCAGCACAGCACAGTCGTTCTACAGAGCCCCTTGAAAATAGAAAAAAACTTTTACCTGTAGGTTAGGTTGGTTACCAAAATAAGAACTTAGTGCCAAATTTCAGTACTTACAGGAGAACTTCGGTCGCTTTAAACATGCAGCTTCATTGCTCAAGCTACCCTTGACTTGCCAGTACCGAAGACGCGAACAAATTTGGTCCAACCATTACAGAGCTCCGTGAACGGAGACTTAGCATTGAACGCTAACAGCATGGGGTCAGAACTTTGCACTGTGTTTTAAGCGTCTTAACATGCTCCACATCTCACACCAAAAGTTATGCAACATCAGCAGACACCTTACAACACAGCACTGTAGCGTGTGTAACCCAGTGAAAGAAAACAGGTTAAAAGTAATGATTGTTGATCTAGATGTACTATTTCTATGCTGAGAAAGCGAGAGATGACAGGCCAGTCAGAACACAGAGTTCAGCAAGTCCGCCTCTGCCTGGGCGTGATTGACAGATCATGACCTACCAGCATGAGCGGATGTGTGCGGAAGAGAGGAGACGTACTCATAGCGAACGGAGCACTATCAAGAGAAGAGAAGTGAATTAGCAAGTTAAGTTCGTAGTTGCTAAAACGTATAGTTTATGCACGCCAGTGATTCAACATAGAAGAGACTATCCAGGGACGGCCCGGAGTGGGAAAGTCCCGTTTTTTCCTCAGTCGATCTCGGTAAGCGTTGTGCTAATGTTGCTAACCATGTGTGCTGTGTCAAGTAGCATGCCTGCTATTGAGTTGGTCGATGCTAGCGGCCTAGCGGCTAATAGCAAGCAAAATCGCAATGTTAATGCTGCTAATTAGTCAACTTAACAGTATTATATGAGAAGGAAGTATTGAAATACCTTAACATGTTCATTTTGTTGTGTTATTCTTTAAAGATGTGAATGGTTAAACATTTTAATGTGAGAGATGTCAGTTATGTAAATGCACTTGTATTTTCACTTGAGAGTGGGCATTGCAAATGTCAGCAGAGCCATATGTGACAGATATACGGCTCATAATCTTTACAGTAGAATACAGTAATGTATGCTGATTATATGATATTACTGTGAAATGATTCATATTGATTGAGATTTAAAGTTATTGAACTGAACCGAAGTGTAATGAAAGGCCTAAAATGTAATAATTAAGTATTATATTGTATGTCATGCTTAGTGTTACATTTTTGTTATGCTTTGGAGTGATAGTTGTACAACGAATATATTAGGTTAAATGTTAAATTCCTGTTTGTAAAACAAAACAGGTCAGGTCTTATGGATGGAGTGAGAGCTTCTTCAGGAGATTCATTCCAATTGATGGCGAGCTTCCCAGCGTGATTCTGAACCGATTCATCAAATACTCCATCTGGTGGTAGGGTGGTGCCAGCCGCAGGACTGTCACACATTCACCTACATTTGCTCATATCCCAGGAACATTGATAAGAACACTGGACACTTGAATGATAAGGAATCTTCAGACAGTGGATTTGAAAGACACTTTACTGTGATAGTTATCACAGCACAGACAGACTTTACTGACTTTTTGACTGACCAGATTTATTATTTTAAAGGGCCCATTTTTATTTCATTGTCATTTATGTGTTATTCATGGTGTGTGAATTATCACCTGAAAGTTCATTTCACTAAACATTCAGTTGAAACCTACCTTGTCGTCTGTGTACTTTCCTGTATGGTTATTGTAGTCTCTTCCCTTAGCTCCTTATGAACCTAGAGTACTAGTGTATTAACCAGGAGTGGGTTACATGGAAAAAACTTGGCGAGAGCTAGCCAGGAGCTTTGTGGACAGACTGCAATCATACATGAAGGTCACCTGTAACTAGCAACATTTTGATTTGAATAGCAGTATTTTGTTGCATATGGTGTTTATTTTTCTGGTCAAAGATATAAAACTTTTTTGAGTGATACACTTCAAAAATGGAGATTGTTGAGAAAGAGAATATCAAAGTACCAAACTCGCTCATAATTAGTGGGCTGTCTCACACCTCTGTAGATGAGGAGATTGCGGATTACCTAAAGCAGTATGGGTTAATTGCAAGGATAGTTCGTATTGATAACTCTGAGTCTGAATTTCACAAACAGGCCATTGTTGAGTTTGAATCAGGTGAAGCAGTACAGACAATTGAAGCCATATTACCATTAGAGAGGCCAAGTTCTGCAGACCCTAAGATCATTCACCATGTACAAACCCTGTCTAGTGTCTACAGCGGTAATGCAGGCACTAAGGTCACTCATACATTTCTATCTGAGCTTAAAGACATAGCCAAACTGAGTGGAAAGTCCTTTGAGGACATTTTACGAGAGGAGCTAACTAGGATAACAGACACCATTAATGACCCTAACCAACCAGTGAGTGAGGAGTTAACGACCCCTTCTACAACTGCCATAGCTCCACCCAATCTCACACAAGCTAAAGAGTCAAAACTTACCACTGTTGAAACTCCACTTCAGGCTGAACCTGCTACACCGCTATGTTCACCTGTACAAGGAGAGACCATGCATAACTTCAACTTGTCCCCTGAGCATCTCAGTACCCCAGATGTACAGCGTGTAGTCGTGGAACATATTGTGAAAAGCACAGATATTGCATCCCAGTTCCACTCTCCTGCTAAACTGAGGTCTTTCTCAGGGAGAGTCCCCTGTCCCAACTATGAAGTTGACTATGACACCTGGAGAACCAGTGTCGATTTCTACTTGACTGATCCCACTGTTTCTCAGTCACAGTTGGTAAGACGAATCGCCGACAGTCTCTTACCTCCCGCGGCTAATGTAGTGAAGCCTTTAGGTCCCCAAGCTCCTCCACACGCTTACCTGGATTTGCTTGACTCAGCGTATGCAACCATTGAAGATGGAGATGAGTTGTTCGCTAAATTTCTTAATACTCACCAGAATGCAGGAGAGAAGCCATCTGGCTATCTTCATAGGCTACAGTCATCCTTGAATGCAGCTGTGAGGAAGAAAACTGTATGTGCAAGAGATGCAGACAAGCAGCTACTCAAACAGTTCTGTAGGGGTTGCTGGAACAACTCATTGATTGCAACGCTCCAGCTGGAACAAAAACAGAATGATCCACCCAGTTTCTCAGAACTTTTGCTGTTGTTACGTACCGAAGAAGATAAGCAAGCAGCTAAGGCTAGCCGAATGAAGCAACATTTAGGAATCACCAAGCCAAAAGTTCAGGCTAACGCACAAGCTGCATGTATCAATGACATAGATGATTATGATGTGCAAACCCAAGATAACAGTATGTCAACAGCTGTGGAGCAGATTAAGAAACAGATAGCCAATCTCCAAGCACAGATTTCAGCTTTCTCAGTTGCAAAAGGAGAACAAGCTGTTAGGTCTAAAACAGCTAAGACTCAAAAAGCTAAGGCAAATGAGAACCGACCTATCCCTCAGATCCCTCAGAAGCAGTCACCAGGCAAGACCCCGTCATTGAGGCCCAGGCCATGGTATTGTTTTAAATGTGGGGAGGATGGTCATATCGTTGCCAGTTGTAGCAATCCTCCAAATCCGCAGCTGGTTGACACTAAGAGAAAAGAGCTGAAAGAAAGGCAACAGGCTTGGGACAAGAAAAACACTCCTAGTGACACTCCCCCTTTAAACTAGGAGTCGTTCCTATTGAGGGACAAATGGGAACAGGTGAAGTTAAAAGTCCCAACTCAGAGCATAAAACACGATTCACAGCATCACTAAAAGAACACAGAACAGCACAAACCAGAAAACTGCCTAAAGGTCTTGTAGGAAGTAAAAGCACCGCTAACGTTAAAGTTAATGGAGTTGACTGCCGCTCATTGCTTGACACAGGATCCCAAGTTACAACTGTGTCTCAGTCCTTCTACAATTCGCACCTGTCAGACTACACTATCCATCCAGTGAGCGACATACTAGAAATAGAAGGAGCAAATGGTCAGTCAGTTCCATATGCAGGCTATGTGCAGGTACGTGTGCAATTTCCAAGAGAATTTATTGCTTCTGAGCCGGAAGTTGAAACTCTAGCTTTGATAGTGCCAGATGTCCGTTCCAACAGTGACATACCTGTACTGATTGGAACTAACGCTCTTGATCCGCTCTATGAGCAATTTTGTGATGACAGTTCCCTACAGGCTAAATCATACTGTGGCTACCAACAGGTTCTAAGAACCTTACAGCTCAGGCACAAACAAAACTCAGATGGTCAACTTGGTTTTGTCAAACTGCGAGGCCCAGAGACAGATATTATTCCAGCAGGTCAGAAAGTTGTATTGGAAGGTTTTGTTAATGTCAGTAGTCTGAACAATGAGAAATGGGCGTTAGTTGAACAACCTACCATTTCATCTTTACCTGGTGGAATCTTTACTGATGGTTGTCTGATTTCCATTCCAACGCAGTCTCCATACAAGATCCCTGTTGTGTTAAGAAATGAAACCAGTCATGACGTTGTCCTACCAACTAACTGTGTTATTGCTGAGCTTAGTGTCCCTCAAGAAATCACACAAGCCCAGAACACTGCCAGTTGTCAGCAACAAGAAGTTAGTCAGTCATGTCAACTACAAACAGATAGCTGCTCAAGGCAACCGCAGTCTGCTAACCACACAAATCCACAGCCAGGCAACATGCCTGAGAGCTTCCAGTTTGATTTTGGAGATTCCCCGCTCCCGTTGGAGTGGAAGACTCGAATAACAAAAACATTGAACTCCTATTCTGATGTTTTTTCTCATCATGAGCTTGATTTTGGCCATGCAACAAAGGTAAAACATCACATCAGATTAAAGGATGAAACACCTTTCAAACTGCGGCCCCGCCCCATACATCCACAGGACTACGCAGCTGTGCGACGTCATCTCCAATCCCTCCTTGATGCAAAGGTCATCAGGGAATCTGAGTCTCCATTCTCGTCACCCATTGTGGTTGTCAAGAAGAAGAATGGTGATATCAGACTGTGTGTAGATTACAGGAAACTAAACCTTCAAACTATCAAAGATGCATATGCATTACCTAATTTGGAGGAATCCTTTTCAGCACTCAGTGGGGCTCAGTGGTTTTCTGTAATGGATCTGAAATCAGGGTATTATCAGATCGAGATGGAGGAGAGTGACAAGCATAAAACAGCTTTTGTTTGTCCTTTGGGATTTTGGGAGTGGAATCGAATGCCGCAAGGAATAACCAATGCACCATCCACATTCCAGCGCTTAATGGAGAAGTGTATGGGTGACATACACCTGCGGGAAGTGCTCGTTTTCCTTGATGATTTGATCGTCTTTTCCAAATCCTTGGAAGAACACGAAACTCGATTGACCAATGTCTTGAATCGACTGAGAGAAAATGGCCTTAAGCTGTCGCCAGAGAAGTGCCGTTTTTTTCAAACGTCAGTGCGCTACTTGGGGCACATTGTGTCGAGAAACGGAGTTGAAACTGACCCAGAAAAGGTTAAAGCACTTAAGACCTGGCCGAGACCTCAGACATTGAAGGAGTTGAGGTCCTTTCTTGGTTTCTCCGGTTATTACAGGAGATTTGTACAAGACTACGCAAAGATTGTGAAGCCCTTAACAAACCTCACTGCAGGTTATCCACCGACACATAAGGGGACCAAAGTAATCAAAACCGATGCCAAATACTACAATCCCAAGGAGCAATTTGGAGAAAGATGGACACCAGATTGTCAAAAGGCTTTTGAGGAAATCATTGGTAAGCTTACCTCGTCCCCAGTCCTAGGGTTTGCTAATCCTCAGCTACCATATGTCCTTCATACGGACGCAAGTACAACTGGTCTTGGAGCAGCATTATACCAGGAGCAGGATGGGGAGAGTCGTGCTATTGCTTATGCAAGTAGAGGTCTGTCATGCAGTGAAGCTAGATATCCAGCCCATAAACTGGAATTTCTTGCTTTAAAATGGGCTATCACTGAAAAATTCCATGACTACTTGTATGGAAACACCTTCACAGTAGTAACCGACAACAACCCCCTCAGGTATATACTCACCACCGCCAAACTGGATGCCACTAGCTATCGCTGGTTAGCCGCCTTGTCCACCTTCTCTTTTGATATCAAATATCGTGCTGGAAAGCAGAATCAGGACGCGGATGGCTTGTCAAGAAGGCCACATGGGGAGTTGACTGATGACAGTTGCTCTCAAGAGGAGAGTTCACGGATTTGTGAGTTTACCTCACACCACCTGGCTCCTGTGGATGTAGTCAAGGCAACTTGTCAGTATCACATCGTGGAAAAGGAGGAACCATTACTGTTTCCTTGTCTAATTGAGTCACTCGCTATTCATCCAGATGCTATTCCAGCTGCATTTGAAGAGGAGGACTCCTTTGAGGGGTTTTCCATGTTTCCCAAGTACAGTGACGCCGAGTTGGCCAGACTTCAGCAAGCAGATCCCGACATTAGTGGTATCATAAAGATGATTCAGTCGGGAGAACCAGCACCTGCCTGTCTAAAGTCTGAGTCACTTGAGTTTCGACTAATGCTGAGAGAGATGAGTCGGTTTGAACTGAAGGATGGTCTGCTATACAGGAGGCGACAATGTGACAACAAACAAATGTATCAACTTGTCCTCCCACATGTATTGAAGTCATCTGTGCTCAGTAGTCTTCACAATGAGATGGGTCATGTCGGGGTGGAGCGCACTCTGGAGCTGGCCAGATCTAGGTTTTATTGGCCTAAAATGTCATCTGATGTTGAATCAAAGGTCAAAACCTGTGAAAGATGTGTCAAAAGGAAAAGCCAGCCAGAAAAGGCTGCACCTTTGGTCAGTATCAAAACCAGCCGACCCATGGAACTTGTCTGTATGGACTTTTTATCTCTGGAACCGGACAGCCATAACACCAAGGATGTTCTGGTCATTACAGACCATTTTACTAAATATGCCATTGCTATACCTACCAAAGACCAGAAGGCCACCACAGTAGCTCGATGTCTGTGGGAGCAGTTTCTTGTTCATTACGGATTCCCAGAGCGTCTCCATAGTGATCAAGGCCGTGACTTTGAGTCTCTGATCATTAAGGAGCTTTGCACCTTAGTAGGTATAAAGAAAACCAGGACGAGTCCGTACCATCCCCGAGGGAATCCAGTGGAGCGGTTTAACCGCACATTGCTGAGCATGCTGGGTACTCTAAAGGAAAAGGAGAAGAAAAAGTGGCGTGAGTATGTGAAGCCACTCGCTCATGCATATAACTGCACGAGGAACGACGTAACTGGTTTCTCACCCTACGAGCTTATGTTTGGGCGACAGCCTAGACTACCCATTGACATTGCTTTCGGGTTACCAGTCAGAGACAGCTCAGTCACTTCACACTTCCAATATGTGAAAAACTTGAAGTCTTACTTGACAGCAAGCTACCAACTAGCTATGTCAAATGCAAAGAAAGTAGCTGACAAGAACAAGCGAAGGTTTGACATGCGGGTGAGAGAGGCAAGTCTGGAGATAGGAGATAGAGTTCTGGTGCGTAATCTCCGCCTCCGCAGTAAGCATAAACTCGCTGACCGGTGGGAGTCCACTGTTTATGTGGTACAGCAGAGAGCAGGAGACTTACCTGTCTATACAGTATGCCCTGAAGGTCAGGATGGTCCAACACGCACACTGCACCGGGATCTACTACTTCCATGCGGATTCCTCTCTGAAGTAGAGGAAGAGTCTGAAGAAACCAGACCCATTATTAAGCCCAGAACAAGACGAACCCCCATCCAACCCGATGAAAGACCGCTGGACTCAGAAGAGGAAGATGACAGTCCGTTATTTTATCCAGTTGAAATGGTTGAGACAGAGGCAAGGGTCCGTGAGCCTGTCAGTATGACTTTGCCTGAGAGGGAAATGGCAACTGAAAATAAAACAAGTCCTCAAACAAAATCTTCACCTGATCTGGAAAGTGTATCTGAAAAGGAAGCAGGAAACTTACCTGTGAACTTACCTGA
This sequence comes from Sparus aurata, assembly GCF_900880675.1. NCBI lineage: Eukaryota > Metazoa > Chordata > Actinopteri > Spariformes > Sparidae > Sparus > Sparus aurata. The sequence continues at coordinate 33,227,723 of NC_044190.1, read as the reverse complement.
ACCTTCACCAGCAGACGTGTCGAACTCACCTGTGGAAAAAGGAAGTACAAATCTGACTGGAAACTTACCTGATTTAACTCTAAACAACTCTGAACCTGTGGAAAACAACCCAATGGAACAGGAACCTGAAAACAACCCCTGTGCTGAAACAGAAAAACACGTTGATTGGATGGAGACACAGAACGATGTAACTGAACTTCAAAGCTCAACTCATACATCCTTATCAGAAATGGGAAGGGATGAACAACTAATTGAGAGAGAGCAGGAACAGTTAACCACTTCCAACAGTTCTCATGAGCAGACTATTGTTGGAGCAGAAGGTACTCCTTTGCCAAGTTCATGTGACTTAGCGGATGCTCCTCAGACAGATCTTAACCAGCCAGCTATCGCTGATGACCATGTTTCTGTAGAAAACACAGATGGTGCCATTAGTGATCAAAGTATGGACACTGTACGTAGATCTGAGCGTTCAAAGAGACCACCTCGAAAGTTCACTTACCCAGAACTTGGAAATCCCTTGATTTCCTTTGCTCAGACTTTACTGGAAGGATTTAATAGAGTTTTAGTTGAAACATTTGAAAGTAATAATTCTTTTGAAAGGAAGAACATGAAGGGACTCATGTCAATTTAGAGGGGGAGGGTGTAACCCAGTGAAAGAAAACAGGTTAAAAGTAATGATTGTTGATCTAGATGTACTATTTCTATGCTGAGAAAGCGAGAGATGACAGGCCAGTCAGAACACAGAGTTCAGCAAGTCCGCCTCTGCCTGGGCGTGATTGACAGATCATGACCTACCAGCATGAGCGGATGTGTGCGGAAGAGAGGAGACGTACTCATAGCGAACGGAGCACTATCAAGAGAAGAGAAGTGAATTAGCAAGTTAAGTTCGTAGTTGCTAAAACGTATAGTTTATGCACGCCAGTGATTCAACATAGAAGAGACTATCCAGGGACGGCCCGGAGTGGGAAAGTCCCGTTTTTTCCTCAGTCGATCTCGGTAAGCGTTGTGCTAATGTTGCTAACCATGTGTGCTGTGTCAAGTAGCATGCCTGCTATTGAGTTGGTCGATGCTAGCGGCCTAGCGGCTAATAGCAAGCAAAATCGCAATGTTAATGCTGCTAATTAGTCAACTTAACAGTATTATATGAGAAGGAAGTATTGAAATACCTTAACATGTTCATTTTGTTGTGTTATTCTTTAAAGATGTGAATGGTTAAACATTTTAATGTGAGAGATGTCAGTTATGTAAATGCACTTGTATTTTCACTTGAGAGTGGGCATTGCAAATGTCAGCAGAGCCATATGTGACAGATATACGGCTCATAATCTTTACAGTAGAATACAGTAATGTATGCTGATTATATGATATTACTGTGAAATGATTCATATTGATTGAGATTTAAAGTTATTGAACTGAACCGAAGTGTAATGAAAGGCCTAAAATGTAATAATTAAGTATTATATTGTATGTCATGCTTAGTGTTACATTTTTGTTATGCTTTGGAGTGATAGTTGTACAACGAATATATTAGGTTAAATGTTAAATTCCTGTTTGTAAAACAAAACAGGTCAGGTCTTATGGATGGAGTGAGAGCTTCTTCAGGAGATTCATTCCAATTGATGGCGAGCTTCCCAGCGTGATTCTGAACCGATTCATCAAATACTCCATCTGGTGGTAGGGTGGTGCCAGCCGCAGGACTGTCACACATTCACCTACATTTGCTCATATCCCAGGAACATTGATAAGAACACTGGACACTTGAATGATAAGGAATCTTCAGACAGTGGATTTGAAAGACACTTTACTGTGATAGTTATCACAGCACAGACAGACTTTACTGACTTTTTGACTGACCAGATTTATTATTTTAAAGGGCCCATTTTTATTTCATTGTCATTTATGTGTTATTCATGGTGTGTGAATTATCACCTGAAAGTTCATTTCACTAAACATTCAGTTGAAACCTACCTTGTCGTCTGTGTACTTTCCTGTATGGTTATTGTAGTCTCTTCCCTTAGCTCCTTATGAACCTAGAGTACTAGTGTATTAACCAGGAGTGGGTTACACGTGTATGACTCAAAATGAATAAAAAAGTAGTTAAAATAGTGTGTTTGTGCAAGCAGCTACTTACCTGTTTGTTGACATCCGTGTGTTCCAGCTGGACCAAACTAGCATATCCATCGAGTGTGCACTTAACAGGCCTAACCGGCTATTGTAAGGCTCATGGCTCATGACAGGCTGTAACATGGACATGTACATTATGAACATGTACACGAAAATGCTGGATTACGTTTCCGTCTCCGCCAGTGAGGGAGTAAGTGCACGCTCGACGGATTGACTAGTTTGGTCTAGCTACCGGAAGACACGGATGTCAACAAACAGGTAAGTAGCTCCTTGCACAAACACACTGTTTTAACTACTTTTTTATTCAGTTTGAGTAATACACGCTACAGTGCTGTGTGCTAAGGTGTCTGCTGATGTTGCATAACTTTTGTTGTGAGATGTGGAGCATGTTAAGACGCTTAAAACACAGTATAAAGTTCTGACCCCATGCTGTTAGCGTTCAATGCTAAGTCTCCGTTCACGGAGCTCTGTAATGGTTGGACCAAATTTGTTCGCGTCTTCGGTACTGGCAAGTCAAGGGTAGCTTGAGCAATGAAGCTGCATGTTTAAATCGACCGAAGTTCTCCTTTAGGAGAACATCTGGGTGAGAGAGTGTCAAGGAAAGAGAGATGGCGAAAGCAGTCTGCAGAAAGAGTGTTAGACTTTTAAGACTCAATGCAGACAACACCCTGAAAATGTGAAGCTGATTAGGGCAACGTGCTGAAGGAAACACCTGGTCAAACATAAAATATATCTAAATCCCAAAGAGTCTAGGCCTACTGTGAACCCCACATGGACCACAAAATGTGAGGTGAGGCATCAACAGCTTCGTTGACACCTTCATGTCATTTAGAAACAAGTTGGACAAGTTATTGTTGGAGGTAACTTTTTTGCTCACTGTCTTGGTTAACATTAGCATAGTTGTTTTAACTGTGTTACCCGACAATCAATATTATACCAATATAACTTACTGGTACCGTTTTAAGCCAGCAAGGTACAAACCTCTACCGGTCAGCACTTCTTGTGTAGCTCAGGAAACCCACTTAACTTGCAGAGAGGAAGCAACAAATGCACACTGCGACACAGGCCTGTACTGAGAGACCCAAGTGCACATAAATGGAGAAATGAGCAAGCTCGAGCAGAGCACTCGGAAGGGAGACCGCAACGGGAACTGAACCAAATTCTAGGGATCAAGGCAGGCACCCTTGTATCCGCTCACTCCACCTATAGCCTGGCTTAAGTCAAGCAGTGGCTTTAAGATAACACCAAATTGTATCAACCCACTCTGGAAAATTGGGTCATTACTGCACCAGCAAAAGTAAAATTATTCAACTGGGTTAGGGGCAGACAGAGATATAGAAAATAAATTCAAGCAAAACAAAGCACAGGGAAAGCATATTAATGTGAATTTCTCCGGAGAATAATCCTGTACAGAAGCAATATAAACACTATTAACATTGAAAGGTAATACTGTCAGGCTAGAGGCCTGGAGAGGATTACTGGAGGGATACATTTAGTGTAAATAGGGTTGTTGCAACCCCAGCACCAAGGCACAGTCGAGGTGCTTCTCATTCATAAAATGCTGTGCTATCATATTAGGGACTGGCATTATTTCCAGTTCAAGAGCTGGCCTCGGGCTCCCCGGGGCTGTGGTGACAGAGAGCATGGGATCGGTCTATTGCATCAGTCACTCTTGGAAATAATATGAATGTCAGTGCACAGCATGCAGTAAAAGACCAATTGTTATGATAACTATTAATAGCCAGGGTGCTCTGTAAATAGAAACTTTTATTGATATAATGAATCACGGCGGAAAAGAGGAAAATGTCCTTTGTGCGCCCAAATCGACCTGGGGGAGCCGATTAGTTCGGAGAAAGGCTTCTATATATCACGATCCGATGGCCCTGAAGATTACCCGCTGCGGTGTAGGTTAGCTGTGGAACCTCGGTTACCATGGTGACATGCCCCGATGTAAAAAAACGAACAACCACCATGAGGTGTCAGCCAGAGTTCATTCAGATCTCAGTCTTCTTAATAATCTTGCTACATGTATCCGGAAGAATATACTTGCAAACCTTTGACAAAGACTGTAAGCTGTGCAGAGTGTGAACGCGCTGCTTGTTTTACACATATACAGCCCAGACCATGAGTTCACAGACGTTAATATATTATATTAATCTATTTTTAAGGTCAGAACATATTTTCTTTCTGTTGCTATTTTTAGAATCTTAACAGTGATCCAATTTTTTCATTATATTAGATATGATAATCTTATTACTGTGTGCCTTTAACACGACCACCTTAGCGCAACCGCTGTACAGTTACTGTGTGCACGCTGACTCACAAAGCCACCAGCATGACTGTACCAGAGGGCGGCTTCATGCCCATCACTGTACGTACGTATGTGTATTTTAATGTTCAATAAGTAACTTTCAGATATAGTTTCTTTAGTTAAAGTCGGAAACTTTGGTGTTTTATTCAACCTGATTTTTCAAATGACGCCTCATGTTTGAGATCCCGTCTGTCCTCAGAGTGTTTGTAATCATATCCATAAATCCATACTGGACAGGTTGTAAGTGTCGATGTGGGACTTTTGCAAAGTAGCTCCTTTCTAGAGGTAAGAAAAGTTTCTAATGAGGTGAATCAAATGTTGATGTTGTAGAAGTTCCATTGTGTTTGGATTCTGATCACCTGTGTGCGGGGTGTGGAGACTGACTCCTAATCAATGAGTGGAAGCAGCCTGGGGCGTTCCTCCTCCCAGCCAATTAGGATGTGACGACGCCTCTTTGTGAAGGCTTAAGAGAGGTGGGGAACGGACCCCAGGTTGGACTCGATGTCATTCTGAATCTGTCCCCTGACACGCTGCAGAGCTCATCCCTAATAGTCTCTAAATAGAGGTTTCTTTGCTGCCCTGTCTCGTTCTAGTTGAGGGAAATTGTGTTTATTCTTCTAACAAGTTGAGTGACCACAAAAAGTCCCCAGTCAAATAGGAAGCCTGCATCTGGGCCGTCCTTATTTGTGCAAGTGTTGCTTGGCTTTACAAATAGCCGGACGCCTGCTGACTTTCTTTTGTTTGTCTCCCCCATACACCTTCAGTTTCTACCTTTTTAGATTTTTGATTATCACCTGAAGAAGTTTCTGTTTGTTATCCAAGTTCATATTTGGCATTCCCCGTGGGTGTTCCTTAATTTTGTTTTTGTTTTTATGTAGGTTGGGGCTGGTTCTTTCAGCATTTCACTGCCAGTAAGGCCACAACGTGGCGACAGCACCATAGCAGGGAAAGTTAAACGATCGCCTCAGTTATTACGATTCATCCTGAGGGATCGGGGGAGGGGGAGAGGGGGCACGGATGTCTGCATCAAACTTCACGGCAATCCATCAAATAGTTGTTGGGCTGCCAGAGGGAAGGCTGTATAAACTTTTCAACGAGAAATGTTGTAAAGACAATTATAAATCATGAAGTGATTAAGAGATATTGTATTTTTCTGTTCAAAGTGTGAATTATGGAACAGACACACACACACACGGAAGCCGTAGTGCCACATGTCTGTTCAGATAAGCGCAGACACTCGAGCAGTTTGGTGGAAAGTGATGAAACTCGTCCGTCTGACCATCTGCCACGGGGCTTTCCTCTATACTCCGCAGTCTGGAAGGAAACAGGGGGGCGCGCTGCGGTGACCTAATGTTTAGACTGAGACATCGTCGCCTTCCAACTGAGCAGCACATCCCCGCCCGGTTTATTGACGTTCAGACTGGGAGATGTAGCCACAAGGAAGTTGTACGTCTTAAACTGTCTCTGCTGATATTTGCAGTCTGACAACCTGCCTCGTTCCCAAAAGTCATGCTACACAATCTCACACAACACAAACACACACACACCGCCCACACAGAGACAGACATATGCATATGCAAACACACTTAACTCCTGTCCGCAAATATAGACATGCTTTAAAAAAGGAAAAGCCATAAAAAACCCGCACGTCACTGAGTGAATGGGCGACATGCAAACCGTGTGTGAATGAACTGTGAAAAGGTGGCGCTCTTCCAGTGATTATGATTAATAGCAAAACAGCCTCAGTGCAGCAGCTATGGCTGAGTGCCTGCATATAAGCTTATGTTCCACTCTATGAAGCGATGTCGCACCGGTGGTGCATTTGCGAGGCAGCACATCCACACAGAGCGTTTTTCCGCGTGTCATTTATGTTTAACATGTTGGACGGCTCCGAGGCGACACAGAATTTAATGTGGCATTACAAACATTATGGGCAGGTCGTCCATGATGCGACGCTATAGCCTTGACAGGGAAAAATACCGGAGGAGGACCTTAATGGGTCGGAGGGTGACAACGGCTGCAAATAAGCCATTTGTCATATAAATGTCAGGAAGAACAGCCCAACAGACGCGATCTCCCGTCTTAAATATAAACCTCTGTCTGATTCTCTCTCTGTCATGCTCAGCCAGAGAGGCATTTAACAGCTCACACCTGACTTAAAACCATGTAAGCCGCGATGCAGGAGACAGAGCCAGCATTTACCTCTCAGCCAGGCTATAGGTTGGTCAGGGGGGCCCCGGATTCAGACTGAGCCAACTGAGGCCCAGAGCTGTAATTACACATGAACAGATGGCCTTGCTGGAGGACTCTCCTCCCTCGATCCCTCCTTCTCTCAGACCTGCTACCTGCAGCGCACCGAGCCCTCGCTGCCCGCAAAGCATTGTTACACATACATTATCGTCCACAGTGAACGAGGGCGGGAGGGGGGGCAGGATGGCAGCTGTGTTGACAGGGAGCCATGAGCTCCATCACTGAAATAGCCCAAACCATCACAACCCCCATTGCTAGCCACTTTTTCTTTTTTTGCTGTGTGTGTGTGTGTGTCTGTATAAAACAATGTGAGTCTGGAGATGGGTACCATTAACCTGAATATGCAGGGGACAGACATCTGTTGGGCAGAACAAAGAAAGACTTTGACTTTCTCTCAGATTTTAAATGAGTGCAACATTCACTGACTGCAGCAGTAAGAAAAAAAGAAAAAAACCAAATGCAGCACGGTGCAGTTGGAATGGGAGTCCGTCTTTCCACGGACTCCCATGAGATAGCGATGGAGTGGGGCGGATGCTTGCTGTGCTAGCCGCGTCCTTTGTTCTCTCTTTGAAATCATGCAGGTGATTTACGAGTGAGGAATACGAATAACGCCTCTGTTGTGTTTTGCTGTGTATCAGTGGCCCAGTGCAGACACAAGCAGAAACATATTTCAGTGCAGCTCCGGTTATTGTTCAGGAGTAGAACATGTATTGACAGGAAAATGACGACACATTTTTATCTATTTGTTATTTATTAAGCTTTTTAATTTTTTTTTTTTGTTACAACATTTACTGCAATCTAACAGCTGCAAAATCATTTGGATGGTTCCTCAGTGGGAGGATTTAGATCACAGTGTTGCGTACATGTTCACTTCTCAACACAACTTTTGTCCTGACATGACGAGTATCCCCTCGCAGTCCTACGTTACGTAAGTTGTTACAGACCTGGGATTTGTATTAACCACAGTGGTGTTGCACCCAAACTGCCGGGGGCGCCAAATACCACAAAATACCAATTTGTACAAAATTTTGCTTTAATAAAAAATATATTTTCTTTTGGACATACCCTGGTCAGTCACATTTTCAGTGTACGGTGATGCAGATGGGAGGGAGGGGACTGTTAACTGCAAAATGGACAGGAAGGCGACAAAAACAACGATGTTTAGAGCAGATTTAAATACGAAGATGTGTTCTTTCTGCCAGAAAGGTTTATAGTTTCCTGCCAGAATTTATCTAACTTTCAAATAAAGCTTCATGTAAAACTACTTACAGCCATCACACACACACACACACACACACACACACACACACACACACACACACACACACACACACACACGATCCTGGGGCCTCGGAGCTCTGGAGCAAACGAGATTGTAGATATTTACTGTTTCGGAGGCCCAATTGAGCTGTTTCTTTTAAACGCCTGACGGAGATGGGACGGCTCCGGGCTTGAAAACGTAATGATTTGTCATATCAAAGTGATATACTCGCCACGGAGCGATCCGCTGACCAGATTGTAGATGCAGGCGCTTCCTTTTAATCAAAAACCGCGAAATGAAACTGTGCAGTCAACTGAAAACTGCACCCAGATGACTGTATCGCGGGAGCAAATAAATTATGTCTCCCCCTCCCCTTCGTCGTCATGTGTGTTTTGCTATATAACTGTCATCCAGCAGAGGCAATTACAGCATTGTTTGCGCCAACTGTACGCTAACGCTTGGCTGCCCAGCGTCGTGCCTCGACTCAACATCTCATCTATCAGGGTCGGGAAAACGATGGCCCTGTCATCCTCGCACGCCGTTACAGAGGTCGCTGTGGCGATCCCTCACCACGTCTAACGAACATGAGATCCACCCTCGTGCCTCTCAGGTGGCGCGTTAGCTGGTGCTCAACAAGTATACTGACCACCTCTGTGCGTTAATGGCTGACTCTTACTTGCCCATTGTGGCTGTGAGACCTTCTCCTCCGCCGTTTAATGGCAGGATGAGGAGCAGGGTCCCGGCGTCCGCCGAGACACATCGAGCTGTAATTAGACTGAGTCAGATTTGTTCGGGGACAGAGGGCAGGGCAAGTGTGCACCCATAGGACACATTCCACACACACACACACACATGCATACCCTATATATAGTTCACGGGGACAGAGCTTCTACATGCGGGTCACACAATGTTCTTACGTCGCATACTGTATACGGCACATACGCTCCAGACACATGGAGCCGATGATTTATTAAAGCAGCGAGAGGAGAAAAGGGGAAGACGGCAGTAACGGAGGGGGAGGGAAGCCGTGGGGAGATGAAGCAGGGCGGAGACCTGGATGACTTGTCACATTGATATCAGGCGGTGAGAAAAAAGGGCTCCAGCAGGGAAACTCTGCTTTCTAGAGAGAAGAGTCTTTGTGCGGCGTGATACAGCTGCTCAGTAAATGAATTCAACCAATCGTGGTGCAATGAATCCCAGAGACTTATAGATCACAACACACTTTTTTTTTTTTTTTCTCACAGCAGATGTTTTCACTTGTCCAACACAGATGCAACAAATAACCATCCATTTGGCTGCGTTCCATTCAGGTGTGCCAGTGCCCTCGTCCTGGAGCGGTGCCTCCTGGCTCACTGTCCTGGCTCCATATCGACCATTACATATAACTTTATCATTTCTTTATGTCGCTCTGAAGCTGCACTGCAGCACCCGCCGGCTCGCTGCAGGTGGAGAGAGGTCACATTCACCAGGTCCATCTCGGATGCCTCCTCTCAGTCCGCCAAGGGATGATGATGATGAATTAAAACACCAAAGATACAAACAAGCCATTTGAGACGGCGATGATGATGTTCTGCAAGGTAAAATGTCTCTCTTTTATCAACGTAGTCTGGTGGATTTGAAGCGATCAGTTTGATTATACAAGTTTCAGTTCCCTGTTGGTATTTTGAAGCGTTCATTCTGTGCGGGGAGCAATTGAAGGTAGTTCTTCCCGAGTCACCTTTTGTCACGCCGCCTTTGTGGTTACGTGTCATCTGTCATATAATACAGGGTGACGACAAACATAAACAACCAACAGGTTTGTCTGTCTGCGGACGCTGACAGCAGCACGGGGAGTTGGATGGATGACAGTAGACGGTGGAGATGACAGTAGACCAGTGACTGATGAAGGTACCTTTTTTATACGTATGGCCATCTTAACATTATGCAGATTTTACATATTAGACATGGGTTACGACAATAACCAGGATAGATGGCAAAATAGGAAAAAAAAACTTTTACTATAATGAACTGTACTAGCTATTTAGCAAATAAAGAGCTTAGCAGCTCTTTAACTAGCATATATATATATATATATATATATATATATATATATATATATATATATATATATATATATATATATATATATATATATATATATATATATATATATATATATATATATATATATATATTTTACAGTTCATCATTACTGAGCAGTTAGATTATTGGAAACATTAAGTTACTGCCTACTGATAAACAAACTGGCAACATTAGGTCACGAAGAATCATGATGATGATGATAATAATTATAAAGCTGCTCTTAGTGTCGTCATTTTAGCTAACTTCCTGTCTATTTTGCATTCAGCAATCCCCTCCCTCCTTTCCAAGTCCGCACATGAACGTGCAGTGTTCAAGAGCAGTGTGGGAATTAAGCATTTTTGGGTTCAGAAATCACTGTCTGGTAGAGAACATATCAGGATGTGACCGGAGATTCCGCTTCACCTACGATTTGGGGAGCTGTCGGCGTCAGAGCAGGTCAGGAAGTCATATGAGGGGCGATTCTCTTCGTCTGAGGTGTTAGCAGGACGGTAGATGGGATTACTCTTACTGTCCAATGAAATATCGAGGGGTCACTGCCCCGGGGCAAAGCGTGATCCACACAAACATCAGGTGGTCATTGTTCGAGGATGTAACCGCTCTCCTGTTGTATGAAAGTCTGAAACATTTGGAAGACGGCAGAGAACACTGATTCTTCTCTCCAGGCTGCTTGGATTAAAGAAATCTGATTCATCCCACAGAATTAGCAACACAGGACCGCCTCCTTTTGTAGTTCTCTGTCCTGATTGGATAAAGTGGGCAGGGATACCAGAAACATAAATGTTCTCTTTTACTGCATGAGCGAAGGAGAGGACAGCGACTACTGTTAGCATATAGAGCTATTTAACACTTACTTTTAATAAAAGCGTATCATTTACAGCAGCTTTAATAATTTATCCGAATCATGATAAGAATAAGAACATTCTTGGTTCTCTGCATACCCAGGGAGTCTTTGTCAGGTGTGTCAGGAAAGGACACCGTTCATGAGGTGAAGGTGGAAGTTTGCCGCTACTGTCGGAGCAGCTGAGAACTCGAAGTGTCCTAGACATCGGTGTCAGATGTGACACTTGTTGTTTTTCTCGGACCAGCTTGCATTCAAACGCACTGGTATTGTCGGGAGACTCCACCGCAACAATGCCGACTTATCTGCTTCCAGCACTCACCTGGATTTGTATAACCGGTAAGTGCACAGTGAAGCTGGCCCTGGAACCCCTGAAGTGCCGCAGCCGATTGTACAGTAAATGTTATTAGCTACACCCGCGCCCGGCAAGTCAATATCCCTCCTTTTCTGAAACGACCGTGACCTCCAGACCTGAGCCTTTCATGCTATGAAAAATCAATACGGTCTAGTGGGGTACCCCGTAGATATTGATGCATTGTTAATGTATGAAAGAGTTTTTTTTTTTCATACATTCACATACAACTCACTCGACTGATTAAACCCTCCTGCAAGAATGTATTCGTTTGTCCCCACCGATGTCGGGCTCTTAACGCATTCCCACTCAATATCCGACTGATATCACTCCGCTATACGTGACGGCCCTTCAAGCATGTGTTCCCAACAGGTATGAAGTGTTAAAAGCAACCACTGAGCGCTTATGATGAGATACAGTCAGGTCTCGTTTATCCTGAAGGTCAGTTAAACGTCAAAACATATTTAAAATGACTTTGAATTTCAATCATTTAATATGCATACATTCAGTCAACACATGCAATCATTCCCCTCAGAACTTGGCACCTATATTTTATTCTGTTGCTTGAGGGAATCAAATGCAGTAGAATTGGTACATAACTCTGATTGCATCTGATCAAACCAGTCTACAGAGTATAGAACTCCACGTATAATTTTATATGCAGCAGTAATTATAATGAGGTTGTGTATTAGATTTATAGATGTGCGCCTTAAGGTTAGAAATCCAACAGTTTGGGATCTTCTCCCCCGATTTGGATGAACCGCCGTGAACGACTTATCCCTCCCTCGAGGTGAGCTTCATCAATCCCCCCCCCGAAGAATAAACAGCCCCTCCGTTCTTTTGAAGGACACGCCGGGTCCGGTTTGGACGCCTCCATGTGTGTGTTACTCCTACACAACAGCTGGCTGCATGCCATTAGCACACAGATGGACATGTTCCCGTGGCCCATAACTTCTGGATTAATGCACCCCTCCTCGTGTTTTATCCTCCCGTCATCTGCTCAATTAGCCACCGCTGGAATTCATCAAGGCTTTTATGTTTTTTTTGGTCTTTTAAATCCAAAGTATCGTCAGAAAGGAGAAACCCGCTCACACACAAACACACACACACTCAGGCCGGACCGCGAGGTTAACAACGCGGTGGTCATCTTACTGTGAATTATAGCAACCAGCTCATCCTCTGATCATCATTTGCCCGGCGTCAGCGTGTCCTCTGAAATGTGGCAGCGGATGATGTGTAAAAAAAAAAAGAAAAAAAGAAAAAGAATTCCTGGAGGAGTTGACAATATGCAAATGTGAGGTGAAGGTTGTGGGAGTCAAGAGTTGATGTCATTTTTTTGCATCTTGGCAGCTCCACTGTAGGATGAGTCAGGTTGGTGTTTTTCTTCCCTTCCTTTTTTTTAAAATTCTGTCTGCACTTCCTGCTTCCACGGTCTCTGATTACACGGCGAGGAAGCAAGCCTCAGTGCAACTGGCATAATTGGCTCAGGAAAACAAAAGGACTGAAGATTAAAAATTGCGCACACACACACAATTTCCGGCAGGGCGGGGGGATCGGAGCATCTTGGGATTTTTCTTTTTCTGAAAAACCATGATGCAATTTCCTGTAATGTAATACGATCTAAATTCAGACACATTCAACCTCAGCTGTGGCTCTAATGCCTCGCTAATAGCTGCAGTATAAATATATTAATGGTATGCACATTTTTTATTTTGAAGGACAATGACATTCTCAATAGCCGTCAGTGTTTGACTTATTCTTGGTGGTCTTCAGCTTTTTCTCCATGTTCCCCATACCCTTTTATTTCAGAGCGGCATATAAATCCATAAATCTGTACTGTAACTGTTATGTCGGCTGTTGTATTGGCAATGTTAATGGTTTATGGTGTTAAAGACCTATACATTATGCATTTATATCCATGCTGATTGCCCTGTAATGTCATAGTCTGTTATGAACTACATCAGTCATTCAGATGAAGTGTGGCCGTGAACCAAAAGATGGCACAGAGTAAGAAAATGTGCAGCTTTATACTTTCTTTCTGATCTGTTGTTTGACCACATCTCAAACCTTAATTAAGGCCACATGCAGTTACCACGGCAACAACAGAATTAGAAATAGTTCTGCAGTCAGCACAATTTGAGTGTTTCAGGTTTGGCCTAACGACGCAAAAGCTAGCAGCCAATAGATTGCCGCGGGGATGACGTAACTTTGTAGGATAAACTGGAGGTAAGCTTGGTTAATGAAGGTTCCCTCGTCAAAAAGCCGAATGATTCCATTGGCTTTCTGATTATTGCGGATGTAAAGCTCTGTGGCGAGCACGAGTTCATAGTAGCCTACTTTACTTACCCGTCTTGTTCAGGAAGACAATCCTCACAGATGAACACCACCTTGATGATTTTTTTTTTTTTTTTTTTTAGATAAATAAGATCGCCACCTAAAGTTCCACTAAAAATACAGATGCATTGCAGTTGTGTGACTTAAACATCATCACCCTGAAGTGTCTCTCTGCACTTTACTGTACACACTTTGCTGTAAATTGATCAATCGACAAGTTAAGTTAGTGAGAGTAGTTAGCGACCAAAGTCGGCCTGTAAAGACGGACGAGTGAGTAGATGAGTCTCTGTGTTCAGTTGGATGAAGTTTACTGTCCAAGATATCGTCTCATTTGGCCACTTGTTAGCAGCCACCTTTTTAAGAAACACACTTTTAAAAAAAGGGTATTTACTGGCATATTTTATGTTGTAGAGCAAATTGTCAAAAAGTGTTGTGCGAACCACAGACCAAATTTCAGCCACTTTACTGAAAATGCATTCAACAAACCCACTGACTTTGAGCAAAAACCAAAAGTGCAAACATGCTAACACATTTTCAGGTTTTAGGACTTATTCCCATGCTTGAAAGATGATAAACAATATCTGGATTGTTTATCTGAAGGAAGAAACACAGGTGAAAAACGACGGGTTGTGGGGTAATACTGGCGGACTGTTTCTTAGCCAGGAGCAGTGACTTCTCTCTTCACACCATCGGTTTCATAATAATATAATAGCTAGCCTACAGCGTGAGGTAATGTTTGTTTGGTTTTTGTGTGTAAATTGACCTTTTTTCGCTGGAGACATTTCGACTTGTGGGAAAAGGCTGGTCAGACACGCTGCATTAACAGCGGCTCAGTTCCATCAGGTGTCCAAGCAGTCAATGCTGAGAATTAAAGACATACACACACGTATCATAATTAATCAGTAAGTACATCCCGGTGGGGGGGAAATGTTCAATTTAAAGCCGCGCTGTCATGTCTGTGTGGAAGAATTTCACCAAAGTCTCACAACTCGAGACTAAAAATATCTCCCACATCTTCCGTTGGTTTCTCTGCAGGTCTGTATCTCCTCACAGCGTTTTTTTTTTTTTTTTTTCTCTGGATGTCTTCATTACATTTTCTTTTCTTCTCTTCTGTTCTACAGCTGTAAAGAAAAGACAAAAAAGGTGACACTGACAAATGGACTTACTTTGTCCTGGTTCTCTTATGTCCCGGTTCCAGGTGATTAGATCCACAGTTTGGGCTTTCGACCAAGAGACAGCGATAATTGGCTTTTGACGAACGGCAGTTTTTCTTTCAAGTTATTGCCTGTGTGTCCGCGGTAGTGATTCTTTAAATAAACCAAACCTTTTGTCTACATTTATACAGCTTGCATTTACCTAAAGTATTACCCATGTCATGTAGTGCAACATTTGACTGATTGTCTTTTGGCTTTAAAGTGTCGAGCTGGAGGCCGCCTTATCACGTTTAGCCAGAGAGGAACGCAACGCAGATGGCTCAAATAAAAAAGACCCACAGAGTGCAATTAAAGTTTTGTCAGGTGACATGTTTGTGAGGGATTATTTTTCCTGCATTTTCCTCCCGTGGGTGTGGAATGACTGACAGTAAGTAGAGCGGAACCGATCCGAAAACACTCATCTCATCCGCCATGAAATCACAAAAAAAAAGGAAAGAGTTTGAAAAAAAGTGAAGACTTCATGTTTAGTGCAATGGATTACAGTATCTCCTGAAAGTATCTGTCAGCATCAGATGGGAAAAACAAAATCAAACGTCTTGTGCGGAAACCAGAAGGAAAAGTCGATGCAGAAGATGGGGAGGAAAGTTTTCCCATCCAGCAGCAAAGTGATCGGCTCATCCTGGGTGTTCTTATTGTGCTTTTGAAATATCACAATAATCTTTAGTGTGGGTTGTCCCCCTAGAATCCAAATTATCCAATTCTAATGTTGTTGTATTGAATGACAAGGGGAGGGGGAGCAACTCTAAGATGCACTACGATTCTCTGATGAGAAAGTGAATGTCTGTTCCTCACGGCCGAACCGACGGGATGGTGAAACGACGAGACGTAAACACACGAGTCGTGTTTTAGGTTGCAAGCTTGGCTCCTTCTTGAGGTTTGGTGAGTGTGAGCAAAGACAATGGAAGTAAATTAATCTGTATTTATCTGAATTGTATTTTGAGCTAGCTAGTTTTCACAGAATGAGAATAGTGTATTGAGGGTTGTTGTAGCACTTGAAGTATAACTCCACTAAATATACACATCAAAGTCTGTCAGGCATTGAGGAGCACCACTGGATATGTGGGGGCAGCTCAGCGCAACGTGAGCCGCTGCCAGCACAACAGCACACCAGGATCCCCGACAGAACTGTCGGTGGTCGAGCTGCATTGTGCATACTGCCATGTTTTGACAAGGTGGGGGGAATTATTGGAATTAAAGACAATGTATCAGGGTCCGATGGGTTCGTTTAGATCATTTTTTTCTTTTTTTTTTAACTCTTTAAATTCAAAAGTGTCATGCATAATTGGTGGAGTACATTTTTAAGAGGTTTAACTGTCACAGTGGATGTGCTGGTTGTCAACAGAAGATGGCCACCATGGGAACAAAACACATCAACAGCCAAGAAGCCTATTTTGTCGGTTTCTCATTTGATTTGATTTGACTTCAACTCACCACATCTGTCGTAATATTTTTAGTTCCATTACCCCAATTTCACTACTTCGGATTAAGCAGGACAGACCTTCACACAGAGGTTGTCATAGCAGGTGAGTTCCTGCCATGTTTACGTCCTTGGTCTCAAGGCAAAGTGCCAGAAACCTCGTCCAGTGACCTCGTATGAATATTAGCAGTCAGGTTAGCAACACGTGTGCTCGGTGTCGGAGAAATTTCTTATCCGGAAAGTTGTTCAAAATGACCGAGATTGTTTTAACACAGTTGCACATACTTTATGCACATTGAAGAAAAGTAGACTTTTGTACAATATCTCACTAAATATATTTACATGACATACAATTCGCCATCAGTGCAATACATAGGAATGTTGCATATTTACCAAATGTTAGACTCTTTCCTTTTTATGAAGAAATATAATTCCAGTGACAGAAGCTGATATAACTAATGTGTAAAGTAACATGTGCAACTTCCATATTGGTTAGACAGCTTCACAGGAAATAAAAAAAATAAAATCTTAGTACCACCCTATTAATAATCAAATATTTAAGCATTGAAAAAGTAATAGATCACATGTACATATATATCTTCATACATGTAATGGATTGCTTTTGTACAAATATCTTATATAACTTTGGCAGTTTATCAGGAACAAAGTTATTGGAAAAAATATGAAACAATAATATCAAACGGTCTGCAATGTCATGTAAGCTTGCCTTCCAAAGCTCATGTTCACAGTGGTCATTCAGAAAGGCTGGAAGCTGATGGCTGAAACGAAAAGAAAAAAAAAAAAAACGAACAACAACACCAACGAAAAGAAAAAAAGCCAAAGAAAAAGTAAACATTTCCATCCTTTCTGCTAAGACTGTTAGCACTGGAGGCTGTCGTCATTGTTGTCATGGTTATAAAATTACAAACACCTATGAAGGTTTACATAGCAGTCATCGCCATTTAAAAAAACACGGTCTATTTTTCAGGTCGACTTAAAATACAAACAGTTTGAAGGCGGGGGGGGGGAAGGGACAGGACCCTGCTCGGGGGTCGCTGTGGAGTCGTGGGGGGAAACATGACCGAGAAGAGGACATGCACAAACGGTGCTGTGTGGAAGAACGTGAAGCCGAGAGAAAAAAACAACAAAAAAAAGGAGGGGTGCAAAATGAAAGACTTTGCGACAATCAAAACGCCACACGGTCAGAAAAATGACTTACACCGGACAAAATAATCGAGCAAATTTTTCAAACATACTAAGTTCACCATAATTCATATACGTTGGTTTTTGTTCTTTTTTTTTTTCCACTGGTTTGGCACTTTATTGGAACAAATCTCTGTTCAAAAAGACTAAATGTTGTACAAAAGGTATTTCATGTCTCGTTAACATAACTCGTAGAATATAGTACTTAATAGTAAGCATACGGTAAGTAAACACTTGTACATACTGTAGTTTTTAAAATGAACATTCCAACAGATGTTTTACGCACATGCACAAAAACAAACAAACAAACACAACTCTCTCTCTCTCTCTCTTTCTCTCGCTCTCTCTCTCGCTGCCTTGCCTCCTCCGCTCTTTGGACAATCTCATTCTCCAGCTTCAAATCCAGACAGAACAACTGTCGCTTACCGCTTTTCTTTATCTTCCTTCTTTAAGACAACACAACTCTTTTTTTTCTTTTTTAGATACTGCATTTCTTTTTTTTTTTGCCCCGCATTTTTACGACACTTCCTCCGTCGAGCGCGTGTCTGTCTTGAGACGCACGAACTCTTTGGCCACCTCGTCGTGGGTCCTTTGAGAGAGTATCCTCATGATGGTGAGGCCGGTTTCGTCCATTGAGACGCTCTTCATCAGGGGGTAGCAGGCGGAGCAGCTGCCCGTGTCGGCTAGCTCCCGGAGCTGGATGACCGTCATGCCGATGATGCGGTCCTCGCGGGCAAAGCAGTAGTCCTTCACCGAGACGTGCAGCTCGTAGGCCTCCGGGCCATGTTCGTTACTTAGAACACTGGGAAGGATGACACGGAGAGATCGGAAAAGTCAAACTGAAGAAGTATGCTCACATGATAAAATATATGATTTACCACATCATGACAGTACAGATGGTGTGAAGTATGTCGTTAAAAGTTAACTAAGTTGGCTTTGAAGTACTTTTTTTTTTTTTATTATGGTTCAAACGTTATATAAAGTCTCTTTTAAAAACTGCCTTTTGGACAGTGACATTCGTCTTTGTTCACGGCTAAATATAACGTGTCGGTAAGAGACTCCGGCTGGGTGACATTTCCATTATATGTGTGGCTGTGATGAGACAATCCCTCCATGTTTTGCAAGTGAAATGAACGTTTCTATTCAAACGAGCCATTCATCTGAGCCAGCTTTTTTTAAGGGCCGTTTCCTAATTATCCCCGGCAACCTCGCAGCTTCTTAAAATGCAAATGACAACGTGAATCCATATGTAGGCAGCGCTGTGTCTGCACTGATCACATTGGCGTTGCTACAACTCAACTTGGATCACTTTACCTCCGCGACTTTAACGGCTCGAATGGCAGTGTTGAGGAGGGGACGAGGCTTTAGATCAACCCGCCGGCTTCTAAACGGCTTCGGCGCAATGAGCAGGAATGCTGGTTCAGCAATAACATCGTATTCACTGCTTAAACAGCTGGAGGAATTGTTGTTGATGTATCAGAGGTATCATGTGGCACTGCAAAAAGGTTGCTGCAAGCTCTTTTGTAGTGTGCAGACAGCATACTGAATGCTGGTTTGACGGTACAGCAGCAAAAGATACGGGATGATGCAGGATTAGGTCGGATAAGAAGTTGTAAAACACTCACAGCTCCGCTCCACCCTCTACACAAAGGTTCCAAACACAAAGGAAGCTCACGATTACTCACTATTGGAATGTTTCATTGTACTTTGGTGACCAGTTGTTGTTCTTGGTCTTGGTGCTGAATTTGCGCTTCTTGTCAGCCAGGTGTGGTCCCACGGCGTTGACCTCCACAAACGGGCGGAACATGGCGTTGGTTTGCCAGATGAGGTTGTTCACTGCGACCACTGCGGAAAGCCAGAGAAATTAATCATCGGCGGCAGGAAAATCCACATCTGACAGTATTCTCATTTTTCTCCCTTTTGGATATGCTTTTATTTTCATCAGATAAGTGTCTGGATGCACAAAACGTCACATTATGCTGAGATACTGTCAGAGCGGGTATTAAAGAATTTGATAGCAGAAACATTTCCGCTTCTTTGGAACGTTATTGGCGAACATCTTTGGGTGTCGGTGTCAATCAGACAAACTGCAGGAATTTATTTTGCACGGACAATCTCAGAAAAACTGTACAAATGAAAAAAAAAGGAGATTAAGGAGATTTTTGATCGACGGAGCGGCTTCGACAGACCGTAGTTCAATGGCAGCGTGCAGCCACTTATGCTGAGGCTTTTTTATTTATTTTGTTGCATTTTGTTCTGTCTCGGATGCCAAAAGTAATTCTGTGAATGCAGAAAACTCACTAACACGAACAGACAAGTGTGGAAAATACATAAACTGCAGCTCTTCCCCCTGTAATAATGGATTTTCCTTTTTATAGAGCCATCCATATGTGATTGCCATAGTAACCCGACTGGCAGTCACATATTCATGTTGGCGCTGTCGGCAGATTACAGCTGATTGTCAGCTGGAGTGCATATGGTGCTACTGCAGGGGGTGTGAAAGATATTACTGCAGCTATGGAACGATATCTGTGATGTCAATGAGTGTTTTTTTTTTTTTTTCTAACTTGCAAATATTTTCTACAATTTTTTTTTCATGGCAATGCATCGAATAGCTGATAAAAAAAAAAAACACATTCTGGTGGGTCTCGAGGGAAAAGTAAGGGGATCGTCTGAATCCCTTTGCAGAAAAATTTGTGCAAACCAATCTTGTAGCTGTTGAGATATTTGAATATATAAAGTGGACGCTGACCTACTGGAGGGGAGAGTCAGGGGATCAGCTGTGCAATTAGGATTCTCTTTTGGGCCATTAATATCATTACCAAGCTTCATGGCAATCCATCTAATAGTTATCAAGTTTTCTACCAGCTGGAAGCACGAGAAGAAAAAGTCAGGGGATGATCAAAGTCAGTGTGATCGATCCTCTGGAGAACATGAATGTCTGTCCAAAATGTCACTGGAATCCATGGAGTAGCTGCCGAAAGTTTTCAGTCCAGATCAAAAGTCAGAGCGGTGGACCCTCGACTAGATCGCCATCGCCATCCATAGAGCCATGCAGCTAGTATGTTGAAGGTTCTCAGAATTACCATGACCTGGATGACTGAGCGCCGTATCGTAGGCAACGTGACGTGTTTCAGTGCCTTGGAGACGTTTCACCTCCATGAGGCTGATGAGAGGTGAAACGTCGCCAAGAAACTGAAATGCGTCCAGTTGCCTACGATACAGCCCTTTAGAAAATGCCACCATTCTGCTTAATAAAAAGTCGTTGTAATTATTGTTGTTTTTTTTTTTTTTTTTATCTGTCTCAAAGCTCCCAAACTGCAAGAAAAATAATGCTGCAGATCATGACACTACAGCACCATCAGACAAATTAAATTAGCGCCATGAGCTGTCCGTGGTGAGTCTTTGAACATTTGCAAGTGTGAACACATTTTGAATAGAAAACTGCAGAAAGCAGGTCTGAGTAAAGAGGAAAATCTCACCCTTCACGCTGACTTTGTGCTCTCCGGTGCCAGGGTGAGAGATGAGATTCACTTGCATCGACACCTCCCCCACGGATCCGTTGGATGACTGACCTGGACACGCACCAAAACAACAACAGGAGGATTGAGAAGAGGCATAATGAAAATCACAGAGAATGGAGGAGTGGCAGAGAGGGGAGCCAGGGAGAGAAAATAGAGAGATCAGAATGAAGAAGAAAAAAAAAAAAAAAGAGAGCGAGGATGAAAGGACGGGATCCAAAACTGTGGGTGCAGCTTTTTTTGTAGATGAGGTATCCAGAAATTGATCCAAAAAGCGGTGTGTAAACACTTCTCTGTGTGTCAGAGCTACAAAAACTAAACCCCGAGAAAAAGAGTAGGGGAGCCAACATGATTTCACCCCCATGGCAGCCTGGTAGCAAAGCACAACCAGGGTTTCCTTTAGCTCGAGGCAGAACAAGAAAAAGCAGAAGAGGGGGGGGGGGGGGGGAAAGGGAACATGGAATAATCCTGGTTTGAAGGCCACGGAGGAGGCAGATGGTGTGAAGGGATCGCTAAACAAATCGTGTTCTACACAGTGAAGTCATCAAACTATTCAAATCGGCAGGAACACAGACAGAACTCTGGCTTCGGAGCGATGCAAAGGAGGTAGAGATGGGGGAGGGGGGAGAGGTGCAAGGGAGAACAACAACATCTGAGTCCAAAGAAGGAAATACTCTTTTGGGCATCACACCCTGCGAACTTACGTCAGCGTTACAGTTTCACACGGGGACAAGTTGTTGCCAGGAAACAATTAGAAATTGATTGCTGACCATGTGTCTCACTTCGCCCTGACGCAGGGAGTCCTGCCCATTTCAGGCTGCCTCTAAACAGCCTCGCATTCTTCGCCCAGCCCGGGACAAGCAGATGCTGAACACTGGGAGGCGAGCGGCGGCGTGGTTGATGAAGGGGCATGTTGATCCAATAGCTAATCAATATGTGCCAAACATGCAGTGCCCATTATGGCTGGTAATGAAGAAACAAGCCTCCTGATTTATTATAATGATGCCCTGAGAGGCCGAGGGAAGGCACCGAAAACATTGCTGCGGCACAATTAAGCCCTGGACTTGTGGGAAATTAACAAGCAAACGCCACAGCCCATTTATTTCAGCTCTGGTCTGAAGTATTTCAATAAATCAGAAAAAAATGATTCAGCGTGTTTTCTGTCTTAGACAAGACGTCGTCAGGCATGTACGCGGCAGACACTCGACGGAGGCAGTTTGAGGGACATGTGAGAGCAGAGCGCGACTAAGACGAATGGTACTCGAGGAAGATAAAGGAAAGCAGAAGTCGATAAAACAAAGGCTGCAATGCGGGAAGGTCAGCAGATCAAGAGAGAGAAATGCTAACAAATGAACTAACAGATAAGAGAGGTGAGCAGGAGGGGGAAACTGTTGCAGAGTTGCGGTTTGATTCGTCGCATTTGCCGTTTCGTACGGCCCTTAATCCGCAGGAAGTGACACATCAACAGAAGATTACTAAATAAGCAGAAAGCTGTGAAATATTTACGTTATGCTGCTGAATGAAGAAAGACGTGTTTATTAGTGTTCAAACGGAAATCCACTGACTCACGGAGCAGCTGTACAACCTCACTCTGCTCCCTCGCAAGACAGAAAGACACATGTACGCCTCAGAGAGCACACTTGGCACGAAGAGACGAGTGTGAGTGTGTGTGTGTGTGTGTGTGTGTGTCGTGGTCTCTCGATGTGTCGCTGCCGGAGCAGAGGGTCGGTGATTAATGAAACGGTGTCCACTGTGCTACGCGGAGCATCAGCACATCCCGGCACTGTTTACTGACCTAATGCACATCAACCACCTCACTACCTCCACTTATAGGCATCGCATTAGATCACCTCGGCTAGAGAGCGACAACGTGGTGTGAACTCAGAGGGGGAGGGGGGAAGGGATGCGACGAGGGAGGGAGAGGAGAAACGCGTCCCGAAATAGCACGCCGAGGAAAATGCCGCGCGCCCATGCCCATCTGCCAGTCAGCCAGCGAGAGCGAGGGAGCGAGCGCTGGTCGGGGCCTGCCCGCTGCCCGCCTGAATAGCTTTTCCTGCCGCTGCCTTTCTGTTTCGCCGCCGCCTGCCTATGCAGCGTTCTGCAAGGCTGAACACACTGAGGCGGGCAGGGGCTTAAAGCTTCACCGCCCCACTGGACTGAATTCCCTCTCCAATCTCTCCGGACACCTGAAGGTATTTCCGCCTTGTTGCGGAGAGAGACGGGGGGGGGGGAAAAAGTTGAAAATAGAGACAGATGACTGAAGACAACAGCATGAAAGTGGGTCGGTGATGACAGAGAGGGAGAGAGGAGGAGGAGCACAAGAGGGAATTTGTACATTCGAGCTGCACATGCATCTTATACATTTACTGTGACAGCGTTTCACACGTTCCTAATGACAGAAAGGGAGCAATAAGCCCTCCAGGGCACGGGGTGAAAGGGGCACAGGTATCTTTGCCTTGTTTGCGTTTTATTTATTCATTTACAGTGATGGAGACAAAGGAGTCACACAGCTGGGGGATGAAGGCCATTACCGCAATATAAAGTGTACATGTGAGTGTAAACAAATTCAAAATGACGCAGCGAGATCCTTGAAAACACGCATGCGGTCACGTAGAGGATGCAAACGGTGCAACAGTAGCAGCAACTGCTTTGGTTGTCTAAAGGCTTTCATTCTCATTTAATCCTGAATGGGTGCAGACCTGTAATGCGCCACTTTTTTTATCAAGTTTATTTAGAATATGTTCACTCACGACGGACTGCGACACAGCGGTATCCCACAATCTGTGCTTTTCTCACACCTTTCTAGCGACTTTGACTATCGAAGCATTCTTGCTTTCCTGGCGGCTTTCCTCTAGTCTGAAACTAGCCATGAGAGACACTTTCCACGCTCACAGAAAGCAGCTCTTAACCCGAACATCAAGTAATCCCCACTCCCTTAACTGGAAAACCTAATTGAGCCTGTCATTGGCGAGCTCCTTACCTTGAGAGGTTTGGGTGCATATATATTTCTTGATCAAGGCATCTGTAGGTTGAGTGTAAAGGCTGAGAGCATATTTGAGGGACTTCATATCGGGACTCTTTTCCAGGAAGGTTTTCTTCAGCCCGTTTCCTCCGGCATGGAAGTATTGCTGTGAAAAAAAGAAGGAAAGAGGGGCTCAGATTTACAATTTCCCCAGGTATACAGAAACCTCCGAGTAACTTGGAACACGATGGCAACCTCTGGTGCGTGGTAATTGGCTACAAAGATGGCTATTATTATAGCTGTCTCTTGTCTGGGGTCTGGAGATTTAAAAGAGCTTGTTACTAACGAAAAAGAATACACAATAAATCTTAATTTTAGGTTATGTTTAATAGAGAAAATATTGATATTGTATTCAATTTTCAAAGTCCTAAACCCTGGACTTCTTCATGCAATCGCAAGGGTAAAAAATGGCATCTATCCTGAAATACACAACCTGCGTAGTTTATCTCTATGCATACAAAGAAAAAAGCAGCTGCCATTATTCTATATACACTCACAGGTCAGAGTTGAAAGAAAAGAACAAATGGTGCATTATTGCGGATTAGTCAGATTGACGGCACGTCATCTTTATCACATAAGAACTCCTCCATGGGTCGGAGCATTTACCCATTATCCTACAGATTAGTTTTCACAGGTTCAAAGTTCAGTCCTGATCGGTTTTGCTTTAAGTATTACTGCAAAAAGGAAGAAAGACCACTTAAGATTTACGATGTGTTGAAGGTAAACAGAAACTTTAAACATGGTGGCAACCTCTTGAGTTTATACATAATGGCAGGTCACAGTGGGCTGAGAGAATAGCCTGGGATTATATGGACAAGCATGCATTTTATAAAGGCGGAGGCAGACAAGCGACAGTGCTAATAGCCGCTTTTGTGGCTAATTACCATGCATTTAAACCTGAAACCCATGCTTGGATGGTTAATGCCCATTTGTGCTGATAAGCCTGATAGCTGGGGACAGACAAGGCTCCGCTTTCTTTTCAAACGCTGTCACCACTCCCACATGGTGAAGTTGGGAGGGTGGCCATGGACAGATCTTCTTGGGAAAAGAGGCGTTGCTGGGGAGAAGTGAAGACGAGTATGTGCACATGGAGACGTGTTTCTAAAGCCTCCAAAGGCTTTATTCTCCTGTGTGGTTGGTGTTATGTGGTTTGTTGCTCTCCTCTGTTAACACATGATGATTACAGGAACAAAGGAGTAGTTGGTGTGGGGTATGTTGTCGTGAGCCAAGTTAAAACGCTGATACAAATCTTAATATCCTTCGAGGCGCTGGACGGAAATAGAGATAGCATCCGCACATTATATATAGCTGCCAGGTGATATCTGAACCATATCTTTTTCATCAGCAGTTTTTATATAAGGTGTTCGACTTGTGACTGTGACTCAGCAAGGTAGGAGGCCCTGTTTCCTGCCTCACTAATGACTCATGAGCCACAACATTTGACCAACACGTGCCTCTCATGGACTATACATAATCTGGCATGCGGGGAGTGAGTCATGGACGAAGTTTATCACGAGAAGGCAAATGAAATCGCACGCGCTGAATGCAAAACTGCGTGTAATCGATCCAAATGTAGCCTACAGCAAAATAATATGTATTAATGGATATAATGAGTGATGATGTCGCTGTAGTTTTTGTAAAACTTATTGATGATTGGGGTACAGGATGCAATTGTACATTATGACAGACTAAAACTTAACATTATAATAATGGTTCCACTTAAGGATTTCATTACATGACATAGGGCCTTTTTAAGGTATAGCTATATTTTTATATTGAGGTTATGTTTATTTATATAAGACATGACATTTTAACGACCCCATCATAACATCAAAACCAGAATGACTAACATCAGTATCCAACCAATCCATGTCTCCTCTCTGGTCCTTTCCTTATATTCGTTCTGATATCTGTCCGTATTTCTTTAATTTATTTATTCCTTCCTTGTGTTTTTTCTTTACACTCGTCTTGAGTGTAGGCTATGATAAATCCACCCAAACATGTACTCAATATCATTTCCATATCAAGGATTTTATACCAATATCTGACAACCGGAAAAAACGGGAAGTCTTTTTTATTTCATACCTTCTTTATAGAAAATGGCTAAATCTACTCTAAAACAGACAACATGTGTGTGTTTTTAGAGCTCCAAATCATTCATAGGAGAGTTAAGTTGGAGCTAAAAAAAAGGAACAAATGGTGCATTATTTAGAATAAATGTAATCTAGTGCATTCCCCCCCCTTATCCTACCCATTAGCATTTACAGGTTCAAAGTTCAGTTTGGGTAAAAGTATTTTCAGTGCGACTCTTTACTCTTGAAATGAGATATTCTGGTGTGTATTTGGCTCTTCTTCAGTGCACGATCCCCCATTTTTGTGTCTTTTAGCTCCCAGGTTTAAAGCCGTTGTTCCTGCAATATCGAACGCATGATGCAAGTAACGGCCTGCATAACATTTATAGATCTGATTGGCCAACCCTCCCGAGGCATCACTGAACTGTGCTAATTGACTGTTCTCGTTAGAATATTGATGAAAGTATTCCAGCAACGTGCTTTGAGCTAAACCTGCAGGTAGTTTCCTTGGAGACCGCAGAATCAATTAGTTTTCTGGGAACTTTATGATGCAGTGTTTCCCTCAGTGGCACCTCGCCATAACTCTCCTCTTGTCCCGGTAGAATGGAAGCTTGGTTCTTGAAATTGTCTATTATGGCTTCACAACAACCAGTCGTGTGGTAGTAAATTAACACGGCTGCATTTCACACTTTCTTTTTTGCTGAGAGGCTTTGGGCATCTTTCCATATTCCCTGATATTAATCACATCTGCTCAGAGGAGTCTGGACTAGTTCTGTGTGAAGTGTTCTTAAAAATAAAATGCTACTTTCCTTTTGTTCCGAGCGTTATAAAGCACAGTAATTTGGGGGAGGGGAAATTTCTTGCAAATGTCAAGAGACATGAAGGACCAATCTTTTGCAATTTGTGAGGTGACCGTGGGGAATATTTTGTTCACCATTTAGTCTGATGACGTTCAAATAAAAATAAGAAAACGCACAATTCTGCCTTTACTGGTGTAAGTATATTAGAACAAGAGTGAAAAGTAGAACAAATCAATAGAAGATCAATAACATTTCAAACCACGGCCTCCCAGGTCATGTTGTTTCTCATATACAAATGTTTCTGCTCCGCCTCGACTCGCTTGCCTTTTTTTAAAGTTCAAGTTTGTCTCTTGCTGCATGGCCAGCGCTGTAACCGACATTAAACTCACCTTGATGGTGGGAAGCACGAGGTCCATGGCTGCACACTGTCGTGGAGTCAGACTTCTGGCTTCCTCTCGAGTGACGTGCTCCTGGAGGGATACAGGACCGAGTCAAACACACGAACACAAGTCACATTTACATGCTTGGAATTTTACGATGTTTCTCCAGAAAACCTCGAGAATTTACAGTTGACAGAACGGCACCAGCAGTCAGTTCAACTGAGGAGCGTCTGATAAAACTACTAACTGAAGTTCTTCTGATTTGTGAATTGATTACAGCAAATAACCTCAGCCACTGGCTGATTTTCCAGGTGTTTCCCACACAGGGAATAGACAAAATGGCATATTTTTCTTTGGAAAAGGCACTTTTGAAGAAACAAACAAAGATGCAGACACTGTAAACGTTGATCCTTATCTATAGTTTCATGTGTCTGGACCTGTGCGTGTGAAAAAGCACACGTCTGTGAAATTAAGATGTTGGTTGGAAGATTTAATCAACACAGCCACATTAGAAGAAATGTGTACGACTTGCAGTTCTGTGAAAATGCACATACCATCCATCAAATAAGAGGCCTCAGATGAATCACACCGATAGGTCTTTTATATTCATGATATGATATAGATAAAATCTACTACCAGCCTGTTTTAAACTGATTTTAAAGAGCTGCTGTGAGACAAAATCACTTTTATCAACATCTGCGCTGAGATCTGATCTGCTTTCGGTGCCAAAATTGCACCGGGCCCACTTGATTTGTATTGACTTGGTTCCAGCAATCTTCCCATTCTGCGAAAACAATGAGATGGTGAGCCCCAAAATAACTAATGGCTGCAGGCAGACAGAGGAAATACTTCTCTCTAATGAAAACCCCTCAGTGCAGATGGTACGGACTCTGCGCTTGTTATTGGATTAAAAAAAAAAAAAACAGGCCCTTTCTTTGGATTCCATTAATTTTGATTGCTTGAGTAGAATGTTTCCCCTGATTTCTAATATTATTATTCACAAATCCAGAATTGTGTATTCTCTAAAAGAAATAAATCTCCCAAGAATATTTGGGAGGGGAAGCAGATGAAACACCACAGATCCTACTCTGCAACAAATTTGCTCGTGCAGATAAGTGCAGCGCGGAAATGTCCGGGGGATTTGTGAGGGTCGTGATGGACGGAGCAATTGTTTGTTTCGGACGTCATATCAGCCCAAATGACTGACCTGTTTCATGAATCAGGGCCATTAAATGGGTCAAGGGTCACAGCACTGCAGCAGCAATTTGACAAGGTGTTCATTCAGGTGTATTTAATTGACACTTAACCCCAAACATATATTGATCACAAAAGAAACCATAGACATACTGGACCAGATGAAAGACAAACATTTCAGTAACGTGAGCTGAAGATTATGGGTCCAAATCACAAATAACAGGGGGGGATAATAAACCTCAAACGACATCGGACACACACAGCACACACAGACAAGGCAGCAAGTAAGTTTGCATCCCCTCTATGACTCGGAGGTAAAGTACCTCTCTGAGCGGCTGTCGTACCACGGTTGTTAGTGGAAACACAGCGCGACCGCTGATCCATTCCAACGCCCCTCACTACTCGGAGCTTGAGGGATTAAACGTCCTCCGGTCAACCCAGCAATTAGATACCGGTCTGGCTAGTGTTGCACTGAGTTACACTGCGCTATGCACAAGCTTACAGTAGCTTACATGACTCTGCTTCCAAATGACATAATCCATGGACCCAAATGTGTGGCTAAAGTAAATATGCGTGCACAATTAGGTGCAGCTGCTAACCGACTCTGTTGGAGTCTTTCCATCCAAACAATTTCAGATCCTGGATAACAGAAGATTGACACATATCAGGTAAGTTGATGTCATGATGTTGACATTAGCTAAGATATGAATTCATAGGCTCTGTAGTGAATTTCTTGTGGTGCATTTAGTCTGTGCATATCTGTATCATCCTTAATGCCTCCTATGTACTGTTTACACTATAATATACAATATAATCCATAATCGGGATAACTACAGATCTCAGTGTACGTACGGGCATGATGCATGTTTTACTGAGATGACGGTGAGCTGGTTAAGCTTCGAGAAATCCCTTCGGAATCCGACATTATAGTGTGCAGATATTGCAGAGTTCGTGTGCCGAGATTAGCAACAGCTGCCTGGGGTTCATCCAGAAATTACCTTCAGTTTGGACAGCTGTCCCAAGTCCTTGGCAGCGTTGAAGATCATCTGAGCTCCTTGCTGTTGGTGAGAGAGACAGTTTTTCCGTCATTGGCAAAAATAAAGTTGGAAACGTGGGCGAACATTAAAACATGATGGTTTTATGAGCACACTATGTAACAGGAGATGAGAAGGGGGCGAAACCTCAAACGTGCACATTTTTGTCATTATGTTTTAAAGTGCAAAGAAAAAGGAGAAGAAAACGTTCCCATTAAACTGCATGCTCATCTCTCCATTAACAACAACAACAAACAGCAGATTAGAAAATGTCAATCTGGCTCTTGCGGACGGACGAATAGTATGAGAATATCCGCTCCACGCGTGTGAAGATTTAGAGGTGCCATGTTGTTTCGTCTGCT
Organism: Sparus aurata; assembly: GCF_900880675.1. NCBI lineage: Eukaryota > Metazoa > Chordata > Actinopteri > Spariformes > Sparidae > Sparus > Sparus aurata. The sequence goes on along the minus strand of NC_044190.1, from coordinate 33,197,952 downwards.
GTACAATAATTTGTGTGTTATGACGGAGAGAGCCGAACAGATGGAGGAAATGAGGGGAGAGACAGGTGGAGAGAGGAGGGAGGTGGAGGGCAGGCGGGGAGATGAGAAGAGTGACATAAAAAAAGGAAAGAGACAGATAATTAATCACACTCACGCTCTGGTCATTCAGCGGAGGCAGAACAATCGTTCTCTCGATTGTGTTCAGCACTATTTTCCAGAGCTCTTTGAGGACTCGTTTCAGCACAGTCTTCTCGCAAATCTTGGCAAATAACATCAAACTGCGAAGCGGGGGGGGGGGAAAAAAGAACAGCTCTTGTCAGGTCAACAGTCAAAAAGCACGCGTCTCAAACTGAAGCGACGTGGCTCGAGGCTCCGAGCGATGACGTCTTCATAAATAATGTGATTGAATAAAGAAACACCTGTGATTCAAAGAATAAATGCAGCAGCAGCTTTTATGCTTTAATCTCATCCTATTGTGCAGCAGTGTCTCAGAGACAGGAAGAAGGATTTGGTATTTCCATATCATTAAGAGGATTCCCCGTAATACCCCATTGGCCTCAATGTCGCTTTGACAAATTGTTGAGAGCGATTCCCAGAGCTCAGCTGAACCATTTCATCGCTATTCTTTCAAGAGTGCCACAGAAGTAAATACAGTCCCCTCGGTTGAATTAATAGACATTCACAGATAATGCTGGTTTCTCTTTTTTTCAGAAAACAAATGTAAAGTGGTAGATATTATAATACTACTGCATTCATTTTATATAGGGCAGTTTTATTTTCAGCCATTCATCAAAAGTAAAGTGGCGTTAAAGATGGAAAATAAACTGGAGCTCCTGAGCTTCATCAGCGTAATCACGCGCTTCTCAAAAGCATTTTGCTCTGTGTTGTTGTCATCAAGCCACTGAACTGTTTGAACACTGATGACACTATTGTCTATTACAATATGAATTAAATTACAATTCGAAAACTAATTTGTTCAGAAACGTTGTCTTAATGGCTCTGTTTCGATCTGCTTACCTGCCCATTCAGAAATCCATCTCATAAATAGTAAATAGTGCAGCTGCGACCTAGAAGTTGAAAAGAGACAGACTTTCTTTCCTACAGACATCAGATTGAGAGCTGAAGTCGCAGATGTACAAAACCTTCCATAAGGTCAGCTTTGTTAAATGTGTATGCTGCCATCACTGCATACTTCTCGGATTTACAAGCACCTGTTGCCTCGACAAAAACAATAAAGCAAATGCGTCTATTTTGACTCACAACCCCTGTTGAAGCAGAACTTACCATAGTTAATATTGAACTTTAGTGGTCCCTAACAAAATGGAATTGATTAAATAACCAAAACCAGATAACATCGGTGTACCCAGGACTTTTGGGGGCTTGGGAGCAGTCGCTCACTTTGTCCAGTTGGGTCATCCAGCCTTGGCACTACTACTATATAGCCCCTAATTTGGAGATGACCAGGCATAGGAAGCTTCTAAAATGTGGACACGTATTTATTAATCAACCTGACTAGTTAACTCTGAACATCCTAAAACAGAGGCTCTCCTATGTCCATGTACCATTGAAATTTAGTTGTAGTTATAGGACAGTGACAGCAGTCAGTAATAAAGTAATACAATTGATACAACTTTTGTGCAATGCCTGTTGTTAGCCTACTAGCCTTGCTTGCTATCACCAATCTGGGGACGCCCTTCCATTCCGACACATCTCCATTCCGACACCCCCCCATTCCGACACATCTCCATTCCGACACCCCCCCATTCCGAAACCCCCCACTTCGACACACCGCTGTTCCGACCCTCCCCCCATAACACCGCTGTTCCGAAATTAAACACCGCTATCCGTGGTGCTGAAATCCCCACTTCCAGCCGCACTCGCACATTTCTGAAGTGGGTTAAGGTAAGGGTTAGTTCGGAGTGGGGGGGTTTCGGACTGGAGGGGTTTCCCCAATAGCCTTTTCGGAATAGCGGGGTCTTTGAAAAAAGAGGGAAACCACGCCATTACGATTAATTGAAGTCTATGTTCGGAACAGCGGGGTTTCGGAAAGGCGGGGTGTAACCCACAAATCTTGCTACCTCATCCATGCCACCTTCTACCTGTTTCACCACCCCATGAATGTTAGTTTCACTGGACAAAATCCTTATTTGGCATAAACTCAAGGCCAAAACTCTTCAATAAATGACTTTCAAAGAGCAAAGTTCAGAAACGCCTTTCCAGGTTAGCATCTAATCTCTGAGCTGGCATCTGGTGTTTACCCACTTTTTATCCAGGAGGTCCATGAGAGGCCTGAGGACAGACTCCGCGTCCATGGCTGCGTTGCTCCCTTTGGCGGAGCCTTTCATCTGCACGAGCTCCTGGTTCATCTGCTTCACACAGTCCTCGATCACAGGTTTGAAACTGCGGGAAAAACAACAATCTGTGAAATCCCTTGCAACTGGGTGCTTATTTCCGGTGGCAGCAGTAACACAACTTTAAAGAGGCGCTATCTCACTCCTACTGGCCCCATTAGATTATTCAAAAGGCTTTAAGAGCAGGCGTGTCTTCTGTTACAAGCTGAAATGTTTAGCAACTTGCTGCGCTCCCACGGTGCACAGCAAGAGCTCCAGTCAATTATATCTCGAGTACACGTCCGTCTGTAACGAAGCAGCCTTGTAAGTGTGATTTTCTTTGACGGGATAACACATGAATGGAAGACGTTAAAACCCTGAATGAAAAGGAAAAAACCACACAGACACATGGAGGTGAGTCACAGCTATGCTCACCTGGAGCCAAACACTCCGCTGAGCTCATCCAGCACCGTGTTGAGCTTATTCTGCAGCTCCTTTAGCAGATCACTGGCCTCTGCGTCCAGCTGTCAGTGGAAGACAGACAGTTACTACATCATTACAGTCCATACAGTAGCCCCACACTGACTAGACCTCTGAATCTCTGCCTCAACTGGGGTGGGGGTCTCAGCGGGGTAGGGTGAGGGGGGGAGACGACAGGCACAGAGGAGTAACCTGCCTCGCTGGTGGCCTCCCCCTCGTTCTGCCTGCCATCTGTGCCGAGCGACGTTCTGAATACAAATGGGCGGCTCACCTCCGAGAGCTGCGACGATGACTGCTCGCCGCGTCATGAGACACGGTGTCAGCAAAGAAGCAGCTGGCTGGTGGTCTCTCGGAAGGGAGCGTTTTTTTGTGCACCACTACACAAGTTACAGTAGAGAGAGTGTGCTGTCAGGGAGCCTCAACATTGTATCTCCTGGTAATCACAGGCAGTCACACTTACTGTCATAGATGAATGTACAGAGTTCTGGCTAACTTTTAATGTCGCAGAGGAAGAGGGCTCCTGCAGGCAACAATACTGTTCATTGTTGGTTTTGATATGAAATGAATTGTACAAATTCTGTTTTATTACACAGGGGTGATGTACCATCTACTATGCACCTCAACATCTACAGTGAGATACATTGACGAATCGATGGCTAGCACTGAACAACTTTCAATACCAGCCCACACAAACACATTTGCAAAAAAAAACTGATTCACAACATGTATCGGCCCATGCATGGCATGTGTAGGGTTTCTCCGGTGCCATATGTATGCATGTGCATGTGATGGTTGCGCAGATGTTTGTGGCATATTCTGAGAAAATGACTGTGTTGATATTTTTAAGCCGTGCGCGTGTGCGAGTGGGTTTGCGTGTGTCGGTGACTTAATGTATGAGTGCATCTGTGTCACTGTTTGTCTCGGCGCTTATGAATCAGGTTTCGCCATGTACAAATGTCCAAATATTGATGTTTTGGATGGGGGGGGTGGAGAACACACGCCGCTGAGCGCCTGAGATGGATGTGTGAGGCCAGGCACCGCACCACATGCATAACAGATCGTCCCATTAGACCCGATAAGCTTAGCCATGGAGCCGCTCATCTCACACACTGTAATGGCGGATGGCTCAGCTGGGAAGTGGATGTGTAAACTAAACCTTTTGTAGATATTGTCATTCTGCCTCTTTCCGCACCACGAACCGGATAGATGTATATATGTGTGTGTATGTGTGTTAACATGCGCACATGTGCATACTGCTGCTGTCACCTCATTCAAAAGGATAGCGGCACATAAGATTTTTCTGTCACGGAGAAAATTGCCCATCGAGGTAGTGGTTGTTATTTGACTATTTGAGAAACGGGTAACATCTCTTCAAGTGATAGCAGGGAAAGACAGAAGGTCTTTTATCAGTTTGCCTTGGCCTGGGGAAAGTTTTTTAGACTGCAGCCTGGCAGTCTTCTGAAATAGGGATTCTTTTCTATTTAAGAACACTGTGTCTTAATGGGAATGCCGGTGAAGGAAATTCACTTGGCTGTTAGATAAACCGAGACACCTGTCACCTCATGAGAGGAGGACATTTTCTCTCAGACTTGGTGTAGTGTCTGATGCTCCAATCAGATGTCCACATCAAGACTGCAATCTTTTCAGAAAAGCCTCCGTTCGACAGTAGTCGCGGGCATTTCTTCGACTTGCCGAGAAATCTCAAAGGTTCGTCCTCTGAAATGTCAGATTCAAGACAAGCATGAAAAGATTATTGGATGTATTGGATTAGCCAGGAAACTGAATGTTATGTCGAGGATAATACGATGACTGTTATTTACATATATGTGTATAATGACTATGGATAGTTGGGGTGTCCTACAGTATGTCTCTTCTTCTACATTTGCACTGTCAGAAACTAGTTTAAGTTGTCAACAATGGTACCAATAACACCACCACACATTCTGAGACATGCACTCAAGAGATAGTCAACATTTTTCATTACACTAATTGAACTTCCTGCAAAGGAAACATCAATTTTGGAGACTATGGAGCACCTGGCTCCTCCATGGTAGCTAGTTACACTTGACACTGATGAACATCCAGAGTGAGCAAACTGTCCCCTGGCTGACGGCCTATCAACAGCAGCCAGCTTTTGCCTCGCTTTGCCTGTTTCAACAATACAATATCTGCTCACTGGCAGACTGTTATTTTTCGAAACACACTTTGTGCCAAACATTGGCAGGTTAATAAAGATTTAATAAAGCACCATTTTAAAGTGACAAAAGCAAAATTAACAAACACCCAGAATAAAACCTGTTACCTATCTGGGGAGTTAGTTCTTGGTGATTCCACAAATGTGTGCACTGTAAGAGATTATTGCTAATCTCTGTTATTGGTAATGCTATGATAACAGCTCTTAGTAATTGCATTGGCTCTCTGGGAGTTAATTGCTGATAGGGACCTATTCTGTATTGAATAGGCTGCTGTGCAGGGAGGAAACTAATGGGAGAGTTTCACCTGAAATATGCCGTTGCTGTGTAATTAGTATTCAAGAGAAATTACTGAAAACAGCCTTTTCAAGATGAACCAGATCGTACATCGACAGTTAATGTTCACATCTTTACTTTCTGATGGGATGTAAAGAGTTCTGGTGTCATTATCCTGCAGACAATCACAGACTCGGAGTGATCCAGGTCGAGATCTGCTAACTGGTGTGGAGGTAGCAGCCCACAGCTGAGGGCACAGCTGGAGAGATTTGTAAGTGTTTGAGAAGCTCATTAAACACGGTCTGAAAAATCCTGTCAGGAGCTTTTTTTGTGGCTGCAGCCTGGGGAATGGATAGAGATGATCAAAACCACAGCCAGAGATTTTGGTGAGCATCTGACGCTGCTGTTTGCGTCAGGGACAAAAAAGGGCGGGGGGGGGGACAACGACTTAGAAAATAAATATCGCATTTCTAAATTAGACATGGATAGAGAAGTGGTAGAGACGTGGGAAAAAAAAAAAAAAAAAAGCAAGCTAAAAATAAAGATGGGATCGGGTGGGTCGAGCCACTATCCCCACAGCGCCGGGGATGGTGAGCTTGAGCAGCCTGTCCAGAGGCGTGATGGGTAATTCAAATTCCGTATGCTCTTTGGCACATGCTGCTGGAGGGGTTGGGGGGGGTTGGGTGGGGGTAGGGGAGGTGGGGTGGGGTGAGAAGCGTAGGAGCGTGAGGGGTGGCGGAGAGGCACGGGGGGGGGAGGGGGCGTGCTTTTTTTTTTTTCGTATCATTCGGTAAATGGTGGGAAGGGGTGTTGACGAGTCCTATGACACACACCTTACAGAAGGACACAACCCCCTCCTCCTGGAGACAGAGAGAGAGAGCACAGAAAGGAAACGGAGGGGGAAACAGAAGACACAACGACAGGAGACAAAACGCAAGGCAACACAGGCGTTAGATACTGGAGAGAAACATGCGTGTAAGTTATAAGAAGCCGTGGCTGCTTCTTCTCAGGTCAGACTGACACACTGACAGGTTGACGGGGGGGGGGGGGGGGGGGTGAAATATTCAATGGTGTTTCAAACCCAAAACACAGACTTTAAAAGCTTTAAACTCAATATTTACAAAAAAGGAAAAGAAAGGGGATTAGTGGTGGGAAAATAATGATGGGGTACAGAGGAGGAAGTTATTGGGGAACTGTAGTGGAGGTAGGAGTTGAAAAGGTTGTATTAGCAAACCAAACTACACGTCAGATTAGTCTTTTGGATGGTTAAGTACAGAACTGAAGGAGGAAGGATTACGCCACATCACTGTTGGGGTCAATTCACTTTCACTCTGTCTGAATGTCATCTCAAAACCATCATTTGCATAATCATGACACAGCATTTATCGCACAGCAGAGTGCTGATCTGAGGGATGGTGGTTTAAGCCTCCATATGAACCGGTATCAACACTGCTGAAGTGTCCTTTAGCAAGACACAGAAGCCTTTGAAGCCCTGGGGATGCTGTTCTCTAGCTTATGGTTCGACCTTCCATCGGAAGGACGGGGATCAACGCGGAATTGCGTTGTAATAATTCATATATTACATGCCAGAAATAGAAAATCTTTACTGAAAGTGAATTGCCACGGACATAGCGGACACATGTACTTAGGTAGGCACAGACCTGTTTGCCCCCCATGGACTCAAACATCTTCTCCAGTTGGACCCGGAGCTGCTGAATGTTGTTGAGGATGATGCAGGGCTGTAAAAGCACAAGAACAAAAAATAAGTGTTGTGCGCAGTACGGTACAGAGAATCATCCAACATGTGACAAGAACATCAAATGTGAAGTTTTTTTTAGTGTTGCTGACATCATACAAACAGTAGTATATCAAATGTCCCAGATTTATTGACATCGTACTGTGACAACTTGAGCTTTCGACGGCCCCGTGTAATTGAAAACACGTTGCAAAATGTCAAATCCATCAGCTCTGACTTCCTGACACGTCATCTATAGAAAGATGCAAGGTTTCGGCGCGACATCGGCAGTCAGCGGGGCAACGCAATACATAATACAAGAGGGAGAGAAATGTCTGCACTGAATATGTCAGCTGTTATCGATTCCTCGGCTCAACAACAAGTTTAACAGATGACAGACATTAATCACTCTGCTTTTTACGGCGACCGCGGGCAATTCTTCAGAGTTTTCATTCAGTCACACATTACGAACATTATCTGCCCAAAGAACAGCTGACAAACATACCCCAAAAATTATGGTAGGTGATAATGGATAGCACTAAAATGATCATTCTACGCCCCACAGGAGAAGGATGATTGGTGACTTTGAATCCGCACAGCAGCCAATAGTGTCTCTGTGGTGGCGCGTAATGGCTGTCTCTCTCCTAGATTTATGGACATATTTTGAAGGGAGTGATTAGATATTCTTATTCTGAAAAAAAAGATTTTTTTTCCCCTTTCATACTTCTAGCTTGAGCGAGGGTGGCAAAATAAATAGAATAAACAGTTTGGTGCACTAACACTCCTATCGGTTATATTATAACATTTTATTTAAATGTGAGAGGCTGCTGTGATATCAGATAATAGAATAATAGCGTATCTATTGATTTACAGTATTCAGCGGGGTAATGATGTTTGAATATGGTGATGCTGAGCTAAGTTTGTCTGCAAATATTATCAATATCACAAAATGGATTCATATCTGTGCTGTGTTTGCAAAAGCAGATCCTCTAGGTCAGTGGTTTCTAGTCTGAATAGCCAGACTTGTCTCTACAGCAGAAATGTCTGGCTGCAACTATTATCATCCTGCGATAGGGGGAAGAATACTCTGGCTCTTTTTGTATTTCTCTAAGCCAATCACAATTATCTTTAACACTACATAAGCCCATGATGTAGCTACGGTGCTACTGTGAAATAGTGTCGGAGAGGAATTTTTTTTGCTTGTAGGGAAGGGAGCCCTGGCATTAAAATGGCTAGATACCTGCAAAAGAAAAGGTAACAGCTGCTAGCTTGTTAATGTCTGTATTGTTCGTGACCCGGTTATGGCTAGGTTAATTTGCCATTTTAAGATTTTAAACTGCTACCTTGAATGTTGTTGTTGTTGTTTCCTGTAGAGATTGGGAGAGTGGGTAATGCCACCTGTAATAGGTGCCTAAGGCTTAGACTCATAGTCTGCATCAGTCGAATCAGACACTTGGGTTATCGTGAGATAAATCTGAGGTATTATAGTGACTTTTGTATAATTTGTGCTTTTTTATACATACTTTTATCCCTTAAGGCTTTTTAAAGTCCTTAAAGTGAAAGTTTGAACCACCCATGTCCTCACTACGACTGTTGTAGCAGGGGTCAAAAGTAGACACTGATTCGATATAAGTGGTCTAACACTACTCCTCTCTCAATGTACATTTTCATTTTTGGGTGGCAAACGCAGACGCACAGTAAATTTCTCGGTCGAGATGGCTACGATGTGGGTCGTGTACTGTACTTGACAGCCTGACAATTAGAGATTAGGTTTAATTTGATGTAATCCTGCCGCTGTGCAACTCCATCTGCCTCTTATTTTCTTCTCCCATCAGCTGTCTGTTGGGTCCCGTCTCGAGGAGGGACATTTCATGTTTTCTCTGGGTCAATTGTAATGAGCCTGTCAACACTGTAAGGAAACATCTGCCTCCTCCGCCCGTACCCTGTGTGTTATCTCTCACTTCAACTTCAAAGACCAGTGTGGATAATTAGGCCACTCGGAAGCCTCTGCATTTAGTCATCCGTCACATTAAACAATGGACAGAGAGTCCGGAAAAATACCAATGACTTTTTCCCTATCAGCTGTGGGCTGTGAAATGAATAATTGCATCCCGGTTAATAGAGACACTATTAAGTGCATAACAGAAGACGAGGCAGGGCTCAGCCTAGAATAGACAGGGCTGCTATCTGAAGCGTTTTCTACATGGTCTGCATGCAAACCGCTGTCATCACAGAAACACCATCACCTGGCGACCATATTTCCATTGTAACCTTTGCTATTAACGTTTGCAGACGTTTGAGTAAGGGCACTTACCACGTTCTCCTTGCTTAAATGCGAAGGAAATTCCTTGGATATGATTGCAGCATATTGCAGAAGAACTTTGTTGATAGTCTGTAGGGAGGGGGAGACATTTTTTTACAGTTACAGTTTGTTTGCTGTTCTATTATTGAGTTTCTGAGAACATTTAAAGCAGTCACAACCTAATAACAAGATAATATCAGACAGAATAAATAGACCACAGAGTCTCCTCAGATCAATAGCAAACTCTTTAACGGTAAGTTATTACTCCCCGCAGGAGCATTCAGGGTTCACTGAGGGGGCCTCTCCAAAGAGCCTGACCTTCGCAAAGCGGCACATGAAGTGAGCCAGGGCCTGCGGGTTCGGACACTCCAGCTTCTTGATGATCTCGAAACTCTGGTTAAGTTGAGTGAACACATCCACCACCGAACAGGAAAAGAGGGCGTGCTCCGAGGTTTGCTGGAACTGTTGCGTGAGAGTGGGACATGAGGGTGGAGAGAGTAGCAGAGAGGTGAGGACAGTGAAGACTAGATACGATTCAGTGAACCAGTTACTCTATGACCACATCGCTCACAGAGCAGAAATCTAAAAAAAACACAAACTGCCACTGACCTTAGCAGGTTGATGTACTAACTGCTGCTAAGATGCACTGACAACACTGAAACACTTAAGAGTTGTGTCTTGCACGCATTTGGAATCCTGCATTTAACCACCTGTTTCATGTGTGAAAGAAACAGCGAATGATGGGTTTTATTTTTCACCCTTGTTTGGTGGACATCTTGGCTCAAACCTTTCAGCCAGCGGTAATTGAAAATGTTGCAATTAGCCCGAGTGGAATATGAGTTTTATGGGGGTGATACACAGTTTGTCTAGCTAAGCAGAAGGCCTGAAGCGTTTGCTCTCTTCTCAGGTAAATTAAACGTAATCAGGCTGCATCACCTCTAAAAGAGTACGGAAGCTAATTTAGTGGTGAATCTTTAATAAAGCTGGGGAGTATTTAATTTAAAATGGTACCCACACTGAAAATAATGCGCAGCGCCTTTGTGTACACTTTGACAGGCTCGTAAACACCCACACATTTTCACCTCCATTTTGTAATAAATGGTTTCTGTTGAAAGTTGACAAGTTTATGAGAAGATTTCACTTGAGTAATGTTCTGACTTGAAAAAGGTTGGTATAGAACCACAGAAGATTTTGCACAACATTATACCTGTTTTTGAAGTACGAGTAACAATATGAAGAGAACCGTGTAGATTAAAAAGTCGGTTACAATATTGTCATTTGCTTTGCAATAGAAAGCTGCACGATACAGTTTGAAACAGTAAAACATTTTAAACTGTACCAAAATGTGCTTTGTGGTGCTTTTTCCTGTTTAAACAGTGCATCAAGTTATAGAAAACATTTCTGAACCAAACCAAATCTTGCGCACATTTCCTTTATCCCTGCAACCCTCCCCCTCCAGAGGTAAGTTGAAGTCGTAGCGGGCTGTTCTTGTGAATAAAAAAGCGGTCTTTAAGTGGATTGGCACGGTTGAATGTAAGGCTACATTTGAAGAAATAATTTAATGATATACTCACTCCATCCTTCTTGTCCCTTTCCAGCGCTCCATTCAGGAAATCCATGGCAACGTCCTCATTCTCATCAAGCCACTGAATGACAAACGGCTCGAACCATCTGAAAAAGAATAAATCATTCTGTCATTGAAAGGTCAAATCATAGCTGGAAAGTGTGTTTCTTTAGCATTGTTATGGTTCATCTCATCTGTCTGGAGCGCCAGATGAGCCTGGGTTTACTTCATCCGAACAATTTTGAGACCAAGGCTTTATATCTATTTAAACATTTTCAAGGAACCACTGTATTTAAGGGGGATCAATGAAAATCGATCGTGTTACACTCAGAAAGGTATCCTGAAAAGACCTCGCAGATTTCAGTGTGGTTTTGGCCGAGGCTGCAATCCGTGTGGGCACTGATATCAGGTTTCAGTTTGTGGACAGATTAGACTGCAAGGCTCAGACAGAGGACAGCAGAGGACAGGACAGGCCGGGACGGATGAGTCGGGTGCGGAAGTACATTTGTTAGCGGAATAATAATGCTGTTCTGTCTGTTTCACTTTGCCATTTCCTTGTTTAATATAGTGCCTGATCTTGTCCTCAGAGCAACGGATGTCCCCCCCAAAACTGCTTTGTACTCTGGCTAAGGGCATCTGCTACAGGAGGGAAAGCCAATAAATAAGGTGGGCGTGTCGACGGAGAAAGAGAAGAGAGACAGGCAGACGGAAGAGGAAGTCTGTGTGTGCGTGCCTGTATGTATGATGTGTGTGCCTGTGGAAGAATCAATCCTGATAGAGATGGTGTTTGAGTGACAGTGTTGGAGATGGGGCGGGTGAGTCATTACTCTGATAGACCGACAGGATGGGAGAGAGGGCACTGCGTTCCCTGCTTGCATTACACGTGTTTATATTGCAGCTATGCCTGCTTTGCCGCACATAATTATGCATGCACAATGGAAAACAGGGAAGCGTGAAAAGAAGAACAAAAACACGCTTTTAGGCTATAAATTTGTCTCCTCATCCAAAACAGTTTATGATCAGCTCCCTTAAAGGCTTTGTGAGAATAAACTGCCAACACAGATTACACGGACATGACCGTTTTACAGATTTAGTCTTCACCAGAAAGTGACTGGAGCGATGAGCTCATGATTGATAGTCCCACCATTACAGAGGCCTTTTCATTATGGTTTAAGGGGTACTGAAAAATGATTAAAACATATTTAAAATGTTTTTTTTTTTTAATTATGAACTAATCCAAAATAGTTTCCCCTGGCGTTCCACAGAGATCAATACATGGACCCTTCCATTTGTCCATGTAATCCACTTTACTTAAGTATTAGAACCTGTAAAATTTCATTTTGCCAATGAGAATTTCTTTTCTGCTAAATGTAGGCAATGATTACAGGCAGAAATAAACAGAGAATATAACACAACATAGACACATCAAAGACATTTCAACACATCTTTCCACTGTTTGCTTTAACTTGGATGTTACAAAAGCCTTATCGTGTTCTATAATGAGTTAAAAATCACATTCCAATATGTACAGCGCACGTGTGCAAATGAAAGCTTTGATCTTACAGTAATGAGTGTTGCATTTTTGTACATCTCAGCATGCACCCGTGTGTGAAAAATGAGAGGTCACTTACAGAGAATACTCTGGGGAAACACCCTTGAAGGCCGGCAGGTCACGGACGTACTCATTGTGGAACCATTTGACTTTGAAGTGAAGATTCATGTATTCAGTACTTTTGCATAGGCGGTGCTTGTCATGCTCTGTAATGCAGATTAAAACATATCAACCATATGTTAGCATATGCAGTGTGTACACTAAAGTCACAGCTCTTAAAACAGGCAGTCTCACACATGGACACAATGTGTTAAACTGTAGGGCACCATGTAGTTGCAGTAAATGTGTTTGATGTGTTGATCTGTACACAACAAACAGCACCTCACATTATGCGACTTTCTCCACAAAACTCGAAGCACAAGCATAGACACACACACATTTACGTGGATAATTGTGCAGACATCTTAATACGTATAAAAAGACCTGGGTAGAAGTGGTTGCTTTTTAATCTGACATCTTAAAAGGCTCAATTATGTACAGCCTTGAGCTCTCAAAAGAATAAGAAAATAAAAACCAAGCATGGGAATGTCTTCGGCTCGCTACAAAAGAAAGCAAGCCCTTGAATAGCTGGAAACACATTGAGGCTAAATGGCATTCGATTTTCATGTCAGCCGACATGGCTGCTGAGTCATTTAGTCCAGCTCACTGTAGACATTTCAGAACAATTAAACATTTCCATGGGATCCCCTGGAGGAGAGATGGAGGGAGTGAGGGCGGAAGAGATGAGGGAAAAAGAAAGAAAAACCAGTGAAGTAGAAACAGCAAGAGGGATGTGAGACAAAAGAGAAAAGACGACAGACCATGAGAAGAAAACTGTTCTACAACTGCAGTGGTCGGTAAACTAAACTATCTTTGCGACAGTCCTGCAGATGAGACCGTGGCACTAAGAACAAGGGCAAGGAACAAAACAAGCGTAGAGGAATTATCCTGGCAGCGCGGGGAATCATGGGCGCAACATAAAGGACGACATGATTGCGAGACATAAAACAGAAAACAGATCAAAGATGAGAGAGCAAAACAACATTTCATGCAAAAGAGATGAAACTCTCACGAATGAGAAGAGCAGATGCTCTCTGAGAGTGTAGGGCCATACCCAGAGCTCTGTGGGTGTACTTAGGAGCAGAGCAGCTTTGAGCTAAATGCTAACGTCAGGATCGGGACTGGAATTTAACTTTAACATTCAAATTCACCAGCAACTCAGCTGTAAATCATCATTTTATTTTTCAAGCATTTGTCTGGTGGTTGGTCAGCATGTTAACATACTTGTGATGAAAACCCTTTTACTGTATATCGGTGATGTTTAACAGTTCCCATCTTTGTTTAGCATGTTAGCGACCATTGAGAGCTAAACGTAGAGCAGCTGATTACGCAGAGCAGCTGATTAAACACTGAGAGATAATCAATTGAGACATTTCTGATATTTCTGATGACTTACACTTGACTACCTCCATCGAGCCTCTGGCATGGCCAAAAATGATAGAGTCGGTGGTTTGTTTAAAGGTTTAAACAGCCGTTGTTTCCTAGAAAGTGACCTTTTGTGGCCATGCAGATAATGACCGGTGTATGTCAGCAGCGATGGTAGAAGGCGGTCGTTGGGTGTGCAGACAGTGTGTCTTACTGAGACACTGGAGTCTGCACATCCCGTCTCCGACCACCAGTAAACATCGAGCTCACTGAACCATGACCATGATCTTCCTCTGACCTTAACCGAAAAAGCTGTAACTCCATAAACTTTAACCGGAACAGTTGCATTCGGAAATCCACCATGTCACATTCCCCATCAGTCAGTCCCACATTTGTTAACATTACAGCGTTGTAATAAACGCCTCATCAACCGCAATGCACAATCACCGAGCGAGTGCTGTCTGTGTATTGCATCACAAAAACCTCCCAAACGCGTTCCTTACCCGAGGCGAGCCACCACGCTCTCGCCTCACTGTCTCACTCCCCCCCTTCCTGTCTGATTCACTTTCTTTTTTAGTGACCTGCATTGTTTCTCTTCTCTGTCAAGTCTCAATCAAATTTTTTAGCACATTTTATATTGTATGTAAAGAGCCATACAATCCCTTTCTCTATGGCGTGTAGTGCAGACATCTTTTTTATCGATTCGGTAGCTGTTACAGTTTCCCCTCAGATAGTGGTGAAGCTTCATCTGATCATCTGAATGCTTCTTTGAGAATATTTTTGAAACTGATTCAAATGACGGTGGCGAACTCCGATTCATCTCGGCTTTCTTGAGACAAAAAATTGGCAATGCATACTCCATCTTACACAGGGCTACAGAAGCAGGGAATGTAAGAGAGTGCGATGGATTTCTTTTCTTAATTTTACAGTGGGTGCCTCTGAATGGAGAAGCAGAAATAAAGACACATATTCACACGCCCTTCCGCAGATACACGATACATACATTCGCGTCACATCAAAGACATGTTTAAATCCAGGCATTGTGCCCTGCCTGTCGCGCTTTAATCCTGATAAGAACCCCGGTGCTTACTCTGATGAATAGTGCAACGCCTGCCAGCCTGCACTCCACTCTAAGCTCAGAGGAAAATATTTACATATGTCCAATTAACATATTTACCTGTGGATAATGTATTCCAAGTGCACAATGCTATAGTTTGCTCCCGTTTGAATGGAGAAGAAACCGAGTGCTCCACTTTTGAAAATCGAGAAAAAGAAACTGCACCGCACACCAAAAACGCTGATCAAAATTGAAAGGGAAAGGCAGTCATATATGTGTGGCATGTACGCACGTGAAAAACAAAACAGAGACTCAAGGCTTAAGCATTAGTCATCTGAGGTGACTGCATAACAACATGGGACACATGTTGCCCAACATGCAAAGCTTTCGTTTCAAGGTTTGACAGCGCGTGTGTGTGTGTCTCTCGAAAAATACAGCAGAAACAGTGGCTGTAAAGATTTATACAGCAAAATATTGCGTAAGAATAAGTGGACAGTTGCCATAGCCACCAAGACTCTTCACATACAGTAGGTAACAGAGTGTCAGAAATAGAACCTTGATGAGCAGAAAATCACAGCACTGGCAACACTGACCAGCTGCCAAGTGGTGCGTGGAAAATGCATCCAAAAGTGGCAGAGAATTGACATCTTCAAATATCCTATGATACGAGAAATACTATCATTTGTGTTGGCCCGGCATCTATTCAAGTTATTTTCTCCTCTCACGCAGTCAAAGCCTGAGGTGGAGTTTGTTCAGCTTACACATATAGATTTTTTAACACCTTTTCATAAATCCCAGCAGTCAGCCACACTAGACACCAGATGACTGTTCAAAGTTTTTGTAAAGTCGTGCAGATAGCTGCTGAAAAGCCGCAATGATCCCGGCACCTTTACGGTTATATTCTCTTCGGGCCAAACACTAGAAAGAAGGTTGGGATCACGGCTTTCATCTGCACCTAACCTTCATAGCCAAAGTGGGCTTTGATGGCAGAAATTGCAGAGGGATTTAAGGTTTCACCTGGATTCACCTACTCAGCCTGTGTGTGTGTCACAGGAGGAGCAGGTGGTTGGAAGCAGGGCGAATGTTGAGTCGGGGTTGTTCTACCAGAGACGACCTGCAGATATTCTGCCGCAGAGGATGCGTACAGTAATATCTGAACCGAGGGATCCACTGTGGCAGTGCCGCTTTAATAACTGAGCTGGCACTGCGAGGCAGCTTATACACATACAGGATGGACACACACACACACACACACACAACCACACACAGTTGCAGTTTGTCAACCTATCTGCTCTAAGCTGTCTGTCTGCACACACACACACACACCCTCGCTGTCACACACTCATAGTCACCTAAAGGAAGCAGATGGAGGTCAGCTGGGAGACAGAAAAGTGGAGGTCAGCAGGTGTTTTATTTGGCGCTGCCAGCCAAGTTCTGCTAGCTTGCTATGTGAGTGCGTACGTGTGTATATTTGTGTGTGCGTGTCCGTGCATTACATCGACTCAAACACATCTACGCTATCAAAACCTGCACATAATTAATGTAACATGTTTCTACTGCCCAAAATATGAATTTGCGGCTGTTTCCAAACATAATATTCATCTTAAAAAACTTGATTAAAAGGTTTCAATCACTCATATAAGCCCGAACTTTATAAAGAAAACTATCAATGAGAAATGCGCAATACGTTTGCTGCATTTGAGTTAAGTAAAGAGTGACTCGTTGTTTTGTTTTCCAACAAATATTTTACATTGTCTTCTGAAATGATGATTGATTTACTGCAACAGGGCTTAAAAAACAAACGGTCTCAAAAGAGTCTTGGCAGAGTATTATTTGTACGTGACAATA
Source organism: Sparus aurata (assembly GCF_900880675.1). Classification (NCBI taxonomy): domain Eukaryota; kingdom Metazoa; phylum Chordata; class Actinopteri; order Spariformes; family Sparidae; genus Sparus; species Sparus aurata. Next base: position 33,181,152 of record NC_044190.1, on the reverse strand, counting down.
ACAATAACCGACTCTCCTGACAATCATGCAGTTCTTAAGGAGAAGGCTTGTCCGGCCAGTGGTTGTGTATGACAGATCATACAATGTGGACATGAAGAATGTTCCTTGTAAGTGTGAATACAGTATTTTGTGTCTACAAGTGGAAATGTTATCCTGATAGTGGCACTAAAGTAAAGGTCAGGATCATCAAATATATTGGAATACGTCTTTAGAGGAACTTCCTATCAATGTGCTTGGAACTGCAAGAGAAGCACGCACCATCACTGATGCATTGGCTTTTCAAATGAACACACAGAGTTCCAGAGTATCTTTATCAGCATTTTGTTTCTCAAAAGGGATGGATCACTGTGCCAGCTAAATATTCTGCATTAGCATTTTTCTTTAGAACTTCAAAGCCTGTGGTGTGCAGACAGGAATATCTGCCAGAGGTTGAAAGACTTTTAAGTTCTTGAAAATCTTACGGCTTTCAAGGTACGGACTCATACAGCTCATATCCTGTATCTAGAAAACGGGCAGAATGACAGAATGCGCACTTTGAATGAAAACAAAAAAAAAGATATCATTTTCCATCCACTGGGTCCAATATGATGTTTGAAAATGGGGGAAAAATTGAGGGAAATTGAGGCCGCGGAGGGAAGTGCTTTAAAAATACTGCAACAAAACAAACAGAAATAGTCCAGCTTCAGAATGAATCATCTACTTTTTTTTTTTTCCCCCAGAAAATGGTATTACATTAGGGGCGCCACCTGAAAACATTGGAGGCGACAGACTTTTTCTTGAGCTTTCAAACACAATCAAGGTCTGCTCAAAATTAATTACAGTCCTATGAACTTCAGTATGATTCATTTATCATTCATTGAGGAATTTTACTTTCAGGACAGCGATTACATTGTAAAGTTAAGGTGTCACACTTTTTCGAATGGGCAATCCGTCATTTTGGACAGTAAGTCAATTGCTATTTATTTATGCTGTTTATGCAAATCCAGCCACGTGGAGCCTCCTCGTGGTGTCATAAAGATTGCCGCATTAAAAATTTAAGCATGGCAGGCATGTGCGTGCATGAACGTATGCTATCCTTGTAGCGACACACAGACTGGTGTAAGCAGCGCTACGATGAAATATGTTTTATCCATTCATATGGGACTTCTGTGTTCCCTGCACAGAAGACACAACAATACCGTAGTTGCATGCAAATAAGGCACCAGAGTGTTAGACGTTGCTTCCCAGTGCACAGCCAAAGACTCAGAACATTTGAGGACACGGCCGGTGCTTCCTGTAATATTACTACGTGGAATACGTTCAGAATACTTAGACGTAAACGGCATTCCAGGTCAATGGAAACGGAAAACTCCTGCCTGGGTGAAGTTATTCAGAAGCGCCGTTTTCGGTATTAATGTGTGGACAAGAAAACTGTAGTTTTATGGCGTGTCTCATTTGATTGATTCTGATTAGCCAACGTGGCCTTATGGTAGAGGTTACATCGCCACCTGTTGCGCTTGGCAGCCTGCGTTTGCGTTTTCATACTGTTGGTGTGGACGGGAATTTTTTGGGAACCAGAATACCTGTGTTTGTGTGTGTTGGCTTGACCGTTTAGAAAAAGGCAAGTTTAATAAAAGTTATAGTAGAAATGCCGGCAAGGCTGAGTCTGTAATGAGCTGGAGATTAACGACTGGTTGATACCCAAATTATGTGCTTCATCTGCAGTTTATTAAGAAAGTGATGCAGGGGATCAATAACAGGCTCCCGCAAAATAACTATGCCGGTCCACACACACACTTCACACCGCTCTCTCTACATCACTGAACTCCCTCGCCACCCTTTCCCATTATTCTCCCTCTATAGTTTCAGCCAAAAATACAGCAACAGGTTCAATGCCTGCGTCGTTAACGGCAATATGATGTGACACAGTAGAATTATGACTGTAACGGCTTTGGTTAAATAAGACAGTGATGAAGGGAGGACTTTCGCTTCATCTATTATTTTAAAATCTCTTCCACACAGCCTTTCTTCCGAACTGCATTATACTGTGATGGTGAATTTCCTGTTTATGCAATCATGCAAATGGCTCGGTGGCAGTGTACATTTGCACCTTGCCACTCTCTGCTTCCTGGACAACAGCAGATCCCGGCACTGTTTACTTTATCTCGTGTGACATTTTCATTGTGGGCCATTGTGATTAGTAGTACAGCTGTGTAATAGATAATGAGACCGGCTGAGAAGATAATGATTAATCGCCACACCCATCTCATTTAGATTCCACTCCACCCACGCCTCTGCTAATATATATGAAGATAAACAAATGTATGAGCTAGCGCTGCAATCAGTCCACTTAAATAGGCCCATCATATCTGTGTGTATCGCATCATGCTTGTGTGTGCGTGTGCGCACATCTGCCGTCTATATGTGTGTGTGTGCCTTTGTGCCCTGCTGGTGGTAAATAGTGTGGGCTGTCCTGAGGGAGGAGTAGGCTCAGGGTCCCTGGTGAGGATGTCATCTTGTCTGAGTCAGCCCACAGGGACGGACAAACTCACAGGAGACTCACTCACTCTCTGCCTCATTGATTTAAATGCCGTGGATATTATGATGAACTGCGGCGGTACACCACAGCATTTCCATCCCCTAATTACCATTCGGTGAATTTCTCCATAGGAGCGTGTGGTTGGACAGATTTGCTCGAGACAAAAGGCTGGAGGACCGGAGTTGCAGCTGGGGCCAGTATAGTTCCTCTTTGTGACATAATTCCTTCATCTTGGCTTCTGACCCAGTTCTGTCAAAGGGCCTCCTAAGCCCTATCAGAGGGGCCCTACTGACACAGCTCTGCTATAACACCAGAGCCCACCAGAGACACTAACTCCTGTTGATGTGACTTAAGCATAGACTCTAATCCATTAGGACAGAGTCAAACTAAGAGACCACTCTCGGTTCATTATCGTGAATCACCACTGTAGTCTCATATTTCACTCGTCTATTTCATCTGTACGAACATTAAAGACACAAGATTAATGAAGTATCATTTCACAACAGAAGGTTGTATAACAGTGTAGTTTGTAATCCCTTTAGGCTACGACGGAAAACAAAAATATGCAGATGGATTAATAATTAATGAGTCAAAACAAAATGAATTTTTGTATTTGAGTGTGGAGGATGAGATTTGGAGTCTCACAGACTGTGGAGGGAAGCTGCTATGTAGTCTGGTGGTACAGCAGCAGATACTCCTGTTGTTCTTTGGATGGGTGTTGCCTCAAAGCATCCATCTGCTCGGGCCGCCTCTCACCTTGCCGATATCAATAATGCTTGATAGTATTAATGACGTCTTGCAGAGCCTTCCTGTCCTGGGCAATGCACACACCTTACTCGTGTATGATGTTTCCAGCCAAGGTGCTTTCTATTGCTCCTCAGTAAAAGTTGACAGAAACTTAAAATATACTTTTTGGGTTTTTTTTCCCCTTTCCCTCAGTGTGCTATATATGTTCCTGTGCATGTAAAATATTCTTCAAAGTAACTCCTCCCACAGAAAACACCACTTATGAGGCGTTTCAGGCACTTCACGAGCAGTCTCGTCTTTAATATTGTGACTTCTTGACATCACACTACATCACCGTGTCAGACATTTGCATGACTTCTGCCTATAATCACTGTAGAAGCAAAGCTAGAAACATGACAGAGCAAACCAAACACACACAGTGAGCGGTGCTGGGTCAGGCATGTTAAAGAGGACCAATCAGAGCAGATTAGGTATTCAAGAAGGGAGTCTAAAAGGAAAGAGGCAGGATACAGTGCTGCTCCACTGGGCTGGATGGAGATGTGCGGTGTCCACGACAGGTTCTTTTCGATGCTGTTTCACAGGAATCTAACATTTTACTGTCATTACATTTATGAATGAATGAATGAATGAATGAAATAAAATGAATGGATGAATATACTAAATTAACATTATTGGATTTCATTACAGGTGGGAATGTACAGAAGTCTAGGTCAACTCTCGGTTACTGTAGGTGGATTTGTTCATCCCACAAAAATGCAGCACAGACGGGAACGTCACAAAAATCGTTATCACTGAAATTGAACCCTATTCCACTGGACTGACCGTCTGAGAGATTTTATCAGGAATTTATGAGGTCTGCATGTATGGAATAAATGCACTACCTGCAACATTCAGCGCTTTATGAACTCAATATACTCTATAAAAAGCTACGCACAAGTGAGCTGAGGCACGGAGGGATCAGATCTGAGTGTGCAGCGCTGTGCTGAAAACTGCAATAAAGGCATTAGACACAGCAACAGGAAAACAGACGAGCTTATTAAAATCACACTGCAGGACAACATCCAACCTTTAGCCATGCCCCAGCCCTGTAAACAATGTATTTCTGTGGAAACAAAACTCCCCCCTGAAGAGGCAGGTACATTAATTGAAATTCAATTAAAATTTTCCACGGAGTGAGGTTGTTCCAACAGGCTGAGGATGAGTTAATGGGCTGCTGGAGCATTCGATTTTTAATGACATGCTCCAGAGACCACGGCCATTAAACAGCTATACAGTGGATATACACCGTGTACTGTAGAACTTCATCACACGAGTATTGTGAAGTCGAGAAGAAGCGCTACTTTTTCCTCCTCTTAGGGAGGACTCCTTGCTTGCCGCTAAAACACAGTGCAGTTATTCATATAAACCCTGACTGTAATTATGCACATGTTTGATCTGGGTCAACATAGTGGATCTCCTCTTTTATCAGATACACTGTGTTTATCTTAAGTAGAGGTTTAATGAGCTGACTCCACACGACCTAACGGCTGATACTTATTCCAGTCTGAGCTAAATCTCACGTGATTCCGTCAGTGCTCCCTAAAAATAATAATGACGAATGATACGTGTTTTTCGGATCTAAAGTGCACCCTTCTGAGTGCTCATCGTGTAGCTCGTGAATGCCTGAACGAGAGTTATTTCAGCTCGCCATTCACTCTCTCACAGCCTCCTCTTTCTTTTCTCTGTGTCTTATTTTTACCCTCTCACTTTTTTGTCTTCCCTTCCGACCTCCCTCTGTGGTCTATCCTTCCCTCTCCTCCTCTCACACATTCAGAGATTCTCACAGAGACGCTAAAATTAGCAGCATCCATTTCTGCACCAGCACAGGCACCAGAGGCCTTCGAGCAGGAAGCAAAGGATGCATCAAAGACTTCATTAAGTAATGTGCGTGCACGTGTGCGCACGCGGACGCGCACGCAGCGGATTCTCTCTTTTATTCTCATTCATTCCTTCGCACCAGGGTGCACGACCGAGCGCTTGCAGAAAAAAAAATGTGCAGACAAACGCGCCTGCACGCACGCCCGGACACACACTCAGGGAGAGACGTAGACAGAAAAACAGGACATTCTGGCCCGCCTCCTTCGGGGTGTCTCTGTCAGCCGCCCCTGCCAGTTCTCTGCGCCGTCTTATGTAAACAGGTCACTCTGAGTTATTTCCATTTGTCTGAATGAGAAAGGCAGGCAGCAAACTGGCTCAGTACCCACTCCTACCACCTCATTATTGTCACTCATTGTGCAAAAGCACAAACGGCACATGCAACAATGAATGAATGTGCACACACACATGCACACACACACACACGCACAGTAGGATGAATGTATTTGTGTGCAGCATGCAGAGATTACATGTGTGATCTGACGACGTCTGACGATCATCTCAACACACAAACACTCGCATAACTTGAAAACTAAAGCAAAAATGGGATTGGCAGAGGATGGGATGCTTTTCTTACATGAAGGATGCAAAACATCGACTCAAAGACGACCCAGCTAAAAGCGATCAATTTCTGGTATTCCTCCAACAATTTCTATCTGTGGATGCGCAACTGAATTAATACGTTTGATGATCCTTGTAGAGTAGGGTAATTAAATCCCCCGTGGTTTGCCCTGTTTTCTATAACATTTAGCCAATGATGTTCTCATCTGTCGCCACACTTTCCTCTGGACAGCTGACACAGTCAAACATGTATGGGTGTGCCAGATACATTTATATGTATAAAAGAACATTAACTTTGCCATTAAAACTCAATGAGCATTCACGTGAGTAACATATTAACTTCACGCTGCTCATATCACTCGGTGTGTCAATGTCGTTAAGTGACGGTCAAAATATCCACACGAAATGATGGGGAATCCATTAGCTTTACTTCCATCTCTCTCTGAGTAGAAGGACTTTTCCTCCAGTGAAACATGAAACAATTCAAGAGATGAATGTAAAAAAACTAAACTAATGGATCAAGTCTTCTTATATACATCACTTTTTTTGTTTTATTCTGGCAAATTACAACAAACCGGCCACAATCTTAGAATGTCCACTCAGGCATGAGGTGTATTTTCATCTGTAAAAAGGTTTTTGATAATAAAATATAAACACCATCCACATGTTGCCACACTGGTTACACAGCAGCTATGTATCATGAGGTAATATGTCATGTTTAGTGGACAGGATAGTAAGATATTAATGTCTATGTACATCATCGTCATCATATCATGCAACAAAATAGTCCGCTCACATGCCTGGGATATTGAAAGTGAGTAATACAAAGGATCATTCCATAAAAGTAGGCTCTGCTTTCCAAGTTGCAACTGGCACCATCTGGTCTTTATGTGGTTTTACAATCTATACAGTAAAACACATTATGTGGTTTACAATGTGCATATTTGCACCGCAATGTTAAAAGGTTTATGAGCTGTCAAACTCCCAATTTCACTGCTAGCTTGTCTACACCAAACCAGACCCAGAACTCTGACAGCCAGTAGGACGGACGAGAAATGAGCAATAATTCATACAAAGTGCTCCTTTGAGGAACATGACAGTCAAGACTTCCTCCTGGCACGTGTCGCTGTGGGCGGGCGGTGATGTACTGACAAGAGGAGGCAAAGCAGGGGAAGAGGGGTTCGGGCTCAAGGAGCCAGAAAGAGGGTATATGTGACTGAGTGCATCCATGATTCTTGTCTCCTTTCGCAACACGGACACCCTCAGGCCGATCAGACGCATACACACACAAACACACACACACTGCCCAAACCTGCTATGACAGCAGTCAGTAACACCCTAGGTGGTCACATGCCCAGCTGCCCTGACTCAGATATGAGCATATACACACCACATCACCACTGCGCTCTTTACTGATCTACATAGCTGTTTGCATTATGCTTCAAAGACTAATGATCTCAATATTTGTTTGTTTTTAGCAAAAGTCTTTATCACTTTGTCATGTAGGTAGTGTTCAGTCTTTGCTCATTTATATCAATTTGCCTCCTTACTGACGTATACACATACACTGCTGACACATTGTTCAGTGTTGAGTTACTGAATACAATAAGATGTTAAAAATGTGTAACTTTTTTATCTTCAAAAGCAACCTTAGATGTTAATGAGACTAAATGCTTGCTATACTCTTGTGGTACCACTGTGATTTCCAGATATGCAGATTTATGCTGCAGTAAACACGTTCCCATGTGTGCTTTTTGTAAAAATGTCCCAGTTCTGGCTTTAATTGTGACGAAAGCTAAAAAAACAAATCCACCAAAAAAAAAAAAAAAAAAAAAAAAACTGTTTATTTATAAAACACATTATTTGGTGGTATTCCCTTTATTTCTGGCGTGATCTGAGCACTTTGGACTGTTGTCGTGTCTTAAGCCAGATTGCTGGATTACTACAATCCTCTACACTGAATTTACAGTATGTCATTGGGGTGGATTGTGTTCAAAATGTGGCGGCTTGTGTAACAACAAAAACCTACAGTAGAGAGGCCAAAATTCGTTCAGTAAAAAAATACAGGAGACACAGTTTCAGAGAGCGGTGCATTGCAAGATGATAAAATAAGGGCTGATGTCTGAATCATTCATTTTTAAAATGCTTTTTCTCTTCGGGGCAATGGAAGAATATGGCGTTACAAGTAAAAACATCCTGTTTCCACCCAAAAGGCAATGAAAGGCTGAAAATGTATAACCTAACCATAACCACCAGTGTAAGATCAAGGCTACTGACAGATACATGGCTGCCGGCTTTGTTTTAAGTAAATCCTACATCAAAAGTCTCACACATTGTGCTAGAAGTGAAACATCGTGGAAAAAGTAAAGATTAATGATTTAATGTAAATCTCAGTTCACATAATCCGAGACCTCTTCTTGCTGCTTTATAGCTTCTCATTATCTCGCCACAGGAGCACACATCCATCTGTGCACGCGCACTTAGGAATCAACACGTCTCATTAAAATCTGACGGATGGGCACATTTATATGCATATAGCCCAAACACAATCTGCATCCAAAAATCATATTGTATTTAAGAGCAAACGATAGCGCTGCATCTATACATGCTTCCTATGTGCATGTGCTTACAGGTTTGCAGTGTCTTCACTTGGCACCTGGTCGCCATGGCAACTCAAGATGGCTTAGCATGGAGAAGGCAGCAGGTATGCGCTGCGTAGATGAGGATAAATCACCAAACGAGCGCTTTTGGTGCTTCTCTGCCTTTTCTCTTACACACAGTGTGAAGAGCAGTCTCAGTATTTGACCTCAATAAGATCCGAGCTTTTCTCGCTGCTATCTCTCTACCTCTTCTGTCATCATTAAAGTAGCAAAACCGTTCTACATAGAGGTGGTTCAAAGGAATTCAACCAGGGCAGGGAACAATATGTATCATATAAGATGTTCTACTGGGTCCACTATCAACCCATTTTCACCCGTTATTGCTGTAAAACGCAATCTGTATCTGGACATGTCAGCCAGATAAGGATAAATGCATGTTTTTGTGAGGTGTCAATGTGATTTGATCAGAATGTAAGTGGATCTGCCTGACCACATCTGAAAGGGGGGCTGGCTCGTATTGTGTTGAGATCTTAGGTAGGTGTCAACGCAATCCCTACATAACATTACATTAATACAGAATATAAAATATAGGATGATGATTAAATTAGGAGTGCGAGCAGGCAAGAAGGTGACTTCTAGATCTCTTCAGACCATGTGTACATACTTTTTTATAGGCATTGGTGAAGTTGAATGATGAGGTAACCTTAGAGTAAAAAATTGTTCAGGTTGTTTGCCAATTTCACTTATTGTGTTGTTTTTGCAGTACGTTCAGTAAATACTGTATCATGCTCCTTATTTACATTGAAACCATTGCATCCCTGTTTACGATCTTTTCATGTGGTGACTGTGTGACATTTTGTAAAGTCTGTTTCAATCTGAGGGACATAAATGAATCATTGATCGTCCCTCGGAGGTTTAATAATGATGATTTAGATATTACTGCAATATGGTTTAAAGGTACGCACTGCGTAAATAGCCTGTGAATGGCCTCAGCCATGCGTAATGGCCACTCGTAATGATCACTGCTGTGATGCTGTTGGTAAACCTCACTGATAAAACACAGCCAGCTAAACCTTGGTCTAACAAGTTACAGAGTGGGTGCAAGGATCAATATGCAGACAGATGTTTAAGGGAATTGCTACATCCGTTTATAGATGGATATGAAGTGTAAATGTTTACACACACACACGCGTTTAACTTGTCAGACTTTGTTCATCTGGCCGAAGGTACTGCATCAATATTTCATGCAAAGAAAGGAGTAACTTAATGTATTAACTTTGCCTAAAATACAAGATGGGACAAATAATTGCAAATTTGTCATCAAAAGCATTCAAGAAGTTTCCCCAAACTTAGCAACACAAAACATGCATGCAGGTTTTTGCCCTGCAGGACAGTGATCCAATCGCAGTGGGGATAACGAAAACACAAAATACAAAGCGTGAATACAAAGGCAGGATCAGATTGCTTATCATCCAAATAACGTATCCCGTGGAATAGCAGGTGTTAATGGGATGCAACTTCTCCGACACAGCAGGCACAGAGTTTTTTGAGAAAGTCTGAGTGAGACAATTGATCACAAGAGCAAGAGCAATTTGGTAACCATGAGCAACGTGTGTTCTGCATACAAATGCTTGATTTCTGGGTAATAAAGCACAAATAGCCTCGCTGCGACCTGATTGTGGCAAACTTTAGCTGAGTACAATTTCAGAGTCCAAACACAGGGTGCTATTCTGCTGAGTCTTTAGGTACAAACACGTACACACACACACACACACACAGACACACACACGCGCCACACACACACTCATACACGTGAATATTGCCAACAGGGCACTGCATTTCTCCACTATCTAAAAGGAGACCTCTGTTTCTGTTCATTTTGAAAAAACCTATGAAAAATAGAAAAGCTTCTTCTAAGGTATTTAACCATAACATTACTTCTTTTTAAAGAAAATTGCCAAGAGGGGATTTGCATCCTCCAGCGACATCTACCTATTGAAGAGGGGGCTCCATATATACACAAACACACACACACACAAACACATTTCCAGAGTGTTTGATCCAAAAGCCTCCAACCTTAAAAAACAGCTCGTTCAATAACCTGCAGGAGGCATCGGCTGATGTTTGGGAGGTGAGCTGCAGATAGAGAGGGTGTGGATTGAACTCAAAGCCCACGTTAAAACGAGGCACATCTGTCTCCCTGCCAGAAGAGCAGATCAGAGATGTGCTGGTTGATCACCGTGACTCGCTGTTTTTTTGGAGAATAGACTTACTTGCGCTGACAAAGTATACACCAAACTACTGAAGATTAAAAGAACACCAAATATGAATTACATTTTGTGGCATATTTACCGTCTAAACTAGGCTCAACAAGGCTGCTTCAGAATGACAGATTTACACTCTTGAGTAATTAGTCATAGTGGAAGAAATTGAGTATTATTATTCATGCTCAATCACAGCTTGTAATTTTCCGTCATATGGTGCAAAATCGCCTTTTTTATGCCTTTATCTTGTGTGAGGCAGACAATTCTTTAAATGTACTATTGCATTCACTGTCTACTGAAGGTAATACTGTCCACCAGTAATGGGTTTGACTCACATCCCTGCTTTCAACCTTACATGCCTAACTCACTATTCTACTGAATAATAAATAACTTTAAGCCTTATATGTCCCATAAATCATTTAAAAGTAAAATGTCTATACCTTGTAGATATTCTTTTTGACTCATATTCAACTGGACCATAATATGGGAACACACACGCACACACAAACCTGAGCATCTGTTTTTGATTATGCCGCTGATCAATTGTTTATCTCGATTGAAAGAAGTTCCAGTTCCTCCATAATGATCGATAGAGCGAAATCAGGTAAGAGTAATGTAGATACAGGCAGTAGAGCTGACCACAGCCAGGCACAGTCAATAAACAGCACTGAGACATCAGCCAATAAACAGCACTCAGACACAGAGAGGTATGACTTGATAACGCTCAACACTTATTACTGTACTAATTACACATGGAGGATGGCGACAGCAACATGTCGGAACTGATTTAGTGACTAGCTTACGACCTGTTATACTCAGTGGTAACTACTCAACTAGGAACCACCCTTCTCCTACTTCACCAACACTCAATCATCTTATATCATTCATCCTCAGCTCTCACTCACACACACGGGCCCTCAAAACAAGAGGTAATCGTCTGATCCGCAGCGATACTGACCTTCCATTGCATACTTCATATCCAGGGCGAAGGAGTTCCACATGATCTCGGCGCTGATCTTGCCCACGCTCAGCTCCTGTGGAAACCTGGTGGAATTGAAACGGATCCCAATCAGGCTCGTTTCTGTATAATGACACGCTCGACTGGGTGGCCTGATGGCTTGGCCCAGCCTGAATCTCTAACAAATGACTTAACAGATGTGCAAGAAGGCACGGTTGGTGGATCTCATAATCTAATAATCCCCCCCTCCCCCATCATTTCCAAACCTGGCTGAATAGGCTGGAATGGAGATGCATGCAGAGGGGGAGAGGAAAAAAAAAAACCCAGGAGGAAACGACACACTAAAAGATGGCAGCCCATTTGGAAAGTAATCTGCTGTTTTGAATGCCTATAGATTTTCAGTCAAAGCTTGGATGTGAGATGTCAATGGTTTAATTATCCGTGTCTTCAGACAGTGATGGGAGGACATTTATAGATGACTGGGCCTTGTCCTGAGAAAGGTCGATTTATCCGGAAATGTTTTACTTTTGCAAGAGACCGCCCTGTTTCCAACAACAAACTCATTTGTCCGACCATCTCTATTGAAACAGTGATCATCTGCTCAGCCGGGACACAAACCAATGCCAAGCGTGCATACACAAACACAGCCGTTCCCCTTTCCTCCACTCCCCAACCTTCGGCACATCTTTTTTATGCAGCAGAGGAACAAAGGCTGAGACTAGAAGGCGGATTTGTGCTCCCACCGGCAACTGGAGGAAAAAACAACAACAAGCATCCCAGAAACAATTGCTCCCCCCTTTTATCTCCATCATGCTCCGAATCTGTTTCTCAACCTCGCTTATTCTTCAGTCATGCACCCACTTGGCGTACAGCAGGCTAGGCTGACAATGAAAACAATAATGAATGTAACATCTGCAGCTTCTGTGTACGTCCCCATAGTTTACTATCTACTTCTATGTGGTGAAATAACTGATGCTATGCGGTTTACAATCCCCATGATGAGTATTCTTGGATTTAATCTCTAAAGCTTCTTATTCTTTACACTTTTTAAAAACAACTGTAGCATCCAATTCGATCTAAAGAATTGTATTTGTGATTGGAAATATAAGTCTGTAGGCTCAAAAAGATTTCTAGGCTGGGTTCCCAAGTAAATAATCTCAGCACAGAGCAACAAACTAACATTTTCTTTTCTTCTGGCAGCAGCTCCAATTATCTAAAGGTAACAAGTCCGCTCCCATGAAAAAGCACCGGACCGGCTGTCATTTTGGAACTTGACCGGGGGAATGTGGAGGAAATGGGCATGAATATTGCAAATCTATCATTAGACAGTGTAGGAGAGAAAGCTCAGGGCATAAACAGAGTGTTAATAAGCATCGTAAATCAGCAAGAGGAAGGAGAAAAGGAAAAGGGGGAGGCGAGAATGTGAGAGGATATGTATGAGCAGGGGAGACAGAGAAAAATAAGCTTCATCTCATTTCTTTCAAGGCGAGCTCCACTCCATTTTCTTCAGGTCGTGTAATTTGTTTGATTTTATTAACCAAATCATCGGAAGGATGCAAATACTTGCGTGCCCCTCGACGCCATCACCACCATCAGCCCTCCGTTTTTATATTTCTCTATAAACAAATCTCTTATCCGTTATGTAATGCAACAGCACTGCTTTCCCCTTTTATCCATCCATACTATGGCTCACCATACAAACAAAGCATTTTTTAAAGCTGGCTTCTCTGGATGCCTCACAGCCTTTCTTGCGCAACGTTGCACTCATTCAAGTCCCCACTGTCAGTAAATACATTTTTCAAAGGGGCAGCAGCTGATGGGTAAGGAGGCTTTTTTTGATTTTTCCTCACATTTTCAAACAAAGGACGTGTTTAATGTATTTAATCTGTAATCGGTGATTAAAAACAGAGCCAGAATGGGCCTTAATTAAGCCAAATAATTAGATACAGTAAAACATATTGAACAAATATTTAAACCTTTAATCAGCATGGGTCTTTTATTACAGACCCTTGAAAACTGGAAACTCGGCGTTAGGCATGTTTTCAGTTTGGTCATCTATGACTTTCATTTAACTTATGTACAAATACTGGCAAATGATGGTTAGATACAAGCAAATAGTCTAACATGAACACAATGATCAACAGTAATGAGAATAATCAAACGTTTACCGTGAAAGCTGGCATAGCCACCAATAAAGTACCTTTTTTTTTTAAATCAGACTGCTTAGTAAAGAATATGCACGGTATAATAAAGGGGTACGTACTGGTTAATGACTGGGGTGTAAGCCGTCCGGTCTTCATCGATTACAGACACCATGAGAGTGATGAGTTTTGGCCAGAAGTCCAGGTTCTTTATCGACGGACCCTGCTCCTCCCGGGGAATGTCCTGCTTCCGGCTCTATGGAGACATAAATTAGGATGGCAAGAGTTAGCAGGCAGTTTGAGTGCATCTCGGGTGAAGCTTTAGATGTGATGATGATGAATTCTGGGATTTGGCTAAAATACTTTGTTGCCTGGTGTTCAGGAAAAGATGGTTGTTTTGCTTCAGGGACTCTTCAACACATGATATTATCTTGCCATAACATTTTATATGCAACTGATACTAAACTTGCAGTTAACTGGAAAGGAAGTTAGTGTTAGTGTTACTGTAGATGTTCAGAGTATAGGGACAATAAAAGCAACCATTTGAAAATCGTAAAATGCGACCTGGGTATCATGTTTTTGTACGATCTCTGTTTATAATAATGTGAGTTTGCTTGGCTGAACTGGAAACAGATGCACTGGTTGTTCTTCTGCTGTTACCTTCTGTCGTGACAGGTGTCACCAAATCAACCACAGCTGAAATCTCTTAGTTTTTAAAAGTGTTATCACCCCGCAGAACTGTATTTATGTCGATGCGGTTGCGCGTCAAAGTGTACTGCATAAAAATCTGCGTCCCGGGGTGAAAGGTGTCGCAATCTGAAGCCTCTCACTGACTCTACCATCTGTTCACCCCACACTGAGCGCAATCACGCTGATCTCCAGTCAGCAAGTAACTGTCACAGTCTTTCATTCTGCCACAAACAGGTTCCATGGGAAACAAAGCAAGGCCACAGGCACAAAAAAAACACAGAGCCGAGCGAACACACTGGAACAAACTCAGCAACACTGACAGATCTGTATCACACACAGACATGATGAAATGCAACACACACCGTGCTTATTTACACCGACAGTGACATATACAGTGTGGACTATGGGGATGTGCCCTCCCAAGAGCAAGCAACGCACAGTTTCTCATTTGTGGATGTAACCCCGACTGGAGCAAAATGCCTATTTGATGAAAAGAAAATTATGTTGAAAATGAAACATGTTCAGATCAGTTATTGAATAATTTAGGCCGAATGATTTAATAACTTTAAGCGTATTGACTTTGGTGCAGCACGCTGCGGCGATGTGGCAGTGAGAGCTGGGGAAAATGGAAATGCAACGCGAGCCCATTTATCACAAATACAGTCCTCAGAAACTAATCAATTCCTGCAATAATCAACTTGTGCTCCTTGTTTTAAATATCTGCTGATATAAAGGATCTAACGGTGTTGCATGTCTTGCCGATGCTGCAGCTTGGGGGGAACGACAGAATTTAATCTCACGGGAACATGAAACACAGACGGGGCTTACAGCTGATTCTGTGACAGTCAATCATGTCGACCAAGGGTTCACCACTTTAATCATTCGGGTTTTTTGGGCTGTTAAAGTTAAGTCTATCACCCTGCGCGGTGCGGTCATGGACACAGATTACTACTCATTCCGTTGGAGGTTCCATCGCAGACGTCGTATTGATCAAAGGCTTGTGGATTTCCCATTTGCATGTTCAACGTATGTACGCTACGTAGCGAGACATGAAAAATGCACTGGCTTCCAACGTGGAAGCAACAGGGAGGCCGCTGAGCTTTATATTTAACAGAAACTCAACTTAAAGACTGTGTTGGAACATGCAGTAGATGCTGGATTCAGATTAAGCTCGGCTCATATGTACCCACAAGAGTAAATCATCTGCAGTGTAAACTAACAGTGCTGGTGAAGAAGTGAGAGGTGAAACAACATTGCTCAGTGTGATCATAAATTAACGCAAGCAGTGGCAAAGACAGATTGGCTCGGACCCATGACTCATTTAGTTCAAGATATTGAGAGGTTAACAGGTGATTACTAGTGAGAACAAAATGAGCAATTTACGAGTTTGAATCAAAGCAACAAGAAAAAAGGCCTGCAACCATTTTGCCCCTGACTCAATCTAAATTAAAAAATAGTGATCGTTACTTCAAAGAGAAACGTATCGGCCTGTGAGAGGCCCGGGTCATCATTGGGAGGTGTGCTAGAACATGCAGGAAGGTGCATTTCTGTAAAATTGGAGGCATGAATAATGAAACAAATATCTCTGCGGGAGGTGAGTCAAATATGCAAAAACCTGTCCGTACATGTACTGTATCTGTGTGTGCACGCGCGTGTGCACAGCTGCATGACTGTACGAAGGACACCGAAGGTTGTGTCATCCCTACTAAATTGGATGCAGTATGCATCCCACTAAAACCTAGGGTAGACTCCCTTCGCTCATCTGTATTCACCTCGAGTAGGTACAAACACATTGTTAAAGGTGATTAAGTAGGCTGCTGCCTTTTTACAGTCAACAACACACCCATGGGCTTCACTCCCAGCTGTACTAGGAGGTGAATACTGCACTGAACTAAGAGTGCTAGTGTAGTTCCACTACTTCCAGTGCACAGGGTGGTGGGAGGCACTGGCACAAAATATTCATGGCAGCCTATCACTCCTCTGGAGGGTAGCTAGTGGTTTATGCTTATTGTTTAGCACTCTCCCTCCCTTTATGGGAGAAATCAGCATTAGCATACAACCGGCTCCTCATCAATTCTCACAATGTGACATAAATTACAGAGCCTCTGATTGAAGGATGTTCTCAGAGAATGTGATCAAATCCCTCCCAAGAGAAATAGCGTCTGGGGGGATTGAGGCTGTTGCAGTGCCTTTTAAGTGCTCAGTGAAAATAGGTTGCGTGTGTGAATAATGTGTGTATGGAAAAATGCACTCAAAGACGCGTAGTCCGAAGAAAACAAACAGCCTCCTCTCCCAACGCATTTCAATCGACCATTTGGGCATTGTTGGCAAATATCTGATAATGTTGGTGAGAGAGACGCTTATCAAATCAATTTGAATTGCTCGCTCGGTAACAAGGGTAGTCGCCTTGAAGCTCCTCCGCGTCCCTTCTTCAGAGTGAATCCCTGCCTGTGCATGTCAGTCAATGAACACCAAACTCAATCTCCAAAACCACATTGCTCCGAATCATCTGTCTACCTATGCATTCATATTTACATAATGTATATGCATGTGAGCTTATTTACATTCCTCTCTCAGATGCATGTGCATGCTACCAGGAATTTACTGTCCGTGCACTACGACTGCCACTCCACATCTCTGAGCCAGAAACAAAACGATGGCTGTTTTCCCTTTTGCCCTATTCCATGATTCCTTTGCCCTCTTTCCACTTCCCCTTCATCTTCCTTCTTGAAATCCTCCCTTTCCTGCCAAGACTCAAGAAACTGCTAAGCTCGATCCCCGCCGCCCCTCCTCCCCCCCAGTCATTTTACGCCCTGGCAGAAGCAGAGAGCTTTGTTGTTATGTTATGCAAGATGCCTCGTCGTGGCTGGGATATTTCACTGCCTGCCTGGCCACCGTGTCAGCTCTCGTGTCGCCGCACTCCGTCACTGTTAGCGACTGGAGAATTGGGGTCTGTAATGTGTTCTATCCGCTGAGTCAAAGGGCCTCCTAGTGTGTGTGAACATAATAATTTATAGTCACAGTGAGATTTGCTTTGGGGCGAAGCCGATGCCTTTTTCCTCTGCCGTGGAGGAAACATTGATGGAGAGGCTGTCAATTGTGAAACTGTGGTGGACGAAGATGTAATTAGCCAAAGTGTCTATCTCTCCGGTTTGGTAATTGCTTACAACCCCTCAGGCTGTTTAAACAAAGGAAGCTTATTATTCAACTTTTGAGCGGATTGCCGCCATTATCTTGAAAAAAAAACATTATCTTCTGTGGTGTGGGGGCCATTCTCCTTGGGAAGTAAACCGTAAAATAATCAGGCGGGGCTGCTTGTTGCCTGCTTGTGACTCGGCTAAAGCAAGTAAACTACCACAGGGAGTCATGCGTTCCGAGAGGCAAACCATAAAGGAGGACTGGGTGATGCTGCTGTGCTTCTTGAAAATGTAATTAAGTATGTGTGCTCTGAACATGAGAACATGCCTCCAGCCACTGATGGCATGTCAGCGATACATTCTCCCATCAGGAGGCAGTATGGCGGTTCGCTTTCAAGCCAGCTGAAATGTATTTCTGTGCTCACACATCCATCTGGACTTTTGAGAGGCAAAAGGGCCCTTAAATAAATGAGATGGTGATTTGCATCAGGTAAGTGCCGCCTAGTGCTTGGCTGCTTTCACTGACTATATCTTCCTCAGAAGGTTGAAGTCCTTGATGCAAAGTTTGCAGGAGATGCAGTGCAGGTTTTTATTGTTGGGTAAATGTCAGTCCTGATGTACAGCCTATTGATTTCCAGCCATGCCGGATTGAATTTATATTTTCCCGGTATTGTCACACATCTACACAAAGCATACTAAAGCTGGGAGGGAAGGCAGGATGTCAGGTTTATGACAGGCTGAGGGTGATAAAGGAAAGAGGGGAACAGAGGAGATGTCAGGTGACAGCTTTTACCTTGGGTTTCTGACGAGTGAATAAGGAAAAGCCTTGAAGTAATAACTGTATTCAATAGTAATGATTTTTTAAGGGCTACCGCTATAAAAAAAGGCAAATTCTTCAGCCAGTCTAATATATAATTTTAAAGATATAACATATAGTAGTTCCACATTAAAGTACCTTGGGCCAGAATGTTGTTATACGTATCATTGATTTCTTAAATCCCACCTTTTCCCAACCGTATTCAAACCCAGGGAAATCAGTACTTTTACTCAAGATAACGGTGCGTTTCATTTGGCCGCCCGTTGTCATGACTTCGGGGGAAACATCAGATGATCCATCAGAGAGTGAGAGAGGAAGTCGGTGAACGTGACTAAATGAACCGCGGGTGACACATTACCTCATCTGTGAACATTTCTGCCTCAGTAACGTCAGAAAGATTTTCATCGTCAGTGGTGGTTGTTTAACGATAAAGACAACACCGGCGTCGATCCAACACTACATCACGACTTCAAACTCAAGTCTCAAGTCTCAAGTCTTCTGTTTTTATCTATTTTATTGAGAGACCTCCGGCAGCTTTCATACAAACTGCAGGTTTACGATAGCTACATCATCAAGCTTAAGCAGCTTACGTTACACACTGATGCAGGAAGTACCTTCCGAAAGACTCCATTAGTTATCTGCTGGGTATTGCCTGGCTCATTACCAGATGACGAGAAGCTAGTTTGCAGATTAAACGTTAAATGTATGAATGTACAGAGCCGGCTCGCTGTGGTTTCCTCTCACACTGTGTTTACTCATCAAATCAATGTTTAGAAATTCATAAAATGATATCAAAGAACCTTTACAATAACAGTTAACACAGCAGCCTGGATTGTATTACTCTGCTTGCCATTATTCTGTGTGTGCTGTCCATATATATAAATCCTGTCGTTAACCTTTTAAAAAATTATTTGTGAGTGTTTTATTCTGGATGGGCCAGCAGTGGTTATGGCTTTCAAACCCAGGGAAGCCATAACAACAGCTATAATGGAAGTAACGAAACGACGCTGAAGCTCAACGGATGGAAGACAAATTCCACATAGAAAAAAGAGGTGAACAACTTCGTATTCAGCTTTTCAGCCTGTGCTGAAAAGGGCTCCATCAGTGATAAGCACTGAAGCAGGATTTCAACCAACTGATAAAAAAAACTCATTGTTTGAGACAAGAAACCAGATGTGAAACCCTCAGAGCCTCTCTGTTCTTCGTCTTTAAAAACAAGCTTGAATTTGCGATAGCTGCGTGCATCCATCTGAGCGTTAATGCATTCAAACACCCAACCTCACGAACATTTTCAAAAATAGTGTGTGTGTGTGTCTTTCTGCTAGGTTTGGTGACGTAATGTGAATCCATTTCAGGCTTACGCGCCTTTTTGATGCAGGCCACTCCCACTCGCACATCCCCTTCAAACTTACCCGCTAGTCTCGCCTGTGCTAAACAACACAGACACGCACGTTTGGTGAATGGCGAAATTTTTTGTGGAATGACTGACAGACCGACCGTCCGAGCGAGCTATAGAGCCGTGATGAGCAGCAAACATACAATGTCTCTCCGACTGCTGCTGTGTTTCAGGAGGCAGAGGAGAAAGTGATTGACGGGCCCCCGACCAATGATTAACAAGCTGATATGTGCGGATGCAGCAGCAAGAGAAGTTGATGATTCAGATTTTGAATCGGATGCACTGGGTCCATGCAAACAGCCTCACTTTGATTCAACCCCAACACTATCCATGTCTTATAACCTGTCACGTCGCCCTTCTCCTCATCTTTTTGACACAACTATTTTGGAGTAACTCTCCTTTATTTTTGCTAAACTGTGTTTGTGTACGATTCAACTCAACTTTAAGGCTTGGAGATATATGCAAACTAAATCCAAGAGAGCATTAAGCGTCACAGCTGCACGTGCGATGAATGTGAGAAATACATCTCTCCGTGCATAGCAGGCGAGTTTGCGGAGTCTACGCATGTAGGTGTGTGTAAGTGTGTGTGCGCCGACTTTAATGAGCTGAAACCGTTGATTAGTAGCGGCAGTCAGAACGATCTGGAGGCTGCTTACCTGGTCCAGGAGTTGGTTGTATAATTCATGACAGTTATCAAAAATGTATTTGTATGTGGAGTCGGAGCACGCCTTCACGCAGTCCCTCACCACCTGACTGGCTCTTGGTGGACTCTGGAGCTCTTGTACCTGCAAAACACATATACACAGCCATTATAAAGATGTATACATTCAGGGGAAGTGTGTGTTCTCCTGGGTCTCCTAGCAGTTTATATAAATCACTGACAGTTACTGTGACTTTAGTGCATTTCTGTGTATAGTACTATCCATCAGTGAAGTGATGCTATCATGTTACATGTTTGAAATATGAATCCACGTATATGACTTTCTTGTGGGAAAGGGGCGACCTTCTTACATCTATTATGTATATCATAATTGACATGTGGCCAGACCGGCATTTAGGTGTGGGCGCGTTGCATCTTATAGTAAAACTGTGGCTCCCGCGTGTGAGTGTATACACGGCAAAAGCTCAGCACGGGCATGGCACGGACTGAAAGCTTTGATAACTTGAAGTGACAGTTTTCATTCCTTTGCTCGCAGCTGCCATCTTAGCTATGCCTCAGCGCTCCGGCGCTACACCCCCACTCCCGCCAAAAAGAGAGCCTGAATGGAGCCGAGCTAGTCGAGTCGAGTCGAGGCATACTGCTCGTGGGGAGGGGGGGGGGAGGAAAGAGACAGAGATGGGAGCGTTTTAAAGATGGAGTCTCGCTGTAGTGTGCAGGTCAACACACATTAGGCGAACAACAACCCCATCGCATCCGCATACACTCAAAGATATCGTGGTACGATACATCATTGGGATCTGAGCGGTCAGCGCTGTACAGAGGGACAGGCTATCAGGATTTATGACTTTGGATTGATTTCACCTAAATGACACCTGCCTGAAATCAATGCGGGTTTATGTTTATAAATGAATGTTGGGAGAGTTTACAACTATGACCAATACTGCAGTTGTCCCAGTCAGCGGCACGGCCCTTCTGCGCTAAAATGTTATTAATGACATGTATTCCAGGCGTCCACAAAGGTTAGTTAGCGCTGCGCTCCATCATCGTTTATCACGTTTATGTTTATTTCAATTTTCTCTTCAATTGAGTGCCGTGCTCCCCCGTCGCTCTTCAGCCCCACTTACGCAACCTACGCACCCTCTCTACGCCTCTCTCGCACACACACACACACATGCTGGAGTACAGTACCTTCATCCTGAAGAAGGTGATGCTGGTCAGGAGGTCAACAGTGGACTTGAGATCTTGGAGACGCTCTGGGTTTCCGGCTGGGAAATTATCCTGGAGGAAGACACAGAGAGGGGAAAATAACATGAGGAGAGAGGACATCTTGTTGAAAGCCCCCGACATACACACCCCACACACACACACACACACACACACACACACATCACATCGCTTTATTCGAAAACATTGAAATTGATTACAGAGCAACGCCCAGCAATCATAACGAAATGACTGTCTGTCTAATCGTTTAGTGGACAAGGGAGGTCTCTGCTGATGAAAACCTCTATTTCGGGGCCATGAAGCCATCAGGCAGTGCAGAGCAGCGTGACGGGGAGCATATAAAGCCCTGACAGCCCTGAGGAAAGGCATCACTGCTCCATACATTATCCTACTTCTTGTACTCTCTCAGTACTCCTAATAAAATGTTGCCTGTTTCCTACCTTGTCAATAAATGCACAACAGAGATTCAGGGAAATGGAGCCAAATCTTCACAGCGGCCTCCGGGCTTGACAACAACACGAGGTCTATCTGAGATCAAGGCCAATCAGCACAAGCTAAACTCGCCCAACATCTTTTTGGACGTGAGCAGTGTAAGGGGTTGTTATTGGGCTGATAAATGATTCAAGATGACGAGTTTTCAAACAAGAGGCAAAACGGGAGAATAGAGAATAGTTGTTCTGTACAACCTGGTCACTCTCAAAAACAATAAATGCGGTTGGCCTGCTAATGCTTTACAGACAGTCAGCCGTTCACTGAGGGCTTGGTGTATTCCTCTGCACCCGCGATTTAATAAAAAACAGACTTCCTGAGAGGTGAAGGTGTAGCCTCCAATAAAGATAGACTAAACAGCCTCCAGGCAAACAAGCCCGACACACAGCCTGCAAACAAACAAGGAAGAGTTATACAATACATAGCTGCTGATGGGAAAAAGCAGAAAAGAAAATCCGTTTTTGAGCCGTCTTCTTTCCGCCTCAGACAAAATGCGGCTTGCATCACTCCCTCTCGAACGAGCAATATAGTTTCTATTATTTCATCATTTCTTTCTAGCTAAAACACATCATTCAATTTTCAAAATATGATTATGAAGCTCTAGCAACCTGTCCCATGCAGTCTCCTTTCTAATATAATCCCTCCAGTTACGAGCAAAGACAAGTATTTTCTCGCAGCTGCCGTACCACCATCAGTCACACTCGCAGCGCGGGGGCCCATCAGTGCCATCAGTCACTGCGCTTTCTCCCCGTGCTGACGGCGAAATTTCCCTCCCGACGACCTCACATGCATGTAGCCTTCGAGAACAGGTGAAATCATCAGTCCGTCTGAAACACGGATTCCATAGCTTGCGCTGCAACCTTGAACGCCACCATCTGAAATCACTGTGTGGGGAACCGCTGTCACAGCACTTCGACGTGTGTTTTATCTGTTTGTTTTTTTGGGGGGATAGGAGCTGCAGCTTTTATTGAGAGGAACTAATTAAAGACTGCCGTGTGATTTTGTTGCTAAAAAGTCATTCTGGTAAATAAAGACAGCTAATCCACTAAGGTCCCTGCGTTTCTCAAGTGATGTCAAACTAATCTGTGCTTTCTTGCTTTTCCCAATAGAGGCAGTGACACCTTTATCTCCGAGAGCAAAGCCACCTATGAAAGGAGCGGAAATTGCACGGAATAAACTTTTACCACACCCAGTCTGAGTTTCAGTGATAGTGTAGGTCTGATTCATCGAGTCTACTCGGTTTGGAAATTAAATCTTATATCACATTCTGTGCATTTAAATGGGAAAAAAACTTTAGTGCAGCATTTCTGATGTTAATTAGTGGTTCCCTTTGACATCAAAAGGTAATCTAGCTGTGTAATTACAGCGATTGAAATCAAGTAAAGTCAAGGGCTCATTGACACTCATTACAGAGGCTGCAAAGGAGGTAGGTGGGCTCCACACACAAAAAACAAAAAAACAAATGTCGACATGCAAAATGTTATGATCAGCCACCAATCTAATTTGGTATTTCACAACCAGTTTTGATTGCAGATGGCACGGGGGCACAGAAACGCATTAATTATTGGCTACAACTGTGTGAAGCAAGGAGCAACCGAACGGGGTTTATCTAAATTATAATCATAGCTTTAGGCGGGGAACCAAGTTCTGGATGCTTAGATGGCTTAAAAGCAGCACGCACCTTCAAACCGGTTAAAGCATTGTTTTATAAAACTCACTACTGCCGATCAGCATACAAAAATGATTCAACCAGCGGCTGACTTAACAAGTAGCGACAGAACTTTGTCCATCTCTAACATGCCACTAGCTCTGAATACACAATGACCAGAGTAGAGGAACTCCAACTTCATCAGCAGAAGAAGAAGAAGAAAAAAAAACGAGGAAGAGAAGCAGATTTATTGCCCAGAAGCAGGCAAGCATACTAAAAAAGCAAAGCATCCATCTCTGAGCCAAAAGTAGAGACAGCATCAGCGTTGCCCCTCAAAGATGACGGAAAGTCCATTATGAGATGGGACGAGAAGTGAGTGATGCTGATGAGCTTTTAGTTCTTTGTCTTTGTTCTAGCCTAAATTGAATACTATGTTGGGCCAGTGCCTTCACTGAGCGCAGAACTCCAGAGCGGGGACTGCTTATCATCCAAATTAAAATAAATATACATACACACCGCACAGCTTGATGATTACTATGTGTGAATACCACTGTGTTTTAACACTGCACATTTTGAGTAAATTGTCCCTTTGGGTTGGAAGTTCAACTCTGAATGGATGATTATACCCGCTGTTTGGTCTGCTCTTTGGAGAACACACAGAGGCAGCGGTATGACTAAAAAAATGAAAGTCAGTGGTCAAACACCGGTTAGTGCAGGTAATCATGTGGAAAAAGGGATCAAAAGCAGTCAGGCACTGACGGGCACTGGACCTCAAACTGCCTCCGGGGAGAGGAACAGGTCACCCTGAACTCTGAGCATCCTCAGGGTAAGCATATGCCACAGAATATGCGTATGTGTGTGTGGATTTATGTCTCTTTTCAAGTGATAAGGTGTAGATAGTAGTGGCGTTGTATTTTAGATATTTTGTTAAAAAAGGAGGAATCTCTTTAGCTCCACTCAAAGTTGCTGAACTACCTGCTGTTTTAACTGTTGTCACCATGAATGAACAGTGAATACTGGAATCCTTCCTATTTAGTTTAGAAGCAGAACTTCACACATTTGAATTCCGTGTCTTTGCAGTAACTTTAAGGATTTCTTTTTATACCCATCGGAGTTGGCACAGAGGTTTCCTTATCTCCTCTGAAAGGTGATACCGGCTTGTCTCTTGTGCTTCGCTCTCAAAATTTTCACTTTCATTAATTTCAAAGGGTTACTTTTGGATTACGCAGGTTTTGCTCTGCAAAGAACAAGATAATCCAAACTATGCAGATGCAGCTTTGTTCTCTAAACATTTGCCTTCTCCAGAAAACAGAAAATTATATTTGTCTTCCATGTGCGGATGACAGCACAGTGTGCCATAGAAGCATGCAGCCAGCCTCTATGTACAAATAATCCTTGCCAGTGCTATGCAACCGTGTGCATAAGAAGCACAGATGCCAGAATAAAATGCCGGTATTTCAAGCTCCTGCAAACCACGGTTCGGTTAAAAGTTTTTTCGTGTCATGCGCGTCATATGAACATGTCTACATCTTTTATATAATGCCTCTGTCATGTCACATTGGCATTACATGTATATGAGCTGAGTTTCATCTCAGGAGATGCAGGGAACGGCGGGGGCGTTACAGCCAGTCGAGACGGCTGTCATGCAAGGACCGCTGTTCAAGGCAGCACTTCAAGCGTGAAACCACTTCAAGGAGACGTCGGGACATTTTCGTTTGCGGCAGCAAAACGGGATACCTGTTGGTGGGATGTCGGGACATTCACTAGCTGGTTAAACCAAATTATGATCTGAAACTGAACTGAAAATGTAACCTGAAGTTGCAACACAAAGAAAAGTACAGTTTCAGCATCATCTGTGGTCTGCAGAAGAAGCAACATTTATTCTGGCGATTGGATCAAGATATTATCCCAGAATTCTAATGTTTTATTCATGTGATGCTTTATCATCGCCATAAAAGGCTTGCTATGACTGAATGTGACATAATCCTGCTGTAGAGAGCCACAGGTACAGCGTGGAACGAGTTTCCTCTCCATGTTCTTTTTTTTTTTTTACTGAGGGAGACCGCAGGATCTCCTGCACCATGGAAAGCACCAAACCAGCTGTTTGCATTAAACAACCTTTTCTCTGAAGACCAACTGTAATACTGCACAGGCTTCCATTTTTAGAGAATAGCGCACATCTCCCAGGGGTGCTTACTGAACAAACAGCACTTTATATCAAACTGTCCAAACTAAGGCAAATAGCCCAAATCCCTGGTAGCCTGCTCTGAACGCTGGTATTTTTATGTGCGACCCCGGAGGAGCCTTGCGAATCCCAGCTGAGACTGACTGGCTATACACTGTGTGTCACCGTGTATCGGGGCCGTTTGGATAAAGTTTCATGGGACGAAAATGCATGTGTAGCAAAATGCAGAGTGGCAGCTGCAGCCCTGCTCCCTCTCCTCTGATTCAAGCCCTCAGTTTTACAAAAGCAAACTCAATCTCCCTCAGAATATCATTACAGGGAAATCCATACGGTGAGCGGGGGGGAGTAGCCCGATCTGAATCTTATTACTGTCCAACAGTGTCAAGGCCGGCTCCGTGGGACGGCTGGGGGTGAAAGTGAAGGAAGAGAAGAGAGAGTATGGACTGTTTGAGTGTGAGGTTTGTGTTTGTGTGTGTGTGTGAAACCACTGGTCTGTGGCAGGCTTGACAAGGGAGCAGCAGGGCAGCGCTGGCAGGTGAAGCCAATGTGATATTCTGTGACTGCTCTCAGTGAACGTGTCATCACCAGACAGCCAGGCCGTCTAAAAAAAAAAAACTAAAGGAGGCCATCTCCCCTTTACTTAACCCTCTCTCTCTCTCTCCGACTCGGCCACCCACCTACCATGCCTCCTTTCACTCTTCATCTCCTTCTCCTTTTCCACTCTCTCCAAATCCATCTCCTTTCCTCCAGCTCCCTCGCTCTTTGTCCAAATCCCATCTCCTCCAACTCTCTCTCTCTCTCTCTCCGTCTCTGCTCGTTTCATCCAACTCTCTTTTTTCCCCAAATCCTCTTTATCCCTCCCTCACAATTTGCAACTCCATTCTCCGTCTCCCTGAAGTCCCCTCTCTCTTTTCCACACTGTCTCACGCTATCTACTTGCTGCCCTTCCTGTCATCCTCTCTTTTTTTTTTTTACTTTTTGTGGGCAGACAGCAGGATCTGCCGCCGTCAGGGTGTGTCTCTGTAATCACACGTGGCTTCACACAGCGAGCCGTGGCAGAGAACAGAGGAACTAAAGCAATCGGCCACTCAACGGCACGGCGCCTTTTGTGTCACATTAAAGGTGAGAGGGTCATCTTTCAGTTACAGTTCACAGTGTCCTGCCACCAGCTGGGGGAGAGGTGTGGAGGTGTGCGTGTGCATGTGTGTGTGTTTGGCTGCTCAGGTGCTTCCTTGTGTGTGAGAGCCGCAGTTCGACTGGCTCCACACTCGACAGACTGCTCTGTGCCCGTTTGCATGGACACACATGTGAGCGTAGCGGGTCAGGCAGATGAGTGCGTGGGCGTGTTTGTGGTGGTGGTGAGTGGTGCCTAACAGGATTAGCTCTCCTGGGATTGTTCTGGAAGATTATGTACTGTAGCTATGTCAGGGTTTTTTTTAATCTGCCGGAGTAAAACACATCTACACCCCGAGTGGACTGTGAGTGGCAGAGCTCTGGAAATTAGAGATTAATTTCTGATTCCAGTTTCTTGTTTAATGTAAACCTCGGGCTTGACTGGCATCTTTTATCTCATATTTAGGTCAGATTACATTATGGGCGGGAAGACATTTTAATTAATTCCCTATTTATTTGGGGCCAATTTGATTTGGTGTGCAGGAGTGAGGGCGGTGCAAAAACTTGATAACGCAAATCTTGTAATTTTATTTCAGCTGGCAACAGACAAATCCTTTTGAAGGAAATGTTAATTGCAGAATGTAATACAGAATAATTAAATCATTGCCATTTACACTGGTTCCCTATGAACCTTGCTATCATTATACAATTTTGTCTCCCACTTGGCACACGGTCACCCAGGAAAAAGAAAAGGTTAACTGGCGATCCATTTCTCTAATGCTAACTCTAAATAATTAAATAAAATCACATTTTGTGCTGTGATGTTATTATTTCTGAGTCTGAGGAAAAATGGAAATGATCCAGCTGACTCAGCAACAGCAGTAGCAAGCTAATACCACATGGGAAAGCTAAGGGGAAAAGATTTCTGTTGACATTTATATCCTATTTTATTTTACTACATGTACAACCCCTGACTCCAAAATAAAGGTGGGAAACTGTGTAAATACACACAGTAAACATACACTCAGTTAAAAACAGTATAAAGACATCTATATTGATTATTTTACTTCATTAACTTGAACCCTGATTTTGGTAAATATCTTTAAATATATGCTCAAAAAACGTCTGTTTGGAAGATTCCACAGGGTCACTGGTAACAGTATCATGAAAGCATTGAAAGCCTCGGTTGATCATAAGAAAGGATGCAGCGAGGTTCACCACTTTGTGAAACAAGGATATTGCTACATGGGCTGGGGAACACTGTAAAATTGTTGTCGATAAACACAATTGGTCCACAAATGACTGCAGCATCCAAACGTTTTTGGAATTGGGGGAGTAATGTTATTTTATATGAAATATATATTTTTGAAATAAGAATAGGCTACAGTTAAGCAGAAGTCATGGAAGACATGCCAAGCAGCTGAAAGTACGGAGACAACATGGACCGAGCCTCCACATGGTGACAGACAGCACTCTACTTTACACATAGCAACAGCAGGTCAACCAGAAAATTGTCTTTATAAAAAGGTACAGTGAAGCTCGCTGACGGATGTTTCCTGTTACTCATCATTCAGTGACAATCACCAACGAATGGCCATGAAGAATGAGCGTGTATCATTCAACAAACAGGACTACGGCTGTGATCGACTCAGTGGGGGCTGGAAAGCCATTACAGGTGTTTACATAGAAAATGTATTTCCCCAGCATGTGCTGACGTGGAGGTGGACGAAACATCACAAACACATTTTCACCATAATGTCCAATTCATCACTAAGGCTTGAAAAACGACCGCGCCGTAGATAGACAGTACAATATATACAGAGAAGGTTTGTTGCAGGGCTGTTTTATAGAATAACAGATTCTATATATTTTAAAAATAGACCTAATGATTATGCATAGTTATCAGCAGCTATTCCTAGACGCCGTCTTGCCTTTTTGCAGAAGGAGCTCACAAAGTGGAGCCCTCCACTCCCCTCGGTGCATCATCTTGCTTCTTGCTGCAGTGTGTACGGGTAAGTAGCTAGCAGTTAACTACGAAACCTCTGACACTGGATGCTGCAGCCTTATCGCCAAAATGAAGCTCTTACAAATTATTGTTTGCTTTTTTATTTTAGCAATGGCCAACTTTTAATCAGCCTGAAGATGTTATAGCCGCACATACAGACTGGTGAGAGTACACAGCCTAGGTTACAGATGTTTACACGGTGTGCAGTACCCTAAATTCATAATAACCATGGCAGAGAGAGTGCTGGACTCTTATGACAGGGTCTATTTATCGGGCCGTGAGGACCCCTATTTCCTAAGAGGCTGATGGACTCCTGGACACTGTGGGCTGATTATCGATATTTATGTGCCCGGCTACACCACTGGCTACAGTCTGCTGAAGACCGCAACAGCACTTCATTCATCATCCAATTCACTTGTAACAAAGTTCGATTCGATCATTTCTGTTTCTCTATGATATGAAGTCTGTCCGTATTCATATGTGTCTATTTTTGAATCTCTGCTCTTTGTACGAGTCTTTCATCATTACCACAATTTAAAGCCTTCAAAGCCGCATACGTTAAGTTGTTAATACTATGACCAAACGAATCCGGCTCATGTTATGCTATTAAAATGTCATTTTCGATATGACATCACCACATCTAGAATGACATTTACTTCATGCGTGTGTCCTGTGTGATTACACCGTGCGATTCAGATGAGGCAAACAGAAATAAAATACACACTGAGCTGTTTCCCAAAAAAAACAGGAAGAGAATCCAGTCAATAACCGCATTCGGAGGGCAGCAGACACACATTTGGCCTTAACATCAAAGTGTAAATAGATTGCTGCTCCAAGCCAGATATAGTAAGCACACGGTGTACTGTAAACAGAGTTGAATCAACCTTGAAACCCGTATCAAATCAACCAGGTGGCAGGTGGCTTAGACCGTAACAATTTGTCAAAAAGTACAGTCAGATTAAACAGGATGTAAATACCAAACAGAGCGTGCTAAATGACAAAGTGCATTTTCACAGGAGAACTGTTTGCTGCGGTCTGTCTACATCATATTAAATGTGTAATGTTCCGGCTTTTGAAGTGACAAACATCACAGGGCCAGACATGGACGTTACTTTAACAAACACACCAGGAGCAAAAAAATAAAAAATCATACATACCCGATATTTGGAGAGGTCGATCCTCAGTGAGTTATGCAGCTGATCCAGTAATTTGACAAATTTCTCCCTCTGTCAGGATGAGACGGCCATAATTTAGTCCAAAGTGTGACCACACCCAGAAAATTGTGTCAAGAAATTTATAACACTGCGTGGTTGGTAGCATTGCAATGCCGGCAGTGATTCATTTATACTTCCTGGAATAAAAATTTAGAGCTTTAGCTCTTTTGCCAGACTCGGCTTACTGCCTGGAAATATTATTTGATGCCTTACAACATTAGCTTATTAAAGGCTCAATCACAGAGCACTGGCAACCTTTGAGATGTTGTTGATTTCAAGTGCACAACTCGCTTTAGAGAAACAACTCTGGAGAGAATGATGAAAAAGTGGTGATGTCAAGGCTTCATTTTCAAACTTTAAGGCATAGGGAGATGTTACTTAATTCTAACTGGTGGCCGCAGATGACCCACCTGTTTATCTAGCACTATAATGCGATATATCACTGCTGTAACTCACCCCAAAGTTAGATGCAGCAAATCGGTCAGAAGCGGAGGCAGTGGTTGTGGTGGTGGTGGTGGTGTGGGCGAAGTAGGCATTGATATTAGCGAGCAGGTTGCTCATCACAGCCGGCACGCCGGGACACATGTATTTAGCGGACAGACAGGAGAAGTGCCTGTAGAGGAGAAAAACACAGCGGACGTAGCATGAGAGGCAGTTCTGCAGCCATTAAGAGATGTTTTTCTCAACAAAGGATCAACCTACAATATATAAAAAAAAGGCATTTTAAAACCCGAGATCGACCGCACAACCCCAAACAGAGAAAATGAACAAGTAATTGGCTTGCTCTTCACTAATCCTCAAAATCCACAAAGTTATTCGGTGCTGAAAAAGAACATTGTTACCTTGAAATATAAAGCTCAAAAATACCCTGTATCCCCTTTCAATCTATTGCTTTGCACTGCAGTAGCCACAATTAAATGTTTTAAAAGTATGCAGAGACACTGCGGTGCGGTATTTCTTGATTCTTTTCACCTTCTGACTGCAGAGCAGAGAACATATTTTTAATGTTCCAAACAATTACTTCTGGTGGCAGAGTTAGTGCTTAAGTAGTTCACTGGCCTGCTAGTGTAGTAATATAGTGTCTTCAATGACTCTCCGCAGCAAATGACATCCTAAATCACAGGTGTGTAACGAATACTAAAGGACATAATCCTGCAAAGTATTCAATGGAGCGAGAAAGTTTGATTGTAAACCGCGCAATCGTGTTGGAGCCGAGATAAAATCACATCCAGGGGAAGTGAGGAGAGAAATGTGGATGTTACTGTGAAACATTAAACCTCCTTGTTTGTCTCGCACTGCGAAAAAATACAGCCGAGAAAACTGTGAGTGTTTTTCTAGTGAGATGAATTCACACGCGGTATGTCAGCGTAGCACAAAACTAGATCTGAGTACTACACAGTGGCCTAATATCACATAATTCATCTTTCCCAGGGGGATGGACCGAAGCGGGGGCCTTTTACTGTTGCAATGTTGATGTCTTAAATCCTGTTTCCTTCTCTTCTGTCTCCAGCACATTGTTAACTCCCTGAACTTTAAAACTACATGCACTGAGTTAGGCACATGCGTTGATACTTCAGATTTGGGCTGATCTCTCTCTCTCTCTCTCTCTCTCTCTTTCTCTCTCTCTCTCTTTCTGTATTTCCCTTCACACACACAGACACACATCTCCAACAGCGCTACCCAGCAGTAATTAAATGCTGGAGCTGGAGAGGCCTGGTTTGAGAAGGGATCTCTGGCTGAGTGAAGAGCATATGCTCCTTTTAATACTTCATATTGCTGCTTCACAAGCCGCGTGAATGCCTCGTTCACTATAATTCACTCTACCTAGAGGGAACGTCGAGACTGGCTGCCATTTCCATATACATTCATAGGCACATAAAGATTTATGTTATTCTTGAGAAACCACGTATAAAAAAAAAATATATGTGCAATAATCCGTATGTTTACTTGAACACAGCAGACAATAATATACGCGGGGGCTTGTTTTTCAGCCTCCGGCGTGACCCATAGCAACCAAACATCCAGATGCACGGGCTGATTTTCCCTGCAAACATGCCTGCGAGCTTAAAGCCAGCAAATGTAGGCTGAGCTTGATAAATATAGCATTCTTTTTTTTAATGCTCTTTTTGAAATCTATGGAAAAACAGAATTCACTGTAATCTGTTCCATATCAACAACACTCACATCACTTTTGAAACTACACAACACAAAATGTCGCTTTTGCAATAAAACGAAGGACACGAAGGATATTACTCACACCCTTCACTTTCAGATACAGGAGACAAGAACTTGTGGTTGGACATAAATATTTTCACTATGTCCAGCTGGAGGTGATCATTAGTGTCATGAAGCTGAATGCTGAGCATGGAGAACACAGAAACTAAGAAGATATCGCAGGGTGAGGCATTGTTTCAATAAGCCCAAGTGTTAGAAAATGCGCCGAGTTATGTGGAGTAATGATTATAGATTTACTGAGTGCAGCCCGTACACACACGTACACACCCACACACACACACACACACAAATAGAAACACAAACATGTTCTCATCAGGAGGCCTATTTAATTACTCTGCTTTCAGCCTCCAAATTACCCAGGAGCACTTGGGGTTAGGCGAGCAGAGAGACTGATGCAAAGAGAGCGATGATGGCATCCGCTCAATTCCCATGGTGCTTTTAGAGCTGGATGTCCTGAGCCAATTTTCAAGAATGAAACGTTCCTTGTCCTAGTGTTACCCTGGCCTAGGTTTTTACCAGCGAATGAGACGCGCCGCCCACATGAATGTTTTTTACGGTCTCAGATAGCTGGGAGATATGAGAAGAAGATGATGAGAAACAGGGGGGTGGGAGGTACGGAGCGGTGATAGAGTGAGATGAGGGAAAAGGAAAACGAGGGAGGGGTATGTTGGGGGTTGCAGGGGGGGATGGTGGGGGGAACAGGAGGGAGGGTGAGTCTCCACAGCTGCAGTGATTTATGCAGCCATCATGTCAGGAGTGACTGGGAGTCAAGGCTCTATGATGGAGAAAATGGAAAGAAAGGGGCTTCCATAAATTCCCGATGAAGCTAATAAGCGCAAATCTAAACAAGTTCCATGTCTCGTGAGCGCCGGAAAATCACCACTTACTGTTTCACGGTATGCACTTAAATAACCTGACAGCCCCACATACGCCGCAAACCCTGTCACACTGGAACAACAGCTAGCAACTCCACACCAGCAGCTAGGGTTGGGCCGATGAACGATGCCATCGTCCATCCGCTTAATCCCCGACCATCGTAACATTGCGGTTTATAAGGCTTCCCACCGGAGCACACAATTAAGTGGCGTGTCCCCTCAGAGTTGCCGTAGGGCAAGAGTTGTTGTTGTTTGTGATATGTGGGGAGAGGAAATGAAAAGAAGCATGTTGCTGCTCAGTGCACTAACATTACGTCTCCATGTCCCGTTTGTTATTTTCTTATTAAACCAGCTCAGTTAAGCGAACCCAAGACGCTCAGTTCAATTTCTGTCAGCAGTGTTTCTTGTCCCACTGGCCACTGTTTCTCTCAGTCATGCATTTTTAATACAGTGTCCTTAGCTTAGCTTCCTTGGCTAGTCGGCCGATGTTGTTTTATGCTAATGGGGCTGACGAAGCTAAGTTACGGACATGTGGTAGGGAGACGAGAACGCTTTCCAAACTGGCACAGGGATGTTTGACGGTGCAAACGAGATGGTTTCTTCCGCAGGGCTAGACAGTTGGAGATTGATGTCAGAGCAACGGTGGGAAACAGCGTCAGCAGTGGTGAGCTAATATGCAACTGTCGCCTTACGACAACACAGAGGGGACACACTGCCTCAGATTCATAAACAACGATGTCATCGTCCATCACGAAGTTTCGCTGGAGACATTGTCATATGCCACTTTGACAGACAACACCCAAACCTAC
Organism: Sparus aurata; assembly: GCF_900880675.1. Lineage (NCBI taxonomy): Eukaryota > Metazoa > Chordata > Actinopteri > Spariformes > Sparidae > Sparus > Sparus aurata. The sequence continues at coordinate 33,146,951 of NC_044190.1, read as the reverse complement.
CAGCAGCATCACAACAACCTACATACAGTACAGTAACGCTCCTTACTGATGTGCAAAATTGACAGAAACCCAACAACGTTTTTGTCCTACAGGGCCAACAAAAATGTCGAATAAAGAAGCTGCTGGGATTGGAAAATGGCAGAGTAGCGGGAGGGGGATCAAACATGCATGGAGCCCAGTAAAAAAATCTAAAAATCAGAAACAGGTTAACATAAACTAACCGAACAAACCATTCGGTTTCATTTTACTACAGGCCATCAACACTCCTAGTGCAGTCTGATTATTTTATGGAGCACAATTTTTGAAAATATTCAGCAGACTATAATAAGACCATAATAGCAACGCAATTTTCTCACTGTTGATTCACCTCAGGGGCGCATGCGGCCAGATTTATGGACATGAAAGAACAAATGTGAGCTGCGCCTTTCATTCAATTTGCCCAACACAATCTGTGTGTAATTAGCATCTGATTTACTAAGGCAGCAGCTAATTACATTGGCGGCTACTGGGACTGCCCAACAAGAGTATTCGGCAAAGGAAGGAGCGCTTAAAAGGTGCAGTTTTAGTGGTGCATTTTTCAAACAGATCGAAATCATACTGTGGCGATGCTGCAGATACTCATTATTACTCACTGAGTTAATTAAACGCAATAGAAGCCATATTTATTCAGATTTCTGCCAGAGCTCGGCAGGGTTTCATTCTTCTCCACAAAAGCCCACAAAAATAAAAAGGGCAAGTCCAAACTGAGTCTAAATAAAAACAATGTCACTGCTAATGATTAGAGGAAAATGAAGAAGAGGTTATCCCTGCTAATGTCCTTCATATTGCTATCCACGCTAATGCTGTTGCTCTTGCTAGAGTGGCAGTCTGGTTGCGGTGCCAAAGGATTAAGTCAGACAATTAACTAAACCCCCATTCCCTGTTTGAGAAACAGCGTTAACCATTCAACAGGAAGCAACACTGACTGAAGTGGGACTTTAAAGGCTCTCTTAGCCATTTTGCATGCACTTTTGAGACGTTCTCCCCAATTTAAGTTTCCTGTGGGAGAGGTGAGCGGCACTATGAACATTATATACTGCATATGGGACACACTGCAACTGAAGTGCACTGGGAGCTAAATACGTGTAATGTTAGACGCAAGATGTAGATGTATACTTCGGCAGCGGTAACAATCACAGTGCATCAGCACTTCAGAATGTTACATGGCATTGCATGACCTTGATCAATAATTTCAATGTTTAATGTGGTGTGTCTTTGCATGTGTGTGTGTGTGTGTGTGTGTGTGTGTGTGTGTGTGTGTGTGTGTGTGCACGAGGAGGAAACAGAGATAGAGACATTTATGGATGGACGGGGTCACAGAGGATCAGAGAGACAGAGAGAGAGGGAAACGAGACTGTTTATGTGTGTCCATGATCAATGTGACCCGCGGCTGGTCGGGAGTTTTTTCCAGGAGTCCAGCAATTAATCAATCAGCCCGGGAGCTCGATAGTACACCTAGCTCTGATTCTGCTGAGGAGACATCTTTACTGCTCCTCTTCTCCTTCTGCTCTCCTTCTCTCATCTCCTTCTCCCCTCCACTCTGCCGAATGAGACATTGACGGATCGGCGAGGCGAAAGGCCATAGATCAGGGTGGTACTAACGTCATAGCCTGATAGATGGACTCCACTCCGTATCTCATGGCGAACTCGTCCACAATCTCCTGGGACACGTCGTCAAAGTAGACCTTCCACGCCTCGTCCCCTTTCACCTGCGGGATCTTCACGACCCCGCCGTTCTTCACCTCGGTCAGGTAGTGGAACAGGTTCTGTGAGTGGCACGGGAGATAAGACAGAGCAGGTTGCGGTGACGGAGCGCAGTGTCACAACAAGTAATAAAAGTTACACTTCTTTGTGTGATGTACTGCAGGCCAGATAATGAAGACCCGTATCACACTTTGTTTTAACTTAGCTATAACTTTTGATTGTCGCACAATCCTGATAGTTTTCTTTCCAATTCAATAATGGCACACTCAATCACAGCAAGGTTGATGATTGAAGTTTGAAGTGTTGAGAGCTAAATCGATCATCACAGGATGACAGTTACCTCATGTAAACAGGTGTACTGGCCGTGAGGAGGAACCACGTTCTCTTCCCCTTTCATCTCCACACTGATCTTGAGCCTGATGGCACCGGATACCGCAGACTTGTCTGTCCTCTTATCTGTAACACACAGCCAAGGTAGTTTAGTCATAACTGGAAATCGACTGCACTCAAAATCTCACCAAGTGTAATTGGCTAATTCCTTTTCCGAAGAGACTGATTAACTTATTTTTAGACAACGCATCTTATTTCAACAAATCTTAACCAACAAGTTTTCACTTGTCCTGCTGACAGATTTTTTCTTTGTAATTGTTAATTATTCTTTTTTTAAACTGTGGCCTTTTTTTCCGGTGTGGACAGTAAATACCAATTGCAATCCACATCAAATGACATGAAAATGTTGTTGCCTGTTGCTCTGATTCCCTTTGTTACTTATTTTTCGTATTCTGCAAAGACCCACACCTACTCTGCCTCTGATTGGCTCTGAGCTTGATGCTTTTCTTCCAACATTAACCATCCAGCCAACTATCTGACCGTAACCCTCCAAAGCAACAAACACAAGCCAATCAAAAGGGACACTGAGGTACACAGTAGCATCGCTGTTCTGTTTCCTACATGATACAGTGCAGTTAAGCTACTATGCCCTGGGACGACCGGCTAAAAAATGATCCAGAAAGTTTTATTCCATTCAGTGAAAATATGAAGGCCCGAGAACATAAGGATTTGTTTTGACGATGATAAAAATCTGTCATTGACACACTATAAGAAAATCACATATACAAACACCAAAGGATTAAAAACTGAGAAATGAATGACACTACTTTAAACACAAAAACAGTAATGAAGAGACATTAATGGCATAACATCTTGTCCTGTAAAATAGGAATGACATCATATCCGATATGAACATACCTTTAATGTATAAGAAAACACCTTCACATTAACAATCACGCTGCCTCTGCTGGGTTGCAGCTTTACATAAATATTCTGTGCATGCAAGGATTAACAACCATCCTGTGTATGCACATGCACTATCCCTCTTGAGTGCCCACATACACGCCGACACAAAAACGCAAGCGCACACATTCCTGACTGGTCTGAGGAGCTAATGACTCCACAGCTGCTGGGGCTCCTCACAGACTTTAAATGCCCCCCCCCCTCTGTGCTTTCATATACAATTCATCTCCACTGTGATAAATTATTCTCCTCTACAGTAAGCTGGTCAAGAGACAGACAAGTGAAAAATAACGACGTGACAAAGCGTCAGAGACAAACGCAAAAGCCCGGATTGAAGAGGAGCTGAAGAGGCTTAGAGAGGAGCGCAGCTGGAGGGGTGGACACCCACACCAGCAAAGGCATGTTTAAACATTCATTGTGCTCATTTAAAAAGGCACAGGGCAGCACCAGTGGACAGGGGTCAATATTAGCACAAATTGCTTCCTTTTAGCGAGGGAGCCAAACAAAGGCAGCACCCTGCAGTCATAATGCTTCAACAGAAGTGGGAGCTCCCATTATGTCGCCATTGAGCCTCGTATAGTACGGAGAAACCAGTGGTGTAGAGCGGAGACAGTAACATACCCCTGCATCAACAGCATCGGTACCCAAACTAAACCACTGGTCCCTCCGTGGCTTCTCGGTGCATGCGTATCAATGTCGATATATTAATGGTGATCTCAGCTGGACCACACTTTATCTGACTATACACTTATCCTCATATCCTGTTTAACAGTGTAATGGGGATGTGTGGAGATGTGAAGAGTTTGTTTATGTTCATACTATACACAAGTAAGCCTTGTACAAAATGTGATAGTCATAATCATCAAATCACAGTTTTTAGGGTACAGGAAAGTTGAAAAATGAATGCACTCATCGATTTTTTTATTCATTAACTGAGCGAAAAAATTGATTGAACTTTAACTGGTTTAGGCAAAATGGAGCAAAGCAAAAAAAAAAAAAACGCCTATGACAAATTGATTGGCAAATGATTATCAATAAACACTTTCACTAAATTTTCAAGCACAAATGCCAAACATCCTCCAGTTACAGCTCTTTCAGTTTTCTATGACAAAACCAGCAGAAATCTGTTGCCTCAAGAAAGTGTGAAGGCCATTTTTTTCCCCATTTGTAAACATTTCATGGAAAACAATCAGAGGATGAATCGATAATAAAAAGAATCATGCAGCCCCACTGTCGGGCGCCAACTGTTGTCATCAAGAGTCGAATCAGATTTGTAGTTCTGCTTAACTTTTCATCAGTTAGGGAATTAATTCAGTCATAGTTTTGCCATTTTAAGTCATGCATTCAGACAAGCTTAAACATTTGAGAAGTCTGGGTTCATATCTGCATTTTACAGTATGAAAAAATGTCACTATATCTAATGAAGTTAACATTTTATCTGGGTAAGTGTCATAATAACTGCTACCAGGATTTCTAGTTAATCAGCATCTCTTGTTGGTTGACATCAAGCTGGTAACGTACCCAGGTTGTACCAGACGTCCATCTCGCCGCTGAGAGTGCGAACCTCGATGATGGTCTGGCCCAGGAAGTCATCCGACTCGCGTTTGAAGTGCTGCTTCACCCGTGATTTGATGTCGTCGTCCTCGTCCCACACTCGCACCTTGATGCGATCGGTGGCGTTGTGACATTCACTGCGATGTGGTAGATGAATACGCCCGGGTCAGAACAAATCACAACAACACACACAACAACAACAGCAGCAGCATATTGAGTGACAGCTCATCAGGTTGCGGCGTCCGGCGGAGCGGAATGACAGGCAAATGCACTATTCAAGCATAAATGCAAGTTCAGAAGCACGCGCTTCACACCAAGTATTATATGGAGAACAATAGTAGCCTGGATTTAATTGAGACAAAAGAGTGTGTGTGTGTGTATGTGTGTGTGCATGTGTATGTGAATATGTGAAGAAGGGCTCTCTGCCTGGAAGGAGGAATTACCCCAAGATACTGCATGACCTTTACACTGCATCTCTATATTTCTCTCTCTCTCTCTCTCTCTCTCTCTCTCTCTCTCCGACTGCACGCTAAACCATCAGAGAGTTGCCGATTGTTTCACAAGAACGACTGCCTAGCATTCATAGCGAGAATTGTTTATTTGTGAAAGCTTTACGTCCATCTCTTTGGTGCCCCCCCTCTGCATCACTGCAGCTGACAGACGTTTCACAATAATGACTCTGCTAAATAGAACAGAGGTGGCCAAAGCACTTAGCTTCAGATGGGGGTCACACTGTGCGACTCTGGAATTAAAACCGACAGATTACATTTTGTTCTAATGACATCTTGGGTGCGACAGCCAGAGAAACACTATCTGCGGTATTTTTTTAACTAATCCCTTTCTGGGGGGAAGCACCGGCTGCTGCCGCCGCTGCTGCTGCTGCATGCTGCTGCTGCTGCACTAGCCTGGGACTTTGCTGCCTGCCAAGCACACAGTAATGTATCGCTCTATTAATCTACATCCCTGTAGTAATGGGAAAGAGTTTTATTACAGTCACCACTGGAGTCTCATTACAGGTGTGCAGCCTTGTTTGCAACAGGCATAGGACGGACGCGCACAGAGAGTAGGACACATGTTCCTGTGAGGTTTTTATGAAGAAAAGTATTACAATTAACTGTTAAAAAAAGTATTAACTTTAAAGACCTACATCTTGAGAAGAGAAAGCGACAGGCATAGAAATATTATGACCTACACCATGGACAGATTCCTCCAGAGGAATGATGCTGGGAGACTCGTGGACTTGAATGAATCAAAAAATACCATTAGCTGCTCTGTCTTTGGTCTGAGCAAACATGACAAACGCTCACTGATCCTTTGACGGTGGCTCCCCAGTGCCCCATCTCTAGATGGAGGATTAGAGTTTAAAAAGGAAAAGAAATAAATAAACAGATAATACAAAGACTTTGTGGAGGCCCAGTGTGTTGGGGCCAGACCTACACTTTGTTTGTTCTAAAGACGGGTCCAGGAGGCATCAATATCTGACAGCATGACAGCATAACAAGTATTTGCAAGTCAGATTAGTACATATTTTTTTGCTCTTTCTCGCTCTTGGTCTGATGCAGGAAAGTACAGCAGAACAACCGCAGAGAACTGCTGGCAAATAATATTTTGCACAGAGCTCTGGGCGAAGCTCTACAATTCTTCAGAGAAAATTACATTTTACTCTTCATCCTGGTTCTTTTTTTTTTTTTTTTCTTTTTTCCCGGAGTGCTGACGCTCTGAGATACTTGTATGAGGTTTGTTATGCCTACCAGAATAATGTGGTTGTCTATGTTTTACAAAGGCTCAATTCTTCCACATTTTTTTTCAAATAAATATTTCAAGTAGTCTCCTGGAAACTCGCTTACTTGGTTACACTGCCAATGTACTTCCTGTAAGGTGTGCAGGGTAACCTATCAACTGATTCATAAATGCACAAAGTTTTATTCGCAGCCGTGCACAAACATTTGAGGCAGTGGCAGAGAGGCAACCAGTAGATCGAGTGGTGATACTCCTTTGACTATTGCATACTGACTAAAGAGAAACTCCTGTGCCAAAAAGGAAGACACAGACGCCTGGTCAGCAACAGAGAGGTCATTCAGAATGAGAAGCCACGTACTACTAAGGCAGTAAAGCACAATAGGATCTGAAGAGTTAAGACCCTAGCTGCCTTCACTGATGGATGCCATCGTAAAGCTTTTTTCTAGCAGAGTCTGCATCGCCAGAATCTCTGCAGTGCAGCCGGCGCGTAACACTAGAAGTGATAGCAATTTCCTAAGCTATTAAGAAAGAGTCTGTACTAAAAAAAAAAGATAAGAATTTACTTTTTCCTTATTTACTGATGTCTTAAGATTCCCTTGAACTCAAGATCCTTAATCTTATTGGAGATTATCTGGTTGGACAGAGGTCAAATTAAGAGAGAGCACTCACAAGTTGAACTTCTCATCCCAGACCGGGTTGAGGTTGCCGAAGATGGTCTTCGTCCTGCGCTTGGTCTTTCCCACCTGGACGGTGACGTACGGGTCGCTGGAGCCGGTTTTATCCTTGGCCTGCAGGCCCTGCGCACTCATGACTGGAGAGAAGACAAAGATGGAGAAGTATGAAGAGTCAGGTGTCACCAGCAAACTGGCAATTTGACAATCTTAAAGTTTTTATTTTAAAGATGGAAGCTTCATTTTCCTGAATCTATTATTGTACTCTATTATTCTTTAAGTCAAAAGCGTTGGTCTGGTGGGCGATATTTTACAGCAGATTTAAAACCCAGTCATGAATCAGCTTTCGTGCTTTATTTCTGTGCCCACTTCCCAGTTGCTTGGAATTAGATTTATTTCATCCTATGGGCTTCAATATAAGAATCAGGAACTGCCTCCGCTGCCCACAACAACTTTGTGCGCCTGCCAAAAGCTGAGGCAACAAAAACCGCTCAGTTCCGCCATTATTTGTCTTTCTGTGTGAATGTGAAGCGCTGAGTCCATCCATCATTTATCTATTCATACGTCGAGGCTATAGGTAGCTCCCACCCCTGCGTGTCTGCCCACTGCTACAATATGTCTTTGCTGAGCTTCAAAAATAAAAGATCTCCGATTCAGAATCTTCCTTCCACACACACACACACAGGGAGGAAGGTGCAGAGAAGGAGAGACAGTAGTATTTCACAGCGCCATAAAAGGGAAAAAGGACACTGGAGCATTAAATATGCATAAGTGACAGTCTAAATAATTCAGGGTACATATATATCTCTCAGCCCAATGCTGACAGGGGTTGGTGGGCAGGATATAGAGGTTGGAAGGCGGGTGTATAGGCGGGTGTATAGACAGGTCAGTACGCTTCACATGAAAGTGCCTGTCAGATCATCCGACAGCATCTGAAACTGCGCTCTAAGCCAGCAGACACTCCAGCAATCATGCCTGATTGGCCCAAAGTGCAGAGGTGAAGAGCACGCGACCACCATGCACAAGCAACTGCAACACCACAGCTTCTTTCTGCCCCACAGTGTGTCCTTGGTTTGAGCGCTCCCCTGCCTGCGCGCAGAGTTGCTTTGATAGCATTTTAGTTCGGTACAGAGTCTGCTCATGAAATTCAAATACTAATGAGTGTATTTTGGTTTCGGTTTTAAAACTTTGAGCAAAAAAAAAAAAAGTTGGAAGCAACATTTAAAAGAATCATAATCAAGCTTACACCCCGTTACATTGCCTTTTGGTAGTAAAAAAAAAAAAAAAAAGATAAAAGATTTGCGGGTGTGTGTTTTAACAACTTGGAGCCGGATTAATTCCTGTCAAGTTATTTTACTATCGTCCCACTTGCTTGGCTGGTATTGCCATCTGTGAAGCACAAAATGCGCACTTACACAACAGCTCTGAGGAGAACAAAAGGTGAGAACAAAAAGTAAAGCAGAATAGGAAAAGAATCATTCCATAAATTCGCATAGAGCAGACTAACTGAGAAGCAAACAGATGAAGTGTTGTTCTGAACAGAGGAGACTGAATGCGTGTTCTCCCTTTTCAATACATCGACCTTTGTTGAGCAAGCATTATGAAGAATGCGTTTGTTCCAGGACGAGACGTAAAGGTAAATAGCACATATATAATAATGTAATGTACTTTCCTCATTTTTGTGATCAATGCATTTGCTGGCACAAAAGAATAAATTGGTGGTTCGGGTTCATATTCACTGGCAGACCTTGCAGCGAGCGCATTAACCACACGCAGGATATCTCATGGTCGCTGTCAGACTGCTGCGGAGTCAATGCCAGTCAGTGTTTATCTAATAAACGGTGAATAAATAACAACTCAATGGCTACATTTTAAAATGGGACGTTCGATAAGCCTCAGGGAAACTGACCGAGGTAGCCCTGGGTCTTTCCAACGTCTGTATCTATCCCTCCCTCTCTGTTTTCTCTTCCTTCCCCGCTTTTGCATTCCTCTCCCTCGCCTCTCCCCAATCCTTTCTGTCTCCTTCTCTATTTGTCTCCCTCCCTCTCTGTTTCTGTTTCTGTCTGGCGTATTGACACTGCGAGAAAATGCAAGGCGAGCAATAAGCGAGCCGGGCCTGGCACAGTACCACGGGGATGGAGCTGGAGTTTGGTGTCGAGGCTACAAAGCTTACTTCCTGACCTTCTTTTTCAAAAAGTAGGAAACTAGGGATAAAATGAAACTCAGTGACAGTATGTGCCATGTGTGTGAAACAAGAAGCACTGGAATGAAAGAAAATCCACAAACACAACGATTTTTTTTAAGTTTATGGTGTTCTGAAATCTGGATAAACAACAGAGGTTATGTAATCGAACTGGGTTGTGAAGAAAACTACAATAAAACACGGACATGTGAGTCTGTTGGATCCGGTCATGTCTCAAAACACAACCAAATAACTTTCCCTCTGAATGCACAGTGAAGTGCTGCACTGTCAAAATGCACTCAGGAGGGCGCACAGTGTTTTGATTGGCATGTCTGAGAGGGAGCTTGATGTGCAGCTGTGGGGGATTCATTTCAAGAGCACACTGTACGAACTAGCATGCTAGCGCGCTCTGAAAAGCTCTGTGGCAGTTGCAGCAAGTACTCTTCCGCTATAATAATAAGTCATCATTGCCTCTTTATTACTCCCTCGCAGATGCTTTGTATTTACTGTGCCACCGTTTAACACTCGCAAAGCATCGTTGCAGTTTGTTTTTTTTTTCCACCGGAGCTATATGCCACGGAGCTCTTATCAAATAATTCATGTGTTGGTAAGAATACGTCACTGTCTAGGTACATGAGACGTGGAGAGTAGATGGTAGGTGAGTCTAGAAAATTCAAAGTCTCCTCGTGACGAGCCCGAATATCATCAACTACTGTCAACAAAACAGTGATGCAGCGGTAACCGTCATTGTATTTTCAACAAATGACCTGTCTCCAAATCAATTTCCTATTTATGTTTCTAATTAAATATGCATTGCAGTTTGTGGCTCAGTGTCAAAGGTTAATGACCAGGAGCTTGAGGTTAATAACAAGTGAATACTGATCAGGATAAGAGTGTTTGTTATCGGAGATGAGCCTGACATTTGATGGCAGTTTTGTTGATTTGGCACTGGAGGACTGAGCAGAGGGTTAAAGGTCGTGGTCCAAAGATAAAGGGTCACCGGCAGCGTTATCAGGACTCCACCACTTACGAGACATGTATCCATATTCAACTGATCGATGATTAATGTGGAAAGACAAGCTGGGAAAAGTCAATCGTAGCTGACGGACTCGTAATTAAAGATACCGACTGTTAATGATCATTAATTAATATGAGAATGACAGGAACCAGACTGACCTGTGATGTTGATTTTGGCGGACCACTTGGAGGTCCCATCCAGCACAGCCTGCTTGGCTGTCTTCAGATGGCTGGTGACTTCTTCTTTTGAGACCTGAAACATCTCCTGGATCACCTCGAACACTTCCGGTCGGTTCTTCTCCCTTATCTTCATGCGCTCCTTCATGGCCATGATGATATTCTGGGTCTTGTCCTCTGCTCCGTGCTTGGAGCTCTTCTCCACCGCCCCTGAAGCAGATCAAGAGATCGAAGGAGTGTTTAGACTCAATAGTCTGCATATTTAATAAGCAGAGAGAGGGACAACTCTGATCCATTACTATCATAAGTAGGTGTGACTGACTATGCCTATGAATAACTGAAATCACAAATTTGCGTGTAAATGTTGGTGCGTGTGCTTAAATGTATGTGATTGTGAAAGACAAAAGAGATGCATGCGACGGTTAATTCACTGTGTCTGATCACAGCGTCATGTAAGTAGAGTGTGTTCATGAGTGCAGATTGAAATGTGATAAAGATGAATCGGAGTTGGAACTATGAAATATTGTTATGCTAGTGTGAAGCCTTTATAAAACACTGGGTTTCGTATCAGCCGGGGTGTAGCTAATCCACTTAGAGTGTGTGAGGATTGCCCTGAGGATCATCCCGAAGCCTGCATGTCACATTGTTCCTACCAGTCTGCGCAGTGTAACAACAGGGGTGTGCCTGATTGAAAAACCTGATTGGAAGCTGTAATGATTGCCAGCGACTGAGCGAGCGGTGTGAATGCACCGTGTTACTTGTAGCAATGAGTGCACGGGGATATGTAATATGAATCACACAAAGCCCCATAACAGCATTCACGTGTGCTGTAAGGCTCTCGGTGAAGAGTTGGTTCTTAAAGAGACGGGAAAAAAAAACAGTACAGATGAGTCTGCTCACTGTGGACGAGGTTCCGGGCTTGCATTGTGATCACGGAACAGACACACAGTCAAACCATGTTTTTATATTGAACTGACTGTAATATGGATTTTATCATTTGATTGTTTAATAGCCAACGGTGCAAATTAATCAATCCTACTGAGAGATCCTGTAAAGTAAAATAAAGAGTATATCAAAATGAGAATGAATGCAGCTTTTTTTGAAAGGCATTTTCAAAACAATGTCGTTTAAGCCCCAAATGGTACTCATGCACATACGCACCGTACTAACAAAGGCATTTTAGTGAGCACATGTTCTATGAGCTTTAAAGTCTTTGTGTTCATCGAAGCATTATGGGATGAATCTCGTTCCTTACTTTGTAAACAATCTGCATTGAGCAGGTCCTGGCACTTCTCGTGGCATTTAACGCCACACTCTGAGCAGCGCATGCCCTGACGGGCGATGCCCCACAGCAGCCCTTCGCACTCATGGCAGTATGTGGGCGCAGTCGCCGTCCACACCTCGAAGTTATGGGGTGTTGTGGATGAAATCGGGTAGATCAAGGCCTGGAGAGTCTTCTTGAAGACATGTAGTTTCTGGAAAAAGGAAGACACGGCATTGAAATGTGTAAGACATAATGTGTTATGACGGCTCTGATGATAAGAAATGAGGATGTGAGAAACCGAGGAGGTGGGGCTGACGTTAAGGCACATTGAAGTAGAGGAGAACTGATTCTATGACAATTTCAAAAGTCAATAAAATCCAACTTTGATCTTAAATTGCTTTTCAGAAACTTTGAATACAACAAGAGATCAGAACTTCCAAAAGGTTAATACTTTGCACCTGCTGAGAGACGATAATAGCCTGATATCATGACATAAAGTTCTAGTTTAAGTTTAAAAGTTGGACAGAAACAATATCAGTGGGATTTATCTAAATTGATCTGCAGTCTGAGTTGGATGAAATTCACAATACACTTCTGTGTAAGAGTAATCTTGGCAATTATACACTGCGGCTATCATTCAGCAGAACTGCAGTATTCCTCAGCTACTTTTATTTAAGGGGCTCTGACGGATTACATTATTCCAACAGATAGCTTGCAGGGGGCTTTGTTGATCCTTTTCTGATTACCTCATCATCAATGGAGAGGTCAGCCATATGAGCGTAAATCACCCTTACATCTCATTAAGCTTAGATTAACAGCATCCTTAGCCTATAGGCTTTGTGCACATTGAGTGGTTTACTGACTAAGGACTCCTCCAGACCAAATGCGAAAGTCTACTCGAGGCCTGTCTGGACTGATTGCTGTGTAACGGAAGCCTCTTCAAATTGAATGCTTTACTGCAGCGGCCCTGCCATCCGCAAGGACTAAAAAACGGGGGCCGGTACTTGCCAATTCTTGAAGGCAGAATCAATGGATGCTGTAAATAAGGTTTTTAAAAGAGAGCATTATCCAGATTGAGAGAGAGAGTGCGGCCGAAAGGGAAAGTGACAGGGCAAAAGAAGGAGATGTATGGCGGTTGAATAAATCTTCGAGAGGCACTTGCTCTCCACTCTGCTCCACCCTACTCCTCCACCCCTTCCTCTGCTGTCAGCCCCCTCTGTGTGTTGACAAGTGTGCTTTAACACCTGAACAGTAGCTCTGCACTTTGCAACAAAGGGCTACTGCAGTGCTCACTTGAACAGACACACACACCCGCACACGCACGCACACGCACGCGCGCGCACACACTCTTACACGGATGATTAAATGACACCAGATGACAGGACAACAAGGCCGTCTAACATTGTGAAACTTCGCTGATGCAACACGGAGGCTCGCTGAACCCTGGAGGACCTTAATGAAACACAGAGGGAAGACGGAGAGATTTCCCTTTTAATCTTGGAAAGGATGAGATGAAGCAGATGTCTGAGATTTATCCACTGCTTACACACGAGCCGGACCGGGGGCCACACCCGGAAGCCTGCCCCTCACGAAATGTAATACTGAACCGTCTCTGGCTGACACCGCCCGCAGGAGATGAGTGAGCCAACATTTGTATGAGCGTGGGAAATCTCGGAGACCTCAGTGAGTTGACTTGGCGGCTCCATATCCTTTCAGCCCTCTATTTTACCAGCCAGCTAAATGTTTTTGAGCCTGTTAAGCCTCGGCATTTTCTTTGAGTCCTATTGTATTCATACATCTGTTTCACCGACACGGTCTTTACCTGTCGTTCTGACTTCCCCTCTCTTCCTCTCTGTCTCATCGCTCTCGGCCTTGACGCTACGCGACACGCCGCGCGGCAGATGTGTGAGGAGCGCCGCATGTGTGAGTCTCATGTGCTGCACCGTTAGGTAACCCTGATGATTCGGTGCAAGACACTGCGAGGATTGATTGACAGCCGCAGCCTCTGCCTAGGAGCGACATGACAGTGAAAAATCTAATCTCTCCTCCTCCTTTCCAATTTCACCACCTATTGTCCTTGTCAACCTCTTCACTGAGGCTGCCATCCTCCTCACCCTGTTCCAGCCGTCTACACCTCTATTCTTTTGCTTTAACTACTTTACCATCTCAAGCCCTAACGGGGACCCCGTGTGTTTTATTCCCAAAATGCAAGGCCGTAAAATGTAGTCAATTCCAAACCCGATCTCATATACTTTCTCTGTGGCAAGATTCACAGAACTATCCCAAATTACTTGGGCAGATAGCACAGGCAAGCATTTTTAAAACCAGTGTGGTGCATTCTGCTGCTAACAACCTGCCTGATGATATCCGACCTGACTTAGATCAACAAATCACATCTTATTTCCAGATCCTCCTTGACCCATGTCGGGCCGTGGCTCCCTTCTTCCTTTGTGCCTGTCTTTGTCTGAGCAGGTAAGTTTACGTTGACAGTCGCTGATAAAAGGCTCTGGTGCTCCGCTCACATGCAGCTCAGAACATTGAGCAGACACGCGGGCCGTTGGCCGGCCCACACATAATGTTCCTTTCTGCTCTAAAAAGCAGATGCACGGGAAACGTGACGCCGAAGCAGCGTATCATCGGGAGAGAGAGACTTCCATACGTCAGCAATGAGTTGGGCATTTTAATCCAATTAAAATGCATTAAGTTGAAAGAGAAAAGAAAAAAATGGAAGATGTAGGGCAGAGATGAGGCAAGAAGGGGGTAGAAGAGGGAAACACTCTAAGTAGGTTCAAACAGCTCTCCGGGGAGGAGAGGACAGATTGTTCAACATGGCGGCCTGATCAGTGACATCAGGGCCACAGGGTCACGGCGACAAGTCACTCTTCGCTCCGATCTTCCCCCATTCTCTCGCCCTTCCCTTCCCCTTCCTTTCTCCTCTCTTCCCCCCCCCAACTCCTCCACACTCTTAAACAGCATATGGTCGTTCACTGAGTGCTCTCGCAGTCCTCACAGGGAAGCACTCTCCTGGACTTAATGCAGCAGATAAAACTCTGACATCTGCTCGTCCTACTTACCAAGACCGCACAATCTGTAGCTTTGCTCGGAACTCTGTTTTCCCTCGACCACCAGTTATTAAAACTCCTCCTTGTTTGCTCTGAATTACTGTATCGGGCATCTATTCCAAAAGTTCAATTTGTTTCATTCCACAGTGGTGCGTTCTCAAAATCTGCCCAAGAATGAGCTCCCTTCACACACGATGAACACGTTGCATCTATCGCGTCATTCCTCCCTCATCTGGGACATGAGTCGTTCATCCCTAAAGCCCCTTTAATCAGCCCGAAGCCTATATGTGCGCAATCTAGACCATGTCACTTTGGGGGGCAACTGGGGATGTGGACCATGAGGATCAGGTCAAGTGTGCGAAATAGACACGTGACATGAAAACATACACAAATCAGTGTGCACAAATGGTGGGGCTGCGTCTCTCATTTGAAAAGAATGACACTTTGCGAATAACGTGCACATTTGATCCAGCAACTGTGTCAGCTTGTTGCACATCAGCGGATATGAAATTGCCTGCTTGTTTGTCTCTGCTGAGGAACTGCTCTCTCCTGCTGTTCGCCTCCTATAACCCCATCTCCCCTCTGGGAGGGAAGAATTGCAATCAATTAATGCAGGGAGAAGCTTTGGAGGTCAACACAAGAAGTGTCTCACACCATCGACTGAGACATTCTGCCTGTTTCTCCGCAGCGCCGTCTTCCTCGATGCGCAGCGCATGTTATTAATCACAGGGCCATTGTCTAAATAAAGTGACTGGGCCATCACTTAATTTCTGAACTCATCCAAATGGTCTGACAGAAGGAGCACAGCAGAAAGAGTGAGGAGCTGTTCCATGGAGACCGTTTTAATAAACTGCACTATAAGACAGGCAGACAGACAGATGATGGCATGCTGTATGTACATCCAAAAAGGGGCCAGAAACTAATGCAATCCATCTCATTTTCATTTTGGAACCCCGTGTTCCTGGCAACGTGATCCCGGGCCCTGAAGTACAATAGCTGCAGCGAACAGCACCGCTATAAAAGTCTGTCAGAGTCCCAGCCCCCCCTTTCCTCCAAACAGCGCCCTAAAAAATAATGAGAACACAGGTCCAGCTTCTCGTGTGCCTGCGGAACCCCACATTGCCCACTAAGACTCCACAATAAACAGACAATAATTTTCCATGCAGGCACTGCGGGCATGTTAGTACTCACCAGGTCCTCATTATTCAGGGTGGATCGGTTCACCAGAGCGAACGAGATGCCTGCCTTTCGAGCAGTGAGGGTCTGAGAGGAAGAGGGAAAGGGAGATGATGAAAAGGGATAAATTCACCGACCCATTTTACCTATCCGCAGTTTTACGCAGTATTTCAATGGATTTGCACACATCTATATAGTTAAACTGCTTGATAATATCGGATAATATTCTATAAAAAGGAGGTAGAGTCCAGGGGGGGAGAATGAATTGCATGTATAATACCATTTGGAAGGAGAAATATGTTGAAAAATAGAAAGTCTAAAGTCAAGATTTTTCTGTAATGAATGTATCTAAAGACAAAGCATTTGTGCGTTGCTCTTGTGCCGTGCAAAGACGGAACGTGAACTCACCAAAGCCTGCGATTTCCAGGAGCAAATGAATAGAGAACGAAAGAAATACAGTAATTGAATTAGACAAGGAGTGGGAGGATGAATGCTGAAAGCACAAACAGCAGAGGAACTGTATTTTTTTTTTATTTTTTATTTTTTTATCCATACTGAGGCGCATAGGTGTCTCAACTGCCATGCAGGACTGCTGGTTTGGGCACAGAGCTCTAGAAAGATTCAACTACTCATCAAGAGAGATTTTACAGCCGCTGCATGATTCTTGATCCACTCATGCATTGAAAGTTACTAAATTGCAGTCATGCTTGGCATTTATATCCACTTCTCTGTTGGATGAAGCTTTGATCATATTTTCTGCTGTCTGCTCTGCACATTAGTTTGACACAAACAGAGAAACGCAAGACACACGCACTCACGTATGGGTGAAGCCAGCTGTACTGCACAACGACGACTCTCTCGCTCTCTCTCTCTCTCTCACACACACACACACACACACACACACAAACACACACACACAAAAACACACTCTTGAAAAACACACACACACACACGCACATCTGCTCAGACGTTCAAACTTACTTAAACACTTAACAGCACAGGCCCACACGAGGCGGGCGCCCTCACAAACACGAACAGGTAACACACACGCACAGACGCGCACATATACACACATGTAAATTAGCTGTTATATTGATATCCATTGAGTTTGGGTGACCAGAGATTGATAGACATTTATCCCAGACTGGAGGAAGTTACGTAACATAGGAATGCAGACATGGACAGCTGACAATATTCGATCAGTCTTTACCACGACCCTCTTTGTCTGTACAGCCCAGCTATGGTAAAGATCCATGGAAGCCATGGAGAATGTAGGAGGGAACGTGACCTCTACATGAACTTGTGAGTGTTGATGTAAGTTTATCAACATGCACCAGCACTGCTGCGGATGCTCCGGGCAATACAAGATGTACCTGTAATGTCCAGATATTATCTATTCAGCTACAATATAGCCTTCAATGCTTTTTACAAATCGATTTTCAACTTTTTGCGTTTTTGTCTTTTTTTTTTTTTTTGGTTGGTTTATGTCTTTGTTGTTGTTTTGGTTTTTTTTTGCTGTCCGTTCCAATCAAACGCTGTTGCTGCCCTGAAGCAATCACACAGCAAATGGGAGACATTGACAAAGGAGAGGCATGAAAAGGGGACCAATTGGTTTGCTGACAACTGACTTCATCCCAGGTGTAAAAGGCTTGCTCAGTGTCACTTTTACATGATTTAAAAGCCTCACACAGTTAAATCAGAAGTCAATGAAGTCTCATCGGATATATTTTTGGGTTGAGTTGTCATCATTTCAAGTTGTGTGCAGTTCTTTTTTTTTTTTTTTTTTTTTTTTCGACACCTGCCGAGCAACTGAAAAAAGCAAGAAAAAATGGCCAAGCGCCGGCGAGGCTGAAATCTGACAACTCACTGAAAAATATCACCCATAGCTGTTATGGGTCTATGTAGGAATGGCAAATATACACGCAAAATCCAAAAAAAAACTAAAAATTAAAAAACGACAACCCATACTTACCAAAGACATTGTTGGTTATTAATTTCATGAGAGATATGGACAAATACAGCATCAACTCATGTTGTTCACTGTGATATAAACATTCATCAGCATCTACGTGTATGACATCAGGCTACATAATCATATTAGTTCACAAGAAACTAAATCTTTAAAACTGCAAGTGTTAAAACAGGTTGTTTTTAAAGTAACGTCATTGAAGAATTCTGGTATTATTTTTTTTTCTTTTCATATTTTTGTCTTAAATACATGAAGATGGGAGACAAACAAACACGAGACAGACACATACTGTGCAGCACATAATGGACAAAAACAGTTATAAACACACACGAATGGCATTTGCATCGTGACAGCCTGTTGTCGTTCACACAGACTTAACCATGTGGCACAGTGCTACAGCGGACCGCACTACAACAGGCCTCTCTGTGGGATATGTTATGACACATTATGTTGCCATAAAAACAAATGGCGGAGCATCACTGTGGTGCTGCGCCTTAAACACTCTCTCCAGGCTAATTAATCAAAGCCATAGAGTTACTGCTAAGGTTACATTTAACATTCCCAGTAGGCGGGGCTCTACGCTAAATAACCACTTTTATGTGGTTGCTTTTATCACCATTCAAACTTGATTTTTATCACAATGAGAGGCTATGATTTTTTAACTCGTGTTTATGTTTTTTTAAACTACGGCGCAACTTTCCATACAGTGTGTGAGGGGAATATTTTCATTAATCCCAATGGCGCGCCATAACAAACTTGTAATTAGAGTCACAATTCAAATCATTTTCCGGTAACCGTTACTGTTGCAGGGACTTCAGCTAAATGACTATTATAGGTCCTCGGCTAGCCCCTGGGATGTCACATAATGATAAGAAACAAACGCTGTCTCTGTAAAGCGGTAGCACATTTTTTATCAGTTTCCCAGTAAACCTATCATTGTCTTCCGCGGGGAACCATACTCACAACAGAGCAGGATTCCGACAGTGTGGTTACCATTTGGGTCACTCAAGATACATTTCACATAAATCACACGTAACCTTGTTGAGGCAGATGACTCACCAGGTCTCGGACAAGAGGCACTGTCCTCTTGCGGCGTAAATCTGGCATGCTGTCAATACCATAAAGAATACTGCCAGCCCTGGAGAAGCAGACAGATTTAAGGTGTATTAATATCATAATAATGCCATGCTGGGGGAGACATTACTACGGTGAAAGGGGGCCCTTGATTTACACAGCCGGCAAACGCCATGGATCATGCCTCCTGCCTAACCTGTCTCACCCCTTCCTCTTCGCTTCGCATGACGCCGGCCACCTACACAGGAGCGCCATGTAATCCCTCTCGCCCTCTGCTGTTCCCACAGACACAGCTATCTACATTTTCACAGAGTACGGGTCTCGCGATGCCACTTACCGATGCATATCATACCTAAAACTGGATTTATTTGACTTACAATGAATACTGAACATGAGATGTGATTGTCTGAGTTGTCTCTACAGCACTTGAGTTTCAGTTCTATTGCTCTCTCCATCCTCCCGCTCCCCTGTGCGCACTCCACGCCCCCCCTGACTGCCTCTCACCAGTTGAGCTCCTTTCCCGTGAGGCTCTCAGTGGCATCACCTCAACTGTCACTCAAAGCCTCTCTAACGACCTCAACGTGACATCAAGGCTCCAGTGCCTCCGGGCAGATAAAGCTCCTCAAGCTCTTCTGTCAGGGCCTCTTGGCGACATCAGTGGTATGACCCTATAGACACACAACGTGACGAGCTGCGCTGGCCCTGGCCTCACCCTGGTGCCCCTGGCCCTCGCTGCCTTTATGCACAATGCATGCCGCAGAAGGCTGAACAGTCATGCTGGGGTAATGGAGCCTGATATGATTTTTAGCTATTTGTTCCCCCCATGACTGCATGTGACAACAGTTGGCTTCATCTATCTTTCATGCAGACTTTCATCGTTAATCGTTCGTTAATGTCGACGTTTTTACAGATGTTGCGAAGGCACCAGGCATCTAATTCATCTCGTCTCCGTGGTATAGCACAAAAAAGGGAGTGCCATACCTTAATTGGGGCCGCGTGCCAGAGAGTCAGCATGCCTGTAATGTTTTCTGTTACGTGTGTGCCTCAACGAGGAGTCGCAAAACAGCGCGGCAGCTCAGATTTGCGTAATTTTGAACCGAACCGATCGAGAAGCGAGCCACCACTCACCCTCCAGTCTGCAAGCCGAGCAGTTTGGGATCCAAAAGACTGCGAGGCTGCGGAGAAAAGAAACGCACAATGTAAAACAAGGAAGTGCGAGGTAACTGCATCCAACTTAACACAAAGCAAACAGCAGCAAAAAACAAAACAAGGGAAATACACGGTAAAACATCACGTATTGGGGAGAATACAGTACATTTGGAGGTCAATTGAGGATAAGATAAATGATAGGAGAGGAGCTGTACAGCACGGGGAGAAGGGAGGGAAGCACCACAGGCACAAGACCAAATTATTCCACATCAATGTAATTTGTGGGCTCAAGACTGAGAGTTTTGTCGCTCTCGGTGCTTCGGGCCAGATTTGCCTATTGTGTAACGCTCCCTCCCCACTGACCAAAATGGTCAGTTTGAAACACAAATCATTTTTCTGAAAAAGAGAGGAACAAAAGGGACAACCGGCACAAAGTGACAGTAAGATGGCTCAGAGGCGCATGCTGCATTCTCTTTCATACCTACAGATACGGCATCGATTTATCTTCACAGGGAACAAACGCACTCACAGACACACTCAGGTAGATGTATTACTTCAAATCCGGTAAAAAAGGGAGAAACAAAACTCGCACACCGTCACACAACAAAACAAAACACAAGACATGCACATGCAAGGAAAATCACAAGTATCCACGCGGTTTATTATTAACAATGACTTAAAACCTGTGTGTCCAAAGCAGTGCTGTCTGGAAGGAGAAAATGACAGGAGGACGGAGCGTTAGGAGAGAGCAGCCCACTGGAAAATACACACAATTAGTTAGGACACTAATATACTATTACAGCCTGATGACACAATTCTGTTTTGCCAAACAATTTATGCAGAAACGGAGACAGAGTCAACACACCCCTCGGGGTGAATGGCTGTGAAAGGAAGCATACTGTATAAAGTTGATGCAGTAGAAAAGAAGCTCTGTTAGACAACAGAGGGCTCACAGCTAAAGGTTGATATTTGAATATCACTGCACGTGGAATATCTCAAATCAGTGCAGCATAGGTTTGAAAAATGGAGACTTTGATTGATAAGACCACATGAGATAACAGTCATGGCCATGTAGACGTGGCACATTAGATGAGAATAAGCAATTAGTATTATATTGCCATTTTAGAGATGAACTGTGAGAGGGCATGCCCTTTAAATAAGCAAGACTACAGAGGTGTAATTACTGTGCTATTGATCCACGGGTGATAAATGGCGGCATGGTCATGATCTAATGCTATACAAACAGAAAACAGCTGTTCGCTAGTGAAAGATCAACTCGCCCCTCCGATTAAAACGACGCGATACACCGTTTGCTGTCGGCGAGCAGATACTGCATCACTAGTGCAGCATGAGGCAACGACCACTGAGCTTGTTTCCATAATCTTCAAGTCATCGAGGCCCTTTCAATTTTTGTTTTGTCTCTTTACTTGAAAGTGGACACTGGTTAAAAAATCAGCGCAGCAAAATATCAATTCATAACCATTGAAATATTCATAGCCCTGTACCTGTGCGTTCATTGAGAAAGCGGTACATAGTAATTGTTGGATGCTGTTATCCAGAGTGCTTTAGAGGGCCATTAGTGTTCACCACAAGTGCTTATCTTTCCATGATGATGGTTCTCATGGAGGCACTGATAATTCAAAAACATTAAAATGCTTTCAAGTCCAATGTGAAACCAATTAGATAGTACAAATTCTTGAAAAGGATGATTTTCGTAGAGCACAGTACATTTTTGCGACAGCTGTGACAATATACTGACACCAAGAGCTGCACGCATGCAGAGACGCGGCACCCACAGAGGAGCTAAGCTGCAAGTCGGTACCATGGACAGCGATCAGCTAAGCTACTTTCAGCACCACTATACAAGATAGAGCCATCTCCTCTACCAGCGAGTCTGCAGCTGCACAAGATAAAGCCAGAGCACAAAGATAGGCTACAGGCTGCTGATATAAACCTCATTTCACCGGTACCTTAAATCTATGGAACGAAAATGTAATTGATGGTCGGAAACCTGTGTGTGTGTGTGTGTGCACTGTGGGCAAAGTGTTGAGATCTCAACAGTAGCAGTAAATCCTGAATTTCAGCGCCGACACACATGGTCACACACAGCACATAGATCAGAGCTCAGCGGATCAGAAAAGCCTGCACGTGGGTGATAGAACCAGGACCGCTACTCCGACACACACGAACATGTGTTCTTATACGGACATTCAGGTGAACATCTGAATGAACAATGAGGGACAAAACAATCCCCAGAGCAAATGTTTGCAACGAACGACTCTTCAAACCACCGATATGTTGAACATTAACCTATATTTTAGTTAACTTTTGAATCTTATCTCGTGACGACACTGTGCTTTTGCTCTGGTTAGGTTTTGGCACAACAACCACTTGGTTCGGATCAGGAAAAGATCACGTTTTGGCTTAAAATAGCTCTTTTGGTCGCCACAAACTTGGCTGGAGATGTCCAAAGGTCTTGTTAAATAAAAATGCCAGTTTTGTTGGCACAAACACACTAGACATCCAAACTTCCTGCCAATAATATTGTTGTTGGGTTTTTTGTCTCCACCTGACAGTAATGCGTTGCAATAACCTGAAAACTATCTTCTTAAAAATATCCAGTGGTGACTGGCTTACAAATGTTGAAACACAGTCTCAAACTGCAGTCGCCGCCTTGGCAGCATCTCGCCTTTAACTCCACCATCTCCAGCAAGTTAGGTTATAAACACAGGCAGGAGGATATATTTTCAAGGAGCTGATAAAAAGAAAAAAAAAAACCTGAGGAAATCAAGATGACAAAGCAGAGCACGACCTGCAACCATTGAAGTCGACAGTGATGACGGGATGGAGTTTGTACCCTTTAAGATGTAGTCTGGCTCATTGGAAAACAAAGAGACCCCCAAGACCCCAGCACAGAGCAGAGGTTGCCGACCTCACACTGAACACATCCTGATAAAAAAAAAATGTCCCATTGACAAGCCAACCACTGGCCACCACAAGTGTGACCATCTCAACTTTGCCTGTCATTCTTAATATACCAGTCACACCACACATAGACGAGCTCACCAGAGCAGAAAAGCCTCCAGTCCCGCTGGAGAAAACCAATTCCAGTCATGACAAACTGAATTCTGAACTCACTCAATATTTGAGAAACTTAACTTTTAGGATATTTAAGACCAGACTTCCTAACTTGACTTAACACCTTATAAAATCGGGGCAGGATTTAGATATAAAATCACAGAATATTAACAACAAAGGGGCAGTTTTGTGCCGGCTGGGTGTGTTCTCTGTTCACATGCCTTTAAATGGCCCATATTTCCATTCAGTGCCAAGGCAGGAATGAGTTTGACCTTCATGTGGTGCTGCATCAGTGCCATTCAACACTTTCACTTCTACCTAGAGACCAGGGGATGTGACTGCTACCAACACTCAACATGAGTTTATTTTAGGACAATCCTTACCTGACCTCAGCCAGCTTTGGCTGCTTAAATTTGGCAATAAAAAGGACTTTGTAAGCTGGCGTTTCTTCACCCGTGCTGAGATTCATGCTACTTTAAAATGTTATTAATATGATATTAAAATGTTATTCTTATGTCGTTAATTAATTGACCTGTACTTTGTCACTGAAATACTCACATTAGCCTACAAACTGATCTTTTTCATGGCCGACATTTTGAGATGTCAAAGTATTTCATCGACAGCCTCAACGTGATTAGTTACACCTGTGCTCGTCTTCTCCTCTGAAAATATGTAACATCACCATGAAAAACATCTAAGTTATTCACCCAAACTCAATGTAGTGTGCTTCCCATCGACTCCGCCACCTGCACACTTCTCAAAATTCCGTTATTCACCGACTAGCAACAGATAACAGCTAAGTTAGCTTAGCAACAAGTACCGTTAGCTGTTAGATCCCCAGGCCTCGTCCTACAGCCGTGGTGCTTCTCACAACCTTCCACCTCTAAACAAAACCAAGGTGATGCCAAGCAGCCGCCCTTCCTGCCCTGCTATGGAGACACAACATGTTTAAAAGACAATGTTGTTGTGAGCTTATCCTCTTTCTCTTTGGAACAAGCTAACCTCTCACCTGCTGCAGCAGCTAACATGTTTTGGTCCAGTGGCTTCATGGAAGAAGACATGTATGCCCATCGTCTCAACGCCACTCAGCTCTTGGTAAGTCAAGGCAGCAAACAAGCACACATGCCAAGATTGTCACTAAACAGTTTATTAATTTGTGGACCTTAAATGCTGTACCCATAATTAAACGCCACACTTGGAACTGGTAGGGTAATATTAAAGTTAATTACACTGCTAATGTGTGTACCAGCATAACTAAATCTGTGGAAGGAGGAATTAAATTTCATATTTGCAACATATTAAAAACCTCTTGTGTCTATTTCTTATTAATAGGTTTATGTATTATCTTTGATGGCAATTCAACATGAACACTCTCTTGTTGAGAAAATAGTGACTGTTATGATTATGCTGTTTGTTGATAAGGCCCCTAACCTAACTAACTAACTTTTCATTTTTTCTACCCTTGTCAAAAATTGCAACTTTTGCATATTGCACTTGGCCATATTGGGATTTTTGATTAATTGTACAGCACCAGGATGTATTCTGCATACACTTCATTTGTATATTTCTTTAATTTTATTCACATATTATGTAATACTGGATTTTCCATAACATACATTCTTCTTATAACTAAGATGTTGTATGTATTCATTGCTTGAATCCCTTTTATCGCTGTTTGGATCTTTAAACATTTGTGCAGACTGATACATACTGCTGCTAGATGACAGCAAAACCAGGACATTTCCCTACTACAGCTGGCAGCTCATACAACCGTATATTAAGCATCATTAATAATTTAACAAATTACTTACAGGATAACAGATTTATGATGAAAGCGGACCAAAGGAGGACATGTGTAGTGTGAGGTAGCCGCCCTCAAGGCTTTGACGTAATGAAAAGTCCTGGTTGCCTGTGCTACCAATTTGTTCCCTGCTTGTCCCTCTGATGACTCAAAACAATATGTGACTGTGCCGTTTCCTGCTATAGGAGACAAAACATCAAGTACAGTATATGAGTAATCTTATCACTCACTGTTCCCCTCAGCTCATATCTTTTTCAGCTATAACAACACACATGAGGCTGATGTCAGAGAGTTTATTTAGTTCAATTTCAGTGCAAAAATAGAATCCCCGTGGACATGAACCAGGAATAGAGCGTTGGGGTAAAAATTGGTTATCTGCCCGTATCTAATCAGAAATACAAATTGCACACATAAAGGCAACACTATTGCCTTGATCTAAGTTATTATGAAATTATTCTGCCATGAATTTTAGAGGAAAAGTACAAGCAAAATAGGACGGATTTGGCAAAAGTGCAAGCCGAAAAAAGAGTACAGTGTATTAAATGTCTAATCTGAAAGCCAGAGGTAATGTGTTGCAAACTAGATTCATAGCTCCTCCAAATTATGTGTGTGCTCTGTGGAGAAGAGGCTTTCCCTGTTTACAACAGTCAGCTAAATAGAGCAACATCGAATCAGTCAGTGCTTTGAATTGGATGGTATCACTTAAAAAACAACAACAGTGACTCCTGCGTTTCCTGCATCTGCATTTTTCATATCCACACTTTTCTCGAGAAATGGTTCACTAAGCATAAAGAGGGTCTACCTCCTTTGCTCCCCCAGGAGCAAGCAGCAAACTTCACTAGCAGCAGACCTCTATAAATATTCCAAGCAAGGCTGACCTGGTTACAGAATGCCCTTGGGAGTGTGAATTAGCATCTGAATACAGACGCTGCTGTAGCCAGTTGAAGACAGGCCTGGCAGGAGTGGCAGTACTGCTGAGACTCCCTTCACAGCTCCAACACAGACCAGCAGGCACGCTTCAGAGCACGAGCATGATGAGCACACATCAGCTACAGGAGATGAAGGCATAAAGCTAACGAGGGTGGGTAGAGTATGCCCGTCTGTTCTTCCATTCGGACAACATCTTCATTAGTATTATAATAAATTGAAACAATTGCTCCCAATGTCACATAGCTGCGTACTTGATGCAATTCTATCAAGGAAAAAAAAATGTAAATGTATTATAGGTCAGGTAGTTGTGGTAACAATATTCAAAGATGCTCAACACTGGTCAGACCGTAGCAATGGCTACACTTTATGTCTCAAACAAGTGCATTATGGGAATGTTTTGGATAGCGCTAGAAACAGTACGTCACTCAGGTTGTTACATGCACAGCTTAGTCGGATTACAGCCATAGTTCGACTATGCTACTCAATCAGACAACTGCAATTGTCCAAGTATACATGCCTGTGAGAAAATCGAATTATTGGACGAAGCATGTCATACCCTGGTACCCAAATGGCACTCTTGCTTGTGGTTATTTTGGAGGAAAGACGCCGCCGCCGTCCTTATACTTCCAACTCACGGCCCCGGGAAAAAAAGCTCGAGACTGCACAGAATGCAAAATCCAATCCAATCTGATAGAACATATACATGCACTAGTAATGCGACTATCAATCGAATAATCTAGATGTTTTAATCCGTCTATGAGAAATCCGATCCGGTCCAATTTTAGTCAGGTGTATACACGTATCTTAAAAGTCCGATCACAGTCGGACTAACCCAATAATTTGGCTTTCTTGAGTGTCATGTAAACGCACTGAATGATTTTGAAGCTGGTCTTTGCAATGCATGATTTTGTTTACCAGTGAGTTGCGATATCCTATTTAGTTCATAGATCACCTCAAAACAAAAGTGTACAAACCTTGTTAGTGTTATTGTTTCTTGTTTGTATGAAACAAAATGCATAAGATGCTCAGCAATCAGTAGCTCCAGTATTTACATTGACCTCATATCATCAAAGTAAAAACAAACTGGGAATTAATTAAAAAACAACCAAACACATCGCACTATTTTGAGGATAAATAAGCAAGGCTGGTTATTTCCTGTATGATATGTGGACCCAAAAAGTGACAGCACACCAGATTGAAGTAAACAAACAGCCGTCCTGTTGTTTAGAGTTACTCCAGTCTCACATTTAATCTCCTCAACACAACCTGTCTCAGCCTGTCTCAGTTACTTGCACTGTTTGGTAGAGTGAAAACAAATAATGGCCATGACATATGGACTCATACATCAGTTTTCACCCAACCAGCAAAGAACAATATGGAAACACTATAGGATGCTACAGACAAGGCCACTAAATGATTTATAGAGAGTAGAAGAAGAGAACCAAAAAAACTGTCAGTGAGTGGAAGAACTCGTCAGACATTTTCAATTGGAGTCATATGCCCTGAGTCTACTGCAAGCCTAACCTCGCACATGCAGGATTCAACAGTGACAAGTGAGTCAATCAGTCAATGAGTCAGTCAGTCATTTCAGCTCTTAACGCTCTTGCTGGTTCGACAGACAGAAGCAAAAAATCAAAAAGGACAATCACAGTCTGTAAAAAGCAAGAAGTCGCAGTTCAGAAATTCCAAAGATATGTCCAAAGATAAGGATTTAGGATTTAGACTCATGTTGCCATTACAATAACTATCCATCAGAGAGCAAAGTTCCCCACTTAGCATGCATTGGCTATGGTTCTTTAAGAATCGGGCGGATTTATGTTACATGTGATGTTGAAAAACAAGTGTAGTGTATACTACCAGATTTTTAAACTCCAATATCAATATAATCAGTTCTATGGTTTCAAAATATCCATCATCAATTGCACTTTAATTTCAGAATTAATGGGGCACACCTTCTGCCTGTATTCTCATGGTATTAATATGGATGAGTGAGTGCATAAATTAAAAGCAAAAGGAATTAAATGTGAGTGCATATATCGCCCACGGTAATAATTTTTGATGATAATGTATGGTATTAAAATCTCATACAAGCTGCAGTTTGTTGGTTTTAAAGGTTGGTGAGCAGGGTCACGTTCAACCATATGACAGAGAAGAGAGCTCTCCTAATTTAAGAGTTTCAGTGGATAACAGTGATAATTTTTATTCTCTGCAGGGTGTTTGGCAAATATAGTCACAGAGAAGGTTTGTGCATGCGTCTGTCAGTCTTCATGTGTAGCCTGTATTCCCTGAACTACTTTACCTCACCATGAGTACCACAGTTTCAGCTACATATGTAGGTCAAAAGCTTTTTCATTTTAAGTAAGAGTGGAAATTCCCTGGTCTCCTTTTTCATTCTCTTTGAAAGACTACTTCTTCTTCAGTGAATCAATCTTAACAATTTAAACTCCTGTGGTGATTATAAATTGCGTTATTTTTTAGGTAAGCAGTGATGCATCAGCTACACAGCATATTGATTCAAGGCAACTACTGCAGGGCGGAAAAAGTATGATATAAAAAGGCAAATGAGCGTATTGGCAGAATAGTCTTCTATGTGTATAAAATATCACTAATTTAAAGCACTGTAGGGCAAAAACCAGGGACATCCAGAACATTTTCAGTGGTATATGTACAGACTTAATTGTTTTCAATGCGCCACTATAATGACAAACAATAACAGACTCTTGTCATGTTTTTATTCATTGTGTGGAATTGATGGTAGTTTTGTAGGTCATCCCAACTGTAGCTTTTGAGGTCTATGAAATTTTAATGATAAATGATAAACCTCCAGAAACATGTTTGACAGTCTTATCTCTTGAGCCACAGTCCGCTACAAGAGCCATCTAGCCCTGCGCCAGTGGAATATGAATACAAAGTCAATGCCACCAGAAACACTGCCGTCCACCTTCAGAGAGAGTCCACTCCTCAGTTTCTCAAGTAAATTACCAATTCAAAGAGAGATCCTTCGAGTGGATCAAAGTCAGAGCGTCCCATAAATCTAACCATATTAAACTAGCAAGATTAAAGTCTTTGCCTTGCCACCACCAAAGAAATCAGACAGAACTCAGACTTTCACTAAGAACACAGAGGACCCAGTAGATGTTAAGGACTACCACATGATACTAAGAAACTTGTCAGGAATAAGCCAACATCTAAGACATAAGAGTTGATTGCAGTATCTTCTGAGCGCAGCACAAGTGTCCATGTTTGCTTGTTGTCTTTCAGACAAATCTTAGAAAGCAGCCACTGATAATTGCTCTTAAGGTTTCAGGTGGTTGTAACAACTTGTTAATGTTACTACTGCTATAGTAAGTAATATAGTAATATTTATCACCTTTTATTCCTTCATATCTCTCATGCCCATGCCGCTGTGCAAGTCACTGCACCATGTCAGCCTCTTGATGAGGATTGACGTCGTGTCCCCCACTGATTGACAGAAAATTGGATGTGGAAGATTTCATAGCCCCTTTCTTTTAAAAATTTAAGAGAGGGGAATTCTTCTCTCCAGGGTGTCTGAAATTTGGTTAAATATTCTTTCTCCTCTCCATTTCTGTGTCCATCTCTCACTCACTAAGGAGGACAAGGCGCAACAGCACAGCAGACTACACACTGTAGAGAGCAAGAAAAAGGTTGCGATAACTAAAAGTGGAAAAAGTGTGAAAAATTGTCATAAATTGGGAGAAATACAGGATAATTGTGACCCCCGGAGGAAACCGAAAGAGGGCAATGAAAAACTGGAGTCTCCCAAGAAAATCAGGATAGTTGGCAAATATGTTTATATGTGTTATAGAGGAACAAGGTTATGACCTGCCATGAATTGCCAATGTAAAGCCTTGTACAAAATCAAAGTGACACTGTGACAAACAAAAAGAAGAGTCATACCCCCTGCCAGGATCTGCTGCTCCAGTTCAGCCATCTGTTTCCTGTAGGCCCTCAGTGCTGCCTCCTTAAATGTTGGTCGAATGCGTTTCTTGGGTGGGGCCTCTACGGGTTTCTCCTCTGGAACATTTTTGTTTTCGTCTTCCTGCTGTTCTCCAACTTTTACAGACACCTCAGTGGCCTCCTCTGCTATCTCCTCTACCTCCTCTAACTCCTCGTCACCCTCCTCCATCTCCTCTGTCATATCATTGTCCTCATCTGGTTCTTCTACATCTACATACTCCACCATTGCATCATATTCAGCAGTGTCCTCAGTGAGTTGGGTTTCATAATCCTCACTGTACTCTTCATCATACTGCTCATCCAAACTGCAATCATACTCCAGAACACGTGCCTGTGTACTTGCTTCATAGTCCTCTGTGGCTTCAAAATCTTGAGCAGCGTCAAAATCCTGAGAAGCATCATTGTCTTGAGAGGCCTCAATTTCATCGGACACATCATAGTCCTGAGAAGTCTCAGTCTCCTGTGTGGGCTCATCTGTCTCCTCTGTCTCATTAGCATTAGTTCTGTTCTCCAAGTTAGCTAATACCTGCTCCATCACTTCAACATAGTGGGTCTCACTGTCTACTTGTTGTTCCCCAACTTCCTCCTCTGCACCTGTTTTCTTGTCCTCTGCCTTGTAGGTGACAGGCTCTGTGCAGACATCTGAGTCTCCTGTAGTACTAGAGTTATTTACACCAGAAGTGGACAGGGTGCGGAAACGCCCCATAAATGAAGAAGGGGGGTTAGTGGGCTCTTCAGGGGGAGCAGGGGTAGGCTGTGCACCAGACTTCCAAACAACCTCCAGAGCTGACTTAGCCCTCTGCAGTGTAGACCCAAAGCCAAAGCCAAAGGACTTCTCACTGAGATCTATGCTGAGCCTACTGCTCCAAGACTTAGGAACCTCCTCAACCTTCTCTGTTCGAATCTCACTCTGACTGCGGTACATAGTTGAAGACTTATTCTGGGTCTGGTGAAAGCTGTGATTGACATCCAGTTCTGGAAATTTTTCCCTTTCTTTAGGAAGTGTTTTAGAGCCTTCCTTAACAGCATTTTTACTTACTACTTTGGGTGTTTCTTTAGGGACTACTTTGGGTGCTTCTTTAGGGGCTTCTGTTGGGGAAGCTTTAGGGCTCTCTTTAGGTGGCATGTTAGGGGTCTCTTTAGGGGGTAACTTAGGACTCTCTTTAGGAGTTGCCTTCGGGGCTTCTTGTGGTGGAATCTTAGAAACCTCTTTAGTGGGTACTTTACCAGTCTCCTTAGATGTTACTTTTGGCATCTCTGTTGGGACTTCTTTTGGCGGTAGTTTTGAAGCCTCTTTGTTAACCTCTTTAGCAACAACTTTTGGACCTTCTTTAGATGCAACTTTTGGACCTTCTTTAGATGCAACTTTTGGACCTTCTTTAGATGCAACTTTTGGACCTTCTTTAGATGCAACTTTTGGACCTTCTTTAGATGCAACTTTTGGGGTTTCTTTAGCAATGACTTTTGGGGGTTCTTTAGCAATGACTTTAGGGGATTCTTTAGGTGATTCTTTAGGGGACTCTTTAGGGGTCGAGACAGGGCTCTCAAATGGGGTTATTTTGGGGCTTTCCTTAGGCGACTCTTTAGGACTTTCTCTAGGAGTCATTATTGGGCTATCTTTTGGGGTCACTTTAGGAGTGACTTTAGCAGCCTCAGTAGAAGTTACCTTAGATGTTACTTTAGATACTTCTTTAACAGTGGGCTTTGTGGCATCTTTATGTGTGAGTTTAGGGATGTCTTTCTGGAGTGCTTGAGAGGATTCTTTCGCTGCCGATTTCTGAATATCTTTAGATGACTCTTTAGGAGCTGCTTTAGAGGTCACTTTAGGTGCAACTTTAGCAGATATCTTGGGGTTTTCCTTTGGCAATATTTTGGTGTTTTCTTCTTTCTGAGTCAATTTAGTTTGTTTATGTGTCACTTTAGCTGTTGCTTTAGGGGCATCTTTAGAAGATACCTTAGTGCTTTCTTTTGTAGTCACCTTACATCCCTCTTTAGACTGACGGGCAGGTGTCTTGACAGACTCCCGTTCTGTGATGGGAGGAATAATGTGGGTAGTAATAGGTGGTAGGGGAGATTCCCTGTCGAGCATCATGAATTCCTCATCTCCTTCAAATTGTAAGTCAACCTCCTGACATTTAGTGATGTTTTCTGGAAAACCAGGGATAGTTGATGGGTCAAAGGGACTGCTGACCTCTATGGAGGCTTCCAAGCCAGAGTCAGCGCCCTGCTCCAGATGATGCCAGTCTTTCCAGGGTGAAAGGTCACCTTGCAAAGAGACCTGGGAGCCACTGTAGTGGCTTCTGTCCCCAGACATGCAGACAAGTCCATTGCTCACTCCACTGTCAATGGTTTCTGTAGTCTCAACCTCATTGTGTTCATAGGTTTGACTCTCATCACCAAGTTGATGACTAGGGCTAGCATACCAAGAGGATGCCATGTCTTCTTGTTTTCTCTGCCACAGTTCCTGATCTGAGGAGGACAGCAGGGAGCAGCCATTGGCCCGTGTAAAGTACTGACTCTCTGAAAAGTCCTCTGAGTATGACTGGCAAAGTTTTGAGCAGTCGGACTCAGAGCGGCTGAGTTTGGGGGTGGAATAGTCACTCTGGGAAAGCCAACCAGGGGTCAAATCAGAGTAGTAGGCCTTTCCGTGCTTGTCTGGGTCATAGTAAGTGTCATCAGCATAGTGAACTGTGCCTGAGTAGCCTGCTTCATCTCCTGACCTGCTATGGTCGTGGGATCGCCGCTTTTCTGATTTGCCCTTGTGTACTGGCTTTGAAATTACCATTGCATATTTATTTCTGCTTAATTCATCCAACTCTTTATCACTGTCCATTGAGTCCCAGTCATCACTCTCCACTACTTTATCCTTTCCTGAGACCTTTATATCCATGCTTTCATAGGTTTGTGAGGAGGACATTGCTTTGTCTTTTCTCTCCTTCCCATCATGAGTTAAGCTATCAGTAGAGACTGTAATGCCTGTTCCTTTTAGTTTATAGCATTTTTTCAAGACTACATCCCTATCTTGGGGTGTTGCAAAAATAACAATAATTGGGCGGGGTTTTGCATTAGAACATTCTCTTTGTTGCCCTAACCTATGAGCAAGCTCAATTTTAATTGTTTTATGGGCATCAATGAAACCCATTTTGTCTTTTAGTACTTTATATATTAGAATCTCTGTTTTCTCTGGCTTCTCTTCAGGAACATTGATGAATCGCAAGGTTGAATTATTGGCCTGGTGGCTAATTTGTTTTATGTAGTCATGAATATCACGAGTTTCTCTTCTAGACTGGACAAATCCTGAACGAAGTTGCTCAATCTCACTCTGAACTACTTCAACACTGCTAGAGATCTCATCAATGGAGCTTTTTAGGGCATTCACATGGCCACGTAATTCAGACAGTTCTGTTTCTATCTGACTGATACCCTGAAGCTCCTTAAAGATCATCTCCATTACATCTTGGGTCTGACTGATGCAACCTGTGGAGGAGGAGCCAGGCTCCAGGGTTGAGCTCTTTTGCTGCCTTCCAGCACGATCCAAGGACTTGCTCCTGATGCCCAGGGTTTTCCTCCAATTGCTCACCTCGGAGTCTGAGGAGACACATTCCTGACTCTTCTTCCATTTTCTTAATTTGCGTAGAGCACCCAGCCTAAGTGTGTGTAGACTAGAGCGTTCCACTCGTTCACCCTCAGAACTGCCATCAGAAGGAGCCAAACTGATGAGGCTCTTCCTGTTTCGTCTTACTGGCATAGTGTATGATTTATGCTCATCAAGTCTCCTGACAGGTTTTGGCTCACTCAAGGAGTCAGAGTAACTACTATCAATTGAAAGAACCTCAGGAAAGATACTTTCATTGTTATTCAAAAAAGGAGCGCTTTTCGGGAGTCCATTTGCAATAGCTACCCGATAACTGAAAGTAGGTGACAGGGATGAGCAGTCGTTCTTCCCGTCGTCTTCTTCAAGCGATATGTTACGTGCCGAAGAGCATTTGGAAATCTTTTTAACTGTAGTCTTTAGTGTGGTAGAGAGAGTTAGATTGTGTGCTTGCAAATCAGTGGTCAATTTGGGCTCTTTATTTTCGCTTCTCTCTTTCTTCTTGATTGGGTTTGCCAGTTTCTTTGTAAACATTCCTTTGCAAATCTTATTAATGTAGGATGATATAGTCTTTATTAGAGCAGAAACCATGGATGGCAATCCTGTGGACTGTTTTTTATCATCCAGTGAAAGAAGTTGGCTGAGAATACAGCAGTGATGAGCCAAGCACAATCAACCTGTGCTTGACAGTGGGACCAGCTCGCAATCTCTAAAACCACTGTCCACAAAGAGGCTCATTAAAAGTTTTAAATCCAGTTGTCTTCTTCCAGAAAAGGAACATCTCCCTGAAAGACAAAGAAAAATAAGAATATTTACAATTTGGTTATAGATTCCCACATCACACTTAGCACAAACAGAAGAATGTAAATGTCAAACTGCTCAGTTTAGAAACTTATTATACAAAGAAACTGATGATTCAGAAGACTCAGCCATAATAGACACCATTTAAAGTGTATGCCAAAGGTACTAATGCAGAGAGAGCAGGAGAGACAAAGACAGAGACTGAAGTATGTGCTTGTCTGTGGGTGCAAGTAAGGGGGTTTGAGGGGTAATCAATTGCACGTGTGTATGCGTAGATTCGTGTGTATGTGTCAGTCAAGGTCAATAGACCCACTGGCTGCATTGATGTATCCAGCTTCTACAGGAGTATACATTATTCTAATTGCCTCTGTGCTACAATACTCTTGACAGAGTGTGTGAAACACAGGGAGCACCAAATCAAACCATGATTGTACCTCAACATTGTGTTCACCATATATAGATATCTAGCTGGATGCAAAATCAGCTCAGCTAAAGATGATATTTGGTCTAAATACAGTGGTACAATATATCAGTTGTGCTGGCTATATGCAACTTATTCATTATAATGATGAGGATGATGTGCATGCTTTCACTGATTTAGATTAATTTAATGACCCATGTTGTCATACATTTAATGTCCCAATTAGTTTAATTGGAATTGTTCAGCACCTGAATCGGTTAGGTATCATAATGAATATGTGCAGCAGATTATATTGCTACAAAGAGAACAAAATGGCCATCTTAGTCTCACGGAGAAGAGGTCATAGACTCTG
This sequence comes from Sparus aurata, assembly GCF_900880675.1. Classification (NCBI taxonomy): domain Eukaryota; kingdom Metazoa; phylum Chordata; class Actinopteri; order Spariformes; family Sparidae; genus Sparus; species Sparus aurata. Next base: position 33,111,927 of record NC_044190.1, on the reverse strand, counting down.
GAATGACTCTGCATAGTGCAATACCTTCAATAGCTTGGAGTGGTTCTGATAGGTTTATGTTTCTATAGAGTAAAACTGGCCAACTGAGTCCAAAGTGGGATGTTTGTTGTGCAGAGGATCTGACAGCTGCTCCACATTAGTTCTGGGGTTTAGAGCTTGATGTGTCTACAGTCTCATGACCACAGAGACATGCCCACTTTAAATGAGCTGTGAAACACAACATCACAGTTAGCTTTTATTGCAGGGCTCTGAAGAATGACCAGGCATTAGCAAATATTGCTTAAGTTTGCCAGCATAGATGTCTATGCAATTTCTGCCAGATTCAAGTGAATGAATCCAGGAGCTTGACTATTTGTTCACTTGACAGAATAAGGTTTGAGGCAGGTCTGGGGCAGAAATGTTTTTAAAAGTAAAAGATTTTTTAAATTAATATTGAAAGGTATTATGAAGTAGTACCAATTGTAATGGACGAGCTGCAATTTACTGACTGCCGTATGAAGTACTTAAAACCATCCTTCAAACATTAATTAAACATTCCTTGAGAATTATGGCTCATTACAGGTCAGTCATGAAAATAAGAGAAAAGCAGCATAGAAAGTTGTCATTTTAGAGCTAGAAATGGAACTAAAACAGAATGAGGTAACAAGGGACTACAGTATATTTGAAAGTATGAGAAGGTTCATGACTCAGCGCTCTTGAAGACTGGCTTCACGCCAAGAGCAGCCTTTCGCAACTGATGGGTCACAACCCAAAACTACCCCTCCCATAAATACAGCACATAAGATATTGTTTAAACATGTACTGACATTCGGCCTCAACTACTTTCACTGACATTTTGAGCTCTCATAGAAATGTTTGTCTCCAAGCTGCATGCAAAAACTGAGAGATTCCCAACCATTCCCAACCAACTTGTGTTAATCAGTGAGCAGCTGAGGGTTAAGTGCCTTGCTCAAGGGAAACTGTAGGGTAGAAAAATGATAGTTCATTCACTTTCTCCAGCAGGATAAGTGAATAAGACATTTTTATGGGATTCTTGTGTCCATAAAATAGTTAATGGCTTTCCAATTTTTTCAATCAATTTGCAATTTAGTTGAATATTTCAAGCCGCAACACACCCACACAGACATTTTCACTTCTGTGGCCTAATTAGACATCTTCTCAGGACTGTGTTTGTGTGAACTGACTGCACTTGACTGTCATCTCCCTCAATCTCTAGTTAGTTTCGTTCTATCTGTTGTAGCGGAAAAGTTACTCTGTTATCATTCTCATCTTTGGTGACATCACTGAATTCCCAGCACAGCTCAGCACAACTTTTAACCTGAGCAAAGGTCTAATTAATCAGCCAGAGTAATTGAAAACGCCTATGTGGGTGCACTCGGCTTTGCTGATTGAGAAGCGTGGTGACTATGGAGGATTTCAGCATGATGAACTAAGACAAGAATATTAATATTATACAGTCTTGAGAGGCACTATTTAATTAGTTGGAGAACAAGTCTTTTACTTATAATCAGTCAATCTTTTCCCAGTCAGGGATTTTTTTATACCATAGGGTGTTCGAAACAGCCTGATTGTATAATAATTTACTTATTTATTGACTACACAGTTGAAAAGCACAATATAATAAGCAGAATTGAATGTGGGAATGGAATAAATATGAAACTGAAAAAAATATACGACCAAACTATAAATGACTTACAAATTTGGGTGGCACCATAACAGATTAAACAAACTAAATCAATTAGGTGCAAAACAATTGCAGGAATATGGTGAATGATAATAATAACTGACAACCTTTCTTAGCCAAAGACAGCAAGTATTATTACCAGTTTATCAGTTTATTACCTACAGTAGATGGCGGTCAAGACATCCCCAGTTTGGGGAATCAAGTAGGAGTACCACCACAGATGGTAAGCAATGTACTGCTGTGGACAGGGGCAGCAGCAAAAAATGGAGTCCAAAAATAGTGGAGGGAACTTCCTGAAAAGTTAAGCCAGTGCATTGCCTCTGACCTACATTATTTCTCTTGGCCAGCAGGTGGCGACTCCACAGTATGTTGGTCATTTTGTAAAAAATGGTCCCATTTAGAGCGAAATGGACGATGAAGCAGGGTTTTCGTTTTTGTGTGTGACCGACTTGTGACTGACAAGTCATTGGACACAACATTTGCTCATCCATCCACAGCTGAATCTCTGACCCAAACAACTGATTCGTAGTATAATACATTGTGTGTTATATGGTTGAGAAAAAGTTGTGGCAAAGGCACCTCATTAAAATCCCACTTTGACTAATCTGAGCCAACCTTCAGTTGTCCAAAACTCAGCTACAGTCTCTAGGGAGTTGCCTGGCTGATTATCGGGGCCAATATTCAAAATGTTTGCGATTACCAGATCAGTGTTTTTTGTGTCCGATAGCCAATAAAGTAAATCAATTTAAAAATGCAATACTTTGGTTGATGCAGAATCCGTCCGTTGTCTGCAGTCACCATTCTGTGGTCCCGATCGATGTCCCACCCATGACAACATCTTATTGGTTACACGTCACAAGTATAAGATGTGGAGTGAAAGTATAAAGTAGTGGAAAATGGAAATATGCAAGTAAAGCACCTCCAAATTGGATAGTATACAATTGATTGTATACAATCTGCTGGTTATTCGACAATTTCAGGCTGAGATATTTATTTTACTATGAATGTGTATCAGTTAAAAAAATCAGTCAACGTTCTCCTTGATTAGGAAAAAACGGCATCACCCTAACAACACTCTATCAGGCGATCCATAACAATCATGGCTGAGAGCATCTAGAATATGTCACTGTTTACTGTAGCAAAGCACTGCGCTGCACTCTGTCTGGACGAATCACACTAAGAGAGTACTAGTGTTTAATGAGTGTTGATTACCTATTAGGGGACTGCCGTTCTCTTTACAGAGCCAACATCCTGACATCTGCATGTTAAGGTTTGACAAATGAAGCATTCACCCACTTCTAGAGCTAGAGTTGATAGGCAAATGACTTGATAATACCCAAGAGGTATCGCCTGTATCATGCCATTAGGGGGTAATGATGCAAGAATTAGGAGAAAGGGATGACAGATAACTAGATCACCTTATCCCACTCGTGCGTGTGAGCTACAAATGAAATGGTATCATTTATTCCGAGCCAGCATGACGAGAGCATGTGAGAATGATATTACATACTGGGTTATCTTGATCTGCGGTAGCTCCTCTATTGTTCATATAAGCTGATTCAAGTATTGAACTCTTTCTATAGCACCTATGCAGTGATCAGTGGACCGTAGCTATTGGTTTTTATAATAGAACGAGTCATAAACAATGAATTTATCTCAGAGGCATTTGCTCACACACACACAGTCCCTTTAATCGGTTGTAATTATTGAGGTTACACATCAACTGACCTGGAACATACAATAATGTGTTTTTAGACATGACATAACATGTTCAAACATGTTAACAAGCTCTACAGCTGGTGACATTCCAGTATAAGATTTTTGGGTTTCTGTTTGAGGCCTTTGACCAAGGCACCAGACCTCAAACTGCTCCAATGTGTGTGTTCCTTGACAGCTACTTGTGTAGTATGATGTAAAAAAAGTTGTTCCACAATCAACATGCTCGGGGGGAATATGAGTGTCCCCAAAACAAAATCGTTGCCATGAAAGAAAATCTGGGAATTCCTGTGGTCCTGAGGTAGAGCCCCTCCCATCTGTGAGTCACACTAGAGAAACCTCCAGAGAAAAGGGGGAGCACCTCAACCACACCCACTCCCTGTGCTTTGAGGCTCTGCTTCCCGGGGCCCTGCATTACTGCCCAGGGACCAATTTCACTCTTTTTCCTAATGCATCCAATGAGCAGTGCACTCTCAACACACTCCATTTCTCACAGTCCTACAAATCTCTGCCACTCTCCCTTAAATGAAAATGAGTGTCAGTTGGAGGCATGCTAACCTATTTTCTCACCGTAGTACAATCTGCTCTCTTCTCCTCACAAAAACCAGAGTATGCCAATTGGTGGTTATTATACTGCAATTATACTGCATGCTGCGATCTGCGGCTCATTCTCTCATCATCCTGTCAGAGACTGAGGGAATATTTTATGCAAACCTTTAGAAATGTATGAGAGATGCTCGTGTGTTACGTCATGTCTCCAGAACACATGATTGTGGATTATTGCCCAGTGTGGATTAGTGCACGTGTGTGTGTGTGTGTGTGTGTGTGTGTGTGTGTGTGTGTGTTTGTTTGTGTGTGTGTTCGCGCGCGCCCATGTGTGCAGCCGTGCGTGCACACACATGTGCGACATGCATGCCTCCGTGCATGATTGCTTTTAAGCATGCATTTCTGTGCTCTCTGAGAGACGAGCGGAGCGGAGCAGAGCAGCGGGGGGGGGGAGATGAGTGTGTGAGGGTGTGTGCATCCTCGGATCGTATTGCCCTCACGCCCATCCTCGGCTACATTCTACCTCCCTTCCCCTAACCTGTGTATTTTCCCAACAGTGGAATATCTGCCTGCAGCCCTAGGACACCAGCCAACATCACAACAGATTGTCTCCCCTCATAAATCAAAATATTTCCATTTCTTTGGCCGGCAGGACGAGTGGCAGTCTCATCGCATTTGCCCAGTGTGAAACAACAGCATTGCTCACATGCGTCCATGTGCATAACAACATAGGAGAGGTGTGAATGAGAGCAGTGGGCCATTTGTGGAATCGACAGTGTTTGTATCGGACGTGGATTATTATTATTTTTTTTTTTATTAAGAAAAGACAACAGAAGGATCACTAACACTTACACCTTCTGATTCTTGTGTATTTTCACCTCAGCTACATGGACAGATGACTCCATCTAACCGCACCATTCTCAAAGAACGTTTCATTATTCCACTGACAGGGCCACAGAGGGAGGGGAGGGAAGCAACAAGAAGATACAGGATGAAGTCAAACAGTTAAGATCCCCCCCCCACCACCCCCCACCCCTCCCCGCCATGCAAACAGGCATCCGGCGCCCAAACGGGCTCCGCCGCTGCACATACCTGGTTGTGTCAAATCCCCGCGCAGGACGCCAGCTTTTAAGAGAGCAGAGCGAGCCGTGTGGAGCCGATTCCCCGGTTTCAGCGAATGGTCGGTGCGAGGAGAGCAGCCGGGGAGGGGAGGGAGGGGAGAGAGCGGCTCGGTGCGCAGCTGCCTGCTAATACCAGAGCTCACAGCATCTCTCCGCGTCCGTCAGACGCCACATCCCACTGCCCTGCCTCCGCGCACAAACGCACACACACCTCTCCTCCATGCCACCTTCTGCATCCCGCCGCTGTTCTCTCTCGCTCCTCTTGCTGTGCGCTCCCCCCTGCTCGCTTAATGGGGGGGCCCGAAGACGCTGCCTTTTAACGCCACAAGCGGCTGGGTTTTATTTGCTCCCCGACTGACACACACACTCACACACACACACACACATACATACACACACGCGCGCGCGCGCTCAGATACACACACCCCAGCTCGTAGACAGTGTCACAGCACGGGGTGTCTAGTCCAAAAATGGATGCAGACGGGTGGCGGTGTCGCTGATGGGGAAGGCAGACAGCGCTACTGCTGCTGCTGGATGCCCAGACTGAAACTGTGCTCCACGGCTGGAGAATGTCTCTCCCTCCCCTGTACTAAACTCTCTCTCTCTCTCTCTCTCTCTCTCTCTCTCTCTCTCTCTCTCTCTCACTCACTCACTCACTCACTCTCTCTCTCTCTCTCTCTCTCTCTCTCTCTCTCTCTCTCTCTCTCTCTCTCTCTCTCTCACACACACACACACACGATAACCCAAAACACACACATACACACACACACACGGGCTTGCGCGCTGAGTGAAAGAAAAAAAAGAAAAACAGGGATGGGGAAGTGAGTGAGGATGAAGAAGTGTGTGTGTGTGTGTGTGTGTGTGTGTGTGTGTGTGTGTGGCTGGATAACTGTCTGATCCCAGCACCGCAAGAACCCTACACATTCCGATGGAAACATTCCAGTGATGTAATAGGTCAAAAAGCCTCGAACACCGCAGATCCCGCACACTGAAGAACAGTGTTAGGCTTCAGGGGTATTGCTTTAAATTTTTTCGTCAGGGGCGCGTGCCTTTTGTCGTGCACGTGCGCCACTGCTTTTACGCGTGCGCGCGCGAGGGGTTCTTGGGCATGCCCGCGGGGCACGGGGAGCGCACTTTCATCTCCTTCCGTCAAAACGCGCACTTTCTAATCCGACCCAGCCTCCAGTCTCCACAGAGCACCTTTTCCCATCCACGCACACACGCCACACATCATCTAATTACGTCTCTCACTGGAAATGTCGTCATACATGATCGCTCATCCGCGCGGCAGATTAGTCAAAGATGTAATCTGCTGTATTAAAACACCATCAGCGTCGTGCAAAGGCGCGCGGGGCCGGGATTCACAGCCGTGCAACCAAAAATCAATTATTTAAGAGTGAAAAATACACTCGCGACAATAAAGGCAGTCCGACGGAGGCAATTTTAGCCAATTGCTCTAATCTGTCCTTGTGTGACATTTGGCTAATTGAGGCTTTAATTTCGCGTTGACAGGGACAAATGAAGACGGACACAGTGAAATGAAAACATTGCAGGTAGAGTGTCACATGATGGTCCATATCATTTCACCCACTCCCCCCAGCCTTGGTGCTGATTAAGCTCCAAATAAAAGCCATCTCCCCCCTTCTTCCCCCCTATTTCCCCTCCCCGCTCCCCCGTGCGTGAGTCTGCCTCCCTCTGTCAGTCTTGCTCTCCCGTCTCAGCTGAGATGTGTGTCATGCGTTCCTCCAACAGCCACTAATTGTCTGGCCTTCTAGCGAAATCACATTTCCCTCCCTCTCTCTCCTTCTCCGTCACATGGGAGAGAGGTAGGATGTTGGGAGATGTGTGCGGTTGTGTGCGCAAGCGCCTGCAGATGGGGGCTGGATGAGAGGGGAGAGAGAGGGGGGGCGGCGCAGATGCTGATGCTGTGTGTGTGTGTGTGTGTGTGGCTGCTGATCGCCCCCTGCCGGCGGTAGAGGCAACCGCACCCTGCATCGTCAGCTAGCGTTGAGCCCAATCTGACCCAAATGATCCTCTCCAATTACTGCAGCGCTTGTGTTCAGGCAAAGATATCAGAGAAAATGCTCATTTATTGTAGAATCTGACACGGCTCAGTTCAAGTGTTAATGTGATCTAAGACTATGGTAAATTAGTTTTGTCTGGAAATATATTCAATTCTGTCACGATTAATGCCTATCGGTACCAAAATCCATTTCCCTACAACAACAACAACAATGCCTACTGCTGTGGCTCCATTTCAGTTTCATCCTCCAACCCTTCCTCTCTCGTGTATTTCACTCTCCCACTTTCTGCCTTCTCTGGAAACAGAGATCCTTGCTCCCGTTTGTGCCTTCAGCTGCCAAGGGACAGCTAGCCAAGACTCCCGAGGTCTTCTCCACCTCCATCCCCCACCCTCCTCTCCTCTCTCCAGCCCTTGCCTCTTCAAGCTTGTGTAACAAATATCGTCCATTCTTTCTCCCATTCTGTCTCTCTCAGATCTTGATGGCGCTTAGTGTAAACACATTCCATATTAAACACATGCATGTCTTCAATTAATAATGCTTTTTTTTTCTCGCTTTATTGTGGATTTAACTGTTGACAGGGAGTATTTTCTCTACTTTTCAGCAAAATATCCTGATATATGGAGGTTTAACAAGCAGTCCTTCTTTAAATTCCACTGAGCCGTTAAAAACAAGTTTTGTTACAGCTGTCAATCATTCTATACAAAGATACTATAGCGTCATTTGAAATTCAAGTTCAGTCAGTCCGAGTGCTGATTAGAAGGGAAACAAACTTGAGTTGCATCTGTTATTTCTGAAATAGCTCCCGGCTCAAGGATGTCTGACTTCTTTTCCTGGACTGCCAACAGGCTTTTAAGAAATCACTCAATCTGTTATGCTCATCAATAGAATCACATGCATCCCATATAAAATCATGTCAACGTGACATCGTAATTCAGAAGATGATTTTCCTGCTGTGCAGAGCTCACTTAATCCACCTTTTAGATATTATTGTCACATATGAATCCATCTTCTACCCTCTTTGACAATGTACCACCATCTGTTCTGAAAGATTTACTGACACTATTGGTCTCAGTCCACATGTGAAGAGCTCTCTTACAGCTGTGTCCCATACTATGTACTTTGAGAAGCCATTGCACAGTTCCACTATATAGATTATACTGTAGATCTATCTCTGTTCGTATTCAGATGTACATTTTCTGTGCACTTCTTGGAAATGACAGAGGACAAAAGTATTTGTGATCAATACTTGTGTCTGTTATTGGCAATTTGACTCAACAGAGATCACCATCGTTTGACATTTTGATGACATTTGGTGGGCTGACTCTGGTGGCTGTTACCTGCTGCTTCTGCTTCATATCAGTGCGGAACTTGACAGTATTGATCTTTTTGGATAAACTCTAAAGTAAATCTGTCTTAAAGACATTTCTGCAACTTACTTACAAATTAATGTTGTTCCTCGCATTCTCCGTTAGTGGTGTGCCTCAGGGATCAGTTCTTGGTCCAGTCATATTCTGTGTATTTTGCAACCTGTATTTTGCAATTTTGGCTCTTTTTTTCTTGTCACGCGGATAATAGACGATTATGGAACAGAATAGAATACAACAGAATAAACCTTTTTTTTTCCAATCAGGGTGGACATTTGTCTTAGGCTGTCCAGACACAGATAACAACAACATAAAACACATACCAGCTGTTTCTAAAACAGACAAACAGACCAGCACACAGCACTAGCTCAGATCCAAACAGTAATGGACTTCACAGAAAGGCTTTTGAAAAAACAAGACAGAGTTTACAAATGATTACGTGTTCCTTTCAGTGCATTTCAAAATTTCATTTTTGGCTGACAATCCATTACAAGTCTCAGGTCCAGGAACTGTTTGCTGTTTCACTGTCAAGGCTGAAAAATGAATATGTTGATTACACATCATTATCTTGAAACAGCTTTCCTATAAGCCTCAGAGTCAAGCAAAGTCAATACAAATGATTTCTAAAGTGATTTCTAACTTCTATCAGTTCAAACTTTACTGCTCCCCAGTAAAACCGTATTTTGTTTTTTCCTCAAATCTGCCAACGTAATTGCTATTTCACCTTTTCCTACCAAACTGAAACTCCCTCCCCGCCTCTATTATGTTGGCTACTAGTCTACATAAAGCCCAGAGCCAGAGAACTGCACATCTGGCTGAGCTTGTCAATATCCATACACACTTTTGCTGTTTGTTTTGTTTTCTGCAGAGGGAACACAAAAATCTGAGCTGCTGAGTATGTGTGACCTTTGAAGAAACAAGGTTTGTATGCCTAAAAAAACCTCCTGGCCCAAGAGTTGCTCTTCACCAAGAAGAATCAAAAACATCGTACAATTATCTCCCATGACAGACCTTTATCCTCTTGAGGAAAAAACACAGGAAAAGTTGGCACCAATAAGACAGGCAGATGGCCTTTATATTAGCCCTTTGGTGGTTAAAATCCTTCCATTGAAGCATAAAGAGATAGCCGTGGGCTGATGTAGCATTAAATCTAGCACATGACCATCAGCTTGAAGGAAAACATTTTTTCATTTATGTTGAGAAGAGAGTGAGCACATTAAAGGAAGAAGACTTAGATCACACAGCTGTCGACACACAGCTGGCATCAATTCACGCTGCCTTCAGCACTATAGGAGAGGATTAACATTTTCATCATATTAGCACCTGGTGAACCAGAGAGAATTTAATATTGTTACTGGGGGTCTACAGAATAACAAAGAAAACATGTTGTGGGTTGAGAAGACGAGGGAAAGTAATGATGGTGGTGGAATATTTTTCACACCCAATCAACCATCCAGTGGTGATGAAGTCTGAAAGCTGCGCTTGAGTAAATTCACACCTGACGTGAATACAGGACCATGTTTCCAGAGGTCCATTATGATCTAATTGTATAAAAGATCCAGTTCTGTTTATCATAGTTGTTACTGTTTCCCAATTTTTTGTCAAGAAAACAAGACTGGGACTCGTCCACCGTTATAGCAAATCTGTAAGACTGTAGTTCTGCACAGCTCTCCTTAGTAATAAATGCCAATGTCATAATGCTAATATGTTAAGGATGACAATGCTTAACGTTGGTGCTCAGCAGTTTAATGTTCACCATCTCAGTTTAGCATGTTAGCGCGGCATCATTTGCAAACAGGAAGTACAACTGAAGCCGATGGAAATGTCAAAGTATTGGACAAACTAATTTTAAACTGATGATGGTGCAATATGGAAGGTGAGGGATCATCAGAGTTGTGACATTCATCCTCTGGGGGACATGAATGCTTTTACCAAATGTCACTGAAATAAATTCAACAGATGTGAGATAATTTACCCAAAACCACAAATGTCAAAATCAGGTAGAATTAAGGGAAAAGTCACGTTGTCAAAAGTCAAGAATCAGTTCAAAATGATGTTGCAATCCAACATGGAGCTGTTGAGATAGTTTACTGGATAAGTGGAAGTTGCAACCTGCCTCTCTCACTGCAAAAAAAGTCAGGTGATCACCAAAACAATCAGGATACATCTTCTAGGAACCATGAACATCTTCGGCAATCCATCATTAGTTGTTGAAATATTTTAGAAGAAATTCTGCAGCTGAGGTTGTGTAACAACCAATAATAATGGGGGAGAAATTTAAGAAGATTAGAGAAAAATTTAAAAATAACAACTTTTACTTACAATAGTGTGAGGAGTAAATACAGGTCAGCAGGTGCAAGTTGAAAGTCACTTGTGTATTCACATTCAAAGCTCTTTTACTACACAAAATGTCACCATCAATTATCGACCAGTGGTGTTTCTGAAACAATCATAGAAAGAGATACAGTATGAATAAAGTATCAACCTGGTCCAACATATTATTTGTCCAGTTTGTCAAAAAAATATAAGTTTATTGTGTCAGCAGAGATGGCATTTTAATTCAGAAGGTTTCAGTCTTATTGATGTTGCTTCTGTCAGAACACAGGGAAAATATTTCCCAGGAGAGCCCTGGTCTCTCTCTCGAGAAAGCAAATGTTTTGTAGGACAACAATGCTCAAGGGAGACTACGAAAGTCATAAAAAATGATCTTTCTTTTTCCATCCTGAAGACTCACTTTTACCATGGGGGGGGTAGAATTACAACTGCTCAATAACGTATACTGTCAGTCCTTGGAGCTCACTGGAGTGTGGTAGCAGCTGATCAATTGAATCGAACCTAAGAATGACCTGGACAGCGTTGGGATCACACCAGCCACGACACCTGTCAGCATTCTGACCCATGAGTAGTCATTACTACATTATTACATCAGACCTGAACTCATCCTTCATTTTCATCTCAACAACTCACCTGTAGAGTTTTGCGACTACATCTTGCACAGCTGTTACGGTATCGCACTGACAAAAATCTGTCCACTGACGGAAAGACATTTCTATAAGAAGAGACAAGTGAATGAAGTTAATATAATGATTTATTACAGCAGACAATAGGTGATAATTGAGTCTTGTCAGGAAGTCTTTGGCGCCTCCTCTCTACAGGGAGATTTTGGCATCTGCCTTGAGCAGCAGCAAGAAAAATCCCCCAAGGAGTCCACACACTGGTGGTGGTTGACGACTCTGCTGAGACCTGATTAAATGAAGAAAGCTGGTGAGTCTGTGAAGATTTAATACAATTGTTGGAGTATCAGGGTCAAGACGAAGGCTGTGTTTGGCCGAGATTTCCTGTACTCCCGTGTTTATTTCTTTGTTCATCATGCAGGATCACAGAACACCACCAGCTCACTTGGATTTCAGCCTACAGTTTTAGAGAGAGCTCTGTGGGTCGCAAGTTGTCGAGAGAGATGCAATGGATCAATCAGAGGGTGTTTAAGTCCCTGGCAGAGTCAGAGTCCTCTCCTCAGTTCGCCCAACTGCTGCATTGCAGATAAAAAAAAAAATCCCTCTGCTCTGCCAGACACCTTTTACACACAACAGGGACCAGCTGACGTCCTAAACTCAATAAATCACACTCTATCAGTTAGCGGATATGTTTTTCAGCAGTCACTTTTTGTTATACATTAAGTTGGGAAAGTATAGTATACCAAACACACAAATGTGGAGCTCTTGACATTTCTGCCCATTTCACATCACACTTACAATACATGGCCTGTAATGCACCAAGAATTTATGGGAGAAATCCATCTGTGGTATTACTGAAAAGAGCTGAGTCGATGTGTTACGAAGGTGGGGATTAGATGGAGGAATAATTGTGGTTATTTGCAAGATTAGTTTTATTCCACTAGATTGTTGAAATTGTCATTTAGCTCTGCAGCTAATGGTTAAAAAACATCTCCTTAACACTTCCAAACATAACATAGCATAGGATAAATATATTATCTCTCTGTACGTATATAATTTCAACGTTGTAGCAGTCAGTGTGATGTTTATCAAGTCCTTCCGTCTTTGCTGTTGCACTCATGTCATACCTGAAGAAACTTGAACACAGTTATTAATGCACTGCACATTCAAAAATATTTGCATTCATGACATCTTTCATTCTGTGTAGTAAGTATGGTTTATTAATATAATGCCATTGGGGAATGTGCTGCTATAGTTGCTTTGCTTAATTGCACTTCAATGTCCGGTGGATAAAAAAGAATACTGCAGAAACATCTCTCTCTCTTTCTCTCTCTCTCTCTCTCTCTCTCTCTCTTTTTATATATATATACATATACATATATATATATATATATATATATATATATATATGTATATATATATATACATATATATATATATAGTCTGATGCCACATGCATGTCTAATATTAGACTCAACACGTCAACACCAGCCCTGAAGTGATAATTACAAGATATTTTAGTTAAATGTATGTATATATATATATATATATATATACATAAATTCATGAAGCCACAAATGATAGTTTACACTAGGTGCTGCTAAAAAAGTAGCTTTATTTTAGTTGAATATACATATATATATGTATATATATATATATATATACATATATATATAGATATATATATATATATCTATATATATATACACACATGCATATATATATACATACATACATATATATACATAAATTCCACTAAAATATCTTGTAATTATCACTTCAGGGCTGGTGTTCACATGTTGAGTCTAATATTGACATGCACGTGGCGTCAGACTAAAATACAGTTTCTCACATCCACAGGGTTACTTGTACGTATCATTACCTTCTACTCTCCATACCAGATATATACACAGAGTAAAGACATATCAGTGGAAATGTCAGACTGCAGATAGACATCACTGCATTATGACAAGATGGCAAGATGACAAGATATTAACTCTGGGGCCTCAATTGTTGTCATTAATGAGATATTTTATGGTACGCAATTAAAAGTTTGATACAGTTAAAGCTTGTGAATCTTCCAGGGTAGTTTAGTTTCCTAGATATAGCATGAGAAACACTGAACTACTACTACAAACAATAATAATGGAAATTAAATCGTAATATTAGAAGTTACAAAGACACCAACATAATATAGATGGAAATGACGCTGATGTGGAACATGCTGCCAGTAAAATAAACAATTCATGGCAGAAAAAAATCCAGCGCTATCGCCTTGTTTTGTTGCCGTTGGGTTTCATAATGACGTGATGTGGTTCACTCAAACAGCCATTTGATAACAGTGAAAGAGCATCTGTTTAGCATTTGGATTACATGTACGCTAACAGAATTCAGATGCGGCGAAGCAATTTGTTTCGACTCAACTACAGAACGGCGTTGCCTCACTAAGCTAATTATCATCTTCGCTGTTGACAGGTGAACTTGGATGTTTTGCGACTGAGGGAGGCTCTGCACTTAAAACCTTAATGGGCCGAGAGCTTATCCCCAGGAAACAGCATGTCAGGCCCCAGATGACAAGCTGTCCTGCTCCCCTGAAACCCCCTCGTCTTTTTTGAGTGGAGCATTTCACAGCTCAGATCACAATCATCATTCTTGCTGCTCACGCTACCTAACCACAGAATGGTCTCAATTGCTTCTGCTTACAACCTAACTAACTGTGATTAGCCGTCAGTTTGGAGTTGGAAGCAATTTGTCAGACTGTAATGCACAATGGGAAATGGATGATGGGAATTCCATGTGGCTCTACAGTTGCTGTCTTGATTGTTACCACAAGAAAGCTGGTGGACATGTTGTTCGACACCTGGGTTTCAGGTCGCACATGAGTTGCGTAAGTTTGTATAATCTGGTCTGGCTTCTGCAGAGTTACTTGCATTAAAACATCCCAGAACACATTGAGAAGACCAGTCTTTGTCAGCCAATCAAGATACCCTGTTATGTTATGCTTATGGATCTAAATGGGGATTACATGATAACTGGGATGTTACCAAGGACATTACATAAAATTTGGACACAACGTTGGAGATTCATTCCTATGAGAGCTGCTCAGTGGCACTTTGAAGCCAAAAAAGCTCAAATTGGGCATTATGTGATGATGTGATTACACAGTTTGGTCCCTATTCACAGTGTAAGGTTCATAAGTAGAGTTGATTCATATATTGAGGTAAAGTTGGCTTACCGCTGTTCAGGCTGTGAACATGAAAACCAAACTCCTGCCTCTTTTTAGAAAGAGCAGTCCAGTCACCTCCAATGAATCCTCACCATCATGATAGCAATAATATGATTAATATCTTGTTTGTCAGAGAAGGTCTGACTGGACCACTGCTTGATGTGAAACATCTTCACCATCTGGCTGCCCACCTCATAAACACATGCCTTTTTGTCATTGGCAGCAAAAATTTCTGTCACCCGATGTGATTAATAGTTTAGTCACACGTAGACCATTATAGCATGACATCATGTCATCACAGCTATGTTACCGGTAAACCAGCTGAGTCTCTATGTAGTCATCTTTCCCAGTCAAGAAATAGTCAAGCACATAACTCCATGAAGCCACAAATGATAGTTTACACTAGGTGCTGCTAAAAAAAAGTAGCTTTAGCACCTACTTATACTCATTATACTCATATTGAACTCAGCGCTGAATAAAACAACATATAGTGTATATGACACAAATTACAATAGCCTACAAAAAATTCACATGCCAGCAGAAATATGCTTTTATTTTTTAAAGAACAAAAGCTGACATTTTTGGTCAACATCACAGGAACTTCAGAGGCACTAACACTTAAGCCCGAACATGTGAACATGTAGGTCGTGTCTGTAGATGCATCTATATCCAACATGTACATGCTCAAATATGGCCGTGGTTGGGCTGGTGCGTTCAGGGGCGCATCAGGAGTAGCGGGGGGGTTGTCCATGACGTGCTTGTGCCATATGAGCACTGCCTTACTTGGGACAAAGACCCGCCCACTCTGTGAAGCATTTGAGTGCTGCCAGGGCAAGCCAATCAGAGGCAGCGTTGGCTTAGCATGTCATGACATGTTTCATGCCTTTTTTCAAAGAAAAATCAAATAAGATTTATATTATACAGGTCTTTTTTTATAAAAAAAAAAATATATTTCATGTTATTGGCCAAAATTGTTTGTAAATTGAGTAGTTAAACTACAAAAAATGACCCAAAAAGTAGCTGAAATACTTGTGAAGCACAAAATATGAATGTAGTGTAGCTACTAGCAAGTAACAGCAAATGGTAGTTAAGCTATGTAGTTCAACTACATGTAGTTTAAGTCTCCCCAACACTGGCTATATAGAGAGTATATAATACTGAATAAACACAGAGCTGAGAGTGGTATCAATCTTCTCATCTAACTCTCAAAAAGACAAATCAATACACATATTTACTAAAATGTTTAACCATTCCTTTTAAACTACAATAGAAAACAACACAAAACATATTGATTAAAATGACTGTGACTATAACTGTAGCTGTTAGCAGGCCAGTGAACCTGATGACTGCCTGCTGTTGTGGTGCATTCTCACCATCAGCAACTACAACATGACCTGAATTCAAAGCCATGGCAACGCTCTGATTATGTGTGAGTTGATTCAGCGTGATGTGACCTCACAGATGACGACCTGAGACTCAATTTGAGAATCAGCCCTTTGGCGCGCGACAAGAACGTAAAAATTTGAAAACTTGTGACCGGCGAGGGTGAGTGAACCTCACCTCTGGGCAACAGTGCCACTGAATAATTCACTCCTGTGTGTGTGTGTGTGTGTGTGTGTGTGTGTGTGTGTGTGTGTGTGTGTGTGTGCACTCTATTCCTCTCTCTCACACACACACACACAGTCACCAAAGAATAGTCATGAGCCCAGAGGTGACAACCTGTTGATTTCCATTCCTGTTTTCGGCTCGTGTGATTTATACTACTGGCTGAGTCACCTCAACACACACACACACACACACACACACACGGACACTAGAAGAAACTACATCTAAATATGACACATGTTCAAACACTCAGTGTCATGACACAAGGTTTAGAAACACCATCAAAACACTGGCAACAAGGAGACCAAAAGCCACATTTTCACACACCAGTGTGAATACTGGTAGCAGTAGTGGAGCTTTCCTGTATGTTTCCCTTTAATTTCCTCTCTCAGGTGTGGGTGCCTGATGCATCAACAATGAGACAGAGCGTAGCTGATTATCATTAAAATTAGCTCTGAGCGCTGCAAAGGCTCCCCACAATATAGCGTTTTACGGCATGGCAGTGTCATCGCAGCACTTCCTGTTTACTGTTTAGTCTCGCAGCAGGCTGCAGACGCCAGATAACAACAGCACAAAGCATGCTGGGAGATAAAAGCGCCGCTAAATGGGCTGGGGCCCCCGTAGCGTCTGTCGGCGCCTGATGTGGCATCAGTCAGTATTACTGCTGAGGAACGGTGCTCCCTCAAACAACATGAGAGAGAGGGGGGTGATAGAGGACGAGAAAGAGACGAGTGTTTGTGATACAGTCAACCTTCACCGTTGTTCAGTTAAACATTCATAAAACTCTCAAACTACAGCTGTTTTAAACCTTTTAATTCATACTAAATTTAACTATTAATCAAGTTCTGTTTCAACACTCCCAATAAGACTGTGTTTGAGTTACCACATTTCTATGAGATGCCTGAAAGCAAAGGATGTGAAGAATAGCAGCAGGTCCAAGTCTAGAGAGGTAGTCTCACAAATCTGAATCCCAAGTAAATCAGTGGAAAATACTGGGAGCTAGTTCTTCAAGTGCCACTTAATGTCAGTCAGTTTCATTCTCGCCTTCAGCAAGACACATATTTGCATTTTTCCAGTTCCAGGGTCACAAAAGTCATGAAAATACAGTTGGTATGAGTGGGTAGGAAAACTAAAGGGCTGTGTGTGTGGAGCTATTCTTTCAAGATAAATCTATATGCTACACTATATATCTGAGAGGAGTTTTTCTTCTTCCGGGCTTATTTATAGTGGATATACTTATATACAGTCCAGCCAGGGCAGGACAGTAAGACATTTTTCATTGTTTTGGCTCTGTACTCCAGCATTCCAGATTCGGAAATTATTCGGAAATGGCTTTGAGGTTAAAGTGCTGACTCCCAGCTTTAATTTGAGCAGGAGATGAATTGTGTTTTTATACACAGTCGGCTATTTTTTAACTCCAGGATTTTATTGCTTTTCTAGTATTGTACTGCTGTCATTACGAAGCGTTTTGCTGTCAATCTTCAGCAGATGAAATGCAGGTTCAGTTGGACTGGTGTCAGGTGAGTGTCTTGGCCTGTCAACAAATTCAAGTTAAACTCTCGTTGTGTGGGCTGTGATTACGTGACACAAACACAAAAAGCCAAAATGATCCAATTAAACCAACAACACTTTCCTTGTAAACACCAAGCAGGCATAAATTAAAAAGACTAAAAGTCAACAACCATTCTTATTCCTGCTGGCAATGTTAGCCTGCCAATGAGCACTAACCAAGAGATACAGATGAGGCTGTTGGGAATGTTGTGACTTGTGCAGCTATTTGGTCATAAACCAAAGTATTGGCTGAACTTAAATCATCACAAAGTCATCACAAATCATTCTTTGGGAACCATTTATACCTGCAAAAAAAACTATCAGCAATCCATCCAATACTAAGACATGAGAATCTCAACCACACACTGGCACTACTGTAGAGAACATCTCTGGAGATCAAAAAAGACAAACGTATCCTCCAGAGAAATGGAAATCCATCCAATAGTTTAACGTTATTTCATGGTTCAAGTTAACCTCATGGTGGCACTGGAGGAAAAGTAAGGCGATGGCCAAAGTCCATCATTCCATTATTCCGATTACACCTTGGACGGGTTGTCAGATCATGGTCATTTGGTAGCCATTTTCCTCTGACATCACGCTCAGGTTGGGAGGCTCAAACGCTGGGATAATGTTATCCTGCTGCTCTCCATGTTGGTTGGGGTTAGGGTTAGGGCAAACAACATATAATAACTCATCAGCTAACGTTAGCATTCGACCACTTCATAGTCAACATCACTGGTTGATTACAGTTTGCTCTAGTGCATTTTACTTCAAATATAACAGTAAGGAGAGGAAGTAGTTGAATGCTAACGACTGCTGTTGTCTAACCAGCATATCAAATATGTTGCTTTATCTAAGTCCCTCCAGATTTTCCCTATCCATTGTCTTTTCAGTTGCTTATCAATCAGAAAAGTGGTTCAATTATAATAATCTGTCAGATCTTCTAAAGTTCAAGGATTTGCAGCACAGCAGTATGACATCAAAGTTTCCAACACGAAGCGTGATGCCTGAGGAAAATGGCTGCCATGTGAATGAGGTCTATCGCATGGCATCACCGAAGTTAAAGTGAAACTCTCAGCAAGAAGCAACCGAAGCTTTATTTGTGATTGAATCTGAGTCAAACCTTCGTGTAAAAACATAATTACGACGAAAGAGGCACTTTTAATTTACTGTAGTTTCGTTTTTCGGGTAAGCTAATTTTCAATGGAGTGCGGGGGCACTCATACACTAGCATCAAAAGCTCTATTTTTAAAACACTAAGAAGGCTCGACACAACATGAAACTTTGCTCTTAAAGGCAGGAGAGTAATGGTGGACCGCTCCTCAAGCCTTCCTGTTAGGTTGCACTCGGGGAACAAAACTTTTTGTCTGCCATGACGGTGCCGTACCGTGTTCTCAATGCTCGTGTTCATGTCATGAGACCCTGATGATACTGCAAGCAAAGTTTTTGGCCAGAGTTTCACTTTAATCCAGGAACAGTGAACCAAATTGATGGACCAAACGAAAGACAATGACAATGCCATCAATAAACCTGCTAGCATGGCTAAAAGGGTTAAGACTGGGTATAAACAATTCAAAGACCCCGGCTCAAGTGTAGAAAAGTAGTTTAAACTTTGTATAATTTTGCCATCTCCTTTTAATGGCAAACTTTTAGCTAACGCTGGAGTGAATTAGAAGCTCCGAACACATAAATGGCGGGGTCACATTAATCCACATTAGGGCTGACGTGGCTTAAATGTATGTGACTGCAGCAGGACTGCATGCCAGGTTTAAACCGGAGACATCCACTGAGTTTTAAAAGGTCAAAACCATTTCTCAAAAATAACAGTTGGTGCCGGATGAGTTCACTGCTGATTCCTCCATGAGAGTTCAACAGCAATTTTCAAGGAGTACAACAGCAGCAGAGAGGCTGCTCTAATCTGCGCTATCCACATTGTCAAAAGCCTCCATTGGGAACATCAACGGGCCCATGGGACCGACTACCTTCAGAGTGAGCGCAAACTTTCACATAGAGACATATAAAGTTGTACCCGTGTCCTTGTGAGATCCATCTGCTGACATCCATGCAGGTGATTAACTCTTCAACATCTGTACCTCACGTTCAATGTGTAATTCTTACCTCAAGATAGAAACCCAGATTACCTGACTTTGCAAAAAAAAGAAAAGACCTTACTGAATAGTGCAGGTCCAATTAAGCACATACAATACTGCAGAGTGCACAGAAAGACACATGTGCTGTACTCTGCAAACCAAACATGTGCAGGTACACCTCGCATACTTTAGATGAGGGATGTGTTGCTTAATGGTATAGCTGGCTGGGATGAAGCTGTAAATGTCTGTGCATATGTCTGTCATTGGAGAATATGCCTGCCCTCGCTACAACAGGCTAATTACGTTTCAGCCTCGATGATAAATGTGGCTCTGCTTTGATTTACTTGCAGCTGCTCTCACCGTATTCATAGCCTGTCTTTCCTTTCTCTCTTATACACACGTACACAAAGTTGAATTCCCCCAGAGAGCAATTATCACCGAGTTCTACGGCGTACACTCGTGCTATTAATCTCTGTACTGACTTTGCTGTGACAATACAGCGCTTTCTGCGGTTATTTACAGAACAATTCCTGACCAATGGTTTTTACTGGAGCCCATAATTACAGGCACAAATAAGCTGATGTGTGGAAACCCAGCAGGTCAAAGAGTGAGTTAGAGCTTGTTATTGAGCACGTGAGGGTGGTGATTCACCTCAACCACAGAGACAATCACTGGAGTACCTGAACTACATGTAACAGTCAATTACATATAAACATGTAGGAGGAACACACTGTATGTGAACTTGTTTATATATATAACAACTTACCTGATCAACATAGCCAAACCACCACTGACTCAGTAGTGATTAGAAATCAAGTGTTGAAGTTTGCCGCTGCATAGGAATGAAAAGATTTCTCAAGTAACTCTATGACTAAAGAGCGTCACGGAGGCTTTGTCTTATATGGGCCAACTATACAGCCCACTGTTTTTTGCAACGATGATCATTTCTGTTGCACATGCTTCCAATTTTGATGCGCTGTGACGTGAGGGGCAACAAGAAGAGACAGCCCGGCGATAACAACAGAAAATGTCCAGCGTGTGGGATCACTACGAGTTGAAACAAAAAGGCAACACAACACACAGATGTCCTAAAACGGAATGAGCCTACCACAATTGCACTTTGTCAATGCTAGCAGTACGTACAGGAATAGTAAATACATTAACAGTACTAAAAATCTATGTGATTGCTAGCTGAGATTAAGGCTTGTGGTGAATGTATGTTAATTATGGCTTTCTGAAATAGTTTGAAATGTTGTAAAGCAATGTGGTGGCTACCCAGTTAGATATTGTGTTTTCCTGCTAGCTAAGTTTAGAAAAGAAAATAATATGCTACTGAAATGGAAATGCTGCAGTCCCTTTGTAAAAGCCTGAATAGCCTAAGTGTGGTGATTAAAAGACCATCAAGCATCTATTAAAGCTGGAATTTAATTTCAAATTTAATTTTTTTCAGGTGTTTTGTTTGAATTAAACCTGCAGTAACTGATTTTTGATTATTTATTTTTGGAAGAAGAACTCATGCAGCATATGTCTAACCTGTTCGCAAACAGTTACTTAGCAGCTGCTGAGCAAGATCAGACCTCATTCAGAGTTGTCTTTCTGGTGACCTGGCAAATATAAGTCCAAAATTCACTCTCCTTTAGACTCTGTGTGTGGTGTTTGCCAGCCCCTGAGGGTCATGGCTGGCTCTGTAGCTGCTAAGTGTGGCAGGTGGAGTACAGCAGATGTGTATGATGTGTGATGAGGATTTGCAGCATTTTCACTGTAAACAGCTGTCATCTGTAGCTGAAAATGAAGCTAATGAGAGTTGTGAGAGTGAACTGGGGAGTTTAACATCGAGCTGGAAGACACTCGAAAGTTTTAAAAAGCCGAGGACTTGTTTTACTAATTTCTCATACAGGTAAATGATCCACTGTCAGTGAACAAAAATACTGAGTGTCCTGACTTTATGTGCTACTAAAGTGGTGACAAATATATTTTTTATGCACATTACTGAACTTGTTTACAAGTAAGGTGCCACCACAGTAATAGTTTAGGCGTGTTTACTTCTGCTTGCTTCCCCACAATTTGCTCTTACCTTGAAGTATATAATTAAAAAACAGAGATTCACCACTGAGTCAAAGATAAAATAACACTTTGGAGTTTAAAATCACCAGTAGTGCTACGGAGCAATGTGTTTATAAGTAGGTCCCCATTTCATTTAATTTGCTGCACACCAGGAGGATGCACATGGGGATGGATGAGCATGTGGGCATTTCATACAAATCCACTAGCATGCCAACAAAGACAGAAAAGTAGAAGACTGCTTCAAGGCTCAATATTTTATTTGTCATTATGAATAGGAATGTAAAATGAAATGCAGTTCTTGCCCCCTTCAAGCAATACACAATGTATAAACAGATATTTAAATAAGAGTTAGATTAGAGAGCAATAATGAAATTAGAGTGCAAATAGAGAGGAAAGGAAGGCAAGTAAACACGGAGAGTGGTGCAGGATTTATAGTGTATTTTCATAAATGTTTTATGAACATGGAAATGCATTCAACACATTTGTTTGACAAACACATGATGTGTTTTGGTGAGAAACTTTAAAAGCAAGAAAACCTCCACAGGGCACCTTTAACATACGCACTTCATGTACTTTAACCTCTGTCCACTCAATGCTCATTAGAATGTTAATTTATGACCATTATCTTTTTCTCTTCACCCTCACTCCCAGTATATTTAACATCAAGTGAAAGTTTTTTTTCAAGTTCAGTCACCCAGTCTAACATAATGAATAACTAAACAGTAATACTCTGTGAAGACTCTCACTCTTTCAGGTCACGGATGTCTTTAACTCTGAGCTGGCTTAGATGATCAAACATGGCTGTTGGCCTGACACAACCTGTGCAAGTCTCTTTTGACTGTGTACCCCAGTATGTATGTTCATACTGTATGTTCACGTGTCTGTGGAGCTTTACGTTCTTTCTTTTAATGTTGTGGGGAATTCTTCGTAAGGTCATGGTTTAATGGACTGTGGTTTTAAATGAGTCTTTTAAATCTTCTCAGAGGTTTGTCTTTTTAAACTGTGATTGCTGGTGACTTCTTGGGGCACCTAGTGCATGTGTTAGTGCTAGTGTTTGCATGTTAAGCTTTGTTAAGTATCTTCAAAATTAGTGCTGTGTAGGACTTGTTAAAGTTTTTAACTAATTGGCTCAACATGAATTTCATAGATAGATGTTAAGTACTTTGAACACTGATACCAAAAACACTGTGGGATCAAATTATAATTTTAATGGAGCAATGGCAGGTCTTTTACTATGAATGTCTTAGAAGTAGTTAACCTCATACATGTTTTGCAATGTTAACATTTTGTCTGTTGTGTTACAGGAAAGTTAGTGTGTTAAGTTGAAGATTGAAAGGTAACATTATGACACAGTGGAAACATTGGGTCTGTTTGGGTCAAATTGATCACAATGAGTTGATGACTTGTATAACATTTATATTTTATGTTTTAATATATATTTTTCATGCAGATTGAAATCCAAACTGACATTTATATAACTACTTAGCAAACAACTTAACTATTTAGGCTACTGAATTTCTAAAGACTGTTTTGAAATACAGCGTTTCAAAGGCTTTTCAAATTACTGTACAAACTAAATTGCTTTGCTGTATATAATTCAAATATACGATAAGTAAGTACCCTATATAAATGATAGTGTACTGTGGTACATTTCCCGTTGAGCATTTTTTTTCCGTTTCTGGCAGCCATGACTGCTTCTTATTGTTTGTCATAAGCTTTGAGGAGACTAAATGGTTTATTGAGAGAAAATTACTTCTCCCTGCCATGACTTCAACGTGCATGCAGCACCAGCCTAAGGCAGAGCCGACGGCTCAACACGAGGCAAAGTATTATGCGAGTAAAGTAATAAAAGCTAGAAATACCAGAGAATTTTTCTCCCACATGTATGTATAAAAAGTCCCCAAATCATACCTGTAAGCAGACCACTTGATTACTATGTGCAAAGTATTTAAACAATGTTTGGATATAAGTAATTCTGTCCCGAGTTGTTTGAGCCGTATAAGCCGTCAGCCCAGTCTTACACCAAAGTGTGTAGTGGACCATCTGATCCACTCGAGGTCAGCATGTTAGGGTAATACCTTGGAAAAAATACACATGTGTATGAAGGTGCAGTACCGGTGGTGTACGATAATGACAGAAACGACAAACGGACGCAATCTGAAGAGAAAGAAAGTCCACATCGGCAGGAGGTTGGGGATGGTCGGACGATTTATTTTTAGGACTTTGACTGGATATAGCATGTTTGTCATTAACCTGACCATGGAAGAGATGGGTTTGTTTTCATGTCTAAGCAAAGCCAAATGTAACAGTGACATGGTGGATCAGCTGGTCTATTACAAGGTTTGATGCAATGAAGGTGGTCGCTGTTACCATGATCAACTTGAGAGATTTGTTTTTCATTGTCATTGTATTTTGATGCAAACTAGTAATCCAGTGTTGATTTCATGCAAAATGCACAAGTCAGATTATTTACAGGGTTAAACTGAAAGACAACTAGATTTGTTGCGTGAGTCTTGAAGACTGGATCAGTTGATAAGATGCAGAAGCGACGTCATCTCCAACTCACAAAAACATTTAAACAACAAACAACCCGATGGCCTTTGTGTTAGCATAAATGCTAACCAAGTATTATTTAAAATATTTCCAAACCAGAGTCAGCCCCCATTATGGTAATACATGTATGGAAAGCATGTCATTTCCATTTCGTTTTACAGGAAGGTTAGTTAGTGAGGTTACTGAGTGGGACGGAGGAGGAGGAGGAGGCCGTGGGAGGGTTAACAACAGGGGTTTGGAAAGGGAGCCGGGCGAGGTGAGATCGTAACAGATGGCCTTTCTCTGGACTTCATCCATAGCCTTCATAAAAACACACACACCCACACACACACACACTCATAGACACATATCCACAGCCAGTATTCTCGCACTAAATATGCCTGTCGGAGAATCACAGATGACCACAATATCAAGCTTCCTGTTTGTTTGCAACTAAGAAACAGTGAAAGCCAAACAGCTCCAGAGGCTCTGCTCTGCTAACCTCTTATTACTATAAAAAAAGTGTGCTGATTATTATGCCATTAAGTGAAAACATCTATAAAGACATAAGGTCTTACATGAAAAGATTGGATTTTTATTTAATTATTCCAACAATAAACACAACAATAACAGATATTCCACCCTGTCCACCACCTTCACCTGTCCAAGTCGGTCTCAGCTAAGGGTTACTAAATTTAACAAGTCAGAATGTGTTCTGTTATTCCAACATTAAGCAGCAGTTTCGTTTGCCGGCACATACAACAAGAGATCATGAGGGTAAAAAGCAATTAGCCTGTTCATTGAATGTGTAGCCTCCCCTTGTTAACATATACTAATTGTAAGCCTTGTCTTAAAGCTCTTGTGTATTGTTGCAGAAATAGAAAGAACAAAATAGAGCGCTGTTCGCCGTCGAGGTTGGAAGATCACAATAAAGGTGCCAACTAAAAAAAACTACCGAAACTGTGGAGGAGCAAAGCAGAAGGGGACTCTCTAAATTATGATGAATCATTTGAGAACTTCTTTGCATTTTAATTAAAACCACTGATGCATGAGGCCAGAAGTAAACTTGTTTTCCCCCAAAGAGCTTTGTAATAATTATCTGCTTTCGACTGTAATGACTTTGAAACTAATCACCACGACTTGTACATAACTATCATCACCACAGGTGGATTGAAACAAGTTATTTTTGTAATTGGTACGGAAATGAAAAGCAAGGTTTTGTCCTGCACACTCGCCGGTCACACAGTATATTTATCTCGTCAGTAAGTTCTGTTTTTTTTGTTCTTAGGAAACTGAGGTTGAACTTGTTGCCAGGCAGCCGCTAGCCTCGAACACTGAACACAACAAATAACAGCAGACCTCCTTCCACAATCACCTACACGTTGACCTATGCGATAAATAAAGTGAACAGGATGTCTGATCAATCAATTGCACCTCACCACACACACACACACACACACACACACACACACACACACACACTTTACACTTTACTCAATCACCACAATGGCCTCCATCGATCCTAAGTTAAATATGCTTCCATATCAAAAATCAGTATTATCAGTTTGAACTCAGTTGAATCCATTCAAGTGCCCAGGGGCTGCAAGACTAATAGATCCAGCTGATGAATGTCTTCTGCACATTGTCTTATAGGCTAAATGGAATCAGTGAAAAATGATGAGTGGATGTGCACTGTGGCCCGTACAGTGACCTTCACCCTGCATTCAATCAAATGTCTTCATACCCAGCTCCTTAATATCTTGACGTATTTGATTGAAATCCTTGAGCGATCAATGACAATCTAGTTTTCAAAACTGCCACCAGCTTCTCAGTCAATGACTTTTTTAGTTGATGAAGTTTTTAAAAAACTAAATCAGAACTGAGCTCACGTTAGTTTGTTAGTTTATGTACAGATTTGCTCAATGTGAACTGAAAAGTGCACATATATTTTACTATAAAATATTTGACTTGACACTTCTTGTGTAATATTTTACTTTAGGCAAACTTTTTTCAGGGCCCTACGATATGCACATTTTAATATTTGGTAAACAAACAAAATAATTGAAATGCCACATGCCTGTTACTATCATAATCATGAATAATGTATTTTATCCTATCTGTTCATATTGAGGTATTCATGCATGAATGGTAAGTCATGTAAGAAAAGTTAGTGGCAACATACAGTTAAAATATGTTAATTTTGAATGTGTATGTAAATAAGCTCTTTTCTCCTCTGTCTAGGCCCCCTAGTGGCCCCCTAATGTCTCGATCCTGCCCACAATCTATAGAAATGTATACGTTAAAGTAACATGCAACACGCGCTTTATTCATAGAATACTTTATTGCTGTTTGATTGCAGGCAACAGACTGTAAAGTTGTTGTCTGGAGTCTTTGGGGTGTCTTCAAGTGCAGCTGAGCTCCTCACGACCACACTCAGCTGTTATAAATTCCAGGGGAAAGAATGCCAGCAAAGCTACAATATATCAACTGGCACCATAAATAGACAATACAGCCAAATCTGCCTGTTACTTATATTTTGATTGATTTTACCCGCAGGCTGTTTGAGCTGAAGGTCTGCCGTTGTCTATTCATTTTAATTGGCCCGACATGAGGTGAATCATGCGTGTAAGTGACATTCAGAAACATATACTGTTCTCTTTGTACAGAAATCTTACTGCACTACACACTCATTATTTTTTTTCCCCCAGTGTTTACATGCAACAATTTTTGGTTTCCATAATTACATTATTCAGTTGGACTTCTCAAATATTCTCATTTATCAACCCCCAGGGAAAATAACAGGATATGTGGTTGTTAAGCAAATTTTGCCAAATCCAAATAATAGACTTAAATAATGAGACAGCACTCCAGTGTTTGTTTTGTTTTGATGGATTAGCATGAAATTTAAGGTTTCACAACAAGAGAGTCGTGGGAGGAATGATGCAGCTTTTTAACAAGGGATTTACATTCCAAGAATATAACCATGTGATTAGAGTCATATTTAAGTTCACACAGTCAGCTCAAGACAAGAATTCAGAATATTTTTGGATCAGGATTTGTGAACATTGATAAATTAGAGCCGACCATTTAATTTTGCAGAAGTGATACAGCTTTGATTTTATGCCTGGTTAGCGCAGTAACGACTTCAGTGTCGCGTTTAAACAAAATGCCCGAGCGCAAGACACACACACAGGCAGGTTGAAAAACTAAAAGCGAGCTTTGATAACATGGTTAAGTCCAAACACTAAATCCAAAATTCCAAAATGGATTTGCAAGGGGCAGACGACGAAAGAGTGGTAGCTAAAGGCAACAGCGGAAGAAGGAGCTAAAGAACTAAAGAAGAGCAGGAATTTAAAAAACAACAAAAAAAATTTACAAACTAAAGAAGCACAGGGAACACAGGCATGTACAAAAGGAACACAGGAACATGAGGAACACAGGTAGATGAGGAACACAGGAGACTGAGATGGCTATAATAGGCAGGGACTAATTAACAATGAAACACAGATAAACAGGAAAAAAGGCAGGAAAAAGTACTAAGGAAGGAAGTGAAAAGTAAAACGTAACCCATGAGAAGAGAACTTCAAAATAAAACAGGAAATAACTTAACCAAAAACTCAAACTATGACATTAAGCTTATACATAATAATATCTAATAACATATGTTGGTTAAATATAACATAACATATAACATATAACAGTTGTGCCTTTTAATCGTAAACTTTACTTTTTGTATGCTGCTGCCACTGTGCTTATCCAGTTTAATCAAGGTTGCAGCTCTTGAGCCCAGAGAGATTTAACTACTATGTTCCGTCTCTTTTAAGATACATAGCTATATTTACAAGGTTGCTGGGTCTGATATATAAGGGTATAATCAATCAATCTCGAGGTAACCTTCTTGTCTCCACCTTCACAACCTTAAGACCTCTAGATTTACAAAGTAAGCTTTGCAGCCTTGAGGAACACACGCATGCAGGCACATGCATAAGGACGAGAATCATCTCCTGCAGAAAGCTTGTTGATTCTCAATTAGCGCAGACAGGCCTGTAGTGGATTTCAAGAGAGAGTGAGTGGGTTAAAGAGTGTCTGACCCATCTTGATGAACAGAATCTGTATTCAGAGTAAGCACTGTCAATAAGCCTCCTGCAGTTACAAGTGTCAAGCACCAGCCGAATCACTCAACCATCCAAGAATCTGTTCTTAAACGCTGACACTGAATATATAAACAGCACAGACTGAAGTTCACAGAGTCAGCGACCTTTCAAGGTCTGTGGCTGCTGTTTTGATGTAATTTAGTTATTGGACAAAGTATTTTACACATTTAAATAAGGTTGAAAGTTCAGATCCTCCCAACATTTTTTTTAATCATACTTTAAAAGTTAAAAAGAAGCCTGTTTATCATACAAAGAACCCCCTGAAGCACATGACCAGATGGCTCGCAGTTTGGAACAAACAGCCAGCTACTGGAGTTGCAATAACTGTTTTTTTTTTTTTTTGACAGGCACTGGGAGATGATGCCATCTGCAGCAAGAGAAATACAGTGAATAACATATATAATAACAAAAACATCCAAATAAGACAAGGGTAGAAGGGCGAGAGTGTAAGCTGTCTGTATTTCATGACGTAATGAAGACGCTGACAGAGGAAGTGATGATGGCTCTGGACAGTCGGGACAAATGACATGATGTGTATTTAAGGGCCCAACTAAGGGGAGAAGAAAAACTGGATTGTCTCAGTAAAGCCAAACATGTCCTGAATTAAAGTGTTGAGAGCTGTTTCACTGTCCTGGCTAATGTTCTTTCTTTTGTTTCAATTAAGAATGGCTTCACTTTAAACTCATACCCTAAATGGAGACATATGGGGTTGTCCAAAACAGCTCGATCATGTTTAGTCATTATTCAAATCCTTTTTTTGGATTAAATAATGATAAACAACATTGTCACATTCCCCACACAGAACACACTGTCCAATGGAAAGGAAGAAAATTGTTGATGTGGGCATTTTTTAAGAAACTCTGCGTGATTGCCTCAATGTAGCTTCACAATTAGGGTGGAAAGAGTGTTGCTGTGGCAGCCCCCATGCAAAACACAGTGGAAGTGTCATTTTACTATTTTCAGAATAAAAATCATGTTAAGTTCTGAAAAATTCTGTTGTGGTTCAAGTATAGAAATGATGAATTTGGAGAACAAACTTGTATGAAGTATCTTTTTGGGTATTCAATTTAGGATGAGTGGGTAAACACAGCTGGCGTAGAGAATCGGTGGTGCAAAAAATAACCTAAAAAACTCCAGAATCAACAGAAATAGGCTTAATGGAAGGGTATTTACTAGTGAAAGTGAGGTTTCATGCTATCTGTACATTCACAGGCATATTTATAACGAATCTACACTGGTTTTTACACTGCCTACAGGCTTTTTGCCTCTAAATCCAGTGTGCTGTTATCTTGTTGAAACAGAATCTCTTTGTCATCTTGTGCAGCAACTAACCCGTCATGGGCTCGAGAGGTAAAGATGTACAATCGACAAACTGTGCAGAGAAACTACTGCCAGCTGCTGATTCTAACCACAGACAGGATGGACATCTCCAGTGTGTTAAACCTGACACATCATTAAAAACATGTTGAATAAAATACCAAAAGAAGAGGTAATAAGGTCGCTAGGCCTGTAGCCTATGTTAAAGATTATTTCCTTTGATGAGCCAGCAGCAGCTGGGTTTGTTAAATGATTAAATATCCTGGATCATATGAATGATAATACTTAGTCTGCAACATTCTTACATGCACATAAGGACATGCACAAATCCATGGTTGCAGTATTAAAAATATGTCATTCATGGCAGTCCAGATCAATCTATCCACCGAGCCTAGAAATATGACTCAGATATACTCATTCCATGTAACTCCTGATTAGAACATTTGCAGTTTCTGTATGTGATTCATAGATTACGAATTGATTTCTTTTTGACGTGCTGGATTAATCCCTCACATCACTTGTTGCTGATAAAAAAGCACAATGTAATCCTGGTGCTGATTTTACTCAAAGACTTAAAAATGCAGTGCAGATGAGGATGCAGATGTTTCATAGAGGAGCCGGGCAGATACTCCAGTCTGCAGTACAGTGTAGACACTCCACTGATAAACCACAAATTATAGAGCAACTTTAGGCTTCATCATCAAAGAAGGGTCATTTCTGTTCTTATTCTCTCGCTACCTCTTTCCTGCTTGTCCTCATGAAAACTTTACATTTTTGTTATGTTGTAACTCGGTAATTCTTTTTGGTTTTATTTCAAACTGTATGTCTGTGACAATGCTGTGCTTATGGCCTGGTTAGGTTTAGCCACAAAAACCAACTCACTGTCTCTCAAACTATTCAGAAGTTTGAAACGTGCACATTTTGAAACATGGTCTCAAACTGCGGTCACTGGCTTGGCGGCCTTCTGCCTAAACTCCACTGACATCCCCTCCACCTCCTGATATGAAAGCCATGTAATGTGAATGTGATCTGACACATTTTGTATAATGTCAATGTGGTGGTGGTAGCCTATGATATAAAAGTGGTCATATCAGTGTTAATTCCTTTATTAGTCCGGCAAACAGGGACATTTTTATTTATTTTTTTTCAGCATGCTATTCTGGCAACATAATAAGATTTGTTTTGTTAAAACGTTTATTTTTAAAGACAAAATCATGGATGCTGGTTCTTACAGTTTTTATTGATTGCTTTGACCTCCTTAAACAAACTGGGATCCACTTGGTTTTCATCATCACTGTCTCAGTAGAGCACTAGACACCTCTTGCAAATGTGTCAACCCTTTCTCATTGGATTGACACATTTTCCCCACCCTTTTGCAGAACATTTAACACAGATGTCATTCAAGCAGTCCAAACTCCATTGTTTTAGCTATGGTAACCAAACAGAAACCATCTGTTCCTAACTATTAGCAACTACCTACATCAGTATGAAATCACTGAAGCACCTGTATGACACTCCTTCACACAAATCTTCAATTAGCAATCAGTCTGCAGGCCTTAAAAGGTGCAGCGTCTGTGTTGTTCTTTGCCAACATGGATGGAAGAGGTCTAAGGCAGAGAGTGAGAGTAAGAGGTAGAGGAGTCCGAGGAAGAGGAAGAGGAAGAGGAAGAGGAGTCAGAGTGCAAGGTGGAGGTATAGTTGGAAGGGCTCAGGTTTCTGATGAAATTCTGGCAACTGTTATTGACCATGTTATCAATCATGGCCTTTCACTTAGAGAGGCTGGACAAAGAGTCCAACCTGTTCTAAACAGGAACACGGTTGCATCCATTGTCAGAATTGTTCGACAGGAAAACAGGTAATGTTGCTGTACAGTATATACAGAAATATCTTCAGTGATATACTTTATGTAATTGTTTCCTCATTCCCATTACATATATTCTTTATAGAATCCAAAGGCTACCATTCTCTGGTGGTAGAGGGAGAATGTTTAGTGCTGAGCAGGAGGCAGCCATTGTGAACATGGTTGTGGCAAACAATGCCTTTAGGCTGCGTCAAATCAGGGAAGCAGTGATTGCTGATCAGGACATGTTTAGGAACATCAACACCGTGAGCGTGACCACCATTGACCGCATCCTAAGAAGGAACCATGTGGCCATGAAGCAGCTCTATTCAGTTCCATTTCAAAGGAACTCTGATGTTGTGAAGGAGGCCAGATGCCAATATGTGGAGGTAAGGAAACATTACTACAGTATACTGTAATGCCTTGTCATATCATGCAGTTAGAGTCAACTGGAGTCACTTTTCATTGTCATTTCGCCTTTTTTTACTTGGAGAATAATGGAGCTTGAAGCTGAGCGGGCACATCATGTCTTCATTTATGTTGATGAAGCCGGCTTTAATCTCTGTAAAGTGAGGAGACGTGGAAGGAACCTCATTGGGTACAGGGCCACTGTCACAGTTCCAGGACAGAGGGGCGCCAACATAACCATGTGTGCTGCCATCTCCAATGATGGTGTCCTATGCCATACAACACAGAGCGCCTCATAACATTCCTGAATGCACTTCATGACAGGCTGATCCCACCTGAGGAGAGAGGGCTGTTGAGGCCTGGCATGCCACTCTTCGTCATCATCTGGGACAATGTGGCGTTCCACCATTCTCACCTTGTCAGTGAGTGGTCTGCAGTACACCCTCGAATGATGCTGCTTCTGATGAATACTGATTCCAGCATATTCCCCATTTTTGAATCCCATAGAGGAGTTCTTCAGTACTTGGAGGTGGAAGGTTTATGATCACCGTCCCTATGAGCAGATGAATGCAATGACTGCTGCTGCCCAAGAAATAAGTGCAGAGGACTGTCAAGGTTGGATAAGGCATGCGAGAAGATTTTTCCCTCGGTGCATTGTAAGAGAGGATATCGAATGTGATGTGGATGAGGCCATGTGGCCCCATCTTCAAGACAGAAGATACTGAGTATCAAGTGGCAATTTCTTTTACTCTACAGTAATAGATTTTGATACTTTACTGTAATAGATTTTATTTTCTTAATTTCTTATACTCTAATAGATTTTATTTTGGTATACATGTATTTTGTGTAATATTTACAGTATTTCAGTTTTCTGCCACAGCTTGAACAAAAGAATCAATGGAATCAATAAAATTTGCATCAAAGCATTTCTGAGTCTGGATCCAGTTCTTTGCAATAAGGTAAATTTGACAACAAATGGCACTGGCATGAAAGCTGCGACAGAAACGGGCTACAATGACAAGCAATGGTGCACCGATTCGCACTGAGTGCTGTATTTTGTATTTTGTTGTCCACTGTGTAATGGTTGATTGGAAGAGCTCATACACTTGTTTGCAAGTTGTGTTGTTTGAAGGCAAAATTAGCTTTTGTTGCATATTTTAAATGTTTTGGCACGGTTAGAGCCTTTTGCAAACAAAAGAGTCATTTTGACCATGAGTGCCACTGTTTCAGCCTGTGTGTTAACTGTTTTGAAAATGTGGAGTTTGAGTTGACTGCTGCATCAAAGCAATCAATAAAAACTGTAACTTGTTTTGAATTTAAAAAGTGAGACTTTAGTGAATAAAAACATCTGTACCAAGTTAAGAAGTTGCAGTGTTAGTCAGTTACTTTTTGACCCTTACTTGATGATTCAGGGAGTCGTTCGTTCCTTCAGATTTTTCCTTTGTGGAGCTTCTTGTTAACACGCTCGGTGCTCGTGTTCAGCGGCTCTGCTCTGCCCACTGACTCTCATGTTTGTTGATGCTTCTTCAGCATCGATGAGCATCTTGACTGTGAGACCAGCACTGACCATTGAACCTTGTGAATTTTAATACACTTATTCCTTGACTGAACTGCACGTCATGCTAGTCATGACGCAATTATTCTCCTTGTCACAACAACTCCGAAGGCGAAAACCTTACACTTGTCTGCTTTGGACTTTCTGGCACACTTGGCTGCTCACAGGAAAACAATGAATTTACTCATGAAAGGCAAATAAACCAAACAGTATTTTCCCAATGCAGACTTGTTGATGCATTTGTGGAAGCGCTATACGATATCTTCTGTTGTTTATTGCGTTTGTCCCCTCTGGGCGTGAGTGCAGTGAGATGTCACCCAGAGAAATGATGGATTGTATGAATGCACTGCGACCCTTCACTGAGGTCATATATTATTACATATCTGCAAGAAAATCTGCTGCAGACAGAAAATGACAAGCTACCAAGTCGCAGACGACCAAACACAGTCATTTTGCGATTTCCTTTCACAAATGATAAACATTCAGCGCCCTTTCCATCATTAGATTTTTGCAAAAAAACACCCATTTGTCTTCTGGCTGCCCCCTTCTGTCGAACTTTGAGCAAATCACACTGAGTGTGCTGTTTGTTTGCGTTGGTGACAGCAGGAGGTCCGCTTTGTTTCGAAACACAAAAGCTGTCTGCCGAAGCACACAACTTGTGAATTTGGTTTTGGATGTGCGCTGAAGATTGTGTGTATGTGGGTGTGTGTGTGTGTGTGGGTGCGTGGTAATAAGGGGCCATACACAGACATGAATATGCAGTCTGTGCATGAAACTGTGTATGTGTGTTGGTAAGCAGCAGGGCAGTGGATATTTATGTGACAAGATAACAGAGTATTCATGTGGTGGGTTTACATAACAGCGTTTAGATGTATGTGTGTGTGTGTGTGTGTGTGTGTGTGTGTGTGTGTGTGTGTGAGAGAGAGAGTGAGAGAGAGAGACACACACATGCAGGGAGAGGGAAATGCTACATTGCTCATGGGCTTGGCTTATTCTGCAAATGCAAAGGAGGCTGGGTAACCAGGGCCCAGGGAGAGGACATTCCTAGTTCCGCTCTAAGTGCAAATGACGAAGAAAGGGTAGTTCCAGAGGAGAGCCCTCCTACCAGTGGCTGTGATGGCTGATGACATCACTTATTAGAGGTCGTAGTAAAGAGCACACATCGCTGAGAGGGACAGACTGGAATTAAACACAGACAACTGTAGTTAAAGTGGCTTTGACTCCTTAGAAGGGCAGTCAATACTAATATATTTCTCCCAGCTTTGTTTAAACTCGATAAATGCCACATGCCACCGCTGCCTCTGCTAGCACTTTACGTGTTGTCTCTGTCAACCAGAGCTGGGCAATACCACAAAATGCGTTTTCAGTCCGATACCAAGTAATACCGCTGATACCAATACTGATTGTTATTATGAAAGCACAGGACAATTTTTAAGAGTAATTAACAAAAATATTAATGTAAAGTGAAAGTGCATATATTAAAAAAGTTTCTCATATATTCTTTACTGTTCATCCATTTTCATATTTTGGGTTTGAGATAAATTATTTTTTAGTTTCATTAAAATGATTAAATTAAGTGAGAATTTAAATTGGATGTCTGAATGTAATATCTTAATATTAAATCAGTTTGACTAAACCATTTATTTTACCGTATATACCTGGTTATTTCCTGCCACCACTCAACTCTGTCTCAGTGTCGGGGGTCTGGATGCTGAGGTGTTTCCCTCCTCCTCCCTTCTTCTCTGCTGCTGCTCCGTGTTCTCTTTCTCTGTGTTTTACGTCTTTATTTAACAGAGGAACGCTTTCAGACTGCTCTGCCTGTTGGTGAAATATAAATGAAAGTGATCACTTTATATCAATGCAATTAGTGCTCGGATCAATCGACAAACGGAGTACTTATTTTTGGTAGTATCGATGTTTTTGGACCGACCCGCCCAACCCTACTGTCCACTGTTAGATCCTAAATCTATCATCCCCTTTGTGTGTGTGTGTGAGTGTGTGTGCATGCCTTTACAGTATGTGTAGAACCTCAAACTCACATGCATCTAGACACAAATCATCTCACGGTACGTTGCATGAAAAGGTTTCCCTGCTTTGGTCTGATGTTCCCACATGAGACAGGATGTTTGCCGCCAAGAGAGTCCGTCAGAGCAGTGTACATCTTTGCAAACCACAGTTGTATGTTTCTTTATGTTTGATTTTTACATGTATTTTGTAACAGTGTCGTGCTACTGATTTGGTTGAAGTTAGGGCACAAAAAACACAGATTTCGGGTTAGGAAAAGATAAAGTTTTGGCTACAAATACGACAGTACATACCTATCTATCTATCTATCTATCTATCTATCTATCTATCTATCTATATATATATATATATATATATATATATATATATATATATATATATATATATATATATATATATATATATACATTCTGTAGTTTCAGGTGTACAAATGTTGAAACACAGTATTGAACTGTGGTCACTGGCTTGGCAGCCTTCTTGCTTAACTCCAACTGCATCCTCTGCACCTCCCAATATGAAAGTCAGGTCATAAACATGTAATGAATACATTATATGAACCATAGTGTAGAAAATGTGAACATATCAGTGGTCTTTCAGGAACCTTAACCAACAGCATTTCATTCTGACGCTGGGCTGCTCACCTCACCCCCACAGGGAGACTGGGTAGCTCGTGCAGTACATGCTCTAATCCCTAGTGTCAAACCATATTAACATACATCAGCACAAGTAAGAGCTTCCAACGATGCTGTGAATGCTGTTGATGTCTAGCACCCCACTGGGCTATATTGTTGCTGATAGTGCTGTTTGGTAGACCTGCAGGGTTTTTTAATTTGATTTTGACTTTATATGCCCCATGAGTGCAAAATGATAATATGAAGAAAACACATATCGAAAGTGCATATTTATCGTATATGCACGTACATTTGGATGGTAAAACGATAGTGAAACGGAGAATACACCCAGAGCCGGGACATTTTATAGAACATTTAAGAAACATGGAAATGTGATTATGACTATTGGGATTCTCCTCATTTCCCGTTGCATCACACATTTAAGTAGCACAGAGCAGCAGTGCAAACAGTTGATATCTTTGGTGTTCCTTAATCGTGCACAATCTGCTGTTTTACTATCTGACAGTCTTGCTTTTTTTTATGGTTATGTCGTAAATTTCAGCAATGAAATAAACTTGCAATAAAATTGACAGTTTGGGCATTTATTACGTCGTGTGTTGAATATTTGTAGTTTCACAAGAGAGAGTGAAAGCTTGAGACAGCACACAGAAATCTAATATCACATAAATGAAATACTAGATTCCAGCGGCCGTCTTTCCAGCCTCCTTTGATTCTGTCCTGTGTTATTACTCTGACGCGAGCTAAAGGGGCCACGGCGTGGAGGTGGGAAGATTGCGATCGTGAAAATGATGGTAATGATGAAGATGACTAGAGTCTTCATCCTTAGGCCGTGTGACTATTTGGATTACGTCACAAGTACGTGCTGTGTGGGTGCCAGAGTGATGAGACCGGTTGGGCGTAATCCGGGCTGACACTCGCCCACATCTTGTGTTCCCAACTCCGTGGCATCAACATTCACGTGGTGCTGCACTCACACACACACACACACACACAGCAGGAATACATAGGGAACAAAACAAATTACAATACAAAAAGAAAGAAACAGACACAGAGAGAAAAGGGAGTTATACAAACAGGGAGATGCGGCTTTTGCGAAGTCGCTTAGAAAAAAAAAATATTCAAAACAGTGAATTGGCAAATCAGCATGATTCAGTTAAGGCAAACTGCAGCTTAAATGGATTTGCTTTGCTTTTATAATGGAGCTCATAAAAATGTGAAAAAGGCAAAAAAAAAAAAAAAAGGATCCTTCTGTCTTTCCAGATGTAGAGAAGGAGGCGAGGTGAGATAAGCACTGTTTACAGAAGACGACAGAATAAAGGCGATAAACTTTCGCTCGAGGCACACTCATCAGAACCTGATAGTATCCACCGCCGCTCCCTGGGAATAATGAGATAATAAAACCAGTTCTTAGAAGTAACCCAGTTAGTTTCATTCACCTGGGAATCAACAACCAGCCTCAGTTGAGAGCTGGATCTAAATTGTCCAATCCACCAGAACTGCGTACCTTTTATCGTTTTTCTGACAGTCGGGCATTTCGAAACAATGAGGTCAAGCTTGTGAGTCTACACTGCTGGAAACTTGCAGCAAGAAAAAGTCATGGCAGAGAGAAAGAGACAGTCCAGTGCATGAAAGATGACCGCGATCGGCCAGGAATGGCGGTGAATTTCACGCCTATTCTCCCAACCGAGCAGCCCTAGTGTCTTTGACTGAGAATATGTGAATGGAAACAAAAGCTGCACAAATGTTAATTTATCCATTTCAGATGATGCCAGGCTGTTGCTACAGCTTTCTAGAGCTGTCCATCATTGTGTTCAGAATCAGAGAAAATACAAAGTGTTCTTTTTGCTGGTGAAAACCTGTGAAGGTCTTCTTTTTCCTGCACAGAAAATGAATTAGGAATCAATAAGACAATCAATAAAGAGTCCGAATCGATAGGAGCACTGGTATCAATAAAACAGCATCAATCCTCATCCCTATTAAATAGTCTAAAAAGAACTCATTTGTGAATCACTACCTGGGAAATGACTTATTCTCTTCACCCTCTTCCCATCTCATCATCCTCATCATCCTCCTCATCCTCCCTTAAGCCCTTCTTCCAAATCCCTGATGGCCAAGCATAGTGCTTCTCTGTTTCAGGAAGGATATTCCAATCGGAAAAGATGAATTAATGGTCTGAAGATCATTGCTCTGGTTTCCTGTTGCCTCCGCACTCTCGACGCCCTCCCCCACCACATCACTGGTATACCATTTCCACAGGAAGAAGGCATGGATACAGTTTCAGCTCGTCATGTTACATTACACTGAAAAGAAACATAACAAGACTAATCATGTGAAGACCTGCTAGCACCCCCTAGAGGCTAGAGTGTTCATCACACACAACAAATTAAAGTTTTGAGGGGTGGACAAAAAAACATACTGATGTGGAGAGCTTGGGATGACACCACCGATTACATACATATATCAGCATGGGAAGGCTGGACGTGTAGTGGCTCAGCTGGCAAGCGAAACGGAAGTCCTTTATTGGGAGCATACTGTAGAACCACAGGGGAGCAGCCTGTGTCTGAAACAGATAAGTCCTTCATCAAGACTGTTCTGACTGAAAACAACGGCAGCATTTGTTATTTGTTCAAACAAACGTATGTTGAAAGTGACCTCTTACTGCTATAACCGTCCTCCTTCAGAAACAAAAGCAGAAGTGGTGTGTCAGTGTTGTTCTGTCACAACACACGTTAAGAAGAAGGTTGGGGTGGATTGGCAACAGGCAAACACAACCGATGACTCGACAATGACTGATGACTGGGCTAACGAGGGATGAGGTGTGGGTGAACGGTGACGGAGAAGCACAGGTGAGGAGAATGATGTGGAGCAGAAGAGCAGAGAGAGAGAAGCTGGTGGGCTGGGAGGAACACCGGAAACATGGCGGGGTTAACAAAGCTGATGCAGGGCAGGTGTGGAGGGAAAAGCAGGCTGAGAAGGAGCACAGGAACACCCGGAGGGAAGCAGAACAAAAGACAACACAAGACCCAGAAAACACATAAAATACAAATAAAAGGAGATAGAAATAACAGCCAGCATTAGCTGCTCGATGCTACGCTACATTCACTAGCTAGCAGCTAAATATGCCTGCTGTCTGGTGCCAGATGTGTAGCATACAGTACACTCAGTTTGTCAGGGCCGTTGCTTTTAATGAGATCTGCTGGCTGCTACTGTCTTCATGGGCCTGAAAAAACTAAACTTAAGGATTCCTGTGGGTTTGTTATTGCTAGTGTCCCCTCTCACTTCACAAACTCATCAGATGCATCCTTTCGATAAAAATACGTAAAGAGATAGCAGACCAGACAGCACCACAGTGAAAGAACAAATGTGGAAGATATGTGGAATATAATATTCCTAGTTATGTTTTTATCAGTGCGTAATCGCCTGAAATCACACAGCTAGATGCCATTGAATCTTTCATAGGTGGTTTGGAAGGCACTGGCGAGCAACTTGTTTTGTTGGCACAGTAATGAGGACCCGCTGATTGAATCTATAATTGAAAATGTTCTGCCTTCAGTATGCGCTGGATTCCTTCCCATGAATGTTGCACATTCAGACGTCAAGGTCAGATGACCACAGTTGCCTCGGTGTTTTGCTGATGTTGAGAATTTAGCCCCAAAAATTGGTTTGCTTTTTAGCAATTAAGGAATGGAGAAGAAAATAAAAATAAATCAAATAAAAATACATCCTTTTTGTGTGTTTATGGATAAGGCTTAGTTTGCCGTGTTTATTTTAGAGAGAAACGTTCAAGGAAGCTGATTTTGTTTCTCTGAGGGGGTTGTAATCTTGAGCTCCACACTGATAATGGATGTATGGATTGACATCACCATGTATAGGTTCCAGCCTTTGTTGTGTCATAAACACAAAATGGCAAACATTCACTTGTGTGACTGCCATTTCATCAAACTGTGAAATCTCACCTATGCTGGAGCGAACGGCGCAGCAACATCAACCCCTCAGTCTCTTATCTA
This sequence comes from Sparus aurata, assembly GCF_900880675.1. NCBI lineage: Eukaryota > Metazoa > Chordata > Actinopteri > Spariformes > Sparidae > Sparus > Sparus aurata. Next base: position 33,071,512 of record NC_044190.1, on the reverse strand, counting down.
CCATCTGATACGGTTCGATAGACTGGGAATACAAAAGGAGAGAGAAGGGGATGAGAAGGGGGTTGAGAGACTAGCTTAAAGACGTGGGTTAAACCCTTCCTCTTTGATTCCTGCATTAATGGTAAAATATGTATGAAAGGGGAGATATCCAAGATCTGCAACACCTTCACACCCTGATAGCTTTGCAGCCATAAAAGAGAAGTGGGGAAGGAGTAGAGAGGTAAGAGTGAGGTGGGCTGCTGGAAATTAATTTGGTGCAGAACCTTTTACCGGCTTGACAGTTTTGCAGCAGCCGGCCTTGGCTCAGGCTGCTGTCTGTCATGTCTTTTGGAGGTTAGATAAGCCTTGCATCTGCAGCTCACTAACAGCCTCTGAATGATGGGCAAGATGCTGTGATAAGCTGACATTACCACTTCTGCAGCCACTGGGCTGCTGTTTGATCAACGGATGTGAAACAACGTCACATCCATATACATTACCTGAACCAAAACGGGCAACGACACCATCACACAATGCATTTCCTTTCTTCTATGGAGGGAAATCGCTATAAATCTCTATCAAAAAGGGTCCATTATCGCTGGCGCTTGAAAGCGAGGCTGCTTCATAAAGCTGAATATGGATGAGGGTCTTGACATGAAAGGAAGCGGGACTGCACAAGACAAGATCCAGCTGATCACAGGAGAGAATATTGTACCAACTTGTGTTCACGTGAATAGGATTACCTTATCGGCTGTTGTGCTCTGGTCCGTGTTTGAAAGCTTCTGTGATGTGTTCAGATGCCTCTAACGACCGCAATATGTGTACGTTCATCTGACAAGGATCCCCTGTGGCCGTGTGAATCACAGTAGCCATGACGCGTCTCTGTCAGGAACAAAAGTGCAGAATGTCGTATTGTCAGGATTATTGTTTATCTATATTATTATCATTTCAAGCCTGTATTTTGGCTACTTCAGCAAGCAAAACGTCTCAGGAGAAGTAACCAGAAGAAAAACCCTTGTTGAGCCGGAGTGGTGTTGTGCCCAGGTTTCAAAACTTTCAGTGTTATCGATAACAGCCACTTAATGTTGCATTCCATCTCCCACCCTACAATGCGCGTCACAACAACAATGTCCTTATCATCTTCCCCCCTCAAGTGGTTGCCAGTTTGTCATAGTATCGGCTCACAAACCTCATTAGAAGCTGGAAACAACTGTCATGATTCTTGGACAGAGATAAACAAAACAATAATTTTGGACCCGACAAACATTGTAAAATGATCAATTAACAATCATAATAATGTTCTAAATGAAAAGATATCTTTTTTTTATTCTGCTCCTTTCAACAAGCTATGTAAATGGCAGGTGGTGGCACTGATTTAATATATGGAAATACCCAGATAGGTTCTTTCAACTTCTCCAACCTATATCATTTCTTTCAGACTGGTGGTGCAGGGGTCATGTTTCTAAAGATTTCCCATGTGTTGGAGACAGTCCATGAATATCAGCAGCAACCCGTCCTGACAGCGCTGGCAGGTAATGCTGTTTCCACGGAAACGGCAAGACAGTTGGAGCTACTCCACAGAAATAGTTTCCAAAGCATGACTGGGGTGGATCAGATCGTCTGGGCTGGAAGAAGACTCCCTGTGAGAGTGCTCAGGCACGCCTGTCAGTGAGTCTCATCGCCTGGCTTTAGCTCAGTGGAATTTCATTAGGAAAAATCCATTTCCTGTAAAGGGGTTAGATTAGGTCAGTCTGGATATCCAATCAGTGGGGATCAGCTCAAAAATGGGCTCTGAGCAGCTAATGGCGAGTTATCATCACGGCTGCTGTCACTGGTATCACCACTGTCATGGTGTTATTGTCATGAGCAGCAGCAATGGTTATTTATTTATCTAAAAGATTAGTTGGAGCAGAGGATTCCAACATGTTAATGTCTGGAATGAGGGAATCCACGTTATAATTCACATAAAGAATACAAACACCCTGTGATACCTCTCAATTATTCAGGTATCATCATCAATCATCTAAAGTTCCACATGTTTATCGTTCTCAGGATCACCTCTTGTCAGAGGAGTAACGACGCACAAGATAACTGTTGTGTTCCTGCGAACACAACAGTACTGCAAATCACATCACTGGACTGACATCAACTCCCCAATCACCTGTGGAGACATCAAATGTCAGTGAGACAGGATTGGAACAAGTGCCTAAAAGCAACCTATTGAGTCATCCGCTTAAATTTGTATTAAATAAGTACTTAAGTTTGTATTGTTTTGTTTTTTTAGAGGACAATGTACAAGCGTTTTTGCAACATTGAGACTGCAAAGCTATTGATAGCCAAAAGCTAATAACAAAGATATCTTAAAAAACATTAAGCCATGACCATCTGTTTGACAGGCTTACATGTCCAGAGGGCTTTAGGTGCCATTAGCATAGATTATTTGAAACAATTAGTAGAGATGAGGAGAAGCAGTGGTCGGGAGCAGAAGTATGGGGTCAAACATCTGGCAAAATAATTTGCAAATGTGTGTAGAGAGTACTGAGAGTGTTTCACAATATATGTGATATAATATGCATATGACATTTTGAGTGTGCAGTTCTCCTCTACTTTGTTTACAATTTAGATTGCGCTGTTAAAAGTGTCTAAAAGCTTGTTCGATCGTGTATTATGATCATTTCATAAGAAAATGGACATGGATCTTGTATATCCATTCAAATGCTGCAGCGATGCTTGCGTTAACTAACTTTTAATTTGTCTGCTAGCTAACATGGAAGCTGTGGCTAAAATAAATAGATGGGTTACTACAGATCTTTGGCTCTTAGGCAAATGTTGGCAACTAATTTCTGCAAAATGTTGAAATTTGACTCTATTTTATGTTGAGACAATGCTGTGTTAACACTCTTGTTAGATTAAGGCACAAAAACAGCTTGGTTAGGGTCAGGAAACGATCCTAGCTAACATGTTTTGGTCACCGCAAACACGTCTGGAGACTTCTCCCCAAAAGTATCAGTGTTTTGTTGTCACAAGCACAGCTGGAAATTGTCCCAAGGTGCGCTGAGAGTCACACCTACAAATGCTAAATGCTGTTGTCCTTTGTAAGAAATATTGAGTGGAGTAGTGTCCCACAATCGCTCATCTGTGACTCCCCTCCACCTCCAGATATGAAAGTCAGGTCATAAAAACATAATGTGAACTTGATAACACATGTATTGTACAAATGCCAGTATGGTATGTTGGCCTTGGAATGCTAAATGTGAACATATCAGTGCCTTGCAGACATGTTAACTGCCAAAAATATTTGTTTGTATCTTCAGAAAAAATGTGTTAAAAGAAATATATATCTATAAAATCTTGTGCAAATTTAGAGATTAGTCCATAAATCTGAACAAAGGTGACGGGGATCGCTGCCACACATTCACTTCATAAAACCATGTGTATGGTATTACCTACATGGGGAGCCGTGTCAGGATTTATCACCTGACAGAGCGATGGATGATTTAATTAAAGGTGTAACAGGTAAGCAGGCTGACAGATAAGACCGACGATGATACGGTTACATTTTTAGATTAAAACACATATTGATTATCTTATCATATTTATTCCTGGGAGTGAAAAATCTCACCAGTAGTAATATCATAAAATGAATTAACCTTCCGAACATACTCCCATACTCATTTATTCAGCTGCAGGGCAATTACACTGTATGTTTTTCATCTCGCAGCGCATGTTGCACCTGATACATGCACACTGTTTACCTCTTGCTGCAACTGACTTTTAAATGCAGACTGATTTGCATGACCGAGCAGAAACAGTGTGAAATTATGATAATTTGAACAAAAATCAGCTCATGAACTTTAGGACCCTGAAGTGTCAATAAGGCAATAAGCTGATTCATGTGACCTGTCAGCCTGTTGTAGAGTCTCAGGTGTGACTGCTGCTAATCTCTGAGCTATTAGAGCCTTTGAAGTGCTAAAAGTGTCGTTCTTTTAAGGACGAAACAGAGATTATATGCAGCAGAAAGGGAACAGAATTTGTCATTTGTGCTTCAAACAGCCTTAGTTATTTTTTTCTGACGTGTGACCTCTTGCTGCGGCAAATAATTTCACTTTGACAGAGTTAATTGCCTGGGTTGAGGAAGCATTATTAAGTATTTGGTACAGATAAGCTATGCTTATCCATCATCTGAAACCTTATCCTTTTCACGGTCACAGGGGGGCGGGAGCCGATCCCAGCTGTCATTGGGCGACAGCGGGGTACACCCTGGATAAGTTGCCAGTTCATCACAGGACTGACATATAGCAACAAACAACCATTCCCACCTACGGACAATTTAGAGTAACCGATTAAACAAACTTTTTTGCATGTCTGTGGATTGTGGGAGAAAGCCGGAGTACCCAGAGAAAACCCACACAGACAGATGGAGAAGGTTAAGGGTTGAGGAAATGTTCACCAGAAACACAACTCTCTTTTATCTAATATGATAATATATCTTTCAATTACACACCTTCTTACCAAGGGTAAGATGACAAAATTTGTAACACTCTTGCATCCATATGTTAAATATAAGGCTACAACAAGCAGGCTGTTATATTTTATATTAGTGCATTTTCGCTCAGTGTAAGGACTGGAAATGACGAAACAACTAGCCTGGCTCTGTGCAAAGTCCATCTACATGCACCCCTAAATGTCCCTAATTATCTTGTTAAAGGTTGTTTGTTTAACGAAATAAATGTAAAAAGAAGTTTCATCTATATCTCGATCTGTAGCTGCTGCCAGGACATCAGTGAAAACACCAGGTTACTGCTCTTTGTTGTATTAGATGTCTGGCTTTGTTCCTCACTCGCTCATTTAGTCTGGATTACCACTATTTGGGCTGTGCAGGTAGCGGTCAGTAATTTTGCCTGAGCTTGTAGGCTGAAACTGACCGGAGCTATTGTTTTTGTAACACACCTATTGCTCAGCTTTCACTCTTCTTCCTGCTTTGAACTCTAAAAACAGAGTACTCACTAGGTCATTTATGGATTTTACTATTTGAAATTCCTGCACTTGGACTCTGAAATATCTGAATGTGAAACAAACTCACAAGTCAGATCTTTATTACAAGCGTGTAGGAGGTGAGAATACGATTCTTTTGGGGTCAACTCTCCATCGTGAGACATCATCGCCGAGCCTCGGGCATGTTCCTGGTTAGAGGTGGCATTTTCTTTCTTCATTATCTCCGCCTACACTTCCTCAACTGGATGGGGGGAGATTTAAGGAGATCAGAAGTGATGTAATGTCTTGTGACATCCTATCCTCGACAGCATCACCCGGGGTGTAGGCCAGAGACACGAGCTACACTACAATCAGACTCACACTCAATGAAAAAAAACCCCATATACACGTCTGGGAACTGCAGCGACACAGTGGAGGGACAGCAAGCATGTGACCGGTGATGAATAGGCGTAATTTGCAAAGCAGAGACGTAACACATCAACACACCATCCTACACTGATGTATTAACAAGTGTCGCTGACATTACATCAGGGATCGTTGGTGACATTGGCACTCGTAGACACATGGCGGTGATAACTCACCATAACCTATGAAAATTTTTGTAACGCTATTTATTTGCTTTATAACTGGCAGTACATGTTCAGTGTATTTTGAAATTAGATGACACTTGTGCAAATTGTGCTGTCATAATATCAATGGCTCAGTCCAATTGCTCTTCCACATTGTGAATGTTGAGCACAGAAGTTGACCGTAAGATGTGGATCAGTTGAGTTTTGATTTCATTTAAAGTGTTGATTTCAAATTTTAAAAAATATTGTAGAATAATGCAAAATAGACGAGGTAAAATCTTTCAACCTTCGTACACAAAATATTTAGTCTTTAGTGACCAGACCATGGATCTTAAAGTCTTGGACTATAAAGACAACAATGATGACATCTTCCAGAGATGCTTTATTATGAATCATTAGGTAAATAGTATTTCATTAATATCCTGTTATTGTACTTCTGACTTTCTTAATGCAAACTAGTCAGAACTCATTCATTTACTAATTACTTAGTCATTGGGTGCAGACATTATACTGAGTAGTTACTCATTAGCCCCTTATTGGTTCATTATTATCTGACTATTACTAACCCTTATTTTAAAGCTTTCTTTGTTTTTCTAAATGATCAAACAGTTAACTATCCACAGATACCCTATATAGAAATACCAGTCGGGATTGTATTCATGTTCAAATCTCAGACCTTACTGCTTCGAAAGCCAACCCTCATGCCTCCGTTCCACTGCTCGGTTGAAGGTCAGGTTTAGGGTAACATATTTTGTGTTGATTCAGCCAAATGACATCTGACCTTTGCTGAACATGAGCTTTTTGCCATGTGATAAATAAATGAATATGAAAGATGAACTGTCTAAACCAACTGCTACCATAAACACATTTATTTATGAGCGCTTGCGCCACATTTTATATCTCGGGGATATTACTTTGAAACCACATGTACTCTTAAACCTTGCAAACATGCTGTGTTAAATATAGCCGACTGATTTATTTTAAAAGACACAAAACACCGATATTGACGTTCATCATCCCCTTGTGGGCCGGCCCAGTGTTGTGTTGGCCTGGAAATCAATGTTTGACCCTTGGCCCAATATCTGACATTCAGCATGACTTTGGGGGGTGTTCTGTTGATAGAGCTGTTAATGTTAATGCTCCCCCCTCTGCTGCTTCAACTTCGACTATAAATAAAATAAAATCTACGATGAGATGTCTGGTTATTGTCAACCTTGTAGCTTTATATGTCCTAAGAGCTCCTAGCAGGCCGATACTGACCTCTACAACCTAATAGGGCTGGGCGATATGGACTAATAGTCATATCCCGATATATTTAGGCTAAATAATGATATACGATATATATCCCGATATTTTTATGCAAAGTGAGAGCACATTTTCAGTCAGAATCAAAGCCAAATATGACATGTGGGTGGGAATTTCGTCATTTTAGGGGCAAGTCCATTTGGCCTTCACTTTTTTTTTTGTCAGGGGCACAAAGGCCACTGAGTAAAATTTGTTGATTTACCTCTCAGACTGATACCATAACATCCTAATTTAAAATAAGACACGGAATATGTATTAAAACATTTTTTAAATACCAATATCAATATCAAAATCTGTGAATATATTTCCATCTTTACCGGACTTAATCCTACCACATACGTCAGTTACGTATCATGTCAAAACCGGCTGAGCTCGCTCACTGTGCTGTAAGTTTCGTTCTTCTGTTTTGAGACGCTGCTGCTGTTTGAGAGGCTTTCACATGAGGTCATCGTGATGATGAGACTCCACCTGCGTGAACCGCGGACTCACTAAAGTTACTGTGAGTGACGACTGTGCACTCAGGTGGCTGTAATTCAGGGCAAGCCTGCTACGCTGACCGGTGGCTGTGCGATGATATTTTTTTCACGGGGTATCAAGCCCAAAGTGTGGGGCAACGGCGGCCACCAAAGTTTTTGTTGGAGAGTACCGGAGTGTCTGTTCCAGCCCCTCCCATCTCTGTGCATGAAGGAGGAGGGGCGGGGGGAGCAGTGTAGAGAGCTCCGGGTCAGCGGTTTGCCCGGAGCAAGGATCACAGCGCAAATTTGAACTATATCGATGTATGCGATATGGTCTAATTCCATATCACATTTCAAAAATATATCGATATAAGTTTTATATCGATATATCGCCCAGCCCTACAACCTAATTAAAACCAGTATTTTCAACCTAATGACAGTAACTGCAAAGAGACAAATATTTTTAATATTGTTTAACATTCAGAATAGAACAAGAGAGATTATTTTCACTTGCATGAGCTACAACCACAGCACTGGACTGTTCTAGTACTGCACTGCTGCGCTCATGTCAAAACTGATTTTTCTAGTGTTAAATTCCAGCGCACTCAAAACTTGAAAAAAAGACATTAACGACATCCTCTTATAGGTAAACGAAAGTAGGATATGTGGGAGTTTTTGCAGGCAATGACATCTCCCGTCTGGCATCATTAAATTCCGAAAGTGTCCACATAAGCGGTAAACATTACAGTAAATCCACTGATGTCAGCAGCCTGAGGCATTTACACCTAACTGGATGTGAGTGTGCGAACCACCGTTTACAGGAGAGCAGCACTGCAGCTTTACATTATGTAGACTACTCAACCAACCGACTCAATGTCAAATCAAATACCTGTCATGTCTGTTATGATGAAAACAAAAAATTGGTTATGTTGCAGATGGCAGTCTTTTATCCATAAATTTTTCCCTCAGAAATAAAAAAATATGGGAAAAACCTCTATCTTGCAATGTTGAAGTTAGAAAGAATTCTTGGATCTGGCCCTTTATCCAGATCCGTAAATCCGGATAATCAATTCAGTAGTGTTTGTGTAATCTTGCTGACACCCATGCAACCAGCAAACAAATAGACATGGGTGAAAACATAATCTCATTAGCGGTAGGTAATTAAAGAAAGATTATGTAGAAATTTGCTATCTTTTTTGCTTAGGTGCCCTCCACAGAGCCAAAACAGTGTACCATCAGAATGACTTTGAAGCTGTTATTTCAAAGAGGTCATATGATGTTGTTTTGGGGGGGGGTTTGCCTTCCTTTATTGTATTATGTTGTATTTTACAAAGATGGTTCAGTTTGCTCTGCCTGTGTTTGGGTATCAGAATCAGGGCCCAACATGTACCATGGTTTTTTGATCACACTACCTTGCTCAGCATAACCTGCCCTACTCTGCCTCTGAATCCTGCACGTTAGGTAATGTGCATGCACAACTCTCACCAAAGATTGGACGGAGGCGAGATGTCTCATTCTGTAGCTAAAATGAACCACTTAAGCCACAATGTGAAAAGGGATTCTGCAGCAATGCACCAAATGAGAAATAATCTACTAGGACGCTCCCAAAAAGAATGAACCTGAAAATTATCATAATGTTACCTCTTTAAGATAAAAAAGTTACATAATGTTGCTTTAAGTAGGAGAAAAACAAGTATTCATTATACACACAGAGCATAGTTGTAGTCCAAGCAGCACTATAGCACAGCATTTACATAATCGTGCTTTGGTGTAACATAATCACCGGTCACACACCCCACACACACACTTTCACATATAATTTTCCTCACTAAATCTAAGGTCTGAGGTCAACTAAAGTGAAGAGGAAACCACTATTCCTTATAAAGTATCAATTAAACCTTAGAACAAAGACACAAAGGCTATCCATCTGTCTTTCAATCGCTGAGAGACTCAGTGAGGTTTTCCACTGTGTGAAGGATTTACAGCTTACAGCTATTCCTAAAAACAGGTGGCAGTGTAAGAAATCATTACTTTGCTTTCAATCTTGCGGGAGATGGAATACTATGAAAGCGACGGCGCTCACAAGTGAGGGGACCATCTGACAGTAAAATGTTGTGTTTGTTTGCCCATTATACCATCTCTCCTGTCAAATCTACATAAATCTTTCAGTCATACCTGGAACCAGTGAGCCATGACAATAAAGGCAATGACCCAGCTTGACAAATTAAATCTTCCTCCTACTCTGATTTCCACTGTCAAGATGATGAACAACAGGAGTAGATGTCAAAGGTGAGACATTTGATTCTTCTCATCTTGGATGACATTTCTATTGTGTTGGATTTTGACTTCGATGACTTTCAATACAAAAACTCTCACAAACCAGGACTCTTGAAAGAAAGAAACCAATGTATAACTGCTAGTTATTAAATTACAACTCATTCATGTATCTCCTGTAGAAGTTCTGCTCTCATGTTAGAGATTTCCTATGAAACAGAATCGGTGGAGCCCTAAAATAGCCCTTAATTAATGTGTTCAGCTTTCAGTACTTTCATAGCTCCTACATGAATCTCTCTAGTTTCTCTCTTCCTGTATGTATTTTTTAAACAGCTCAACATCTGCTCACACAAGGTTTCCTGTTATGCTGCTTCACATTTAAAGCCTTTAAATTACTAAATCAAGTGGGGCTATTTTGTTGAGAAGTTAAAGAAAATGAAATGTGTTTGTACCTGAATTAGTGGAGCCACTCTGTTGGCGGTGATTCTTGGATAGTACTACAGGAATGGGAACAAGCGCCTCAATGATTTAAGGGTCACCTTAAGTGCAAATTCCTTCAACACAGAGTCAAACCTAGTAGAGGCAGGCCAGCAGATGTGATGGAAAAACCGCATAAGTCTCCTTAAATGTATCCGAGGTGCCCTGTTTCCAAATGTTGAAACACAGCCTTGAACATTGGTCACCAGCTTGGTAGCTTTCTCGCCTGTAACTGAACAATCATCCCCTTTACCTCCTGATAGGTCATAAACAAGGAATGTCAATATGATACATTTTCTTCTTTCGTTGGGCTTGTAGACTCCACAGATTGTAACACAAGCCTTGCATTTTACATTTGTTTGTGTTGACTTGATGTAATGTTATGCATTATGGGAAGTGTGGTAACCAGTATTCTTGACACCAGACCCATATGAGGAACTGCAGCCTCCATCTGACGGTTTCTTTTTCTAATCTCTCTGTTGCGAGTCCCTCTAGCTTTATGGAACTCCAATTCTTACCAGAATACCCGTTTAATCTACATCCTCGAGGACAGGATTTGTGTGAGTCATAGCAAATTTCACTCTTCACTACTGTTACACAAATATCTCAGTGCGCAGTGTATACCTGAAATATCAACTTGTGTGAACAAGCAATTGAGATATTTCACCGTGACCAACACCTACTCAATCTAACCGTGGGTTCTCCATCGTCCTCACAGCTAAAGACTGAAAACAAAGAGAGAAAAGCCTCTGAAGTAGCACACATTTGCTGGGTTCATAGTAATTTGTATCGATTCGCATGAACATGCTATGGAACATGCGCAGCACACCACCGACGACATATCAAACACTCACACAGGGATCTAAAGTAGGAATAATCCGTGGGCGTTAAACCCAGCGTCCTTCTACAAATGGGAGATGTTGAGTAATTCCAACCTACAAACTGGGGATTTACACTGACATCTACAAACACATGTAACACGCACATAGAGCGAGTAGCACAGGCTACTGTCACGTACACGTGCACATGTGCATGCTCCGAGGCTTAAATACACACACCAACACACACTGGGTTTACTGTAATCTGTGGCTAGCTGCCTCTGGCTCTCATGAAGTCACTGCTGCTTCTCCATGATGAAAACACTGGAAGACATAACACAAATGTAACTCTCACATAAAACCCACATATTCTGTACACACGTAAAAAATTGTGTATACATACATACATACACATATATACATATATATATACACACACATATATATACACACACACATATATATACACACACATATATATACATATATACATATACACATACATATACATATACACATACACATATATACATATACACACATATATATATATATATATATATATACAGATAGTAGCATTATGTCAAGCCTGAGTCGTCTTTAGTCCTCATCTCAACTCTGTGGGTTTTTGTGTGGCTTTAAACTTACAGTATATATATTCTATGCGTGTGACATCATGTCCATGTCTGTCTTGACATGTGTGCATATACTGTAACTGTTCATGTGATCCAGCTCCATGTGCCTGTGCAAGTAAATGTCTCGGAGGAGCTTTCAGGCAGCAGATACCGACTGTTAAATGTTATTCTCGTTCGCTCCTCCATCAATCAGAGGCAGAAAACGAGAGCTGAGAAAAACCTCTTCTTCTGACTCTGTTATCACAATGTGGTGGGGGAGGGGTCAAAGGATTTCTCTTTTAATCCTTGACTTTTGTCTGTGTGTGTGTGTGTGTGTGTTTGTGTGCACATTCAAATGGGTGTGTGTTTCTGTGTGCGTGTGGTATCAAAGGGCTGTAAAGTGTGACTCAATTTTTATTCATACACGCACACAGGCGTATAAATACAGTATTTGTTTCCACATTATTTTTGGGTTATGTGTGTCGGCACGTTGACGTCTGTGTGGGTTTGTCTCAGAGTCTCAGAAAATGTGCGGTGACACTGCTGTGTGTGTGGACTGTACAGTGTGTGTGTGTGTGTGTGTGTGGCCAGGCTTGTTGATATTCTGCACAGTGTGCAGACTGCCTACCGGCACAGCGACACCTGGTCATGCCTCAGAGCGTCGGGGCTTGGTGGGACACCACTGAGAGGCCTTCCCGACAGCCTGACACTGGCACACACACACCCACACACACACACACACACCCACACACACACACACACACACACACACACACACACACACACACACACACACACCCCATCACAAGATCGTTTTCCTCTGTATTGCTCAATAGGGATTTTCTTGGCTTTACTCTTATATATTGATTCTACTCAGGCAGAATAAAATGCATGGTCATACTCCAAATACCTAAAAAAAATAAATAAGATAAATACAAATAAGAACGTGTTTTTCTAACTTTGTCTGGATTAATCGCTTTGTCTGTAAAAAAGGAATGCTGGAAAATGGAGATGGAAAATATTATTGTTTTGCCCGACCAAAAGTCCGAAGCCTGTCATATATGACAAAGAAAAACAGCAAGTTTTTCACATTTGAGAGGCTTTATCAGAGAACTTTGGGCATTTTTGCTTGAAATTTGTTTTTCTTTCTATCAACTACTCAAGTAATCAGCTAATCATTGCAGCTCTTAAATATCCAGGAGCTTCTTCTCTAAATGTCCACTGACAATCTGTCTTCTTAGTAACTGTACATGAGACCACTGCTTGCAGACTTGGCAGGTGATCCATCATAATGAATAATGAGAGTGATCAACTTTAATTCATGTTGGATGGGGAAAAAAAACTGTTTTACATTACAGGTTGTGACCACTATATGTTTGCTTTAACTGTGATTTTACTAAGCCATACTTGCTTTAGATGGGTAATAATTAGAAGTAATCTACTATTTATCACAAGTCATGGTCGAGCTCAAATTTTCTGACATGAACATTACATGTGTTTTTGATGCATTACTGACTATTTAAAGTAACCTCGCCAACTCATATTTGTCAGAAGGTGACTGTCTTGTACAGCAGCAAAATGACAGCTTCCCCTTCAGAACAGTACTACTGTCATACACGAACACTAACTCGGGAAGGTCCATCATGTCACTTGGAATACTTCAGCTAGAAGTTAGATTTAGCCGTCAGCCAGCTTTCACCAGTGTCTGTGTTTTACCTTGGTATTCATGCAGATAATCTGCACAAACAATCTTGTAGTCCTTGTCAAGTTTGGTTGATTTATTTCATCATATCAAAAGCGGATGACATCATCACCCATTGCATGGTCTGCTGATTTATGGTACACGGAAAAATTACAAATTTAATGTCTCATGAAGAATAACTTGTACGGAATCTTGTGTGAAGCATAATTTTAACAAAAGACAAAGGACTTTTGCCAAGCTTGGAATATGTAAGGGATAATGTATAGAACAGCGGTCATTATCGAGAAAATAAGTCCCAACAGGACGAACCAGACCCCGACGCGAAGCGCTTATTACACGGTTACTTGCCAACACGAAAAAAACTTGACAAAGTGTGTTTTTTTAGAATTTATGTTACCATTCATGGTGTTTTTCAGCAGAGAAATATAGTTTGCCAAACCGACGCCGTTTCACTCTTCCCTCTTCGCTGCTTTCCTCTCTTTTTCTTTTCTTGACCGGTGACAACAGCTCAGCCTTTTGCCAAGAGTTGAAATCCTCATATTTTCCAAAACTATTAAAGGAGAACTTCGGTCGATTTAAACATGCAGCTTCATTGCTCAAGCTACCCTTGATTTGCCAGTACGGAAGACGCGAACACATTTGGTCCAACCATTACAGAGCTCCGTGAACGGAGACTTAGCATTGACAGCTAACAGCATGGGGTCAGAACTTTACACTGTGTTTTAGGCGTCTTAACATGCTCCACATCTCACACCAAATGTTATGCAACAACAGCAGACACCTTAGCACACAGCACTGTAGCGTGTATGACTCAAAATGAATAAAAAAGTAGTTAAAACAGTGTGTTTGTGCAAGGAGCTACTTACCTGTTTGTTGACATCCGTGTGTTCCGGTAGCTAGACCAAACTAGCATATCCATCGAGTGTGCACTTAACAGGCTTAACAGGCTATTGTAAGGCTCATGGCTCATGACAGGCTGTAACATGGACATGTACATTATGAACATAAAAACGAAAATGCTGGATTACGTTTCCGTCTACGCCAGTGAGGGAGTAAGTGCACGCTCGACGGATTGACTAGTTTGGTCTAGCTACCAGAAGACACAGATGTCAACAAACAGGTAAGTAGCTCCTTGCACAAACACACTGTTTTAACTATTTTTTTATTCAGTTTGAGTCATACAGGCTACAGTGCTGTGTGCTAAGGTGTCTGCTGATGTTGCATAACTTTTGGTGTGATATGTGGAGCATGTTAAGACGCTTAAAACCCAGTGTAAAGTTCTGACCCCATGCTGTTAGCTGTCAATGCTAAATCTCCGTTCACGGAGCTCTGTAATGGTTGGACCAAATGTGTTCGCGTCTTCGGTACTGGCAAGTCAAGGGTAGCTTGAGCAATGAAGCTGCATGTTTAAATCGACCGAAGTTCTCCTTTAAAGTTAATGTGAAACTTATCCATACTAGTGGCCTAGGAGTACGTTTTTTCTGATATGAAGTAGACTACCGATCAGCTGACGTCGCTTAGCAACTGAAGACGCTGGGGTGATAAGTGACCGGACTACTTGCAGAGGAAAGATTTTAGAGCGCGGAGTGCTACAAAATACATGAATCAGAGGCAAAAAGGCCACTTTCCTTGACGACGGTCAAATATGCTTAGCAGCAAATTATTTTCAAGTGAATGGAGCATTCTACAGCATTAACAAGAGCCATGTAATAAATCTGCCTCTTTTTTGCGTAACACAATTAAATGTTTGACTGTTTGAATTGGAACTGTACTTTTGGTGTCCTGATGGTTGGACGCTGTGTGCAAAAGAGACCAAAATCCAGTCAAAGCCATCTCTTCTAGGGAAAGCCATTTAACTTTAGTGTATACTTCAAATTTGCAAATGACTAATGTGTGTAACAGTACAGGAATACTGTGAATTGTGTTACAGCGGTGATTTTCCCACTGGAGTGTGGGAGTGTGTGAGCAGACTTCCGCAGAGGAAGAACAATAGCATTCCAGATTAAAGCAACCTTCCTGTCTTGACATCAACACGTACACCTCAGAAGTCATCTTCAGTTGGGGGAGCTTCACATTAAAAGAGAATGAAGGACATAATTAATATTCTCATCACTGAGAGGAAGTTTGCCAAGTTGCAGAGCATCAAAGAAGAATCAATCTGCGCCTCCACTGTTCGCATGCAGGTTCCAGGGCTCAGCTCCAATGCAATAAAACGGAGGAGGTATTTATCACCCAGATCTTAACTGTATACCCTCCGTAGCAACGGTGCTCAACTGTCTTTTTCTCTATCACGCTCTGCCTCTCACACATACAAATATCACCTTCATCTCATACTGACTTGCCCTGAGTCCTGCGCCAATAAACACAAGAAAGCGTGGATGATTACTTCATGTCGTAAGGGCAAAGAAAATTTCCCCTTTCTAACCTTTTACTGTTATTCTTCCATCTCAAACATTAATTGAATGACATTTTGCGGCCAGTGGTCTTTAATTGGTTTCTCATTAGCCTCGCCCCCGCTCATGAATGCGCAATGCAGATGCTAATCTCGGACCAGCTAATTTGAATATTCACGGGGCTCGACATGAAAGAAATGCATCCATCAGGAATAATTAGGGATAACGAAGAGGGATCGATAAGAAAAAGTCAATAATGGTACAAGCTGATGCCTGGTCCAACTCAGTTTCAAGAGTCTCATTAAGCATTACATTAAACAAATAGCATGTAACTAATAATCCATGCATGAGCGAACGTGATTCGATCGCACAAAAGCTATTCTAAGCGTGAGTTCAGCTATGAAAGATGATGAAAGTCTGGGAGCAAAACAATATCAAAGTCTACAAACAGCATGGCAAATAACAGGTACACACAGAGACAAGCTCCTCTATATGAAATTACATCTGAGCCACAGCAGAAGTCCCTGTTCATGGACTCACTCTGCACATGTCGAGCACAGGACCAGCAGAGAAATTCAATT
The DNA here is from genome assembly GCF_900880675.1 of Sparus aurata. NCBI lineage: Eukaryota > Metazoa > Chordata > Actinopteri > Spariformes > Sparidae > Sparus > Sparus aurata. Next base: position 33,055,350 of record NC_044190.1, on the reverse strand, counting down.
TTCAGATTCACCCCCATCAATGCATAGCTTTCAAATAAATCCTGTACCAAAAATGTGTTACTATAGATTTTGAAGAGCAAACTTTTACTTTTCATCCAACTACTCAACAGAGCGAGTGCAGCAGATTCATGACTGACTGACCTTGTAGTAGAAGGATGGATCATCACTCTCCCTTCTTTCTGACCCATTATTGCTGAATGCTGGCTGGGCAGCCTATGTTTGAATACACAAGTAAACATGTAAACATATAAAGTAAATGAGTAAAACATTTAGAACAACACAGTGTGGATATGGTTCAACATATTCTGTGGAAGTGGATGGCAAAAAAAAACACTAAAAGAAAGCCTGTGGATTCACACGCTACAAATAATCACTCACACTGTGGCCCCAGTGTGTGGCAACATCATATAGAAGAGAAATGGCCAGAGCCGATCACAGAAGCACAGAAGGATGTGCCAAATGCGTATATAGTTGTTCCTACGGCTACACTCTAAGGTGGGTAAAAAGGCCAGCTGTCATCAAGAGGGGGAAATGTGATATCGTTGAAACGCAGGGATAACATTGTACATTTTCAGATAGTTTCTCCTGGAAGACATTCACAGTGTGCGCAGCAATCAAAATGACAAAAAAATAATTATTTCAAGAGCGAGAGTTACAATGATCAAACCCCGGCTCCTTCCTCACCTCTGCACAGCTGGCTAATCACGGTGCGAAGTGGGTGTGAAATGTTGGATTGTCGGTTTCAGAAAGTTACAGCAAGTTGAGGAGAAGTTTACCCTCATTTATGTTCTATCACACACTTGCATACTGATGCCCAGGGCATTGTGGGATACGCAATGTGGGACTGACTAGCAACTTAAAAATTGTCTTTGCATAAAGCTGAAGTTTAATTTCATGTCATATTTTTTCATTGTGCTAATGATTGTGCGGAAATTCACATTGAATTGTGATTTGCTAAAAAAAACAACAACAATAAAAGATGATACTGTCTGGGACAGGATGTTATTGTAGCTTATGTCAACCACTTCCTAGGTAACATATGATCGTGTCACCCTATACGACAGGAGAGGTGTGAATTAATTCCAAAATATCAACACACTCATCTTGGACACATTTCTTTAGGCCTGAGAGTGAAACACACTGGATGTAATCACACAGTAATATTAGCTATGAAGTTATTAAATGCTAACATTAGCAAATGGGCTAACAAACCCATTGGTTTAACGTGAAATATGGCCTGAAGACGCTCCAGACTTTTTATTTTCCATCATCTTTTTTGTTGATAATCAATCAGGAAGAGGTAATATGGTAACGATTTGTTTATATGACAACTCATTACGTAATGTTAGCACTCAACCACTTCATCACTAACATTGCAAACATTATCATTTGATTAAATCAGATTGATTCACTTTCAGGCCACTTTGTGGACATTGGCACAGCTGCGCTTTAAGCAAAATGGTGGCATGCTAACCACATCCATGACCATATCACCATATAAAGTTTAGCATGCTAACATTAGCTAATTCTAAAAATAAAGACAATCCATCTAACTCAACATTTCTGTACTATTTGATATATGGTATTTTAAAGTACTTTTTACTGTCCATTAGCTGTCCCCTCTGCAACCATTGCTCCTAAAAATAGTTAAGTTATGGTTCCCAACAGGATCTGTAATAGTACATTACAGATATCAATATTCCAACATAAGTATTAACAGGTAGATGCCATTTAAAGGTGATCCATGGTTCTTAATAGGGAGTAAATCGGGATAATGAGAAATTGATTTAGACATTAAAGGCTTTTTGGGAAACACAGGATCAATTCTTCTCCAATTATTGGGAGTGGCATGTAGGCTACCTCTAAGTTGGTGAAGTCTTTCACAAGTAAAATAAATGTATTTTGACCACAAAAATCTGTTTATCCATGAGTTTCCTAGCGAGGTCACCAGGGAGGTTGCTGGCAAATGATTATGAGTGATTATAAACTATAAAAATAACTGAAGCCCCAGCAGCACTGTCGAAGCGTTTCCTAAGTGGGATAAGTAATAATAATAGTGTCAGTAGTATTTATACTTTAAAGTCTCCAACCAGTCATTCTAAGAAAGACAATTAGCGGCCACAGTAAATGCTTGTTCCAGTGACAGGGCGCAAGAAGTCGTACCCATAATTTGTGCAATGTATTATGGGGGCTATATAATGGTTAACCAGTTTATACTGTCAGAATGATTGTTTTTTGGTTAATGTAAGTCAAATTTTTATTGGTTTCGAAATTCACATTGATTGATTAGTTCGGTCTCTTCATTCTGAGATCCGGGGTTCTAACAGTCGTGTAGTCCAAGTAACCAGATCACGTCAGCCTTCAACAATAACTATACAACCAACCAACTTTAATGTTACTACCACAATTGCAAGATTGTACCAAACTGTATTTGTGAGTCGAGGCATTCAGTGCAATGAACAGTAACTGGCTTTTGTGCGGTTCATTTTCTGTTTCACTTCCAAACAAATTATTGATTTAATTGGGTTGTAAATTGGGGTTGTGTTTACAACCGTTGTGATCATTAAGGCTATTGTTTGTGATGATAACAGCCCATGAGGCGAAATTTAGAAAGGCAAGGCACGTTTGTTTGGACTTTCAACAACAATGCAGTTCAAAGTGCTTTACATAAGACTTATAAAGCATTAAGAAAAGAAACACAATGAAATGTAATAAGGCAACATAAAATAGACATTTACAATATAACTTTAATAGAGAAATAAAATGGAAGAGCTAAAATAGAATTAGCTTGAGCTAATTTAAATGAGAGATTGATTTAGACATTAAATTAGACATTAAATTAGACACTAGACTTTAATGTCTGAAGTAAAATTAAGATTCAAGATTCAAGATCTTGAATCTTGAAAAAATGAAGTTGGAAACTTCTTCCATTTTTGTGACCATTCTGCAAACTGTGCAAAACTAAATAATAACTGACTTCTATTGCCAATTGGAAGCCTGCAAAGTTTTTTATGTGCGGGTTAGGTTACTATGTCTTAGTTGCTCGATGAGACAGGTAGACAGATACAGACAGGGGCACGGGCAGACACATAGGTAGACAGAGGTGCTTGTATTCACACACAGGCAGAGACAACTGTCTCAAGAAGAAAACACCTATCAATAGCTGGACAAAGTAGAGCAGACTTCCCATCAGTTCAGTCCTAAGGGAGTCGAGGACAGGGAGTGGATGAGAGTGGGAAGAGACAATAACTCTGTCTAAGCTGATCAATACACTCTCAGAGGATCGATCATCATGGTCCCCATCAGCCACTAGATGAGCAACCTAACCCAAAGCCTATGATCGCAAGCCCCGGCTCGAGAGAGAGGCCTCAATTGTGACCCCTGTGATGACTCATTCTGGTACAGCCACTGCAGTCTGCAATTCACTCAAGCGTTTGGCTGCTGAGGAGTCAGAGATACTTTGAGTGGGAGGGAAAACTTCCTGCCAATTGCTGGTCAATTCTGGCTTTTAAAACTTGTGTATATGATGTTTTTGACTAAACCACTAATTTATGTGGAGTTCCTGCATAGACAACACAAAAGGGTGTTAACTGGATTATAGATTTGGTGTTCAGATTGACCACTGTTTTTTTTGGTTTGTGGTATCTAGTGCTGCCCTGCTTGATTAATGCAACCAAACCTTCTCTATGCAATATGTTGTGCTGCTACTTGATTGGATGCACGTTGAAGGAGTGGGTCAAAGTCAGGGGGGAACCGTTTCCCCTGCATGGGTAAAGCAAAGAGGAGACATTTCCAGTTCTTTACAAATTTCTGACTGAGGAGGATGACAGGAAACCTGTGGATGATGCGTGCAGACTTCCCATAACACCTCAACAGAGATGGGAAAGGGTAGAGAAGACCGGGATGTTCAACCTCACCTGGTATATCCATCAAGCTATTACTGTCATAAGATCATGTCTCTTTAGCAAGGCTCTCTGGAGAGTTAAGAGTGTGGATGGTGAACTGAGTCACCTGATCCGCTGCCACATCAACAGCCCCAAAGGAATATCCATAATTAGCTTGAAGAAATGCTCTAAAAGCATTTAAATTAAATCAAAACAAAGAATCCACACGGGGAGCAAAGTAATAAAGGAACATACTGTATAAGCATACATGTACAACAACAACATGCACAAATATATTGTATATGTGTAAACATATAAATGTATCTCACCACCTTCTACTTCCACCCTCAGACTTCCTCAGGCTGCTTTGATTGACATCTGGTGGTGGCTGTCAAATACTTTTGTGCCAGAATTTGTGGCCTGACTTTTGCAGCTTCTCAAACCCACATGTCAAACTGTCTGGAGTGGCAGCGGGTGCTTAAATTCCCTCAGAATTTAAAAACTGCCAGTACCGAAAAAGGCGATTACGGAACCCTACGGAACTGTGGTCTGACACCAATTTATCCTTCAGGCACAAAGGTCATTGTTTTGGGATATTGGATATCCAGACATTATTCACAGTCTGATAAGCAACTTAAGACTCAGAAGCTGAGTTTGAGTTAAGAGATGACTACTATGACTGGATTGTTTCACAAATAGGCAGTTTTAAAAAAGCTAAATCGTTATCAAACAATAGCCGATGGGTTCCAAGACTGCATTATTGTCAATGCATTTCATTCCGTTTGCTCTCAACACTAGCCGTTTACCTGCATGCAATCAAAGCCCACTCAAACACGACTGGTCAATACCACTTGTGATTAGTCAATACTATGAACCCCAACCCTAGCAAGCTCTCGTCCCCTGCCAGCATATTCTGTTTATAGAGATAACCCAAGTTGCAATCTATTGTCATATTATGGTAGGCATACTTTTTTAAGTGGTTATGAAGATTCTCAGTCAGTTCATACATTAAGTAAAGATACTAACTGGTAGGCTACTTCTCTCTTAATAGAGACCCATGGTCTCAATTGCTCACATCGCCTTGAATCTGCAACATTAGGTTGATACACATCAATGCTAAATTGCAGAGGAATACAGATTTAATCGACTCATACATTTCTAAATCATTGTTGGTAAGCTGCAGACTCATATGCACTATGCAGCAGGTGCCCATCGGGTTTCATTTTTAGAAAAAGACAGCATACGCTGATGACACACAGTTCCCTCTGCTGAATCACAGGTGAGCTCCCAGTAGAACCCTCTCACAGCAGACATTTTGACTTGTCAAAGAAGGGCAGGCACAGGTGTGACCAATGACATTAACAAGGGCTCCATTCTATTAAGTGTCCCAGTGAGCCATGCCAGTGAGTGAGCCCTGGAATGTAATGCAGCTGTATTTAATGGTCTAAATTCCACGTGTGCTTCTCCTTCTTTGACAACTCAAAAAAAGGTCTATTGTTTTAAGTTCATTCTGGATCGATTGTAGGACCTTTTAAGATGTAAAATACTAGATGTTCAAAATGTCTTCTATTTGCATGTTGTAATTTTATAAAGAGTTAAGTGGTTGGTTAGTTAGGTGTAGTGAAATGACCCACAATCACTAGTAAGCATTGTGGATGGATGAATATGGGTGGTGGTCAGGTCAGCTATAGATCTTAATGTAGTTAGCCGTGATGGCTATTCTATGGTGCTACTTCCTGTGTTAGCTTGTTGTCTGACTCAGAGATAAGTATTTGAATGATGTTGAAATCATATTTATTTGGAGAGCTGTTTGAGGCTCAAGCAACTTGCCCTGTACATTTGTTCTGCACAATCCCTTTATGGCCAATATGAGCATGTCAGCAAACAAATAAACTGATACCGTTGCAGCTCAAAAAGCATCAGCTTCACCTGCATTTGAAACCCGAGGCCCTGACGTCTCAGGTCAAAGGGTCAAACACTGGGGAAATCTAAGCTTTGAATTTGGGGCTGTCACGGCCTATTTCTGCTCACCGAGCACATCTCCTCACATCAATCAAACCCCACCGCCACCCCCGCCTCCCTGAGAGGAGGCATTCCTTGGTCCTCAAACAGTCGCATATAAAACCACACAGACAAATGGACACACAAACTCACACAACAGGACCCTGAAGTGCGGCTTTCCCATTGCCCCTGCACACACGAAGTAGAATGTCAGCTCTGATTATCAGCACTGCTCGCTGCTTGCTTCAGGAGCTTCTATTTTGAATCTGTTTTTTCCTCTGTGCAAGTGAGCTCACGAACACAGGCACAGAAGCTTTCACTTGTCATTTCAATGTTTTCTGCTGGAATCTGTTCGTAAAGATGTGACTCCATTAGAAATACACTGCTGTGACCCCTCATTGGCCTCACAGTGTCTGTTGAGTGTGCAGCTTGTGTGGACATTTAAATTCGTGTCTACATAATTCATTCTTTGGTGCTTATGGAAAGGGAAATATACTATATATTTGTTACACAAGCAAATATCATATAATCAGAGATAGCGTATGTGCCTCTCTGAAATGTCTCTTATTACTGTGACTTGATGAAGTGTTCTTCAACACATCTACTGAAGTGATGAGACCCAGCAGTGAGGCTGGAGCACACCGAGTAACTGAAGCCGGCGTAGGGACACAGTGGGAGATAAAAACAGCATGTGGCAGGAAGAGTGTATAAATGTGAAAACGGTGACAAATGCACTTCATTGCTCTCCGGCACATCCCATGTAGCCGATAGTGCTCCGAGACAGGTACATGTGACAGCGGAGAAACAAACAGAGAAAAGAGAGAGACTCGCGCAGACAGGCCGAGTCCCAAAGGGAGAGAAAAGGAAGATAGAGAGCGAGAGTAAGATGTAGACCGAGAGAGAGAGAGAGAGAAAAAGGCTGAGCGCCGTGTGATTCATGGGGACTTTTACTGCCTCAGAAAGGTGTCGCCTCCCATCACAGTGCAGAATCATCTCGGTGTAGCACATACAGTAGCACGTAACACAACCTCCCTCTCGCTTCATCTTGCCTTTCCCTCTCTTTTGCTCTCTCATCTGTCATCGCTCCTCCTCTCAGCAACGCAGACACAAACATACAGAAATTGAAGATTGAATTCAAAAGAGAGAGGCCCCCTGGCGAAGACAACCCTTGAAGACTGAGAGCTGAAAAGCGCTCAGAGCTTTCTGAGCGTTCCCCTATGCTACGTTCTGAAAGGAAAGGCCGTGATGTATTTTGGGGTCACTGGAATGAAACAGCACTGGCTGAGGAGGATTATTGTATGAACACAGTCAGTGTGTGTATCAGGTGCATCTAAAGTCAAGGACTTGGAAAAAGAAAACAATTTACTTGCCTACAGGGAGAATGCAAAAGAAGCTTTCAAATTACTGCTACTGAGTGACAACACTGTACAACAAAGCAATATCATCTCCACTGTTTTCAATAAAAGTTGGGAAAATGTTATCATTGTTCAACATTTGTATGTATTTTTAGCATTAAACACTGACTGAATTGGAGGGATCCTTGCTATAAGTGTTTTTTTTTTTCACTCACTCTTAGATATCAGTATTATCCCCTTAATCATGTAATCAATCAGGTTATAGCCCTGCAGGCCAGTGGACACATGCCGTGACAAGGAGTGCAGCGTCACTTGCCACAAGATTACTGACCAGGAACAAATGCTGTCTCCACATTTCACCCGTGCTGGCCTTCTGACCTTGGCCACTTTAGGTGATCAGACCAGAGGCTTAAAGGTGTAATGGCATCTATACTGAAGACTAAAGCCATTACAAACGATCTAGTAATGTGCAAGATGGATTTATTTTTTCAGCCGATAACAAATAGTAACCTGCATCTCATTGCCAATACTGATAAGATAACTGATGAATTGATGCTTTTCGTGTTTTGAAAAAGAAGTCTTGTGAGTTTATGCAAACCTGAGAGTAAGGAAGGCAAGGATGAATAAATATATGATAGCTCTAATAAGATCTGTTGTGTTAAAATGTGTAGACTTTTTTCTTCTTCTCTGGAGTTTGTAAACGCTGCGCTTGTTAGTTCTATTAAAGCAATTTAGTTTCATATAAACGGCTCTAGTCATCATGTATGAAAATCCAACCTTAAAACTAATCTTATGTTGTTTGTAGATCTACTTGCATAAACTATGTATGCCTTTGTAGGTGTCATTCCCCAAACTCTGAGGGCACATCATAACTGCTAGTTGTTGCTCATTACACTCTTTGTTGTAGCTATCCTTAGCTGTTAGCATGTTTCTCAGTTAGTCGTGGAGCTAAGCTACACAATCTACCTATCGCCTCTTGTGGTACAAAGTGTTATTATGAGACAGGACAGGCCAGACTAGGTGGTTAGCATGCTAACCTTCGTAGACATCGGTGCAACGCAGTACAAAAGCATCTTTGACAAAAGTCAACATTGTAGTTTCGTCACATTTTAATGTTTTTTATGCTGAAACTCTGGTCATATCTTACGAATTTTCCCGATTGAATTTCTAACACTGGAATTAAACATTTCAATACAAAAACATTAAATGATAAGTCTGCTCTCAGGTATAGGGTTGCAGCAGTAAAGCGATTTCATGGTATACTGTGGTTTGATGGTTATCATTTGTGTAGATTTGCTTATCCACAGTATTTGAATCTACTAAATTAGTTTATACCATGGTCTGGGTGAATACTCGATTCTGATTGGCTGCAGGGTGTAGGTTAAAAAGTGATATACGGACACCTACTAAGTAGTTCCAGTCAAATTGACTGTTCACCGCTGTAAATCAATGCGCTAGCTGGCTTATCAAATCTGAATATTTTATTTCCAGCACTGAGTGCAGTCTTTCAGTGTCTTATCCTCTGAACACCACAGGGTGGCGACTGTAACACACAAGCTGCAGAAAGTTCACTTCCCCTCTAAATTTGCTGATATGCAAATAATCTCACATCCCGTTCGCTGTTCAGCTCTCTGCTTCAGGCTGCGGCCACAGTAACGTTACACACAGCTGGTCATTTGTTCGTGGAAATCTTGCTATTGATTTGGGGACAATGACATGACTGGTTAGCTAGCTATTCATGTTAGCTAGCATACTGTCAAATTATATTTACTGTTTGTCAACCGTATGCAATGTTATTGACTTTGAATCTTGCTAGCATAGCGTTAGCTTTCTGGCTCATCGCTGAGCGGACTAGAATATCTCCCGTTGCCAAGTCGTATCTATGGTCCGTCCTATTTACTGGAGGAGTGAACAACGTTTCCGTTGCGTAAGAATCTTACGGGAGAGTAATGATTGTTCCAGGTATTAGTCAAACCCTCAGGCGTTACCAGGGAAACTAAGTTATGGCTTGTGAAAAACTTTATATTTTGATTGTCAAACGCATGAAAATGTAAATTAATGATCCGAATTTCTTTTCTTTGGCAAGTGACCATGGTATAAGCGGGATAATGCCCTTCGAGGTGTTCATTAACAGAAATGAATCGGACTTCGCGGAAGCACCCGTCCTCCACTTCGCGTCGGACGGTTCACGCCTCCGCGTCGTCCGATTCATTTCTGTTAATGAACACCTCGTCGGCCATTATCCCTTACGTAATACATTCAACTTTGTATCAAGTTTCACGTGTTGGGACATATTTTGTGAAAACATAATAAAGCATTTGTTGAACCAAAGAAAAAAACCCAGTCTTGATTTGTTTGGATTCATTGTAATTGATACTTATTGTCGAACCTGCTGTACACCATATAACCGATGAGACCGTTATTGTACCCTGAAAATCTGATACTGTTGTAACCCTGATCAGGTTATAGCCTACACATAAAATGTGGACATAAACAGTAATAAGGCTGCTGGTTTCCATCCCACTGTAAATTACCCAATTACTTTCCTCAACACTTTTGTGGTTACACTCTGTTCCTTCAGTGTTTCTTAAGGAATTCAAAAAGCTGCAAGGACTCAGCAGAATAAAAGTTACTGAAAGGCGTTGAACTCAACCCACTAAAAATCAATACTCCTACGTATTCTGTACTTAATGATGTCTTGAGTACAGTGGGTTTTTTAGTATCAGTCACCTATTGGTTTTAACTGAGAGGAAAAAACGTGCACAATAAGAATTCGGTTTTGTGTCTCCAAACTTTTCTCCTCTGTGCAGGCAACAAGCAGAACTTGATATTTTCTAATCTAATAAAAGCCACTTTGTAATCACATTTGCGGACGCGGTGTTCTGTCTTACTGCAGAGGTCGGGTCAAAGTGTCCTGTCAACATAACTGTAAGGACAAAAAGGTGAAGGAAAAGTCACGCTCGCACAAAAAAGAATCCCTGTAGGCTTCGGTTGCAGTGAGAAACACTTCAGAGGTCAACGTATAAATGTTATCTACAGGGATACAGCACAGGGGGATTTTTTTTTTTTGTGTTACCAGAAAGGAGCCGTCTGTGGCAGCCTCCTGAGCGGTGACTCTGCTGCATTGTACCCCTTGTGCCCTGGTCTGAAAAAGATAATGAAGGTAATGTGTGTAAAATGCAGCATACATGACCTTAGAAATAAAGATTTATCTCTGTGCCAGTGAGAAATATCAGAATCAATCCGTATATGTTAATTATGTCAATAAAGTCCTGAATGAGTAATGATTGTTCAGTCAAGCAAAAAATCATTAAAACATGCCATTCAACGGTCACCATTAGAAAATAAAAAGTGATGTTTTTTTTCCTGTCAATTTTTATTATATTCAAACTCCTCTAATAAAAAGTAGTTCAAATAAACAACGTCCACATGTCTGAACACAGTCCCTCTACTGAGTAAGAACGACAATGATTCTGAAAGCTATTTTGTGTGCGCATTTTTAAATGTAATTTCTCCTCACATATGACATTCCCTTCAAATCTGTAGGCAGAAATCTCAGAGGGTTACAGTTAAAACATCGATATCAAAAGAGATAAGAGGGAAAGGATGAAGGTGTCTTTGTAATTTTGTGAACTGTAATATGGTTTTCCCAAATTCTTGGTGTATATACTACATATGCAGTGTTTCACACAGTACACAAAACTGTCCTCAGGAAAGACTTTACCTTTTTGGCGTTCTGCCACCTTTGGTAAACTAATGCAGTGAGATCCTCGGGACACTAAGTAACTGAGACGGAGTTGGTCATGATTCACTTTGGCTGACAAGATAGTCTCGATAAACTTTCTCTCTCATTAAACCAAAAATCGTTTTTGAATCAAACCTCGGCAAATTACAGCAATTCATATTAGTGGCAGCTTTTTGAAAGAAGCGTCGCGCCTCATTTCTCCTCATGTTGATGGCTGGGGACACACACATAGTTAATAATCTATCGTAGCTGAGTAGAGAGAATCAATTCAGTCAGAAGATAAAGTCGGTCTTCATTGTCAACGCTTCGTTAATGTTGCTTGAGAAAGGTAAAGATGTGACCTGTTAATAGGCAAAAGGTAAATGTTTATGTCTCTGCTTTAGTATAGTTTTATCTTAACTGTAGGCATAAGACTTGTAGTTGAGTTAAATCCTAGAAATGATGCAGGAAAAAGCAGAATTCACATTGATTGTCTGAGTTTAATATCTATATAATATTCAAATCTATATATCTGGAATTTGACCGCCACAACTTTATTTGCCTGCAGCTCCTAATCAAACCAATGCACTTTGGAAAAGTCATTGATTGACTAAAAAGGAGTTTAGTGTGCACATTTTTTTTTCCCAAAATGCTCCAGCTGAGATTCAAGCAGGTAACAAGCTGCATCATAACTGCACATTATTTCAGCCTTCAACTACTACCTCAGAATATATTATCTTAATTAACAAAATTCATGAAGGTGGCCTTTAAAACGACTGTGTCATCTTGTATTTTTCCAATCCCTGTGCAACATTTTAAGAACTGCCAAAGTGAATGGGCCTGTGCTGGTTAAACTGCCATGCAAGCAGATCTGTGAGGCTGTACTCCGGTGCAGCAGTGTTTAAAGCAGAGGGCTATAATAATAATAATAATAATAATAATAATAATAATAATACCCGTAATGACAATACGAACATGCTGATGTTTAACAGGTAATGTTCACCATCTTGGGTAGCATGCTAACTTTTCTTATTAGCACTTAACCCGGAGCAAATTTATCACTACTGGACAAATAAAAACGACTGAGCAGATGATAGGCTACATGAAAACCCAATGGATGAAAAAAGTTATTTTAATTCAGCGTGGGGCTTACGACAACAGTCTTCTAGAGGAACCATGATATATAACATGTTCAGTATATGCTGTATGTATCCAACTTATTTTTTTAAAACTAATCATCTCTTGACACACCTTTCACACATTCACTTTTTCATCCCTGCTTGTTCTTTAATTAAAAGGTTTCTGTCAATATAGGTCTGCAACTAATCCATATTTTTCAATGTGATTGTTTCTGATTTACCATTTGATTGTTTAATCTGCACACGTCAGGTGGAAAATTGTGCATCCCAAATACACTGGAGCACGCAACAGCAAGGCGACATCCTCAGATTGCACACACCAGCCCAAACCCAGAGATACTTACTTTAAAATCAAATTAAACACCATATCCTCATAATTGTGTTGCTCGAACAAGTGCACGTTGGGCAATCTGCTTGATAAATATACTTAAATTGTTCTCATGATTGCTAATTAATTCTCTAGTGATCAACTAAAGAATTAATTGGCTTTTCTTTTTTTTTTAGCTCCGTCTCTGCTGTAACTAGCAATCTGTTTTCCAACCATATAATTAAACAAAATTACTTTCTGTATCAATGAAAGATCAAACGATGTGTAATACAGTAAAAGTGCAAAGTGAGTCACCCCACCGTCATCAACATTTAATAACATCGGTCTGGTTTTTGTAGGATAAATCAAGTTCTGTGGTACTTGACTATGTTCTGTTGTAAATCTCCGGTGGCAATCCATCCAGTAGTTGCAGAGATATAAAATTCTGGACCAAAGTGACATTTCCATCCCTAGAGTTATGCTGTTAATGCTGTCATGGCCTCGTTGCTTGGTCCACTCTGCTGTGGCTGTACTGTTCTGCCTCCAGGGCTGCAGACCAATTAGGAACTTAATCAGTCTCACGGGCCACACCTGGTCCCGGTACATATAAGCCAGAGCAGCAGCCAGACCTGGGGCAGATCTCCTTACCTCAAATACCTCTGCGTTGTCGATTTTGCTTCCTTTTTCTTTGTTTTGATAGCAGAACATCCATCAGAACGTCAGCAGACCATTCACCTGTGTTTGTTTGGATTAATTTGTTGTGAATGTATTACTCCGGTATTCAGTGTACCGCTGTCTGTCTCACTGTTGCATTCTATGAGCCCAGTTTAATGCAGAGCTGCACATGCTTTTATTTGTCTCTAATTACCTCCATCCCCCTCTCTCCATCATTAACTTTCAAACTGTTTCAGCATGCATCATGATTGCACACACACGCACACCAAATTAATCCAGACAACCCCTACGTTAATGTGCAGTGGTTTCAGATATGAATGACATCCTGTTTTTATCATATTTGGGAGTAAGCTTAGTCGTATCCCCATGACAAGACTAAGACAACAGGTGATTGGTTTGCAGCTGCTTGGACACTGCTGCACTCTGACACTGTGTCCTGACTTTAAAACATGGAAGCTGGATGCAACAGTAGAGGCTTTCACAAAAATCTAAATACATATGATACATCAGTATGAAAAGTAGAAAGACGAGGACTGCAGTTACTGTTTGGTTGTCTGTCCGAACAGATTTAGACTAAAGGTACACATCTGCCATTTTAACAAAGACACAAGACCCTTGGGTACCCCAGCAGCTCAGTTATTAGAGCGTGCGACCCATGTACAGAGGCTTTGTCCTCGCTGCAGCAGCCCAGGGTTCAGGCCGACCTGTGGCTATATGCTACATGTCATCCTTCTCTGTCCCTCATCCCAATTCCTGTCATTTCTAAAACTGTTCTTTCAATAAAGTCACGAAAAGGCCTAAAAGATATTTTAAAAAAACGTTGATGACTCATCTTATGCTCGGGGATGTATGTTCATTTTTCATCCATGCGTTATTCAGTGATTTGGGTCAAACTGGGTCTTGTTTTATGGATAAATATTTGATTAACTGCCCTCAGGCTGCTCTTCCCTGAGCAACTCTGGAACGATAACTTGACTTGTTGTTAAAGCAACTGTTAACAAGCGTACTGATAACCAGCAGCTTCTTTGGGAACACCTCTGGACTGGGTCCACACACAGACTCCAACTGTCAACGGAGGACAGTTACAGTACAGATGGGATTCATGGACTTGCTGGTTTTCCAGAGACAAAGTAAACACTTACTGCTGCTAAACGTGACATTAGCTGTGTTTAGATGGTTAGTTTGGTTAAAGTGAAACTCTCGCCAAAATGCAACCTAGACTTTTTTTGGGAATGTACATGAGTTAAACATTCCTGTAAAAGCATAATTCCACGAAAGAGGCACTTTTAAGATTTATGGTAATTTCATATTCGGGTCAAACTCATTTTAAATGGGAGTGCTACAGGCAAATTAGCGATAGTATCAAAATCGCTATTTTTAAAACACTAAGAAGGCTCGACACAACATGAAACTTTGCTCGTAGTATCACCAGGGTCTCTACACATGAACACAAGCATTGAGAACATTTTTTGTGTACACAGAGTTTACTAAAAAGAACGTTTTTGGACAACTCACGTTAGCAGATGTTTCTTCCACTCGTCGCCGTCCTGCCAGTGAGAAGTGTCGATTTCTGAATGCAACGTAACATGGATGTGCGTTAAAGGGACAGTGTGTAATATATCAAGTATTTAGCGCCATCTAGCTGTGAGGTTCTACATTGCAACACTCCTTTGCTCACCCCTGCCCTGATGGACAAGAAACTCATTTTCAAAATATGGACTCTTTCCCAACAGCGTCGATTATTTCTACTGATTCAAGTAATGAGGTAAAGATGTAGTTATTGTTAGTGACGAGCGCTTTCGCTGAGCTCCCTCTCAGTTCCGCAGAAATAAATTACTTAAATCGTTACACACTGTCCCTTAAGGTGGAAAGCTTAGTTCCATATAAATGCACAGATAATTTGTTGTTTTGCCTTTAGTGAAAAACAATATTGACCTTGAAGTTGAAAAAGGAGCCTCAAATAAGAAACAATACTAAAATCAAAAGCCTGTAAAGTCACGTAAGATATCGCATGGATAGTAGTTGCCGGAAGACAGTAGCGTGCCACATTAACTCTCATCCATGTTACATTGCATACTGAGAAACACGTATCGGCTGCCATAATGGCTGCGAGCGGAACATGCTACTTCTAAGGTGAGCTGTTTAAAAATGTTCCTATTAAAGTCTGTGTACATAAACAATGTTCTCAATGCTCGTGTTCATGTGTAGAGACACTGGTGATACTACCAGCAAAGTTTCATGTTGTGTCGAGCCTTTTTAGTGTTTTAAAAATAGCAATTTTGATGCTATCGCTAATTTGCCCATAGCACTCTCATTTAAAATGGGTTTGACTCGAAAACGAAAATACGGTAAATCTTAAAAGTGCCTCTTTAGTCGTAATTATGCTTTTACACGAAGGTTTGACTCATATACAATTACATAAAAAGGCTAGGTTGCATTTTGGTGAGAGTTTCACTTTGAGCACTCACTTACTCAGCCCAGCAATGCCAGAAGCCAAACCACCTCTGTACTGTGTTTCCTGTAATGAAACTGACCTGTCTTCTCTGAGGCTTTGTTACGCCAAGTCCGACCGTGTTCACTGGAAGCTGCCAATCCAGGGCGAGGCATCATCAGCGACTTCGTGGTTCGGGGGCGTAACCTGTAGTAACCATTGGCTGCTTCCTGTTTTTAAAGGAAACACAGCACTCTATTAAGTCATTTCATGGGAACTTTCATGACTTTGTTTTTAGATGCTCTGACTGCCATTGCAACTATAATTTGAAAAACACAAGTTATCTGGTAGTTTCTTGACAGGTCACAGAGCTGTTTCTAATAGAGTATACAAACAAGGAACACACAGAAAAATGCTGCAACACTGTTTTCTGCAGTTCTACACGTTCCACTTTTGACCACACACTAATGCCTGCTGTAATATAAGCTGTAAGTGTTGTGTTTTTCACATTTAATGTAAAACACCTGCTCATTCCTTGTGTTGACAATATTCCCATCGCAGTGGGATGTGGGTGTTACATTAGCCACGTTTTTCAATAACCACACTCACCTTTCCAGATGGTATTTTAACCAGGGCTATATTACAGGAGGGAGTTTGTAATAGATGACACATTCCTCATCCCACAACATATAAAATCAATTACAGCAAAGGCATCTTGCCTGGATTCAGTGTTTGCCTGGAGCCGATATTATAACAGTCTATCAGGTGAACTTGCAAGCTCTAGCTTTCCTTTTATTCTATCTGTAATCTTCGAGGAAGGGCAGAAATCTTCTTTACCTCAACAGAACCATTATCGCCCCAATCTTGACATCACTAATCCTTACAGAAGCTGCAATAAGATTCTGTCAGGATAAGAATAAATGTAAAGTAAACGTATCCAAATGTAAATATAAAGTGGAAATGCATCCGGAAGAGATTATCCAGTCTGACTTCGGCATATGTGAAAAGTTTCCAAACCATATACTTCACTGTGGGGTGTTTATACATCTGTGCTGAAATCCACTAATGTTCTATCTAAATGCAATTTCCATTACATTTGCAGAGAAATTAGAATGCCAGGGCTATGTCACTGCTCTGCTGCGTGTGTGGGATTATATTATGTCATATTACATTATGTTAGATTAGATCAGATAAGATTAGATGAAACCTTAATTATCTCCATGACCTTAATGATCTCCGTTGGGACGATGAATCACTGCAGCAAAGATTAAGATTCGGACTGTATACAGTAGTTGGTGCAGAAAAGAGAGAACAAGGGTGTGTGTGTGTGTGTGTGTGTGTGTGTGTGTGTGTGTGTGTGTGTGTGTGTAGGTGCGTGTGTGTGTGCGTTTAGGAGGTCGTTAAACCCAATCTGTGTACATACACGCTTGACATTCATGTCAGACTGAGTAATACCTAACTTGTGTTTGATGGTTAATCATTTGTGCGAAAAAGCAAGATGTGGTGTGTCAACGAAGAAAAGGTTAACCTCCCTCTACACATGAATATAAAGACAGAAAGAGATCTTTCAGAGAGTGTGTGTGTGTGTGTGTGTGTGTGTGTGTGTGTGGAGACAAAGCCACTGGCGTACAGTACAGTCCTAAAGCTTTTACAGTGAAGGAGCTGCCAGTGCACACACACAGAAAACAAACACAAATAACCTCCGGCTACTCATTTACTCCCATTCCAAGAACTTATGGCAAGGCTGAATTGAGCATTTTAATCAGGAGACCTTCACTGCTTGAAGGCAATACAGTAAACAGATCCTCGCAACACTTCTTTGCTTGTGCATGCAGCAAATTTGAATCAAAACAATATGTTTGTACAGTGCAATCCTATGTGACACACACACACACACACACACACACACACACACACACACACACACACACACACACACACACACACACACACACACACACAGTCGTCTAAAGAATCGATATGAACTCCAAAGGTACAAGGTCAACAGCCATGTCTGAAAAGTTAAGTTGTATATACTGTTAAAGTGTAGCGACCTTTGAAGGTGGAAGAAAATCAGGTCAGACTAGAGAACTGTAAAAATGTAACTGTGACGGATAAGAATAATATTTCTAAAATTCTGTGTGTTATAAAGTAGAATACACTTGTTGTCAAAATTAAACTGAAGGTATAAATCCCAAATAATCTTGAGCACTTTTGCAACAACCAGGGCCAACTCTTCATTCAGTGGTATTGGTGCAGGTGATGGATGTTTTCTACTTGATTTTTTTTTTATCATGTTGTGCCAGACTTTGAAAGTTTGGGAACTGATCAGGACTTTGGCTGTCTTTTTTCTGGCGTAGTTTGTGCGTTTAACAAGGAAAAGAAGCCATTAATCCAAGTCTGTTTCTGGTTTGAATGAGAGTTTCCCCAAGCTCGTATCTGTGGTCTGCAGAAATGTACATTGCCAACATTTATTGTGGTGATATTCCAGGCGTTCACCTGGCGGTTGTAAAGCCTTCATCTCAATCCTGGAAATGTTATTCAACAAATAATTCAAGAGAATGCCTTTTCCAGTTACCAAACGTATTACAAATTGTACTGATCCAAGAAAGGGGGAGGTCTTCTTTGTAACTGTTACAAGTCAAAATCCTGAGGAGGCCCATTCAAAATGAAAACTGCACATTAATATTTAATGGGAACAAGATCTCAGGGCTTCTGAAACAAGTAGAGTGTCATCCACATATAATGCTATTTAGTGTGTACAATATATATGCCCTAACAATTCCTGATGCCTTCTGTGAGTGGCTCTTGTGCACACCTCTCTCACCACTCTCAAAGATTGGTCCAAGAGTAGATTTGGTAAATTTTGTCATGTTTTAGATTAAAAAAAGTTTCTCAAACTGTCTGTGATCTTGAGCTAACATGAATATGTGAATAAACTGTTTAGCTGTGTTGTTAGGCTTCAGCAGTCAAGCCCACAGTTTTGTGACCATTTTGCAACACTGCCTACAACACGTACGCACGTCGGTATTATAATTCATGTCAAAAAGGGTCAGATAAATCAATTGGAATCTCTGACACAACAGGCAAGGTGCTACAACTGGATCGGGTTCAGCAATGGCGCCTACAATAAGGTCTTAGCTGCAAGTCCAGTGAGGATTTGTGGAATCCACTCCCAGGATTTGCCTTCAAACAAGGACCTCAAGGGGTTGTGAAGCTTGTCATGAACAGTCCCTTAGTTAAGGCAAGTCAAGTCCCAAGTTATTATGTCTTTGGGCAAGTCAGGTCTTGGCCTGATCGATTCTGCTGCTGAAATAGAAATGAACTGTGGCTAAGAATCGGGCCAGTTCTGGTTTATTCGGTTCACTCTTGCCTGATCTATGACAGAGGCTCTAATCGATACGCTTTGGAAATCTTAAGTGATTACTTTGAAAGACTATATTTGATATATTTGAACAGTAGCTTAACCCCAACGCTCTTGAAAGTTGACAGAAACAACCTTGAGATCAGCCTAAGGGTGTGATCCTCTGAGTGTTGCCCTGGAAAGACACTATTTCAAGCTGTTTAGTCTATATCGACACAAATTCTACTTTGGTAATGTTTTTATGTCCTGTCTGCTTTTACATCTAGATGCTGCTTTAAATCATTAATCAAAGTTGTTGGAGTCTGTTTTATTTGTATGTTTATGTCTCAGGACATATTTTATGTTTATGTCTCAGAGGATTGATGCATCTGGGTGATGGTTTCTGTTATGTGTTATCGCGTTTAATGTGTTTCCACTCACTTAAAACCAACACTCCATCCTTGTCTGATCCATCATTCTCTCTTCGAAATTTCCTTGAAACAGATCCAGTATCTCATTTGGCCTCGTTGTAGCACACGGGGCACCATAGTGTCTACTTCTTCTCCTTCCAGTTTTTGCCGTTTAGTAGCGGTTCGAGAACAGCTTTAAGGCACATTACTGTCACAGATTGGATCGGAGGGTGGATCAGAATGATAATACTATCACTGACATATGCTCTCACCATAGTCAGTCATGGATGCAGAAAGTAGGGGTGCTGAGAGGGATGCAGTAACCCTAGGGTGATGCAAATTTCTGGCAAAACTCATGTAGACGAGTGAGATAGAAAATGAACAGAAGTGTCTACATGATATAAAACATTCTTTAATTCTGAACCTTTATGTTGCTCTGATTGTCAGTCAAATGTATGAACTATACTGAAGTCACTGTTAACAGTGACAAATAGGCAGATTAGCATTAAAAACGCTGAACTGTATGAAATGCCTGTATCCTCTCTGTGCTCCAGTTTATAAACCATGAATATTAAGTGGACATCTCCGTCAGTTCACTCAATTGACTGTTTGGGATTGGATCTCACGTCCTTGCTCTATATGCAAATAAACACGTACATCACTTGGACAAAAAGACACAATGTTTTGTATGCAAGGAAAGAAAAAAAAAACATGATGTATAACATTTGCCGCAATTACAAGAAAAATTTGTCAAGTTTATATAGTTTCTTCTCACTCAACATCTCACAAATTGAGCAGTTGTATAAGGTCTGGGGAATGTCTCTCCGTCTTTATCTCCTGGCTGTTGTTGACTGATACTACGTTGATGTTCACTTTTGCTGTCTGCTGTAGAGCAAAATGATTTCCAACTGGTGTAAATTTCTTACATTAATCTAAAAAGACTGTAAAGCTTTGTGGAAGGGAAGGGGAATGTAGGGTAAAACAATCATTCTCTGTGGGTTCCCTTGTTTTTCTCGTTCTCCCGCTTTGTTTTTGAGACAGAATGGGGCAGCAGAGATGATGAAGGACTTGCATAACCATGTGTTTTGTGATCCTTTATCCCACCCTGTGATTTCGTTCCGTGTATAATGTGTTTACATATGCATTTCAGACAATCCAAGCCATGTGGCCAAGGTTGTGATGAAATAGGTCATTTATTTAAGTGAATTTGGGAATAGAGCTACCAGAAGAGAACAGAAACCAAAAGGCTGACAGTGGTTTCTTCCGAATCCCTCCTCTGCAAAGAGAAGTATAGAGTCAGCAGGTGCCTGTGCTCTATCACATTTTTTTGGAGAGACATCCTCTCAGCCCAAAAGGAAGGGCTCTCCTGTGTCAGTGCATGATCAGGCTGAGGATAAGGTCGAAGAAGTACGAACAGGCAGAGCTATTGACCCCAAGTGGGACTCCAGTCAGCTACTGAAGAAAGCATCGAACTGTTTTCTCATATACTTTATATCTTGGTTGAAAATGAACTCTGCAACACAGGTCCATATGCAACAAGAGTGTTGAAGACATGTGTTATTGCAGCAGGACATGATCAGCATACAATATCTCCTTGCATCATTAGTCACGTGAATAAAGAATAATTGTAAGCTGTCCACTATTAATTAATCAGGCAAAACAGCCTTTGTCTACTATACATCATCATCAACAACTCCCATAATCATAAATAAATAAATACGCACACACACATTGAAGCACACACACAAAACAGATGATACACACATCACCATCATCAGACCCAGTGGTGCGATGAGGAGTGTAAGACTGAGCTGCTTCCTTCCAGCTCCCTTCTGCACACTGGCCTGGGAAAACGCCCCGAGCAATGTTGGGCAGAACGGAGAGGACATGGCAACACTGCCCTCTGGTGGACAAGGAGGACGGTGTTTTAGCTGATGGAGACACAGCAGTGGTCTGCAGTAATCTTCTTTGCATGATCTCTTGGCGGCTCTGGTCACAGTCGGCTTGGGAAATATTTGACCATTTTCTTGCCTTCAGAAGATGCCATCTTATGTTCCGCTTCGTGTGAAAAACCTAACCGCTCCCTCAGCAGTGACGTTTGCACAGGTTAGGTTGTTGCATCACTTGTCACTGGACTTTCAGAAAAACAGTCAGATGACACTATTGTTGTCCTTTCTGTGCTTACTGTGACTCACCTGACCACCACATTGCTCAGAGGGTTTCGTGAAGGGTTCACCAGTTTAGTTTATGTAACGTTTAAGAACAAAACTTGAGTGAAGCGGTGGTGGATATGGTTGACAGAAATGTTATAACTAGGAGTCATTAGCAAGATTATGATTGAGATGATTGGGTATTTGAGTAGCTTTTATAGTGCTTTTCCTTGCATACATTATCATATGCATAAAATCATAAATTGCAGCAATTTACAACACACTATCACAGCCAAAAGAGAAAAATGTCATGGCAACACAGTGAAGAAATAAAAGAATTATAGTCTAGATTTGCGTCGCTAATGATCAACATGTTGATTGGAATCAACAAGTGCATGTCACTTGTTTTTCCTCTCCATCTTCTGCCTCACAGTGCAATTGCACCGTCATTGACAGCGCTGGTGTAATGCAGATTCTCCTCATCTGAATGAATTGTTTTCCTCATCCATCATGGTTCATTAGCGAGCATTCTTTCCCACCCCCGGAGCTCAGTGCTCGATTACACCGGTTCTGTCTGCCTACACATTCCTATAAAGGCATACCACCGCGCCCGTAAACACAATCTGTCCCCATTCCAGCAAACAAACAGAATCTGTGGAGCCTTCCATATTTTGTATTTTGTGATAACTCTGCAGAGCAGTTTGCAAAAAGAAAGCAGATCGTGGACACAGAAACACAGCACATAACTCGCTGTTCCTCTGCTCAAACCGTTACTCCATAAAGGTGCATTATATATGAATTAGACAATGTTTAGTTTTCATACTTAAAACAAATAGGGGAATGCATATAACCAAAATAACTGCTCACTGTAGATGCTGCTAGCTAGTTAGCTCAGTTAGCTGTGCAGCTTGCGGTCACCACTGGAAGCTCAGAGAACTGGGGAAGTGTTGGTGTTTAGGAAGCTTGCACAGGAACTTGGGGTTAGCTGTTAGCATGCTAATTTCAGTAAATACCTCTACAACACAATATATGGAAAACATCAAATTAAAGTTGTTTTCTGGCAATTTTAAGTAATATCTGATTGTTTTCAGCTAAAATCTTACACACTGCACCTTACAGGTAACAGATGCTCACTTTCACTACTGCATTTTATTACAGAAATGTTTCAACCTCTGGAAACTGTTGCGGCAGAGAGAAAATCCAACTGGTATTACTTTAGTTTGAGTGGAGAGAGCCGTTCGCTCTGCAGTGTTATAACAAGTGTTGCTCTGTATGATAAGCAACTTCTTTCCTTTGAGCTCCTACTGCAATTAAATGCTGCTGCGGCAAGACCACCACTCCTAAAGCAAACATAAAAATAACACATAGGTTATAATGCAGCCAAATGTCCCTCCAAATGGATAATGACACTCTCCTTATGCGACAGGAGGCAGTTCCCTGGAGATCTACTGACTGGATATGGAGTGGGTTCAATATCTCGAGCAGCTTACCGTGCACTGTGATCTCCTGGTTGAGAGCGATAAGAGATTTATATTTCCCTTAAGGTATCGCCACAGCACCACATTATTATTCATTAAGAAGCATAAAAAGGACTCACAAGTATTCATAATAAATCTATTATTCATAATAGGCTGCAAAACACATTAGATTCATTGTCTTCCATATGCTAGTTTGAGGTATTGTGAGGTATTATTTTTTATGTTAAGTAGCTGTGTTGCCTTACTAAAACCTTAGATGGCACTAATACGCTGCTCATGAGTCCTCTATCTTATGTTTGCTCAAGGATGCTCACCTGCTCACTCTGATACAATAACTCTACTGCTGTGCACATCCATGAAGCTGTACACATTGAAACTCAGGAGCAGCTGAGTAAAACCTTTTTTTCATACTGGGACCACCAGCGGTTCAGGGCTGATGGCTTGAGCTATTACTCAGAGGCCTGGGTATATCTATCTGGAGCCAGCATCACCCGCTTTGTTTGTTTTCATTTTTCAGGCATGACTGACCTTGAAAACAGCAAATAACTTCCAGAAATCCAAAATCATCTTTGAGGAGTGTTACAAGAAAACCTCCACTGACAGCAAAACATCCAGGATTGAGGATTATTAAGATTTAAATTAAGAACCCACGGATCAGAGATGTTTTGATATCAGCAGAGGACTTCTTTTGGTCTTTTTGTCTCTGCAGTCATTTTTCACACTTCTTGATAGGATGCATGGGCGTAGATGAATCAATCCTGTGAAACAGCAGAGCTCAGAAGGTAAACCGTGGCTGGATGCGCTGTAGGCATACAGTTGGATTTACATTCTAATCCCATACGCTGACATTTGCTCAAGAAATTAATCATGCATGCAGGCAGCCATGCATATTCACAGAACCACCAGGAATCCATTCCCAGGGAGTCCTCAACATACAGGCAGACGCACGCTTAAAGACCAGGCATAGTCATGAGCGCGCACACACACACACACAAGAGATAATTACACACCCACAAAATCCCAGTCAATTACTCAAGTGCACTTTATATCACTGCCTATGAGGCAGGGATAAAATGTTAAACATGGCCATTCCCTGTGTAACTAAATGTCATTAAGACCAGATTGTGATCATGTTTTTCAGGGTTTTAACACCCCACATATTGGCAAGAGGCTATATCAGACATTTATGGTCAAACATTAATATTTAGCTTCAGTTGATGGAATGAAAACAAACCTCCTCTGGTGTGTTTTATCATGTCAGCACTGCAGCTTGGTTTCCAGAAGCCGTTGGCATTGCAGAGATACTAAATAAAGAAAAGTAGTATCAAGATCTCAATAGTGCAAACAGCCTTTCAGACATGCGTCATTCAACAAGTCCCTATGATAACAGTCCCACAGCCGACTGTCTTCAACTGAAGGGCTTTAGCGTCCCGATGATATACAGTTTTATTGTCTTTGCTACAGCACAACAATCAGACAGAGAGACAGGGAACGTTGTGCATAATTAACAGTAATCCCCAAGTAATTTTGATTAACTAAAATTAGATTTTTCAAGCCTGTCCTCTGCAGAAAAACAGCCACATACTGTAGGTTGACTTGAAAGCAGCTCATTACAGCCCATGTTTACGTTTCTTGTCGGGTGGAGACCTCCAGCAGATATCCTAATGAATAAGTGCAAAGGGATAGAAAAGAGCAAGGGGGTGTTATAAGGACGGGATAAACAAGTACAGGGCCTTCATTCAGACGACCACTGTTGGTGTCCAGTGTGACACCAGAAGAGTTAATTTAGGTGTGCTTGTAACTTAATTCACAGAAGTAATGTAGTTGTTTTAACACAAACCACAATATTTTCTTGCTTAAACTTAACCAAACTGTGACTATAGAATGAAACCCTTGTGTGCAGATTAAGATTACTGATTAACTCAAAGCATATGATGCACATATTATTAACGATTAAATTGTAAAGCGGGGTCCAGGGACGTCTACGGTTCCTTGAGGCGTTCCAGGAGATGCAACTTAACAATAAACACTTGCTTAATAAATGGTTTGTAAATCATTTCAATGTTTGTTACAGTGAAATAACTGTTTAATAAAGTGGAATTAATACATTTACAGTTAGTAATGGTGATTATTCTAAAGTGTTACCACATTGGGGTACATGGTCTAAGTTAGTTCAAATTAGCTCCAAATTTACCAGTTGCAACATTAGAGCTGCTCACATATCAATGCACAAATTATATTGCATTATGCATACTAATGCATCACTAAGTGTTACACAGTGAGCCATCTAGGAGTATTTTTACGTTGTGGTATTGCTATTTGGTGTCTTGAAAGATGAGATTCAGACAGAGGAGACATAACGAACAAAAACAAATATGCGAATCCCGGCTGGGGCCGAACCTGTCTGCATGTTCGTGGGTTTCCTCCAGGTACTCCGGTTTCACTCGCAATCAAAACATGCCCACTTGGTTAATTCTCCAGTCAGTACCCTTGACCAAGGCACTGTCTTGTAAATCTGGAGTTGGTCCCCAGGGGGCTGTGTGTTGTCTGCCCACTGCTCCCTCGGGATGGGTTAAAGGCAGAGAACCAGTTTCATGTTGTACATTGTGCAATTTTATGGAACTAATAAAGACTCTTCTTCTTCAAATGGACAGAATCTTAGAGTTTACATTTACACAGCTACTTGAAATAAGGTCTTCTGTTGGTTTGAACATGTGTTTTGTGCAATATTCTGCTGTTGTTTGTAGCATTTATGTTCATACTGTACTACTGTTAACTATTCAATACTTAAATATTAGTCAATATTATCTACCCTGTAGTTATAGTGTAGCACTCGGCACATATCTTACATTACAAAGTTTAATGCACATTTTTTTGTATCATATACTTATCAGTTTTTACTCACTCTTATTTCTCATTGCCTTCTCTACATCTCAATAAAGTCTATATAGTGTGATATTCCTATTCTAGAAGGAGCAACCGCAACGAACCAATCAATAAACTATTTCTGATTCTGATGTATGCAAGGTGAAAAAACAAAACACAATGCTAGCAACAGAAAACCTTTTCACAATAAACTGAAAACTGGCACGACGAAGGAAATCAAGCACCCTTTTTCTGGAAAGAGAGACACCCTGCCTTATTTTAATATCACGGTTACAGTACTTCCATTAAAAACGGCTCTACAGCATTATCACTGCTATTAATTAACCTGGCAGAGACACATTGGACTCAAATCAAAGCATTAAAAGCATTATTCAGAGTTAGAGCAGCTCTACTGTTGGCGAACAGTTGTGTTAATAAGTCTAATGTTAATATAAAAAGGCTATTTTTAACAGGCAGGTAGGAGTGCAACTTACATGTAAGAAAAAAAAGGAATGAGCATGAGAGGAGGGAGGCCGCCTCCAGCAGCACACTCCTGCTGAGGCTGGCATTTAATTAAAGCAGGGAGTGTGCATCCACCAAAAAGTCACTTTTAAAAAGGGTGTGTTGCCTCTAGATGAGTCGGCACATAGTAGTTCCACTCACGTGCTCCACCATTATCTACGTTTGGTAACGTGGCAGGATATTGTTTTTACATTACTGAAACCTTTTTCTTTTTGAGGCGCTTACTTATTTCTTCATGGATTCCCTGTTTTGTGTCAATTGAACTGAAATTAGACAAGACGCCTCTATTCATACATTTAATCATTAAACATTATAGAGGAGATATTCGTATGCTTTATAGTTATTCATATAATATGGCTCTTTCTTTATTACGGCACTGTGGGAAAAAGAACAGGGGCAATCAGACAAACAGAGCAGAGACACGCCGCCTCTCTTTTCCTCTATTATTGTTGCAGTTGTGCAGTTCGGCCACTGAGTGTAGCTGTAAGTCCACAGTAGAGTGGAACGCCACGAGATAAAAATGCAGGAAAGCCTCAGTTACCATCAGTGTTTGGTCACTGCTCTTGGTCATGCGTTATATTCACACATTTACACATGTGTGAAACCCAATCAATGAGTCATACGTCGTCGCTGAGCAGCCCCGCCACATCACACGAAGGCACCAGGGATGCAGTGCACCAAACATCTCTGAGGGGGCACAGCGGCACCTAAACAAGAGGGATGCTGAACATATAGACGGTGACACCAAATGTGGGATTTGTCAGTTGGATTCTTGAATGGTAAACCCGACGTGTGGGATGGTTTGTTGGATCACGTGAGGTGACTTGAACACAGCTTCCCAGTGGAAAGAAGGAAGAGTCATCGAGGCGTGTTATGTGCCACTGTTTTTAATATTTCTATGGAAAAACACAGATGAGATTATGAAGAGCGAGAAAATCGGACAAGCCTTGATTATGAAATGTTTGAGGTGGTTTGATTTTTCATCAGCTCGTTACACGACTGCACCTTTCTTAACAGAAATGAAACATTCCCCCCAGGATTTAGGAATTAAAAAAGGGGTTTAAACCAGGAACATAACACGACTACATCCCTCACAATGTATGACAGACCGTCTGTCGAGCGTGCTGCAGGTGTGTCACTGCAAAAGGAGACAGATCCTTACATTTGATTAATCTGTCATTCATTCGACAACCACTCCTTAAAGAGGATGTTTTTTTCTGCATATGGAGATTTGTATGTCTGTGACACGAAGAGCGATGATACATTAGAAATTTAAGGCATGCTGCTGTGTCACACAAACGTTAAAAAGCTTTTATTCACGTGTCTGCGTAATAAAAAATAAAAAAACAGGACCAAAGCATACCTGCAGTGGAAGAACAATTCTGATCTTTTATGAGAAATTACCAGCAAAGTAAAAGGGCAGAAGAATTGGCAATTAACTGTCATTAAACTTTTGAAAAATAATGCAGAAACTGTGCGTTGTTGTTATTTATTGTATGTGATTTGATTTATTTTATTGAAGCTTTAACATCTAAGCAGCATTTTTGGAAGTGGAGCTTCGTCTCATCAGGGCTGATGTAGATAATATAACTGTCACTTCGTCGCGTCATCTCTCCACTTTATTTATTTATTATTCTATTTTCATCAGTTGCATAGTTCTTTAATAGTTCTCCTCTGTGCTTCTGAGACGTGCGCACGTTGCCGCCCGGGATCAATAACCTCGTATCTGCATTTTATATCCATAATAAGGCATCATATCTCACACGCTGGTCATGTATTTAGTTTTAACAGCCGTCAAATAAACGTGCCGACAACAGGTTTAACGGTTTCCTCTGCGTTTAGTGGAGTATAACTTCAGCAGCACACCAGTCTTCGTCAGCATCGAGACATTTTTTCAGATCTCACGAGCACTTCCTCCATCGAGTTTTTAAATCTGTGTGTACTCAGGGAAATTACACTCTTTCAGATGTACGATGTGCAAAAAAGGGGAAGAATTTTAAGGTCCAGCATTAAACGCACAGGGGCTCAAGATGGCAGCCTTTATTTTAAGAGCAGTGAATTACTTAGACACACAGGAAAAGATTGAGAAGGAGGATGTGGACGAGGGGGAGGGCGGACGGAAACACTTTGTTTACTCTGCTTGATCAGACGGCCATATAGTCATTTAGTCGCTTCCTAATTGCTGAGTAATCGTCTGATTGTAGCCATTTGCTGCTCGCAATCTGTGTTAGCAAGCAAATACTTTAATCAGGTTTATATCAAACAGTAGCCTGTAAAAACATGACATTTACAACAGAGCGCTATAAAGCTGTGTAAGCCAATCAATAACCACACACAAACACACACACACACACACATACACGTGAACAGGGGCAACAGGGCACTCGTCGGACTCCAATATCTAAGAGGGGACTCCTGTTTCTGGTCATTTTGAAGAAACAAAAATATAATAGTATAGCTTCTTTTAAGGTCTTTTACCATAATAGTACTTCAAATGTGTTCTTTTAATTTTTTTAAAGAAAAAACCAAGAGGGGACTTGGATCCTTCAGCGATGTCTACCTATCAAAGAGGGGACTTCCATATCCTGCATTGGAGCTGTCTGCACCCATTCTTTCACCTAATGATAGTTTGTTCACGAAAGAGATTTTCATTGTTTCTTTCTGAAGTTGATAATTAACTTTGATGTCATCAATATATAAACATTTCCATGGAAAATGGAAAATACGTTTTACCTGTAAATCAGAAGTGATTTGGCTGCATGCACAAATATTAGTACGAGCAACTTAACCTACTTAGTTACATTTTAGAGATCAATTACACCAGGACACTAATTTTAAGGGGAATGCATAGTCATCTACTAAATAATACCATTTATATTCTTTAAACCTGATTTGTCATTCTGTTTTAATATCAAAATATTAAGGTTTAGTTCTAGTGGATGGCTTAGCCATTTACCAGATCTTCTCTGTATTAAATTGAGGAGCCAAGCAGAATGAAAGGAAGTAACAAGTACTTCCAATAAAGGATACAAACAATCAGGATAAAGTCAAGAGGAAAAGGAATATAGTTTCCTTTCATTTTTAATTCATTGCTAAGAATGGATCTATTATAAACATCCCCAGGAGTCCCCTGTTAGGTAGTGTATTACAGCACAAGTTCCCTCTTGGATAGCATGGAGCGACACTCACACTCCAACATGGAGTGTCTCAAACTCAACTGAATTGTGTCTTCAAATATTGTTTTCTTTTATAACAATACATTAAGCTCAACTTTAGTAGATTTCCCAGGTTAAAGCTTCAGTCTCTATGAAAGTGAAGGAGTACAGGGAAGGCGGGAAAAAAAACAATGTTAATTTAAAATTTTAAAAAAGGAACAACCTGGATTAAGCTAAAATGAAGATCATCAGCAGTGAGATCATTGTTTTCATGCTTAAGCACAAGCCTTTTTCACATTTGAATCCAAAAGAGCGCAGCAGAATTTCACCCCTCACCGCATCTGAGACTTTCACACGTTGTAGGATGCAGAGAATTGGTGCAGGATTCCTGCACTCAAAGGGCCGTGAGGATGGGGCTACTGAAACATCCCCAGGAGTCCCCTGTTAGCTAGTATATTACAGCACAAGCTCCCTTTTGGATAGCATGGAGCGACACTCACACTCCAACATGGAGTGTCTCAAACTCAACTGAATTGTGTCTTCAAATATTGTTTTCTTTTATAACAATACATTAAGCTCAACTTTAGTAGATTTCCCAGGTTAAAGCTTCAGTCTCTATGAAAGTGAAGGAGTACAGGGAAGGCGGAAAAAAAAAACAATGTTGATTTAAAATTTTAAAAAAGGAACAACCTGGATTAAGCTAAAATGAAGATCATCAGCAGTGAGATCATTGTTTTCATGCTTAAGCACAAGCCTTTTTCACATTTGAATCCAAAAGAGCGCAGCAGAATTTCACCCCTCACCGCATCTGAGACTTTCACACAGAGTAGGATGCAGAGAATTGGTGCAGGATTCCTGCACTCAAAGGGCCGTGAGGATGGGGCTACTGAAACATCCCCAGGAGTCCCCTGTTAGCTAGTGTATCACAGCAAAAGTTCCCTCTTGGATAGCATGGAGTGACACTCACACTCCAACATGGAGTGTCTCAAACTCAACTGAATTGTCTCTTCAAATTTTGTCTTTTATAACAATACATTAAGTTCAACTTTAGTGGATTTCCCAGGTAAAAGCTTCAGTCTTTATGTAAGTGAAGGAGTACAGGGAAGGCGGAAAAAAAACAATGTTAATTTAAGAATTTAAAAAAGGAACAACCTAGATGAAGTTAAGATAAAGATGATCAGTAGTGAGATTGTTGTTTTCATGTTCAAGCACTAGGCTTTTTCACACAGAGTCGCTGCATTATCACCGCAGTGGCGGTTTGCCGAATCTCTGCCATTGTTTGTTCACACAGAACCAAGCAGCTCCAGTGTAAAGAAGAACCAGTGTGTAATTCACACAGAAAGCCAGCGCTGCAGATCCAAAAGAGGCATGATGATACAGATCATGACATTGAGATCTATGTGTGTTTTTTCCCCCAGTGTCCTCCTGTTAATGTACCCGGTGACTGTTTTAATCATATCGATGCAGCTATAATGTGTAGTGATTAAGATGTTGACCCACCAATCATCCTGGAAAGTGACAAAGTTACGTTATTCGCTCTAAATTACATAATTACATAATCGCCATCAGTAAAGAGGACGCTGTCTGACTCTTTCACTTGTGGGGAGGGATGCTGTTTTCTGGGGAAAGTTTGCTGTAGTCTCGGTCAGGAGGGCTGACCATTGCGGTGATTTTTTTCAAGACAGTAACTACAACAACACAATAGTGGAAGGAGACAAACACTTGGGGAATTAACTCCTTCGGACCCTGTGTCCATTGGAATGGTCATGTCATATTTCTGTCTCAAAACTAATAAATACTCTGTAATTGATTGATATCAGCAATGCGGGTTACTGATTGGATCCTGATTATCCAATCACAATCATGTCATGACTTTGAGCATGCTCAGAGAGAGTGACAGATATCGGACAAGACAAGCATGGCGGAGCAATTGCAGAGAGGGAAGAGTAAGTGCCCATTTTCAATCCAAAATATACATTTTTGTTCATGCTGGCCAAACAAATTTGCTGTCAGTACAATTTTTTAACTGTTACAAGTGATAATATTTGAAATTATTTTGAACACATATCATATCATTAATTTAGAGGATTTTTTTCTTCCTTCACAATATACATAGATGTAAACATGAACAGAAACATACCTGGATAATGCTATCTCGAGACTCAAAACAAATAAACTGCCAGGTGAGAATGGTATAAAACTACTCTACTCCTCTTTACTCTTAATGGAGGAGAAACACCAGCTTCTTGGAAACATGCCATCTTCTCTGTAATTCCTAAGGTGGGGAAAGATAAATCTGAGTGCAGTTCATACAGACCGATATCGATTTTAAACTTCGACTATAGACTATATGCCTCAATAATTGCAAAAAGATTAGAAAATATTATTCCGGATATAATAGATGAGGACAAGACAGGGTTCCTTAAAACCAGACAGACACAAGATAATGTAAGACGGGCTTTACATTTAATGGAGCATATGAGCAAAAATAAAGATAAATCCATTGGTCTCAGCCTTGATACCGAAAAAGGCATTCGATTCAGTTAGTTGGGAATACTTACACTTAACATTACAAATATTTGGCTTTGATATTGAAGTCATCTCATATCTAAAAATCTTATATTATTCCCCCTCAGCCAGAATCAAAATAAATGGTAGTCTGACCAACCCTGTGCCACTTGAAAGAGCCTGTCGGCAGGTGTGTCCCTTAAGTCCGACCTTGTTTGAACTATTTATCGAACCTCTGGCTCAGGCTATTAGAGAAGACCAGGACATAAGAGGAATTTGGATTAAAGACACAGTGTTTAAGACCTGCCTTTTTGCAGATGACATATTGATCACTCTTTCACAGCCAGATTTGAGTTTACCAAAACTAATGTCATCCTTGAAAACATTAGGCAAAAGGTATCATAACGTACTGTCTTATCTCTGATAAAGGGAGAGTGATGTGACCGCAAGTTGAGAGTTGGACAAAAGATGCCTGTGGTCTACTTGAATTTACATGACCTTGTTTTGCAAACAAAGGCGAACGTTTGCATCGTAGTCCTAACCAAGTGAACCAATCACTGTCCAGATATCTGCTCAATATCATTTGCATCACTGTGGAAGCATACATTTGCTTCCCCTAACCTCAGGAACCAATCACTGTCCAGATATCTGCTCAGGATTCTGTATACATTCTGGGCTTTTTTCACAGAAAGTTTGCCAGCCTTTGGCAACTACAGACTTTAAGAAATCTCTTCTCTCTACTCTTCGAACATTGACCTATTTCTGCCTTCTACCAGCTTCGCGGCTAAAGTGACAGGTAAGTTCAACATTTTTACATATACCTCTGTATGGATGAATCAGTTGAGTCTGTTAAAATCACTATGCTTTAGAGTAGATGCAGTATAGTCAAAGGTTTTTTTTCCACAAGTCAAAACACCTCCATTTTGCATATTTGTTAAATGTAATAATATAAATTTCATTATGACTTCATTTCACGGATTTTCATGAAAATAATCTTGTTGAAACCCATTTAAAATTTATGAGACCGTGCAAAATCCTACAGCTGTACTCCAAATACTTTTTGAGTAGTGAATTTGTGAGGTTTAGGCCTCAGACCAAAATTACTCATTTAGTGATTCTTTGTTTGTATGATGCAATCCTTGTGGTTTTTGTCCTGGATTTGTTGCTCCAAGGAGCAGTCGGGGTTGCTGCAGATGGGGGAGCTGGAATCAAACCTGGTGAAAAACTGGTTGAACTTGTTTGCTCATTGTTCATTTCCCTAAGCTACTCCTTCACCTTTCCTGGATTGGATCGAAATTAGTCCTGAACATCCAAGACTTACTTACTTAAAGTACTTAAAGACCAATGGAGTCCTGACTGTCATTGAGTTTCCCCCCAGTTGCCTGACTTCAATTCCATTGAACATTATAATTTTGGCAGTACAGTAACTACTACTGCTTTCATGAAGTCACTGAGGCTTTCATGCTTGTCATTAAATTGCATAAAACAGCCAATTTAAATATATTTGTTATTTGTGAAGACAGTGCATCATGTATATTATCATCTTAATTACTCCACAGAAAAATGACATCCAGAAGGGTTCAACCTGAAAAGGAAGCCTTGCACTTCATTGCTGCTGGCAAACATATAGCCATATACACAGGAGAAGAACTTGTGTATGACTATGGAGACCCTAACTGTCCAGGGCGACATGTATGTATATGTCTATTTCTATTTACACATTTTGTTTCTTTGACACACAAAATTTCATCATTTAACTAAGTTGTAAGGACTCTCATCCATGCCAATATTGTGGATATGATTTGATTAGTAACTGGTTTAAATTCTTTTTAAGCTCATTGTTGAAACTCGAAATGTAGACTTGCCATTACATAGTGCAGTATAAAATATTGAGAAAGTATGAGAAAAATTGTAAGGTATCTTAATTGTCCGTCACTGATGTGAGAAATAACAAAGAGAGAAAATGGATTATAGATATGACAGTCTACACTCATATAGTTGTGATCTCATTGATGCAACCAATCTTATCAGTCAACATTTACACTTGCTGTTGGTAGGATTAATATTATACATGTCAATAGAACCTTATTCCCAAATACTGTCAAATTTTTTACATAGTACAATTGTTGTTTTCATGCTTTAAATGTCCTTTGTTTTAGAATACCACTGCTTCATCCTGTGATGGGCATGCAGACGACAGGGTAAAGATATTAAGCTTTTTTTCTTCAATTATATTCACTGAAGATGAAGGGCAGTGGAACAAGTTGGAGCATCTGTTGCGACCCATTTCTGTGTTGGAAGATGCCTAATTTGCCTATTTTGTCTCCCCCCTCTGTGGATACAACCTAGGTGAATCAGATATCCAAGTGAGTTGAGCTTGAAAGTGTTCATTTAAAGGTAATTCATGATGCTATTTTGATCCATGACCACTGAGTTTGAATTTCTCAAATGTAATAATGTAAAATATACCATTTGAAGTTGTCTTGCATAGTCAGAAGAACTCATTATTGATTTTTATTTAAATTATTGTTATTGTTACTCATTCTCTACAATTTGACTAGGTAAATGCAAATAGGTTAATGTAAAGAGTGGTTTTGGTGACTGTTAGTTGACATTATTTCAATTCCATTCCATTCCATTTTAGGTTGCGGGGTGCGTGGTGCATTACATCCTGACTGATGGGCAACATCCCTATCAAACCAGAACGAACACCCTACTCCAGTGATCCACTTGGGCTGTCTCAAAATGTCCTAACAGGCAACTTCACTCTTCATTGTGAAGAAAAATGGATGAGCCTAAAGGATATTATTACCAGAATGCTGAAAAGTTCATTTGAAGAACGTCCAACCATTGAGGAATGCCTTCAGGTTTTCACATGTAAGTGCCAAGACTAACACTCTCTTCACGTTAAATATTCTGTATGTTTTATTTGAAGTTCATTCCATGCCAACTCACTCAGAATTCAGAACTCCTCCTCGTTCATGTCATGTAGGGGTGGGGGGTGTGGCAGGGATTGTGGTGGGTAAGAGCAGGGGGGTGGTCGTGAGGGATGTGGTGTCTGCTGCGGGGGATGGTGTGGGGTTGTGGGAGCTGTGTGGGTTTTGTCCTGGAGTTGTTGCTCAGAGGAGCAGCAGGGGGGCTGGGGGAGGTAGAGTCAAACGTGTTAAAAAAAGGTTGGGCTCGTTTGCTCATTGTTCATTTACCTCAGCTGCTCCTGCACCTCTCCTCTGGAAGCCACTTACAGTGCCTTGCAAAAGTATTCACCCCCCTTGAACTTTTCCACATTTTGTCACGTTTTAACCACAAATGTAAATGTATTTTATTTGGATTTTATGTGATAGACCAACACAAAGTGGTGCATAATTGTGAAGTGGAAGGAAAATGATACATGGTTTTACTTTTTTTTTTTACAAATAAAAAACAGTTAAGTGTGCTGTGCAAAAGTAGTAATCCCCCCTTTACTCTGATACCCTTAAATAAAATCCAGTGCAAACAGTTGCCTTCAGAAGTCACCTAATTAGTAAATGGAGTCCATCTGTGTGTAATCTAATCTCTGTAAATATAGCTGTTCTGTGAAGGCCTCAGAGGTTTGCTAGAGAACATACAGCAAACAGCATCATGAAGCCCAAAGAACACACCAGACAGGTCAGGGATAAAGTTGTAGAGAAGTTTAAAGCATGATGATTAGGATATGAAAAAATATCCCAAGCTTTGAACATCTCACTGAGCACTGTTCAATCCATCACCTGAAAATGGAAAGAATATGGCACAACTGCAAACCTACCAAGACATGGCCGTCCACCTAAACTGACGGGCCGGGCAAGGAGAGCATTGATCAGAGAAGCAGCCAAGAGGCCCATGATAACTCTGGAGGAGCTGCAGAGATCCACAGCTCAGGTGGGAGAATCTGTCCACAGGACAGCTATTAGTCATGTTCTCCACAAATCGGGCCTTTATGGAAGAGTGGCAAGAAGAGAGCCATTGTTGAAACAAAGCCATGCAGTTTGACACAGGCCATGTGGGGGTCAAAACAAACATGTGGAGGAAGGTGCTCTGGTCAGATGAGACCAAAATTGATGTTTTTGGCCTAAATGCAAAACACTATGTGTGGCAGAAAACTAACACTGCACATCACCCTGAACACACCATTAAACATGGTAGTGGCAGCATCATGCTGTGGGGATGCTTTTCTTCAGCAGGGACAGGGAAGCCGGACAGAGTTGATGGGAAGAGGGATGGAGCTAAATACAGGACAATCTTGGAAGAAAACCTGTTAAAGTCTGCAAAAGACTTGAGACTGGGGCGGAAGTTCACCTTCCAGCAGGACAACAAGCCTAAACATACAGCCAGAGCTACAATGGAATGGTTTAGATCAAATCATATTTTTGTGTTAGAATGGCCCAATAGGGCTTTTAATTAGATAAACATAGATGGGTCAAATGTATAAGACAATTTTTGCAGAAAAAGGTGTTTGTTTTTGTGCAAATTAAAAAGTAACTCACATTTCTTTATTCTAGGACATGGAGCAACAAGTTTTCCTTTTCCTGGAAATGTCAGATGAAGATGAACAAGACATCCTGCTGCCTGATGTTGCCCATGGATGCTTCAGTTTCCAGTGGATTTAAAAAGAAGTTAGGTGACAGATGACATACGACACAGTAACCCAAGTGGTGAAATCTGACACTCTGATTCTTTCACTGGAAGACAGAATGTTTGCCAAAAACGGAGAAAATGTGAGACAATGGTCAGACATCAGAAACAAGATGAGGGAACTTGCAAGACTTCTTGTGGCAGCAAGAGACATTGATAGAGACATTGTCTTTTTGAAGGAATTGATTAGCTAAGAAAAATTTAACACAGTACTTGATCCTGTCAAGTAGATGAGTGGGTTTGATGACTCAACATGC
Organism: Sparus aurata; assembly: GCF_900880675.1. Taxonomy (NCBI): domain Eukaryota; kingdom Metazoa; phylum Chordata; class Actinopteri; order Spariformes; family Sparidae; genus Sparus; species Sparus aurata. The sequence continues at coordinate 33,018,496 of NC_044190.1, read as the reverse complement.
CGGTTTTCAGTTCCTTCAACTGCACTGAAATTGCGCTATTCCCTTGTGACTGTGACATCGATTTTACAAGGACACGTTTCGGAGAAGTTTCGAGGATGAATTTCAAAACATACCTGCAGCGAAACAAATGGAGTATGCGAGATGAAATTCTGGCCAGCCTGTCAAAGGTAGAGGGAGAACTATGCAAGATAGTCACCAGGGTAGAAATACAAGAGAAGAGGAGCCGCAAGGTAGCTGTGCTACTTTCAATTATTCATGGTTTCATGAAACTCAGTGCATGGAGGCTCTGAAGACAGGGCTGCTACCTCTAGAAAGTCAACAGGGGAAGTTGAGAAATCACCATCAAGTCAAAGCGTTATGTTATTCCATTGGTTTGAAATAGAGATCAGGATTTTTAGGGCCGATCACCAAAAGCAGTATCTGCCGATCCCGATATTGCCGATCACCGATCACAGTGTCAAATCCATAAATTCTTCTATATTGTTGTCTTGTGTAACTTTCATATATTTAATTAATGATTCTTCTTACACAACATTGACATTGTATTATTAAGTATGAAAATTAGGAGATGAGAAAGTATCATGAATTGACCACCGTTTTACTGCAGGCTGAGGCAATGTGCAATATTTCACACTCTAGAGACTCTCTTAGAGACAACTTGGACTCAGCTTACATAGAGTAACTGTAGCTTACTAGTGGGAATGCATGCAGTCAGGGTGGGAATTTCCTCATTTTAGGGGCAAGTCCATTTGGCCTGCATTTTTTTTTTTCAGGGGCACCAAGGCCACATGACAGGGCACAAAGGCCACTGAGAAAATGTGTTGATTTACCTTTCAGACTGATACCATAACATCCTAATTTATAATTAGACATGGATTATGTATTAAAACATTTTTTAAATACCAATATCAAGTTAATGTTACATTACAAAACAGTTTTTTTAAGTAGGGTTAGGGTGAGGTGAGTTTTGTGACACCACACTGAATATTAGTGTTACTGAATATTTCTCCCAAATAGAAATTCCCCAAAATTATGGCAAAGCACATTTTTTCCAAACAAAAAATCTGTAGAATAACAGCAGGAGACCACTGATGTGTGGAGTGATTTTGGTGACAATACACTTTGAATAATAGTGAAGTTACTGAATATTTTTTGTAGTTTCTCTTTTCAGTGCTGCACTTTGTAGACGGTCCCTGCGCCCTCGTCTCACAGACGGCTGACCATACAGACCAGAGTTAATGTCCAGACGCTCGTTTTGATTAACATACGGTTGTAGCTCGTTGTCTTCCTTACTACGGTAGGAAAGAGCCGTCAGCTGTGTTTTAACAAGGTTTCACTTATGAGTTATTGATCCGGGAAGTTCGAATCTGTGAATATATTTCCAACTTTACCGGACTAAATCCTACCACATAAGTCAGTTACGTATCATGTCAAAACCAGCTGAGCTCGCTCGCTGTGCTGTAAGTTTCGTTCTTCTGTTTTGAGACGCTGCTGCTGTTTGAGAGGCTTTCACGTGAGATCATCGTGATGATGAGACTCCACCTGCGCGAACCGCGGACTCACTGAAGTTACTGTGAGTGACTACTGTGCACTCGGGTGGCTGTAATTAAAGGCAAGCTCGCTACGCTGACCGGGCCAGGGGCACAGAGGCCACTGTGGCCGTACGGTGAGATTTTTTTTTCACGCTGCATCAAGGCCAAAGTGCGAGGCAACAGCGGCCATGGCCACCGTGAAATTCCCACCCTGCATGCAGTCAGTGCATTGTCTCTTTATTGAAACGTCAGCTGAACGGCCTGATTTGATCTATTTTGAGAACTCCGATCAAAACCGATAGGGGCATTATCGGCCGATTGCGATCGGTTGCCGATCGATCGGTGCATCTCTAGTTTGAAAGATTATCTTTATGAAACATAATGACTTTTGTTGACAATAATTAATGGTGGTCATTTTCATTCATCCATTTATTCACGTTATTTCTTCATTTATTTTCAGGGAAATAGAGAAGGCATTGGTCAAAGATGGAAAGAGAACTTGTTGAACACTACTTCAAGGGCTCCCTGAAGGAAATGAAGACCCCAGGAAAAGAGGAATGTCAGCGATTCCTAAAAGAACACCAGACTCTAAGGGATAATGGGTGAGACTGGAAGGCACTGAAATATTTTGTGCACAATAACGTAACAGCTGTCAAGTGACAGTTGAACCAACAGTATTAAGACCATTAATACTGGGCACCGGTATCCTGAGAGCCACATTCTGGATTATCATTGTTATGTGCCTGAATACTGGGAGCTCGCATTACAGAGCATCAGTGTGAGGGTCCAAACATTGTTTTTTCATGTGAACGGAGCATCAGTGTATCATAAAATGTGTAGTCATGTAAACAGCACTCTGTCATAACATTGAAACGTTTTGTTATATATATATATATATATATACATACATACATACATACATACATATATATATATGTATATATATACATACATACATACATACATACATACATATATATATATGTATATATATACATACTTATTTATCAACTCCAGTTATATAAACATTGATCTATTTGAACTTTGCACTACACCAATAGCACTCATCACTGAGGTAGGAAAGACTGTACTACCACAGGGGGAGCTCTTATAGTGAGTTAATGAGATTTGAGATGAGATTCCACGTGATAATCTGTCTATGTAGTTTATCATGTGGAAAGCCATTTCCATTGTTAGGAGTACAGCAGAAGCAAGAGAGAAACTC